>NC_088600.1:0-644268 GCF_036426115.1 Kwoniella botswanensis | reverse complement strand
GCAAGCGATGTCAGCTCAATTGGAAGCTATGATGTCGATGTTCGGTGGAGGTCCAGGTGCACCCGGTGCACCCGGTGTAGATGGAGAAATGCCAGATATGTCTAGGTTATTACAATCCATGATGGGTGGATTTACCCCAAACGGAGAGGGTAATGGCAGTCAGAGATTATTAGGTGATTTAGATGATCCTGCCGGTTTAGGTGGTTCAGGTCCAGGTGGATTACCACCGAACCTATTCGGAGGTGGTGGAGATGGTGGGGAAATGCCATTCCCTTTTCCAGGTATGGGTGGTATGGGATTAGGAGGACCCGCGAAAAAGACTAAATCTGAGAGATACTTTCCCCTAATTCATTTTATTTCGGTGGTGGTGTTATCGATATTTACGATTATATGGTGGGAACCTAAAATCAAGAAGGAGACTAGTCTGTTGACTGCCATAGAAGGTGATTGGGTGAAGAGATGGAGTGGTCTGGGATATAGAGGAATAGGGAAGTTTGGTAACGTTGAAGTTGTTGTGAGTATCCTTTCCTTAATATGCATCTCAAAACTCGACTCAACCGAATCAAATCAATCTGATCATGATATTAATAACTAACGATGGTTTATAATTTGTTTCATTTTCGATTTGACATAGCCAATATTCTGGGCTTTCACAACTCTCGAATTGATCTTACAAACCAGTAGATTCATGATAAACAAGGTGAGTGATTCACCATCGTTGTATATTCAGTCGGAAATCAACCCATGTAATCGAGGTTAGACGGAAATCGCTAATGTGTCTCATGTTGTGTTTTGGTTAGTCCCCTCCTCCCCCTCATTCACTCATATCAAACTTCCTACCACTCTTACCTCCCAAGATTTCTCGACCTATTTTGACTATCTCCCGGTACCTCTCATTGATCTTACAGACGTACAAAGATGGTTGTCTATTGGTATTTGTATTGGGTATGACCGTAGTCGTAAGTCAGTGGTTGGATGGTGGAAAGGTATTGTAAAGATCATTCCCGTATTAAGCGACCTCAGATGTATAGGTCAATATGTTATGATGAATGATCGAATTGATCGGACTATTTTTCCGTCTGATAAAAGATACCGACGATAGTTATAGATTGAAGCAAGGTACAAAAAGTCCACTGATAGAACGATAACAGTTAATTACTTGTTATGACATTACGTAGTGAGCTATCACTAACTCACAGCTGTTGGCTCGTAAGGCAGCCGTGTCAGTATCAAGCAATGCATCGCATCGCACTGATATAATTAGATTACCAAGACCAAAACATCAAGTGGTATGTATCGATGTATAAATTCCCTAACCCTAGCACTAGCAATGACACAATAACAAATTATCATAAAGCAAGAAAACATGAAATGTCCATTTTCACCTAATTATCTATCTAACGAACTAACAAAGGCGAATTAACTTCTCCATCATCCCTTTCCCCTCTCTCCTTACCTTTACCCTTCGCTCTCCTGGTCTTATCATCACTTCCACCTTGAGGTTCGATTTCGTCCGGTTGATCCACAATAGCCGATAAATTATGATACCTTCCCAATTCAATCATCTCCCCTTGAGCGATCCCATTCTCATCATGGGGTAACCAAATGACCGGTATGGGTATTAACATTTCTAAAGGGTATATCAATCCTTTAATCGAATTTAGATTTTCCGTAAAATACTGATGACCTTCTGCCGTTTGCCCCGATCTGGATGCAGGCTTGTGATACGAACATCGTTCAGTCTGTATTGAATCATCCATTCGTTCCGTAGGGATAGGTAATGGGAAATGATCAGGTAATCTACCAAAACCAGGTAACAAAGCTGTCACTCGATTTAACAATGATAAATCTGATTGACGCGAGTTCCTCCCATTCCTATTCCCATCATCTTTCTTGGTATCCTGCATAGACGAAGAAAGTTCGTCCAAAGCTTTTCTAGTATTACCATTGAGATCTTTTCTCATCTTTTCTTTAAATCTCAAAACCGTCAATCCCTCACTGAGGAGCACAGTGATAACAGCCACACCGATACTGACACCTCCTATCGCCCATTCATTCCTACTTAGCAAGATCAATCCGTAGAGCAACGGTTGAAATCCCAAAACCCTACCAAACCTCCTTACAGACCATAAGGCTAATACCGTGCCGGTATATCCTGCCGATGAGTCCACGAAAACGTGCTCTATCATATATCGATTGGCGATGAATGAGAGGTACAGTAGGACCAAGATCGGGATAGCGAGCAAAGGGAAGATGAAGAGGAGGGTTGAAGCGTAAAACACAGCCAGGAGGCAAGGGGCCATACCGATAGCTGGAGAGTAAGAGGGAGAAGTGTAGACTGAACCACAAATGACATGGAGTCAGCCTTGAACCAAATTGAGACATATCACTCACGCCGATACTTCTGTCTCGGGGTTATAGCTTTCTTCCTGTGTTTGAGATACTTGAAAATCCGAAGTGGTTGCAATAGGTACAAAGGCGGCAAGACGAACCCCAAGTTGAGTAGGAGTACAAAGACGAACCAAGCTGGACGAACACAGGATTGTCATATCAGCTTACATCTCGTTCCACCCTGATGGGTTCAGGTGGGTAGCAGCTTACTTGAGAATACAGCTCCATCACCGACTGTCCTTGCTTCCTGCACGTTCATCGCAAACCCCTGCACAGCGTACTCTAGGGTAACGACCAGAACAGTCCACACGACTGTGATCCAAAGCTGGACATAACTTTACTGTGAGCTTTGTCCCCCATAATTTTCGAGTTGGGCACGGAAAGGCAGCTTACCAAGAGATAGAAGACAGCTCTGTATGCCAGAAATCTCTGATGACTCCGTGAGATACATTTCACATCTTTCGAAAACCCTAAGAGGAGCATGACCCTATCGTCAGCACAGGATCTACGATGTGCTTGGGAGCATTTGATGCTGAGAGCCTTTCAAGACATAGGACTTACCTTCAGTCAAGAGTAAAGCCACTACGACGACTAGAGACAAAACGACCGCCGGGACCAAACCTTCTACCACACCCGACCCAAATCCGTCACTTGTCGCAATAGGCTTCATCAATCCTATGTAATGAGCGAATCCCGGTGCTGTGCCGACACTGAGGGCAAGGAAGGGTACCACTATCAATCGAGGTACTTTATCTCAGCTCAACGTCACGAGGATACGGACTTGATAGCTGACTGCAACTTACATATGATCGACATCACCCCACCCGACAGCAGGACTTTCAACCAAAACGTCCGCTGATCCTTCTTTCTGGTCGGTGCACCAGCGTTCTGCCACAGTATATCTTCCTTGGTGCATCCTTCAATGAGCTCAGCATGGGGTAACCATCTGACTCCCTTTCCCACTATTATCCATCCTTTTATACCGGCGGTTGTTGAAGCTATTTCCGCGAACTTCTGCTTTTGCATACCTTCAATCTCCATATTCAATTCCTTGAACCTCGCTCTTGTTCCTCTGATTGTAGCATAATGAGCTGCCAAAGGGGAAGTACCTTCTTTCGAAACCCTATGAGATGATCTCGTTGGTATTCTGGGTCTTTGGCCCAGCTCTTCAGGAGAGTATGGTGAAGTAGGCGAGACAGGCGGTCCAGGACTGGTAGGAGACGATATGATCGGAGTAGTGCTCATGCCACTGGTTGCTTCATCACTGTGGGGCGGATCACTAGAATTCCGTCCTCTTTCACTTGTTGGTCCTTCATGAGATGTATCGGGCGATGTGTCAAACTCATTGGTCTGTTCAGATTGAGGACTCGGATCAGGAACCCAATTACCCGTTTGGTCCATCTTGATCCTTTGACCGATATCGAACCTTCCTCCATACATCGCTGAATCCCTATTGATCTCTTTGAACTTCGAATCAGTCGGTTCTCCCGCCTCTTCGAGATTGAGGGAAGGTGGAACTGGTACGTTCAATCTCTCTTGAGATTGGGGATGAGAAACTGTTGGAATCTTGTAAAATCCTTTGGGAGCTACGAAATCATTCGGAGGAGTTGGGCGGACTGGTGAAGAATTCTTGGTGGATTGAGATTCTGGCTCTCCCTACAGAAAAAGGACAGACGTCAGTATCTTGAAACAAGAAACCTCTGTGAGTATTTCATGACTCACTTCGTTCCATCCTATCGGTTCCAGTACATCTCCCTCTGAAGCTGTATGAGTCAATTTGAACGAAGTGATATAATTCGTTTCCGCCACTTCCAACTCAATCAGAACTTGCTCTCGTTCTTCGATCTTTTGCCTGAGATCGGTGGTATCTCTATGCAAACAGAAACTTGGTGAGCTGCATGTGATAAAAACCGGAACGATATCAACTCACGGCATAGCAAATACTCCCACTACATCCACCTCTTTCTCTTCATTATTCAATCTCATCTGAGCACACCAATCTCTCAACAATCTTCTGACCCCTTCTTCGCTCTTGCCTCTCCATCCTCCAGCATCGTGTGAAGATATGAAGATCATCTCCATCTTCTGGCACGTTTTACTCTCAAAGCCTTTCTTCAACTTCATCAGTGAAGCGTACGTTCTAGCAATCACAAACATTCCTCCGCCACAAGCTAAAACGGCCAATATCACTAGGATGATTATCAGCCTAACTCTAGCCGATGAGATTGCAGGGGCTATGGTAGAGGTTAATGACCTAGCACCCAGAGATGGGGAGGAGAACATCAATCGCAAAGTGTTCGAAGTAGCTGCTGAGTCCGGACTAGGATCTAGAGCATTCAAAAATCGAAGTAAAGATAAATCCGTTATGTCCCCAGTCTGCCACCCAGATTATTTTGAGGCGAGGTCTCGCGGAGACATGGTACATCGGCCAGGATTATCGGTAGGACCCCAACTAGAGCAAGAAGCGATATAAGAGCGGAAAGCTTGAGACCTGCAAAGAGTACTGATAAGGCTGATGCGCCTTCCGACAAGGCGTTTGAAGGAAGACGCAGGAAAGGAAGTAGGAAGGTGATAAATGTCCAATTGGAAGGTCGAAATCTATGTAATTTGAATGACTCCGTTGTATCAGCTCGATTACTCTGATGCCAGATTGCGATAGCTTTTTGTTCAGCAGGCTCACTCTTGAGATATTGCCCATCTCCTCGGAGCGTAAATACCAGGTAATTTCCTTCTCAATGTCAACCAGATCAACCACATTATCCAACCTACTATCAGTCCTGATCCTAAAGCAGCTACTACTCCCCATCCTTGCCAATCCCAATCTCCTGCACAGGTGTTGATAGAGCTGGGGTCTGTGATTGCACTAGCTGGAGCGGTCGGCGTGATGGTAGCTACTTCTGAGGAAGAGAAGGTTTGTGTGGAGGTGGGAGAAGGTGTGATGGGTATGGTCGTTGTTCGTAACACCGTAGAAGCGAACGTACTCCCATCCGATGTGAAAGTCGATACCACATCGGTAGTGATGATATGTCCTCCGTCTGTGAACGTCGCTCCTGAAACTGAAGCGGCCGATAGACCACTACTGGAAGCTTCAGCAAGCTGCGAAGAGAGTATAGCAGCGCACTCTGGAACATTCTGATAGATCCCTGTCGGAGGTTGTACAGGTCCAGTCGAAGCTGCAGAATCGTACGAAGCTCTTGCACTAGTAAAGAAAGATGCGGTGTACCATTCGGATTCCCATGATAGTGTTTCGTCACCACATAGGTAAAAATGTCGTCTCTGGTGTTGATGTAGAGGGGGAAGGAGAGGAAAGAGAGAGGGTGGGGAGGTTATTATAGGATCATACATCGTTGTTGAAGTCATTTTGATTTTTTTAATGTATTTATATAGTCGTTTGAAAGAGTGTGTACACTGTATGATAAATTGTTGAAGTATTGCAGTTGCAGTCAATGCATGTGGGCTGAATGTGTAGCTGCGGTGGTCGACAAGCAAGGGAGAGGCTAAAGGATGTTGTTCCTTCTTGAGTGCAGGCAAAACGACTGTTTCCAGTCGATGCTGTGTTATCGGTTCTTCACCTCACAGACAGCATGTTACTTGACCTTGAGTATATATGAGTGATATAATGAATAGATCAGTAATGATGGCAACGAAAGAAGAGTTTTTTACAAGGTGACCATTAGTATGATCGCAGTCAAGTCGATAAAAATTAATGGACGAGGTCGAGATGTTACCAGCAAAGGAGATCAAGTGAACCAGAGCATCAAAGCTTGAAAGGATGACATCAAACAATCAACAACATCGCACTGACCACTGACCATCACCAGGATGATAGGCACATTATCACAGTATCGACTCAAGTCGATCGCACAGATCTCCCAATGAGGGAACCATCATCATCAACTTCTTTCATGTTCTCAAGAGGTCTTCATGCCTCTTGTCTGGATCCAGAATATCGGTGGATTAGGAGAGGGTAGGGGCGATCAAAATAATTGTCGTGAACAGAACAACACAATAAGCATACTCAAGTATGAAGATGAAACGCATCAACGCTGCAACTGTGAAACGCACAGATCGTCACATTTCATCGTTCAGGCACATCCCACATGTCTAGCCACGAGAGAGGATTCTCCCATATTTCCATATTCGAATTCATTCATTCATATGCTATATAGCTGAAGATGAGGTCAGAGAGCTGGGAGATCATGTCTACTGTGGTATGCATCGCAGAACCCTGCCTACACCCATCAATAACCTACCTGTAAATCAGCCATAAGAATCGTGCGACACAATGGACATGCGAGAAATCATCAAATCCCTTCAGTCTCATTTCACCCCTTCTACTAATGAAGCTATCGGCGCATTTGAACAGTCTCTACCTAGAGATACATATCAAGCATTTTCCCTTGGTGAAGATCCCTTGACGTTTGTGTTCAGCGCGTACTGGGCGGATGATACGCTATACGAGAGTCGGACTTTCAAGGCTGAAAGTGATCTGACGGCGGATTTTGTCAGGTATGAGAAAGCAATGATGAGTGGTGAGATGGCTTGTCCATTGGAAGATTGACAAAAAGTGAGTGTTTTATATATCAAAAATCGACAGATAGTTGAACTCTTGATCTATATTTAGCTCTTAGTTGAACCCGAACCAGCTGGAATCCTTAGATTCACATTCCACATACTTGAAGGTACTCTACATTATATGCATGCTGCTGTCTCATATCCAATAAAACGATGTATAAAGAGCAAAAGAGAAGAATCCTAAATATACAGAATAGAAGACTCCAGGATACCAATCAATCAATTCCAGCTTACAAGTATAGCCTAAAGCAATTTAACGCGATCAGCAATGATACCTTTTTCATTCTCGAGGGAGCGCAGGCCACTTACGATGGATTGAACACCACAGTGTTAGGTCTTTCAAGCAATTCCATGCTCTTTCCGAACTTCTCTTCCAATTCGGTATTACCAATAGCATGTGCAGCTTGACCCATCTGTCGAATCAATTCCTGCAATCTCCTAAAACATCTGATGATTGATCCTTCAAATATGTCCGTGAGCTATATAACACAACAAATCAGCATCAGTATCCTGCTTTGAGCTCTTCTTATACATTGGAAAGGTATGAAATATTCATAAATCCACTCACATTACAAATATCACTAAACTTGGCACCTTTACACCACTGTAAGACCGCATCCATCATTTCCACTTTGAAACTCTGTATATATTCCTCCTCGACGATGGGTATACCAGATTCGTTGGATATCTTTGCTATCCTCCTTGCCGTTTCTTGCAGTACACGTAAGGGAGCTGCCAATTCCTCTTTCAGGCGGACTTTGGCCTCAGACTATTTGGCAAGAGAAGACCATGTCAGCTAAAGGACAACCTACCGACAAACAGAGGTAACTATATCAGTTGAGAATAATTGGTACTCACCTTTTCCTGGAATACAAAACAACTCAAAACAGCCGCACATTGTTCCGGCGTCAAATCATTAAACGTTCCACCAAACATCATCTCAGTCAACATCAACTCATCACCCGTCGAAATCTCACATGCCACCCTTCCCTTCATCTCAACAACATCATCCGAAGTTGTAAAACCCAATCTTCTTAATACCCTCTTACGAGATTTGAGCTCTTCCAATTGCAATATATCATGTACCGAGTTGATCTTTCGTTTGAGCTGTTTGACGTTATTGATCGATTCTTGTTTTTGATCGTACAAATCATATAACCTTGGTAAGTCTTTAGACGTCGTTATGGGTAATGATCCCAATCGTTGTTCGAGAATGGCAATTTTCTATATGAAAACATGTCAGCCCAGCCAGTCAACAAATGAATTCGATATCTTGGGATATCCGCATTTCTGACTCACCTTTACCAGCTCCTTGAAACTCTTATCTTCAATACCCATACTTTTGATTGGATCCAAAAGGGGTGGACCATCTTTCATTCTCTTCTTGATCTCTCCAACAGCTTTGAAAGCAGTGTTCTTTTCCGACTGACCCCTCAGATCTTTAGGCAAGTTGATTCTATACTGAGAGATAGCCTGTACAGTGGTGAGTGAACAAGCTATGATAGCTACCTCACCTTGATCGTTCCCGGAGGGTGGGATCAAAGCAGATGAAGATCTATCTTTAGGATTGCCAGAAGCCGTACCGGAAGCTACTTTCGTAAGTACATCAACAACGTATTGTTTTTGAGGTGGATCAGATTCGGTGAATATCGGTGTCCGACCCTATTTTCAAACGACACATCAGCGAAAGCTTGTCACGCATGAGTTGTAGGTGAACTCCACCTGTTGATTTAGGACAACTCACTTTAGGATTAATGACCTTGTTGTAAGCTACAACTACACACCAACCGAAATCTTTATCCCCATCTCTGATCTCCACCAATCTACCAGCCTGCAAGAATTTCAGACTGTAAGAAGGGTGTGAAATGACAGCTTGGAAATCTTGACCTTTTTCTTTCAGTTGTTGTCGAAGTTCGTAATATTCGCTAATCTCATCTTCCTTCTCTACGACTATCACATCTCTAGCCTCCTCCGCTTCTTTCAATTCTATGGCCCGTCAAATAACACAAATCAGCAGAACATTCCCGTCGCTATAGGTGCGAGGTAGAAACGCTTGCAATGAGTTCATAAGAAAATGGACACTCACGTTTCTCCAGAACAGGTACACTCATACTATTCTGGAACTGGAAGAAACACCTTTCCAACATATATTCCGGACTAACTCCCTCGACTCTCATCAGGTTGATGATCATATTATATCCTAGGTGGAAAGCTGAATCCAATCTATCTGCTTGACCTTTGACCATCCCTTTGGCGGCATCAGGCTCGATCTTCTCGTCACACATCATGATGACTATTCCTCGTGCATCCAAACCTCTTCGACCGGCTCTTCCTGACATCTGGATGTATTCCTGTCATATCGAAATCAAGGTCAGCTCTATGTTTCTCTTGATCCACTATCCATATGTGACGGCACGTCGACCGAATTCTAGTTCACAGTGGAATCTCACTCACACCACCAGATAAATTCCTGAAATCTTTCCCATCGAATTTCCTAACACTGGTAAAAACGACCGTCTTCGCAGGCATATTCAATCCAATCGAGAACGTCTCAGTAGCGAAAAGAGCTTTGATCAATCCCTCCTGGAACAAAATCTCTATTACTTCTTTTAAGATAGGTAACAAACCACCATGATGGATTCCAATACCTCTTTTAAGGAGTGGTAAGATACCTTCTATTTGAGATAATTTCTTATCATCATCTGATAATCCACTAATGGCATTTTCGAATACTTGTTGAACGGTCGAAGCTTCATCGGGTGTATTGAAATCGAATTTTTGCATTTGCATAGCTAAATCTTCACATTCCCTCTTTGAAAATGCAAATATGATGACTGGGTTGAGGTTTCGTCGCATGATTAATGTCACTATCTTGTATATATCGGATTTTTCACCTATAACCATAACCAGATATTGATCAGCTACATTCCAATTTACAGAGCACAGAACCTGGTAGCTCACCTTTCATAGCTCCGCCTTTCCTGGTTTTATTCCCTTTCCTGCCCTTTCCACTGTTTGGATCGGCTGAATCTTCGCCTTGCCCTGCTGCCAGGGCAGCCATGGCTTTTTGGAAATTATCTTCTCTAAAGTTACTTCTTTCATCCACGACCAGATAGATTCCTTCGGATCCAGCGGGGAACAGGTAGTGTTGCAAGGGCGTAGGACGAAAGTCTGTATATACAACATGGCATGGTTGTTCGTGTGTCGACGTTATCCATTCTGCAAATTCCATAGAATTGGGTATAGTGGCTGACAAGAAGACGTATCGGACTGTGTGGGGGAGTAGGATGATGGTCTCTTCCCACACGACACCTCGTTCTATAAGCAAAACGATATGGCATCAGCAACCATCATCGAAAGTTGACGATAAGTATTGTTCCCCCAATGGCGTGGGAATAGAGTGATCATACCCACCCTTATCTCGCATATAATGCACCTCATCGAATATCACCCAAGCTACTTCCCTCATAACTTCTGAACCCCTATACAACATGGATCTCAGAATCTCCGTAGTCATGACCAAACAAGACGCAGTAGGGTTGATGGTGACATCTCCAGTCATCAATCCGACATCACCAAACGTTTCTAAGAATTCTCGATATTTCTGATTTGATAATGCCTAATACAACGACAACGACAGAAAAAATCAGATAAGCTTTGCACCAATCGGGAACCCAGTATTACAAAAGCTTACTTTGATAGGACTGGTATAAACCACTCTCCTTCCTTCTTTCAGACAAGTAGCGATGGCGAATTCAGCTACTACTGTTTTACCTGCTGATGTATGTGCTGAGACCAGCACCGACTCATTGCGTTCTATACATGAAGTAGCGACGAACTGGAAAGGATCTAATGTGAATTTGTATTCTCTTGCGGGTGGGTCATTTCGTTTATGCTGCGATATCGGTATGTATGGGTAATTGGGTGGAACGGCAACTTGATGTCGGACCTGAATATCCAACAATCAGCATTTGACATCGATATAATGGAAAGATAGACCAAGGAAGCAGGCTATCTCACCTGGTGAACCAATTTCATCTTTCCTTCCTCCCCTACAGCAGCTCCATCAAGACCTTTGGAAGCTTCCACCTCCCTCTCAGCCTCCGTCTCAAACTCATCGGCTTTTACCACCGTTGCACCTTCCACATCTTGACCACTTTCCAGCGCTTCCATAGCATCACCATTCTTTGACGAGGATCCTATACCAGAATCTAGCATATCCATAGCGTCTCCTCCAGCTTGTGCGGTCTCATTCTCCTCCTCTTCTTCTACATCATCGTCGTTGTCGATTTCATCTATTCTAGCAGACTTGATCGGTCGATCGGACGTTTCGACACTTCGTTCTTTAGCATTCCGCTTTTTATGTTTTTTCTCTCGTGGAGTCGATGGTCCAGCAGAGGAGTTGCTGTTACTACCTTTTGGCGCCATCTTGCTTGGTGGAGTTTCGTTCGTGAGGTATAATGCGTTGAATATTCAAAGTTATCGAAATGTCTGCAGGCAAAAACATCCTCAGCTGGCGTTGATGGTACAGTGTTGATCTTGTAAATGTCACGTGACAGTGAGATTTTATCGGGTTGCACGGATAAATTCGGTTCGTTCAAACAGTGAAAAGCAAGAGCAGATTGCCACCTCGTCGTCCAGAGAAAAAAAGTTGGTTGTTCTTCGTCATTCCTTGATAGTATTCAAGTCACTTTGTAAGATACCTCATCGGTCACCAAGACTACCATCCACAGCAACCATGTCATTCCTATCAGGTCTATTTGGTGGATCCTCCGAACCCATCGAAAAAGAACCATCAGCTTCAGCCGAACTATTCAATTCTACCACATTCCGATCTAATGTCCAACCCTCCTCTTCTTCGTCCTCCTCATCCTCGTCATCATCTTCTTCGATACCCCAACCACCGACTGACCAACCCGCGTTACCCACACAGACTGCTCCCACAGCTTTAGATGCCTTTGGAACTGCCTTTGACCCAGCGAGATTACATCCTTTAGCTGGATTAAGTGAGAATCTGGAACTGTTACAACTTGATGAAGATAAATTGAATGATATCGAGGGTTCCGCTTCGGTCTTACCTTCTAGAGGATGGACGGATGATCTTTGTGTTGGAACGGGTACGACGTATCTTTCAGGTTAGTCGGGTTATCTTCTAGACGAAGATAGTTTTATTACCATCTTTCACACTCAAAAGACATCTCTCTCGTTTACGCCAGTCATACTGATGAGTGTATGTATCTTGCAGGATTACTCATCGGTGGAATGTGGGGTGCAAAGGAAGGTCTAAGTAGACCATTGGGTAACAACCCTTCGATGAAATTACGAATCAACAGTATTTTGAACGGTTGTACGAGAAGAGGTAGTTTCACTGGTAACTCATTAGGTGTCCTGGGTGAGTCGTAGTATTTTGACTATTTATGATATATTACGAGACAATTGTCTATCCTCATGTCATTCAGCTCAGCTGTGCTGTTGCTCTAAGATGCACATCAGCTGATTCTTTCTACCATCACCATATAGCTATCTTCTACAATCTCGCCAACTCCTCTTTGGACAGTCTAAGGGGTAGACATGATACCTATAACGTATTGGGTGCAGCTGCCTTAAGTGGAGCTATCTTCAAGTCTACTGGTAAGTGTTGATCCATTACACTTCGAAAACGAAGAAACTCATTCTTGATTGAGATGCTCAAACGCTCACGTCGTGTCGTCCATTCATAGCCGGAGTCAGACCAGCTCTTGTAGGTGCCAGTATCATGACTGCCGCTGCTGGTGCATGGTCAGCATTCAAAAACACCGTCTAAGCGATTTCTCTCCAAAACCCATCGACACTTCACGGCCACTTAAAGAACCAAATCACTAGTGCAATACCACACTTACATTTATAGCACGAATATACCCTAAAGGAGAAAGGAGAAGCCATACCGTATCTCTATATGGCGTTTTTTCTGCTTTTTTCCATTTTCATAACGAATAGCTTAATCTTGGATATCTATTTGGTGATTGAATTGAACTACAAAGTTTATCTCAGGATATCCATCTCATGCATAACATCCTCTTCTCACCCATCGATAAGAGATTCTCCCGTGGTCTTCAATCAAAGCCTACAATTACTGATATCATTGAAATATAATCTACGTGAATGAACCAAGACTATATATCACTCATACTGTGCATACGTCTAGATATCAACTCCTTTCAGCAAAGCCAACCTCTGTTCAATCCCATTCCCACCTTGTTCCAATCCGGGACTCATCATTCCCGGAACACCCTGCGACCTCAATTGATCTGCGAATGTTTGGTTAGTCGGTGACCCAAGTGGAGGAGAGATCAACGCTCTATCACTCCAACTTGCTTTAAGGATATCTTCAACTTCGTTTCTTGCTTTGAGTTCTTTCTTCTCTACTCTACTTTTCTTCGATATCTTCGGTCCATCGATTATGACATCAGGGGAAAGAGTAGAAGGTTTGTTCCGTGTTGGACTTGGGTTGGAAAGGTTTTGTAGCGCTGTTGAGCGTTTCAGCGTCAAATTCAAGTTATTAGGCGATAATCCCCCTTTTTCTTTTCTAGGTGATGAATTGGATATAGGATTCAATCCAGAGGATACATATCCTTTCCCTTTCTCATTGACACCACTGGCAACTGGTGGCATTTTGTTGGAAGTGACAACTGAAAAAGAATCTATACCTGCTAAACCAGATGCTGTAGATGGTATTCTAGGCATTTTAACATCTGTATCAGATAGAATAGGTGAAGGTTGAGGAGTATTCTGTGTACTTGGTAAAGTCGATATCGTCCCATTCTCACTATATTCACTAATTATAGAAGGTTCGATCTGTTTCGTTGGTAATGGAGATGGATGAAAGAATAGATGAGGTTGCATTGGTGGACTCAAGATGGACAGGTTGGTGGGGGAGACTGAACGTGGTCTGATCCATTCAGGTGCTTCGGGCATACCTCCTGGACTGAACTCTCCGGTGTTAACATCGGTTTTGATTGATTTGCTTCGTCGATTGTTATTTGGTGATTTGTTTCTTTCTAATCTATTGGCTTTCTTCGGTGTAGTACTTGTCGGAGGGATCTCCTTCTGATAAGTCAAAGAGTTCAACTGATCTTGCAATTGCCTAATCTGTCCTTCCCTTGGTGGCGATAAAGGTAATTCATCTTCGATAGCAACTTCATGATAATCGTGTTGACCCATACTCACACCCCTTGTTGTAGGAAGTATATTGGTATATGTTATAGATTCAGAAACTTTATTCGATTTTACCAATTTCATCGTTTGTTTCTCATCTACCTCATCTCCATCGACATTACCCGTACCTTCTTCTAAATCACTCAAAGTGTTAAATTGATTACGATTGTCTTTACCTCTAGCAGATTTGAAATTGTTCCAGGATTCTCTCCATCCCCATCCTTTTTCACTTGCCGATATAAATTGTCCGGACCTCACCAATCCCCCATTTACTCCTGCGGTAGGGGCTCTTGATCCCTCTAATCGGACGGTATTGTGTTCTTCATCTATAAATCTAATTTGTGGGGCATCATCATCCATCCTTGAATTCCAAATCCCATCATCTTCATCATCGTCCTTCGAAGGAATCTCTTTCCACCCTCTATAAGGATTAAATTGATCAGCTGAAGTAATAAACGGATCATTACCATTTTTCATCAATTCTTCAAAATCTTTTCCAGCCATTGAAGATCGACTTCTCCTCTTTCTCCGCTTACGATATTTCCGATATCCGAATCCTATCAAGGTGATTAGGATCAGGAGGAATACAGGAACGAGGTATCGTACTGAGGAAGGTTGTTTGGGTGGATCAGGGGGAAGTAATCGATTTTCACTCGTATGTGTTGGTGAAGACGAAGAGTTTGTATTGGAACTGGCGGTGGACGATGTTGATATGGATGAAGAGGTTGAGGTGGAAATGGAAGTGGAAGTACTTGTGCTTATGCTTGCAGTTTTTGTGGAAACAGAAGCTATTGAGGTAGAGGTGGAAACTGAATCTGAATCTGAGTTATCGTCGTTATTGTTATCACTGTCCTGAGTATCATTATCACTTGATTTCGATGTACTATCATTTGCCGATGGAGGTGTAGCACTACCACCTTGAGGACCAAGAAGCAATGGTGATCCCTGATTCCCTACATTACCTCTTTCTACCACTCTCGCATCTACGTTCATACCGCTCAAAAGTACAACCGCTCCTCGGGCTCTCGAGAGTAACATGTTTGATCGAGTTCCCTATTGCTTGCGAATGAGCAATCAAATAGGCACCAGACTCAACTTCCTAGCTCTCGGATCGATATCAAGATCTATCCCTGCTAGACCTACGCAAATCCTCGTCGTCTCTTGATCAGGATCAGGATGCTGTATACCAATCGTAGGACTTGCGATCAAAGTGGATCGTCGGATTAGACGGGATGAAGGTGAATGTTTGGGTAGACAATGAGGAGAGAGGGGATGATGTCGCCAAAAGGTCGTTGGACGTACTATCATCATTTCATATTAGTACTGTGACTAATCATCCGTAAATCGACTGTTGAGAGGTATTGTTTTACGACCTCAACTTACATATAATTGGCTGAGGCTCCAATAAAGGTTGTCTGACCAAATTCCTCAGTTTCGAATTAGGTGGTGTCTTCAACCCAAGGGTCTCTTGACCAGTTTGAGCTTGAACTCGATCTATGATTTGTTTCTTTGGTGTTTCCTGAAAGACAATCTTTCTGTAATTCCGATCGACAGTTCTAGGTGTTGAGGTCACTTGAATCGTCTTGGGTGTTTCCTGGGACTGTGATCGACTATTGTCGTTCTTGATGGTTGTTTTAAGCTTGGGAGTTTTCGTATATTCCTGATCCTGATGATTATGCAAGTTCTCGGAAGGTAATTTGATATTGCAGTTGAATTTAGGTGTTAAAGGTGTAGCTGGTAGAGATGTATCGGAGTCGGATGAATAGGATGATGAACGTGATCCCAGAGATGGCCTTGAGGGTATCGTGGATAGAGGTGGTTGATGGGATGATTCGAATAGATCCTCCTTGTCGTTGTCTATGTCGTTATCGTTGTCGTCTTTGGCGTTATTTTCGTTAAGGTCGTTATAAACTCGTATACTTTCAATCCATCTTGAAGAATCTTCTCCTACAGAAAGAGAAGAGAAATGCGGAATGTCATCAGGCATGATTCAGATAACACTTATTATCAGGTTAATTTCCATGAGTTGGTAACGTATGTGGATCCAAGAAGGATCTCGTGATTGAGTTTCGGATATGTATTAGGGAAAGTCAAAAACAATGTTTAGCAAGAGTCGATCTCAGATTTAAACATTGACGAAGGCTTATCGAAAGCTTGGGGTCGAACATTACCAGTCGACATTGTAATTCCAGCTGATCTACGAGATCTCACCCTCTAGATGGTCACCTAAGAGGTTCAAGCTTGAAGGTCTCATGCTAGCTTTTTCAAGCTTGGGTCGAGGACTGGTAGATACGGATATTCGAAAGTAACGTAAGTGCATGATGCTATGCTACAAAGTACTGATAATACGGCCAATAACATCAGTTCGACAATCTCACCAGTAACAATCCTGCGAGATCTTCCAGCAAACTCACAATACATGTACTAATTCTATGTCTCTATCCAATCTGGCCTTCTCGTCTGATTCTTACAAGCCACCCGTATATTCAAGTTGCATGTCCTCCGACCCAGAATCCATTTCTATCCATTCATCTCTTTCTGCCCATCCTCTACCTAGCACCCGTATGGGATGAATATCACCTGCATCTACCGTCAAGCCCCCTCCGATAGAATGTATTTCACCTGATCTACCTGGTATAGGTAGTGCGGCAGGTATTGAGGAAGTGTATCTCCATTCCGTCGTGTTGAGATGATGATTGATCAATTTACGGAAATCGGCAAGCGGTAGATCTGGACCTGTGGACATAGCGCAACAGAAAAACGCAGGATCAGCCAAATTGACCCGATCGCCATACTTGAGAATAAAATAGATCGAAATGAATCAGTGTATAAGGTTACCCACCCTGTTTCTGCCTTTTGGAAATTGGTAAACCCCATCTTATAGCTTTACTTTCCTCTTCACCTATCTCCAGTACACCCGCTAATTCATCCAACCGCTGAGCGAATCTGTCAGGATCAGCATCGGGATCATACTGTGCTGAAGAACTTTCACTAGCTTCGTAGCTTCCTTCTTCGCCCATCTCTTCTTCTTCTTCCTCCTCTTCATCTTGTTCTTGTTCATGTTCATCCTGTTGACCGTAATCATATGAAGTTGAAGTGGATATATCAGGTGGTGATGCTCCCCTATCCCCCGTGGCTCTCCATCTATTCGGCTGTTCGAAAGACTCTTCCATCTCTGGCAAGTGTTGAGGTACGACGGATGTGTGGAAGCCCAAACCTACGGGAGAGCCGGCTGAAGTGGAAGGATGGATAGACTGAGGGGGCGTTTGGTATAATGCTCTGGGACGGTGAGAAGGTCCGGGCACAGAGAAGAGAGAATCGCCTTCTTCTTCCATCGAGTCGTCCATGATGGATGTGTAGTCGCCTCTAAATTTAGTAGCTCAAGCAAGATGTGCTGTAGCAGCACCTTGATTATACCTCTCTCATTCGTTCCAAGCAGCGCTGAGCGTGCACAAACAAAACGATGACTGTGTGCGATTGCCTATTATGGCAATTTCCGAGGGTGATCTGCTATGGGGCACCATAGAGGCATCCAATACCGGTGATCTCCGCTTCACATCGCGTTATCGATGAGGTCGTCGTTGACTTGTTGCCGCCAGGTGAGAGCTAACAGTAACTTAACCTTGATCTACACATCATGATATATCTCACCTTATGAATTGCCCGGGATAGTCCTCAGTAGAATATGGATATCCAACAAGCATCAGACGGAGGCCTGTTCCTCCTCGAAAGACAATTAGAGGAATACGACAAGTGAGTTAACCTGTTCAATGGCCACTACCTCAAATTCAGCTGACTTTCCTTCATTGCAACAGCCTCGATAACTTACTTGAAGATGTAGGCCAGCTCACCGGGGTCACTTCGAACAATGTGTTACTATTCATGGAGGATGGGCGAGAAATGAGAACGGAGATTCTTGAAGAAGCTTGGAATACAGCTGGTCCAAGTTCACCTTCGGCCGTAAGTATTGCCATCCATCGGTTACGACTTCGAGTCCTGTTCACAGCTGATAGCCATTACTCTTCAGGCTCAGAGATTGAAGTTGTATCTTTTCAACAGAGAGACTTTCTGGTCAGATGCTGAACAATGGGCAGTCCAATTTCAGGAAGATGTCATACTTCCTCCTCCATTAGATCGTGAGTCTGTTGTTCTCATCTCCTATATACACAAGAGTGTCCCGGAGCAGACAACGGAGACCAAGATCAACCTGCTGATGATCAAATCGACCGCAGCCAACCAAGCAGGCTCCCTTGCCCATATCCAACACCCCTTCCTCGTCGCACACGACCACCTATCTCACCTTCAATCGCTCTATCAAGCACAATCTCGCGCACTCGAAATCGCTTATTCAAATTTATCCCACCATCTACAACCGCTAATCAACGAATTCCAAAAATTCTCCGTTAGAGCAGAAAAGGAATTACAGACTGAGGAAAGTCTGATCAAAGGCGCTAAAGTTGATATGGCGCTGTTACCGAAATTATCTATAAATCCGGTCTTGCTGAGGAAGAAGAAGGAAGGTGAAGGTGATGAGAGGATAAAGACCATAGGTGATTTTGTGAATAAGAGGAAGATGGAACAAGTGAGAGATAGCTGTAGGACTGCTCATGGTAAGCTACCTTTCGTTGCTATCTTACAGTAAGAGTAGAAGACAAGTAACTTATGTGAAGTTTGTTGGAATAGAGGAACATGTCGATAGATATAATACACTTGCTGGACAATTGGACGAACTGGCTCTACAGTCTGATGCGGAGATGCGAGCGTTCACCGAACAGTCTGAAGCTGTCGGAAGGGAGTTTACAGAAGGTCTAGCTAGGTTGGAGGTGGCCATAAGTCAGCTGAGCGAGTTACTAGGTAGCGGAGCAGAAGATGTCGCACAGGGTGAGTCAGCTACATACTGACCTTGGACAACTCGGCTAACAAAAAGGCGATAGATCTCGTAGAGCTAGACCAAGCAATGAGAGACGATCTGATAGCATTGACAGGAGTCAAGGTGAGCTCAATCGACCGGTCAGCGTTTCATCCAGCTGATATACTCAACCAGAATGAATTCACTCTCGAGATTCATCTGCATCTCCGTCAAGTTGCCCAATTTCAATCACGTATAACTCAGATCATCGGTCCTCTGGCAGCGCTGGATGCAGATTTACGTGATAAAGTTGCTTTCCCCCATCTTCATCGATTACGTCAACTGCCTTTTGCTTATGCGACTGTAGTAGCTGAAGTCGTTAGGCGGAAGGAATATTCAAGGTTATTGCTCGAATGGACACTAAGGCTCTCCGAAGCTCTATCAAGGTTTACATCGACGGAGAAAACTAGAAGAGAGCAGGTACAGGTCGAGATGATCAGTCAGCTACCTTTTGGCGTCGTAGGTTTGGACGAAAATGGTCCAAGAGTGGATATCTCGGTGATCACTGGAGCAGAGGGATTAAGTGGTGTGAAATTTGGTCAAGAGGAAATTGAGAGTAAGCTACATGAACTGAATGATAGCTTGGTTCGAGTAGCTGACACGCGATCTCGTCTTCAGAGCTTGTACTCTGGGTCGACAGTCTGAAAATAGATGAGGAAGTTTTGGCTTCATTGGAAGAGGGAGATGAGAATTATCTGGCAACTCTACAGGCTAGTATAGAAAGCTTGATAGGCAAAGTGGACTTCACTAGTGATGAATTGGATAGAATGATCGAGAGGTCGGGTAAGCGATTTTGAAGAGTCGTTTGAGTGTAACACATCAGCCTGACATATGATTTTTAGTCCTCACTAGTCGAGATAAACCTCGTTCAGCCAGCAACTCCCGAATGACACTCAACCTATCAACCCAACTACGAACCGTCAATCAAGAGAAAGCAGAACAAGAGAAGCGACTACATGAAATGGAAGAAGCGCATCAAGCTCGTTTACGGGAATTGGAGGATCAATATCAACAGCGTTTAGCAGTATCTCAGACCCGACAAGCGGAGCTGCAAGATGAGTTAGTACGATTAAGAACGGATCTCAGTGAAGAGATGTTAGCTAGACAGGCTCTATCTGCGGAATTAGAAGAAAGGTCTAGGGAACAAGAAGAGAAATATAGGGAACAGGAAGATCAATCTGACTTTATTAAGGGATTACAAGCTGAATTGACACAAGAGAAAGATAGAGCTACAGATCTTGGTGTACGCTTACAAGAAGCTTTATTAGATGTGGATGGTCTGAAGAGTGCTGAGCAGACCTTGATAGCGCAATTACAGGAATTACAAGAGGAACGTACTCGGTCATTACAAACTCTTGGCGATGCTCAACTTACGGCTCAGAATTTAGAATCTCAACTTGCTGGTATTAGAGCTGAACTTGAAGCCACATCACAGCAATTGGTTCAAGCTCAAGCTGATCGAGATCTAGCTCTGAAGAATCAGTCTGCAGAAGCTGAACGGATGATGAGAGATCATATTGCCGAAGCGGACGGTGATAGAGCTGTGTTAGAACACCAGAATTTGACTTTAACTAAACAACTGGAAGACAAAAAAGTTGAATTGGAAGAAAAAGTCAATGCGATCAAGAACTCAGCTATAAGACAGGTAGATGGATTGAAAGCTGAATTGAGCTTCACGAAAGCACAGCTTAGGGAAGTACAGCGAAAGGAAACTGTCCTGATTGATGAGTTGGCAATGGCGAAAGACAGTGCTATGGCTATATCACAGGAGAAAACCTACCAATCGGACGTATCTAAAGATTCTATTGCGTTAGTGTCGAAGTACCACGAAACTTGCTCGAGATTGTTAAACGCTATCAACAACTCGACAACTATCTCAGGATCAAATGGAGGCATGCAATCGCAAATTGTTGGAGGAAATAGTGTACTGAAGACCCATCATTCAACTGCTAATTTACCATTATCCAATTCGATCACTTCCAATTCCAACTCCAACAATCATAGCAATAAAGATGAATTACGTGAATCGGTACTGATTAGATCGCTTGAAACTGCACAAAACTTTGATTTGGTCACCTTCTCAGAAGCTGTTACGAAGACTATTGGATTGGTGAAGAAATGGTCGAAGAGCTGTAGACAGTTTAGAGATATGGCTAAGAACAAGATAAGTTTCACGAACTTTGCTAAAGGAGATTTGGTGAGTTCGAGTTTCAAAAAAAAGCTACCTGTCGCCCAATGAAGGTTATAGCAGCTCATGTCTTTATACGTTGTGGAATAGGCCCTGTTCTTACCTACTCGAAATGCAGCTGCTAGATCGTGGGCTGCCTTCAACAGTGAGTTCCAAGTCTATGAGTGGGAACACAATAACTGACTGACGGATATTGATGATAGTCTCTGCGCCTCATAACTTCCTCAAAGTCACCGATGCGATGCAGGAGCAAATAAAAACCCGCGAATGGATCATTGCCAGGATTATCAAAACTGACGAAGCTATTGCCAGCGGAGGAGATGTAAGTCAGCTTACCTTTCATTCGAACGCTCAAGCTGAAATGATATTGTAGTCCCCCGAGACCAACCCGTTCGGCTTAGCAGATGGGTTACGATATTACACTCATCACGTGGAAGAGTACAACCCACATGCCATTCGACCATCGAGAAGATCGACCTCTGCATCTTTACATCCTAATGTTGAGAAAAATACATCCATGTCCCAGATGCTTTCGTCAACTCATCGTACGACGCCCGGTGTAGCAGAGCCAATCTCAGGAGTGGATATGATCTCACCGACCAAAACACCCAAAGCTAGACCTAGAATGGGTAGTGGATATTTCCCACCTATGATGGCTGTTTCGGAGAAGGAGAAGGATAGGGAAGAGGTGTCTGATTCACCTGAACCTGAGGATGACATCTCAGCCGAGTACAAACTCGATCGAAATCAGGATCAAGATCAAGATGAAGACAAAGACAAGTCCGTTTCCTCGGAGAATCCAAAGGCAAAGGAGCTTCCTAAAAGTGTGAATCAAAGCAACCCCGCTGCGGTTGAGACAGGAATGTCAACCTCGACTTCAACACCTTTACCTCCCGTACCCACATCTTCCCCAACCGTACCTAAACCTTCCTCCCAGCCTATCCCACCACGTAAGACCCACAGTAGATTACCCAGTAGAGGTACCACACCTGTTTCTCCTCCTCTTGGATCTGGATCCACACGTGAAAACTTCATACCGGGATCGATCGGTCGACCGAGTAGTGTAGCATCCTCTTCGGCCGCATCGTCCTACCCTAAGGGACTTACTCTTGGTCCCTCAAGTGGGAAAGGAGCATTAGCTCCTGCTATGGCTACTACCACTTCTACAGATACTACTTCGTCAACTTCAGACGATAAGATGAACGCTGCTGTAGTCAAGAGGAAAGAGAGTAATACCAATCTCAATTTTAGTGGTGGAGGGGGAAGTGCGTTCTCTCCGGATGGAAATAGACCTTCTCCCCTTGGACCCCTTGGGATAGGTGAGGGAGAAAGAAGTAGGAGGGGAAGTAGACCATCTTTAGAAACAAGTGGAATTGGAAGTGGGAGTACTAGTCCAAATAAGGCAGGTTCGTCTTCAATAATAGGAGGAGGGTTCAACGCTTTAGGTACAGCTCCCACAGGTGGTAGTGGTACCTCGACTTCCACAGCGAGTAAATTGATAAGAGGATTTACAATCGGACGTAAATCATCCCTGAATAGAGATACCAGTACCAACCCAGATGATCATGGAGATACCGAAGAAGTTTCTTCCAAAGAAACTGGGACAGTAAGGAAATCTTCAATTGGGGGAAGGACTCAAACTCCAAGTGCGATGGATATATTGAAAAGATTTGAGAGTGGAAGTAATTTCTGAGACTTGGACATTAAAATTGAAATTGCACCGGGATGGACAATTGATAGGCCTACTAGATGTTTGTGTTTTGTTTGAGAAGCAGATTCGTTCAAGGAAAAAGAACAGCATTTTTCAAGATTAGTCTGATAAATCAAAGTCTTGTTGATATACTGTATGGTTGTACCATTGTGATGAATATATACATGACGAATAATACAAGGACCATGTCCTATCATTCTTAGGATGGTGAATGATGTCACCAATAACATATGCATACACATTCAGATGATTTGATGGGCATGAATGATTTATATGAATTATATACAACTGAAACTTGAATCTATATACAACAATTTTCTTTTTCTGGAACTGAGTTTGATCCATATGAGCCGAATCAAGTATACAGTATGATTTCTTTTCTAATCTCATCTCTTAATCACTTAACTCATGTAAGTTGCCATCTTCATCTTCATAGAAGATCCCATTGATCATCTCATCTTCCATGAATTCATCATCATCAGATTCGTTATCTTCACAATTTACTTCAACATCTTCGACTTTGATCCCCTTTAATCGCTCACTTGCTGCTACTACCTCGGGGGTCCCACCTTGTTCGGTGGTTGATGCTTCACCAAGAGGCGTGAGGGTTACTGTCCTGACCACTTTGACCTCTTCTTCTGGCCCTCCTTCTTCAATCGCGGATTCGGCGTTCGAATGAGAAGAAGGAAGACAGTTGGTCAGATAATCTGCTCGGAGTTCAGGTAATGTCGGACCAGTCATTACTAGTCATTACAGCATTAGCTATCGCCTCTCATACCTTTACCAAAGCCGCCCAGATCTCACTCACTTTCAACGAAGATAGCAAGTGTGTACTGAGCATTCATGATGGTCAGCTTCTTCTGACTCTTCGAAGCTTATGCAGCTGGAACTCACAAAAGCGTCGTTACCCGCATTACCACACTTATCTGGTCTCCTGTTAGAATCAGAACCGAACATTGTCAAAGCAGTAGCCTCGAGTGTCTTCTTCGTTCGACCAGCAAAATGATGAGATCCAACTGGTACGGACGGTACTTTCTCAACTGAACCGAATAGACTTGCCGTGTTCTACAGGTGCAATGCCCACGTCAGCTTACGACATATATCTCTTCGAAGGAGAGATTTGTGACTTACAATAATGAAAACCGATCCGCACCCTGCTGCACACATGTAAGGAGGTACTTCCCATCCATCAGGTTGTAAATCACCATCAGTCAAGGACACGTCTAGTCCGATATCCTTGAAGTCGAGTTCTTTTCCCTCTGACACGTGCGTCACGATATCTACCAGGACATCAGCCACGATACATGGAGCGAGGCGGGTAAGCGAGGGGAACATCTTACATATCGGTCCATTTCCCGCCTTTGTAGAGAGATCCTTGATTTTCTTTTTCAAAGTCGTGCGAATCTTGCTCGCTTCGATTGGTAGTGAGTCGCCAAAGAGGTATGAATCTCGATAGTCGGGTTGTGATTCACCGTTTTTCTTTTGTAACAGATGATCTTGGACACTTAACGACCCAAAGTGAGCTGCATCAACATGGAAACCGAGTCGATTGGAGAGCTCACATAAAATGCCCCATATCCCTCATTTCCTCATGATTCATTCCATCTTCCTTCTTGAGCTCATCAGGAACCTTCTCCCACCAAATGGCACAATAACCAATTTCCAATATGATCGAGGGGTCCTTTTCCCACCTCGTCACGCTCAGGGCGATGAACAGACTTCGGCCGATCTCTGGAGGAATCGTAAATGGTCCTTCCTCTTCGTCTTCTTCTCCTGCCACGGGCTGCTGTGAGTCTGGAAAGGAAGCAAGTAAACCACCACTGATAGCAAGAATGAATGCTTGTTGGCAATGATAATAGTATGACGCTCCGATATCGGTGAAAGGGGTAGAAGAACCTGATGAGATGGACGGGGAGGTCGATCGATCTACCTTGTCGGCAGGAGGAGGAGTAGCAACGTCGAACTCGACGTGATTCTCCGATGCAGAAGGCTGGACATCAGAGAATCCTTCCTTTTCTGTATCTATCTTTAGCTTACATCTTAGATCTCATATGAACGATAAAGCAAGCTAACTTACCGATTTTATCCACCTTATTTTCCTTTTTGAGAGGGAATCCACCCCACCCAGTTCCATCTGCAGCCTCTTGTCGAGCCACATCACTCTTCACCGACTTCTCAGGACCTCTCCTCAATCCAGGTCCTTCCGTGAAGTTGTCTCTAAGAGCTTCGTACCTGTGGGGATCGAACGTAGGAATGGGTATACCTTGTCTTCTATATCTCTCAACGGTCTTACCGTCTTTAGTTACTTGCTTCGAAAGTTCTTTCAGGAATCCCGAAGAAACGATTTTGATGGGTTGCTATCTTATTCGTATCTCGTCAGCTCGACTCTTAATCTTGTAGGCCAGGAGAGGGAAGGAAAGAAAGCACGTACGATGGTGACCATATCGCTAGCTCTACATGGATAGCTAGGTAGAGGTACCCAGTCATCCTTCCCTTCTTCAAGTGAAGGTGATTCCAGCTTGACAAGTTTTTCCTCCCCTGCTTCCTCAGCCAGAAGTTCGGCTCGTTTCAAATGGTATTCGATCCAGGAAGGTGTAGTAAGTCGCATCTCATGTATGTAGTATTGGAGATACTGAAGTTGCTGGATCTTCCATAGCAGTCGGGGCTTCCCGAGTACGTCAGTACCTATGACAAAGGTGAGCTAGCGAAGGGAGTTCAAGCAGAAAGAAAGTTGACTCACCTACGTAGAGTGTCAAACCACCATCACCAGGAGTTCGAAGAGGATGACTCGGATGACAAAGAGCGTGACCGTTGATCAGTTGCCCCATCGCTTGGGCCTACTCAAAGTCAGCTCAAAGCTTCCAGTGACTGGCATGTGGGGAAAGACGTACATGCAATGGACTCAGCTTGTCTAAATATTTGAATACGATATCGGAATGTCGAAAGTACCCATCCTGAACGAATTCCAACCCTTCCTTCGATGATGGCTCATGAGTCTGAGCTGGCAACTCTTGGGGACCAAGTTGATCACTCATTGTTGATGGAACTGGGGCTCAGTTCGACCATGTACGGATCGAGAACATGAGAGGACAAGTGGGAGAAGGGAAGAGTGGTATGAAATCACATTTCTGAACGGGAAACCAAAGGGAAAAATATGTTTACGGTTGATCAAAGGTCCAAGCGTCTGTGGATGACCTCCACTTCGATATCAATTACGTAACACTGCAGCCTACGTCATATTGGGTGAATTTCCCTTTTCCCGCCAAGAGACGGCGACAATAACGAACAACGCTGAAAGAGCCAACCTCGATAGATAAGGGAGATTCATGGTCATTTCCATTCCTTGCACTCTCTGTTTCAGTATCCAGCCCTCAAAGCGCTCACACAAGCAAGGAAACATCACATTGATGCCCGACTCGATGGGCCTGGACGATTCTGTACCTAGTCAGTCTCAACATATCTCTCTAAGGATGAGAAACGTTCATATAGCTGACGCTGATAGGAATACTGCAGTCAAAACCCTCCTTGTCACCGTCTTTGAGGTGAGTGGTAAAAACAAACTGCTGGTCCGAGCGAGTGCCAATTGATCAAGTCAATGCATAACAGTCCGTAGTAGAAGTATTCTTACTATGTCTAGCTGGATACATTCTCTCAAAAGCTGGTGTTACCGATAAGGCGACTCAGAGGAAATTGAACGTTATCAATGTTTCATTATTCACCCCGGCTCTGCTCTTCTCCAAAGTGAGCTCATTCATACAGCTTCATGACTACTATAGGACCTTGCGAGAGCTGTTGCTGAATTATCATGGTGAATAGGTAGCATACTCATTGACCCCCTCTAAATTGAAAGAAATGTGGATTATACCTTTAGGGTGAGTCGGTGTGATCGTTTGACAGAAAAATAAACGCTCACACGACGTGGTCATTGAACAGCTTTGTCGTGGTCACTGGACTATCTGCTGGGGTTGCATGGGTGTTAGCCAAATTGTTCAAGTTGAAGAAATCACAAACGTGCGTTGACTCGGGAAAAGCATTACGTGTATGCATACTGATGTTTAGAACTGACTCACCAGGGCCTATGCTATGTGTGCTGCCATGTTCCAGAACAGGTGAGCTATGAGAGAAGCGATCGGGCTTGAATCAAGCTGACTGTTGACATGCAGCAATTCATTACCTATCGCTCTCATCCAATCCCTCGTCATCGAAGTGCCAGGTTTGAAATGGGGTAAAGATGACACGAAAGATCAGATGTTGGGTCGAGCTTTGACTTACCTGGTTTTGTATTCCACTTTAGGAATGATGGTAAGTTAGAGCAATTGGGGTTGTCCCCGTTTTTGAAGCCAAGCTTATCATTGCCTTGTGTCAGTTACGTTGGTCATGGGGTGTAAAATTGTTATCTCAAGCGGATGACGAAGCTCTTGAAGTAGAAGAAGAAGTGCACCGACCACTCGTCCATGATCATACCGTACAATCACCCGAAGCATTAGCTCCTCATCCAGGAGCAAGGGAGACCGATCCGTTCTTCACTACAGCTAACAATATCAACCACGACGAAGAGGATGAAAGGCGAAATCCCACCGGTCAATTTATCGTATCTTCTCCATCCGGTATAGTCGAAGAACCTGATTCACCTGCTCAGCCATTCACCGCGCCAGGCTCAGCACATTCGATGCATCCTCCACTGGTCAAGCGGGGATCGACCGCTGGTCAAAGCGTGATGAGCAGAAGAAGCTCGACGTACAGTCAACATAGGAAGAAGTTGAACAGGACCGAAAGTGGTAGAGAATTTTGGGGATTACCCGAACAGCCTAAAATGCACCATATAGCTTTGATCGAGGAGGACAGTAGTGAGAGTGAACATGAGGATGAGGAATGGGTAAGTCCCTTCTTTCGTCTGCCGATTTGCCAATCAGGAAGATGTTGAAGGACAATTGTAGGGTACTCTCACACCTTCCCTTCGTCGTCGACCACTCGAACCTCCCAGGTCTCCCTTCCAGTCTTTGATGTTGAAAGTAAAGAATCGTTCCAAGTCATCTCTAAAAGCTATCAACGACTTCATGACTGTTCCAATGTACGCCGCTCTGCTATCGATCTTTATCGCTATGATCCCTCCATTACAAGCCCAGATGGCTAGGATCAAACCTTTGGAACAAGCTATCAAAGGTGCTGGGCAATGTTCTAGTGAGTGATTGATATGACATCTATTTCAAGGCATGTATGTAATCGAATATGCTCATATTTTCTGTTGAACAGTCCCTGTTACATTGGTAGTGCTAGGAGCATTCTTCTATACTCCACCCGAGGTGAAACCGGGGTCAGGTACGATTCATCTACCCCGATCTGAAGATAAGAAGTCAAGCGGTTTCTTGGGGTATATCAAATCCTTCTTTGGTCACGATGAAGCTTATTCGTCAAACGATAAATCAAAGTCGTATCCAGGAGAGAACAAAACTGTCTTCGTAGCGGTTATAAGTCGGATGATCATCGTCCCACTTTTGATGTTACCCGTCTTAGCTTTGATAGCTAAATTCGATCCGTTCGAAGCTGCCGAAGATCCGGTGTTTATCCTATCTGCCATCTTACTGGTATCTTCGGTGAGTCAGCAGGATCCTCACAGCGATGGAAGCTAATAAATGGATGATATGCTCCATTTCCGCAGCCACCTGCCTTGACGCTTGCTCAGATCACGCAGGCTGCTTCAGGAGATGCATTTGAGAGATTGATCAGTAAGACAATCAGTTGGAGTTATGCTGTATTGACACCTCCGTGAGTCTATAACAATCGCTGGCTGGAGACTCATGAGACTAAAGCTAATTGAGTTTTTTTCTGGAATAGATTGACGTTAGTGTATGTTGTGATCGGATTGGTATTTGGGAGATTGTGATATCGAAGATTGTCAACAGTCTTCAGAGTGACAGAAATAAACGGATCTGTACCGGTGTCGAGGTTTTTGAGAATACAAAGATGTGATTGTTCGAAAGGAATTGCATGCATTCTGATGCTTCTAGTGGTCTCACTCGTCTGTATTGTAGTCATGAATTCATTATTGTGGTTACCTCCACTTTGGCTGTCCACCTGATTGATGTCCGCCGATAAGCTGTGTGTGATAAGAGTGCACATCCTGTCGCTTGTTGCTTCTTTCCCATCAATCCAAGCTCAGCTACACATATCACTCTCATGCAGTACGAGTGTCTACAGTAGAATAGGCAACTTTCAATTACATTTGATCTAAATGTCATTCGATCCTGTCATTCCCACTATCGACTTGTCCTCCGACTCACCAGAGAAACAAGCTCAAATTATTAGAGATGCTCTGGGATCGGTAGGGTTCTTCGCCGTTCTCAACGGTGGACCAAAGGTGGAAGATATCGACGCGTTGTTCGAATATGTGAGCTACCTCGTAGCTTCTGGGGAGTAGTAAGAATCATGCTGACGACACTGTATTATCGCCAGTCTAAAGACTTTTTCTCCTTGCCTATGGAGGAGAAAGAGAAGTACCTCGCTGGACAATCTGGATCGGGATATACCAAGTTACTTTCTCAGGCTTTAGGAGAAGGTAAGAGGGATCATAAAGAGTAAGCGACTATCATCGAACATCGACATCGAAATCGATCTTTTCAGGATCCCAACATCTGGAATGTTATCACTGATTCATGATATATCCATATACTCTGTAGAACATTCTCATATGGTAAATACTGTGGTATCAAAGAACAAGCTATGCCCTACCCTTTCTCTTCCTTGGATGAAATCGCACTGCAAACGATAAGAAGGTTTTACAAGGATTGCCATGAAGTCAGTGAGAACTTGATGGAGTTGTTCGCTCAGGCTTTAGAGGTGAGTGTAAGGAACATCTCTGTCAGTGTCGAATGATTCCTTCATCCTGACGACATATGTTGACTTGGTTTATCGATAAACTCACGAGTATGTTTTAATCGTAGTTACCAGAAGATCATTTCAAACAATCTCATTCATTCGGTCTCAATACGGCCATGTCCTTAATTCATTATCCTTCGTTGGACGTGGAGGGGGAAAACCAATTGAGTGAGAAGGACATAAGAGCAGGAGGTGAGGTTTCATTCTTTGATTTTTGATTCTGATTATACCATTACTGTACGATTAGTGACGACTAGACGAGCTGATATTCTCACTATGATTGATTGACTTAGCTCATCAAGATTGGGGTACACTCACATTGTTATTCCAATCTACCAATCCTTCTTTGCCAGCTCAACCGGGATTGGAAGTTCATCTACCCAAATCTGCTATTCACAAGACCCAAGATTTTACTCCTAATCTGACCACTCAACCAAGATCAAATGACCCTAACTCTGCTTCAACCAATTTAGATTATGCAAATCACCGATCTCACCTCAATTCCGACGAGTACGAATGGTATCCTGCACCTGTACCTCCCCGAGGAGGGTTCCTGGTTAATGTAGGTCTGGCAATGGAATATTGGTCCAGTGGGATTTATAAAGCCACTGTCCATCGTGTCGTATTTCCAAATTCACCATCATCCCACTCCAAACAAGAACAAGAGAATGAAGCAGGACTGGTAGATCGATATTCATTAGCATTTTTCGTTCAACCTGATGACAATGTCGTGAGTTTACAACTGTATCAACAGCTTAATATTTTTAAGATATAGGTTGATATAAGCTGACATATTACTTGTGCAAATTATCACTTTGATAGGAACTCAATCCAATCTTACCTGGAGGTAAAATCGATTATACCAAAAAAGCAATTACCTCTGGCGAATTATTCAATACGAAGTTGAAAGAAAGTATGGACAGGTCTAAGAGTATCCCTATTCCCGACAAACCAGAATGATATCCTTTCATCAAAGTCAGGACGGGAAGCGTACTGTATTTTGGTTAGGACAAATTCGTCGTGTATATATATATATATATATGTATATGTCATTATATTCATTCGTTAGAATACATCAACGTACATCATATATCATGTATATTTGTATTCAAGACAGGTTGAAGCAAAGTCCCTGATTCTAACTAACATACAAAAAGCATCTCTGATTAATTGTCCAGATAATCTCACGATGAAAGATCCTCCTCTGCACCTCTATCCGATCATCACATTATATCTTCAGTAATCCTTTTCCTGTAAAAGCAGATTTCTTCTCCTTATCATCCGGTACCAAGCTTACCAAAGGTTGGTGCTGACTGTGTGTAGGTGGTCCGTTACTATGGTGACTTGTGAAATTGGGCCTTTTCCCATGATTGGTTGAGGTTTGAGTGGGAGTAGGAAGTTGACTCGTTATCATCGTTGGATTGGTTTGAGAGATCGCGTAGCTCTGAATTGTCACAATGAATCACGATCAGCACGAATACACTGAGCATGGACGAGTAACGTGTGACCCACCTTAGCATCGTATATAGCAGCCATCAACTTGAATGCCAGACCCTCATCGCATGAGAAGACATGAGCGTAGTCCGATGGATCCTCGAAGCTTGATGCAGGTTCGACTATTAACATAGAGGTTCATCTATGAGCATGGTTTAATCTACATCCAATTGCCAGTAAGCCCAGACTCACCTCGTTTCATGATGAACGTTGATGGTTTGGGGGAATCGTAACCCCTCGTAACAGCGTAAATATCAAAGAATAAACTGTTAATGTGAATTTCATCTTTATTCTACATCATCCAACTCAGGAAATCAGCTTCATTCTCATTTAACAATTCTCAGATCACAGTCTACACCTCACAGTGATCTATATAGTTAGATCATTTCTACTCACCTTTTCATTCTTAGCTAAGAAGACCTGTCCACCTCTAGTCTCCAACCATTTCTTGGTCCATTTCCCTTTCTTAGTCTCGTACTGCACCCATTGACCTAACATCGGTGGAGTAGTCGGAACAGCCTAAATGAATGACCACACTATTAATATCCGACCAAAACACCATCTTCTAATCATCACCACTCACCCTGGCCCAAGTTGGCATCCCTCTATTACTCTGCTTAAATACGAAACAATTGAATTTGGCAGTTTGGTCCCACCCTTTGACGATAGGTAATAAAGGTTCATATTCCCTTATTTGTCTCTCTACATAATCCAATCACATTAATACCGTCAGCTATCTTTCCTCATGTCGCTGCAGAGATAGACAGATTGAGACAACTTACCACATCCCATTTCAGCGAAAATCTCACACAACACCCAGCTCATTCCCACGGCAGCATCAACCAAATCACCTTTATGATAAGTATTCACCAGGACTTCCCTTGCGGTGGTGGTACTCGTCAAATCTAACATGATTTTCTTCCCATTCAGAGCCGACACAAAGGCAGATACAGTCGCATGTACCCGCTGCGCGGGTAATGAAGCAGGTGCAGGTGCAGGTACCGTATGATGTGTATGAGCATGAGACTGGGCTGAGGCTTGAGGCAATGGTTCGGTGATTGACCTAGCATGTAAAGCAGCAGATTCATCTTTCTGCGTCGAGGGTGAGACACCGTTCGAGTGAGCTCTAGATCTAGAAGATGCTATAGAATACTGCGTGGCATTCGTATTACTCCTTGTGACCTGAGCTGACAAGTCATCTTGTCTCGATGAAGCCCTAGTCCCAGCTGGAGCAGCAGGGATCCTCGATGATACGCTCGTAGCTATTGAATTCTGCCTCGATCTATCACCATATCCCATTGGTTGAGATGTCGGTTCGTACACTTGACCGCGCATGGCTTGAACGAATGCTGGATCGACACCCTTGGCCGAAGGTATCCTACCGAAGGAGGTATTGGTAGGTGAAATGGCACTTTCAGGGTTGAATACTCCATGTGTCTGAGGCGTTCTTTGAGGGATGGCAGTTTGGATTGGAGGTACAGGTGGATGATCATGTTTCCAACCTGTTGGTAAAGGATGAGCGGCGTGACCTTGACTTTGAGCTCTTCGAACTACATGATCGAGAGTAGGGGGTGGGACATGTTCTCTCATTGATCGATGAGCTTTCAATCCTTGAGGCACACTAGGTCCAGCATGTTGAACGGCAGCTTCTCTCTCCGCCCTTCTCATCAATACTCCTTCCAACTTCCTCGTGAGGATATCAGCGGGTATACCACCTTCTCCATCCCAATTATGTTCACCGCCCGGATTCCTCCCTTGTGTCTTCTCGCTCTTCCGCCTTTCGACCATCTTGGCTTGCCGGGCCTTTCTAGCTTCGCGGGTCTTTCTTCGAGTCTCACGTCGTTGGACTTGAGCAGCAGCAGCTTCAGGGTGTAATTTTGATAATGGAACATCATCATCTTCAGACGAAGATGCTTCGCTCTCCTCACGATCAGTCAAATTATCCCTCTCTCGCTCTGGACTACTATCTCTAGACGAACTTCCACTTCCGGAAGCCCTCCCTCGACCTTTGGAAGAGAAAGACGAATTGAGGTATTCCATTCCTACCGAAGTGGCGCGTGTGACAGTGGATCCTGAATCTCGTCTATCGGTGGACATCGAGTTGTTGACTGTAGTTTGATGAGAGCTGTTTCGAGAGGAAGCGGCGACAGCTACTATGCTCAAGACATCCGATCGATCATGGACATGCTGTGTGGAGTGTGATACCGGTTCAATAGTTTCCTCGTCGGCGACATACGGCAGTCCAAAATCCAGAACATCGCCACCGGGAGCCTCTGGGAAAGAGTTGAGAGCGACGTTCCAGCTTGCCGTTGAACTGATAGTATCAGACCTAGGCATGTTCACCTGAAGGAGAGGTTCCTGCACCTCTGCGACATCCATCGAGCGATTTGACTCCTCTTCGACCCGCAACTCCACTGCTGGAGGTGTGATGTTCTCTTTGTCCTCTTCCAAGGCCTTTGCCTGTTCCTTCTCTATTTCTGTCTCCGTAGCCGTGTCCATCTCCTGAGGCTCATCATATATCTCTTTTTTCTCCTTTTCCGCACTTGGCCATATTCCCAGCTGCTCATATAAATCGAAGAAAGATGAACTTGTAGGAGGTGATTTGAAACTCATACTGGTCGATCTTGATCTGGGCAAAAGTACGGCACCTGATCCACTTCGCTGTAAGGGGGCAGCCAGGTTGGTGCTGGAAGTGGATGCTGGCACGGGAGGTAACGGCGCGCTGGGTGGCATACTGATCCTAGGACTCTCTTCAGGGGTGGAGGACGAATCAGTCGTGATGGAGGGTAAAGATGGTGATCTGGAAGCACCTTCGAAATAAGGTGGATGAGGAGGGAGGAGTGGGGGACTTTCGATTGGTGCAGCTAAAGAAGCTTGAGTAGGTGGATGTTCCAATGGTTCCAACTTATCGGAGTTGTCCTGTGCAGCTTGCGCGAAAATGTTCAATCCGACTAAGGAACTCATCCGTTTGGATAATTTCGAGGACTGGGCCTGGCCAGGACGATCTTGTTCTTTTTGTATACTCCTCGAATCCTCGCGACGGTGTAGAGTAGCGAAACTCTTCGCTTTCAATATAGCAGGTTTGGTGGGGTTTGGTAACAGGTTTTTCAGATCTCTCAAACTTGGTGAGTTGTGTCGTAGAGTCGGACGAGGTTTGGGCGAAGCGAGAGGCGAAGAGATTGGATTGTTGCAAGTGAGATCTAGACTCGACGCAAAGGGGTCATCAGGAAAATTAGGGAGTAATGGAGGAACAAAGGATTCGGTCGTTGCTGAAGGTGGAGTCGAAAGGTATCCCGGTGCGGGCAGATTGTTGTACCTCCTTGATTCACCTGGTGGAGGGGTTGAGGACGAGAATGGTTTTCCCAAAGCATGACTGGAAGGTCCAGGCAGATTAGGTATTTTTGGCATCGGTGGTGGAGATAGTGAAGCCTCTTTCGTAGAAGCGTCGCGTAATGCCGCGGATGATTTCGATTTGAATATCCTTTGCATACCTCTTTTCCAGGACGAACCGGATTTGGGAGCCTTGTTAGTACTCGAGTTTGTCGTTGAGGTCTGAGGTGGTGTGGGAAGTGTAGCTGGAGTGTCAAATGTGGAAGAGGAGTAATTGAGAGGAGAGAAGGTGGGCGAGCTGAATGAAGCGGGTGACGATTCCGTTATGAATGATGCTGGTGTAGCAGGTATGGGCAGTGGAGGAGGAGCCTCAAACTGAAGGTCGATTGTCAGATAGTGAAGAAAGAGGATCTATCAGGAGATTTGATTACATACCGACTCATCCGCATCTGCAGCAACGTTGACAAACAGCTCTCCCTTTCTTCCTTTCCCTCTCAGTAGTCCTTTACTCTTCTTCTTCTCTAATCCTTTCGGAGGAACAGGCAATGGTACTGGCACCTGTTCCTCCACCGACATGCTTGGGCTGTTATGCAATTGGGACATACTTGGTCGTCTCCACGTCCAGCTCTTCTCATTCGACCCCGTTGTGGAGTATACAGTTCCAGTCCTACTTTTCGATCCACCGCCAATTATCGCAATTTTCCTGGAAGGTCCCGGAGCAGATGATTTGGTATTGGTATTCAAATCATCCTCTTCGTCCCATAGACCATCCTGAGCGTATATCCCTACAGTCGGCGTACCAGGTAGTCTTACTATCCTATCGAATTCTGATGAATATCGATAAACGACTTCATCGACATTATTCGTCTGTTGTTGTTTTGAGATAGGAATGGCTTGAGAGAAATTGGTTGCGCTTCTCGATACTCCTTCATGTTGCAATGGGAAATAAGAATCATATAATTGGATAGAGGCTTGAGTGGGAGGCTGAGCATGATAGCGGAATCTAGAATGATAAGACTGTTGGGGTTGATTCTGGCTTGGAAAATACCTTGGCTCCTGTTCGAAGGGTAATGCACCGATCTGATGAGGGGAATATTTGGGATCTGCCATTGTTGAGATGACCAGATCGAATTGGATCGAAAGGCAGTTAAAGGTGGTTGTGGTTGATAATGAAATACGAAGAGGAGATTTTCTTCCTATATCTTGAAGTGTGTTTACAAGTTTGAGTTCTTCTTCTTTCTTCTTTTTCTTGATCTTGATAGAGCTCGTTGGTGAAAGGATCGTAAGCCAAGAGATGGGAAGAGTTATGAATGGCAGTCAAAGATGTGATGAGGGCTGAGTGTGTCTCGTCGAATGTGATGTGATGTTTGTGCTTGCTGATAATAACGCGTGACAAGCTGTCTCTGTCTCGGATGGGAACGACGAGGGGAGAGGTAGATATAGATATGATGAGATGTTTCGATGTCGTAGTTTCAAATGAGTGTGATATGACTTTCTTGGTACGATGGTCTGTGCGAGTATACTGATGATGCTGATGATGCTAATGATAATTGATGAAATCATAAAGGAGGTTTAAGTGTACGCACGAGCATCAACAACGGATTGATTTGGTGTTGTTTAGTGGATTGCCAAACTGTTCTAATCTTTATTTCCCTGAATCACTGCTTAGATACAAAAACAACAACAAACAAAAATAAAGACAAAAACAAGTCGCGCTGATAATGCTCATAACTGCCACATAGAAAAAACACGATATTCCCCTACCAGGTGATTGTGGCGTTTTGAGAAAGTATACCTGGTATATGGTTAAATGCTCATTGCTGCTCTTCAGACAGCAAGGTGGTCGAGTCATGCGGGTGGCATCGCAGTATACAGTACGTTGACTCTGGTTCTATCGATCCATATCAGGCTATTTGGATCCCCATAGCCTAATGATTGGTACGCAACTAGGGTTGGTACCATCAAGACCTCAAGGAGCTCAGAAGTCTCGCTGACAAACCTCTCAAAATGACATATCATGATCTTCATCTACGGAATATAGTGATATTCCTCGTGTCTTCTCCTATGCTCATTATAGCCATGAAATGACTTGAGATATTACCAAAAGCAACTCCCTCATATCACGATGAGATCCCTCCTATTGTACAAAGCGCAATCCGGTGTCCTCCGCTGTATCCCGCATAAACCTGAGATGATCTCGTTTACAATGCTAGCTATGATATCACGTACGATCGCTTGCAAGGCACACCCTCCCGTCGAACAGGTACGCTATTCGACCCGACTGAATAGTCACACTACAAGACATACCAACCTATTCCGTCCATCGTTCATCATCTGTATCTGCTCAAGAGTGAATACGTTACAGCCATTCCAACTCTAAGAGCCATGAACGTATGAATCGAGTTGGAATTGGGTCTCACCTATCAAGTAAGACGGAGATCAAATCACAGGCAGAGGCAGAGGCTGATGTGGATGCGGCTTGTCATTTTTATGAGCGGTACTGTCCGAAATGACGATCTTCGCTTTTGACAGAGACATACAGTAGTAGCTAGCGAAAGAAAGTCCAAGTCCAAGTCCAGGTCAAACCGGAACGCTAAGGAGATTAAGGTTTTTTTCCAGACTCGTTACCTTGCTGAGACGGCAAGACCTTTCGATTGGAGAAATATTGCCTAAATAGGATATTCCAAAGAAGTTTTTTGGAAAATGCACGGAACGTAAAGGTGACAAATTTACCCAATTGATCTACAGGCACCAAACATTCGTTTTGGCCGTCAAATTTTTCTGACTTTTCTTTCCTTCCTTACGTCCGAAAACCGAAACCATAGAGTCGAGTACCCTATATCGCTACCTCTCAGTACGCAGTCAAAAGCTATTTGTGGAATGGAATGAGCGGTTCAGTCGGATTTGGCTTCATGTTTACCTTATTGACTCATGGAACCGTGACATGACTCGATGTCTCGTAAAGGAATCTTCCTCTTCTTCCTTTTACATGTATATCCAGCTCCGCTGGAAAGATGTAAGTTGTATCTTCCACTGTCTTATGTAACGTCCCCTTTCAATCTGTACAGCATCACACGGGTATAAAATTTCCTTTTGGTAGATTTCGCATTCAGTAGGATAACGTCAATTCAGTAAGATTCAACGAGACTAAGGAACGTGACGTCGTTCCTGCTACGATACTACGAGTAGATATCTATTTGGTCTTTCGGAAGGAAACTGAGGGCAACAGAAGTCAAAAGTGAGACATCGATTCCCGTTCCATTCCGCTTACATACCAATCAAGGTATCTGTACGTTTGTACAGTAGAATGTTTACACATGTTCAAGATACCAAGTTACTCCGTGTACCTTTTCTGTACCTTAAGATTTACCGTAAGATCTGCAAGAAGACCAATGGGCATTCCAGCGGAGAGATACGGATTTAAAGTTAGACAATTGACTTTGACTCTGATTCATTGCTTCTGCTTCTGCTTCTTAGATGTACGAGTATGTCACTCATTTTTTTCTGGAATTGAATTGGATCTAACACTGAATAGAACTGAATCTAGGAATACATCTCACTTTCTCTTCTACGCATATCTTCATATATAATAACCCAAACCGAAGATTGGATACTACTGTTCTTCTTCTTATCAACATTCCCATTGCTATTCCTATCAAACTCACTCGTTCCCACTGCTTTCCCGTTATCCCCATAGCAAGTGACCCAGTACAGTTTACACCCACCATGCCTTCCCTTCCATTGACCATCCCCTCCCGACCCTCTGTGTCATCCACATCCACCATAACCTCCTCGTCATTTGAAGAACGACGTATCTCCCAGCCAACCTTAATCCCCTCCTCACCAAATACACCATTCATCGTTTCTTCCTCTTCATCAGCTTCGACCTGCTCATCTTCGATGCGACGATCATCCAGTGCACCTCATCCACGACGAGGTAGTTCTCTACCTTCTATCCCATACAGCGAGGAAGTGGAAGACTCGAATACGAGTGGACCCCGGATGGATATACTTCAATTTATATCATCGACGATCGATCCATCATGGGACGAAATTGAGAATTCACCTCTATCAATGGTCCCTTCCATACTCCCTTCGTCAACTGAACTCGATGTGGATCTAGTCACTTTCTTAAGGGAAGCACCGGGGGTGGTTAGATCACCGCTTAGCGATTCAGTCACGTCGTTCGAAGATATCGCCCATATTGGAAATGACCATGACGAAGAGTATGAAAATGGGATGCATATGGACATAGACGTAGATGTAGCTATGAACAAACTCGCTTTGGTCACACCTGAACTCAAACAAGTTTCCTTGAGGACATTTCTAGAAGAAGAGAATTCAAGGTATAATACTCATACTCATGGACAGGGACAGGGACATGGACATGGGATGGAAAATTCACCGAATCCAAGTTTGAGTATAAGTGAGATCTATGGTTTAGGTGGAACATCAACAAAACTCAAACTCAACACATCATCTTTCGATCAATTGGACAATGAATACAACACTGAAAATCAATTAACAATGACTGAATTCTTGAATGGATCAATCTCAAGACCTCCTACTACTAGAACATCTACATCTGATCATTCCCTGTTATCTCGTTCGAGTTCGACCACAGACAAATCAAGATCGAGAGCATCAACGATGAATAGCAGTACGGCAAGTCAAAAGCATAAACGCGTTGTATCCCTTAGCAACAAGAGTCTACCACTATCACTTGGATTGGGATTACATGTAAATTCCGACACGAACACGAATAATGGTAATAATCTGGATCCTAACAATAGACATCATTCACATGGAGTAGGAAAAGTCATGAAATTCGCTAGGGATGCTTTTAAAATTGGTAATAATGGTAGTCACAGATCATAATCTTCGGTTTTAGAGATATCTACGTGTCACAGTTCCATATTTATAGCAATATTTCTTTCATCTTCATCATCGTCATTTTGGGTATTCACAGTTAATACCATATTCATATTCATTTACTTATAATACCATATTATTCTCATCGATACACCTCCATCACTTTAACGATCTTTTACGACTCACAATTTTCCCATACATGCTGTGATGAATTTCCATAAAATACAGAACTACCGTAATGAAAGTTTTGCGAGTCATCACTGCAAAACGATTATTTTTTAAGAAAATATTGTTCAACTTGCCATATCCTCCATATGATTAAACAGGCTCTCACATTATCATTCTAAGCCCCTCCAATTGATTTGATGACGCCCTCGAGCTTCTTTGAAATCAAGGCATATCGATTTTGGCATGACTACTTGACAATGATGTGGCGAATCTCACGTCAGCTTGGATTCTTGTATACATAGCTAATTACTGACAATGTTCGAGAAGACTTCATCCCATTCCACCCTAGAGGTAGTAAGGACGGAGAAGAGATGACATGGATTGAACTGTTGCAACTGCGGCGGACTCACCTTTGAATCCCTTCCATTACCTACTTTATTCGCTACACCCATCCAATCAGGTTTCCCCACCTTTGGATGTAACTCCCTAAACAAAATCCAATCTTCTTCTCCTGTCCATGCTCTACCCACTCCACCGGTCTTTCGAGGTGTACCGCCATTACTTGATTTCTTGGGTGTGTCAGGTTTCGTCTTGGTTTTGAATTTTTTCTTCGGTCTGGTCGATTCAAAGTCCGAGTCGCTGAAAGTCGGTTTCTCCTCATCCATTCCTAAATCGAATTCAGAAACAAGTTCATCCTCTCCTTCTTCTGTTGAGCTACTGGGAGAAGGGAAAGGTGATGAAGAAGGAACGAGATCACTTGTTCTATCTTCCATGTCGTCAAAATATTCTTGTTTGACCTTTTGACTATTATCTCCTTTTTTAGGACTAGGTCTGGTTTTTGGCTGGATTTTGGGATAAGGGTTGGAACGAGCTCGGGATGAGCGGATGAGGGATAATGATGATGGCGTTGAGGATTCGGATCGGGGCATGGTGAGTCATGAATGTTGGTTTGGTAATGCGATGAAGGGGATACTTGGGTATCGTGGCTGACGAGAGAATAATGAAGAGATAAGAAACGGTACAGCTCGTTGCTTTTCGAGTCGTGAGTGAAAGACCTGAGGCGATTGAGGAAGTCTAGGACTGACGATAGTGAAGTAACCAAAATCAGATACGACCTTGAAATCCAAGCTGTGAAGCTGAGCTGACGTGGGATGTTAGAAGAAGTTGGATCTTGCTCGAATGACTGTTTGCATGTATATATATATTTACAGTCCAAGGGGATGAGTCAACTTGAGTAACTGGCTCTTGCGCTCGAACCTCTGACTTGTATGCGATCGATACTCAAAGGATGGCCTGATTGACATGACATGACATATATATCGCCAAACTAAGTCTCAACCTTGGTCATATACAATATACAAAACGATTCAGGCTACATGTATTTCTTCCTATCCTACAGTATCAAACTTGCTCTTCTTACAATAGACTACAATACGAGAAACCCATCACACTTTACTGTTTGGCCGAAGCATCGAAATGAACACTTTTCTGTTTCTCTAAAACACATCACGCTGACATCAGCTCATCTATCGCTGTACCTGCAGGAAGAAAGATCTCACTAAGAATCGGACCCTCTGAGCCCATGATCCCATTAGTACCAGACTGAGTCTTTCTGATCCCTCTAGACAAACCATTCCCATCGGTTTGTTGAAAGGTATCGACAACATCCCGAGATCGAGATCGAGTAATCTTATCGCTGATACTCCCACCGACGAAGAGTGACAATTTGACCGGTCTTATCACCTCCTGTTGTTGTTGTCCATCGACCTTCCTTCTCTCAACTTTACCTTTCTCTTGATCACTTTTCAACCTTTCCCAAACCGTCTTCCTTTCCAGTTCTATTCGTTTCTGTTCTCTGTCCTTCTTACCGTTGAAGTGACTTTCCATCCAATCATTCACTTTCTTCCATCTCTCTTCCGACTTTTGCTGCTCACTTATCTCCTCTTCTGTAGATAAAGTGGAATTGATGTCTTGATTCATCATCTCATCGTATTTCCTCTTGAGTTCTTTTATCTTTCTCTACAACCGAGGGTCATCATCAATTAGCAAAAGACAACTACGAGTACAGAATGATATGAAAACTCACTCTTTCGGTATTGATGGCGTTCCTACAAGCTGACGTGAGCGGATTTAAATCGAATTTTGGTCCTCTCGTAGGTGTTCTGATAGGTATTGGGGATATGGGATGGTCGCGAACATGCTCGAGAAGCTATGACAATATATCACTCACATCAGCTCATTTGTCATCTATGATATAAAGCTTGGTTTAGAAATCATACTTTTGCGAACCAGTAGCTCAATTCATCCGTCCTCGGCTTTTCCACAATACCGTCCGCATGCATGTCTTGAAGCTCGGATCTCTCTTGATTGTTCGTATCTTGAAGGAGAACCAGATCACCTTGATCCGTTTGAATAGTTACCTGAATATACCAATTAGGAATTTGTCATGGAGGAAATATGACATCGTATTTACCTTGAATATGTCATTCTCAAAATCATGGCTGATCTTACCGAATGTCCAAGCATGAACGAGTGAATCGACAGATGGGATTACATCCATATGAGTAGGATTCAACTTCAAGTCACGCAAGAAGTCAAATATGTACATACACTTTTGTCAGTGAATGACATCCCAGAACCATCATCGACTCACAGGATCGAATACTGTCTTGCTGCTGAAGGTAATCATCTCAATCTCCACATTTTTCGTTCTCTCTTGAGATTGCTGGGTTTGGACCATCTTCTGAGCTTCTCGAATAGCCTGTATGAAAAGCTGTCTTGTATGTTCATCATATAAATCTCCTCCCCCTCTTCTTTCATGTTCGGTCTGTTGCTCATCTTCGTTGGAGTCTAATTTCGTAATACTTCCATCATGGCTGTCTTGAGGTCTCGATTCATCCTCATCTTGCAGATCTATCTCGACACCTTCGTATTTGCTAATATATGACGTGATCCTAGGTACTGATAGAGTCCATAATCTTACGATCCACCATACAACGTCTTCATGAATCTCCACAGATGAAGTCAAGATACTAGTAGACCAAGGGATATGGTGGATCAACCCATCGAGACGATCGTAATCATCCGTTGTCAAGGTAGGTGTGGAGGTCAATCGTTTTTGCGAATTCGGCGGGAAAGGTTGATTTGAGAGATCTTGGGTCATATAGGATGGACATGTAGCTGAGGCTGGTTGGGTAGACATTATCATCTATATCAGGTCAGTGAAGCTGGTGATGAGTCCCCTCTATCCATAGCGTGTGTCTTCACAAGGAGTATTGGGAATCATGAAGGATAGGATGAATATCATGTTACATTGATCTGTTGTAGTTGTTTTACCTACCTCAAAGACACAATCATAAAGATGGTCCGTGCATTAGTATCCATCATGAGTTGACGTCAACTTGTATCAACCCAAAGGCATCTTGAGCTTTACCCGCATAGAACATGATAGGATTGCGAAAGGTGCGGGTTCGTCGGACATATTCTGTTCTGACTTCCAGACATTGGGCATGACAGGAACATGATAGGCTTAGTCATTCCGTCACTTTGCCAACACGCTATGGCGTTCTCAGTATGTGATTTAATCAGTACTACCAGTCAAGGATAACATGATATACATCTGCTCTACCTGGTATATGAATGCAGTGTATCGATATATCATATCACGAGGGCATCGAGGTACCCTATCCGAAGCGCATAACCTTTCCCATCATCTTAATTCCTCCAGCTAAACAAGGACTGGTATCAGCATCGGTCCGATATAAGCAAAATATCAGATTTTGAGCTCACATCTTGACAGTCTTATCCCTACCTCCACTGACAACTTTATCAGCTACAAAATCGACACAGTACACTTCATCCGTATGTCCGGGTAAGTCAATCCTGATTTTATATGTCTTCAAATTCCATAGCTATTTCAAGAGCCACACATCGTCAACGAAGTAACGGTACATGAACCTGAGCCAGCTCGATACTCACCTTCAGGGTCGTATCTTTACTTGCACTGACTAACATCCTCGAATCCGCTGACCAAGCAACCCGGTAAACGGCCGCTACGTGACCTCTCAAACTGGCTATGAACCTATTCAGTTCATGATCATCAGCATTCACGTCTTGCAAATACATTCGACCGACTAGCATCCAGTCATGCTTCTCTCCTTCCCCTTCCCATATATCCGAGGGGAATCATGCTCCGGATAATGTGCAACGACTGCAAACACAATTACTCACTTCCCGGTCCTTCCCTCCCAGATCTTCACAGCATTATCGAACCCTGCACTCGCAATCATCCGTCCATCAGGCGAGAAAGCAACGTGGTTGACCTGCTTCTGATGACCTGTCAATCTAGCTAGAGGTTTCTTGGGCGTGGCTGAAGTAGAGAATGAAGATGAAGCTTGATCAGGCCATAGGAAAAGAGTATGATCGTCTGAGCCAGTAATGAGGGTTTCGGGTTGAGTGGAAATGACATTTTTGTATCGTTCGAGGGCGAGTGTTTTGGCTAGCACGAAATGAACGAGAATTAGCTCAAGATCTCAATCATGACATCCATGATCAACTGAGATAGCTAAGAAAGTAGAGATGGAGATAGAAGCAAGGGCCATCTATTCACTCACCCTCTTCATCATCTTTTGGTACTTTCCCGGTATGATCATACGGCCCAGTCCTCAATACGAAATCCGTACTCAAAGCCATCGTATTCACCCAATGGGCATGTTCGTTCAACGTCCTTATCAATTTACCCTATCACGTATTACGGATCAGCTCCTCGGAGAGCAAGCAGAAGAAACAATCGATTTGGACTCACATCAACACCACTCCAAACTTTAACTGTCCTATCACTACTACCCGTATATATCACATTCTCACCACCCCACCTCACAACATTCACACTGGCCGCATGACCCGTCAAGACGAATTCTATCGTTCGCGTTGAGGTATTCCATATTCTGACCGTACCGTCTTTCGAGGCTGACGCTAATCTAGGTGAAGGTGAATTTGATTTGACTAGATGTAAAGGTTCGAAGGCTAAGGATGTTATCCATTTGGTATGGCCAAATAAAGGTTGGCCGTAGGCTTGACCTGTTGAGGGGGTCCATAGACGGACCTGAGTCGTATGGGACACACATCAGTTTTTCAATCCATCAAGTGATAACAAAGCAATAGACGACTTACCTGCCCATCATGTCCACCGGTAGCTAATATCTTTTCCCTCGAATCCCATTCAACACACAATACCCACCCTTTATGACCCGTCAACGTCCACTATAACACATTGAGAATCAGCTTCGTTCCCGGAATATGTCATGACGTCAAGCTGACCTACCTTTGGCGTCTCAGTGTCCATATCCCATATCCTAGCCGTAGCATCCCCAGAACCAGTAGCAGCGTATTTACCCGTTGGTGAATGTGCGCAACACAATATAGGCGATGAGTGACCTATCAATAATCAGGTAAACTAAGTATCCAGCAGAAACTCAGGCTTGAAGAAGGGAAGAGCCAACATACCACTCAGAGTAGCACTACATCTCCCCACGCTTCTTACTCTAAATACAGCTTGAGGTTCACACCATAACTCAAACACATCTTCAGGCGAGAAGGTCGTTCCTGGAGTTTTCAGCGCATCCAGTTGGATAGAGTTGTTGATCTGCACTCTGGCAGATTGAGTAGAGGTCGAAGTGGTCGGTACTTTAGGTACAAGGTGGAAAGCATAAGGTAATGGATCTTCGGTCTATCATTCAATATTCATCGGCATAAGCTTGAAATCCATGCTACTCCAGGAGGGAGAACGGAGAAAGTATAGCTTACCTCTCCTCTCAACTTGTTCACGAGCATCTGCAAGGCATCTCTACCTGTGTCAGCAGGCAGATTGATCGCTGGACCGAGATTCGATCCATCTTCTGAAGATTTGAACTGTACGACGATCGATGGAATTGGTACCTCAGGTTCGGGCGCAACAGGCTTTTCGAGTGATTTGGCATAGTTCGATTTCTGCCTTTTGGGCGGGGGAAGTAGAGTTGCCATCGTCGCTGAGTATTTGAGGTGTGCAGACAGGTATAGTCAAACACAGAAAGACAGATCGATAGTCTTGATGCAGTTCTAACTTTTCATGAACATTTTCAGTTCAGTTTCCAACGGTAAAAACAAAAATCATCCTCATCACAGGCACGGATGAAACCAAGTGGGATGGGATAAAATGGAAATAAATAGATGACTAAAATAATCAATTCACGGAAACAGAGATAAATCAGTCAACCATCTTTTTTTCCTTCCCATCTGGGATTGTTGTTTATTCGAGCTTGAATTTATCATCCATTCTCCCTTCAACGAGATCCCACAAACAATTACAGAAGATCACACATACCTCCACATATCAAGTCCACCTCTATAACGATGGATAGTGAGAAGCACGTACATATATCTTCTCCGAAAGGACCGGAAGATGCTGTGAGTCATCTAACCTATCTAGAAATATCAATCCGGCAGCTAAGTGACTGACCAACATGTTGTATCACCCATTTTACTCGTAGTCGAATATAGCCGACGAATACCCTTCACCGGAACGAACTCACGCGACGTTAAATGAACATATACCGGCTGACGAACCATCAGTTCACCAGCAAGAGCAGGAATCATCAGCTCAAGATGCAGAGAATCAACAACAACAACAGCAGGAGCAGGAGCAGCAGGGAAATGATCATCACGAAGATACAGATATGCAAACCGAGTTGGTTAATCAAGTAGCAGCTCAAGCCCTCGAAGCCGCTGTTGCAGCGGAAGCACGAGCCAATTCTTCGACCCGAACTCAAGACCAAAATCAAAGTCAGGATGTGGATATGAATATCCAAAACCAGCATCAACAGTCTCAGATAAATGGGATTGGTGAAGATCAAATAAGACAACCGCAACAACATCATCCCAGACAACCTACATTCCCTAAATCACGATTATCTTCTGTCTCTACCTCATCTCCTCAATACACTCATGGTCTACCGATATCAAGAAGCAGCAAACAGAAAAGTATTACGCCGAAATTGACACCTAATGAGCAGATAGCGATTTTGAGAGAGGCATATGCGAAAAATCCTAATCCCGGTAAGAAACAATTAGAGTATTTGGCTGAGAAGACAGGTAGACCCTGGAATAAGATAAGAGAGTATTTCAGACAGAGAAGAAATAAGTTGAGAGGGTTGGAAGATCTGGAGAATATGCAGGAACCCGGAAGAGCCAGTGGGTGGTGAGTTAATTTTCATCTTTGTCTCTTATATTTGTAGGAGGGTTGACGTTGTGAATTTGGATCAGGCTACAAGTAGCGTACCGTCAAGCTCCACCGACCGCTTCGATCACTCAGCTATCGTTATATAATTCCTACAAGCACCGATTTGATCCTTATTCGATCACGACGCCGTTACTGGGAGGACAAGAATTAATTCAGCTAGCTTGCGCGACTTTTCCAGGATGCGAGATGGCAAAGGACGAAAATGATTATGTGCTAAAAGGGTTGAAAGAGAAGGAAAAGGAGAATAATGATAATCAGAATGAAAATGGTAATGAAGGCGAAAATCAAGGTGAACAGGAAGAATGGGAAAAGGGGATGGAGGGTTTGGTAGAGCCACTGAGAGCTGGAAGTTGGTAAGTATACTCAATTCCCATATTCGACAGGCATATACCAGAACAAAAGAAGAAAAGAAAATGTACTAATAGAATATCGAATATCCTGCAGGTTATTGAGCTCATTCCAACATCAGAATGATCCAAATGCACCTTCCACTCTTACTCAAACGGATCTGTATACCTCATATGCAGCTAGATTCGCTTCCCTCCTCATCAGTGCCGGTCAATCAGAAAGTACTCCTTCTCAAGAACAGTCCCAGCAACAGCCACCTCCAGCTCAAACTCAGGAAGAACAAGATCACGAAGCGGACATGCGGGCATTTGAAGAAGCAGGTTTGAACGATGGTGCCAACGATCAAGATCAGGATCAAGATCAAGAGCAAGAGCAAGAAGTGATCGTTGATGGAGACGGCAGTCACCAACATCAATCGTTAGCTTCTCTCTTACCTCTATCTGATCAACCCTCATCATCACTCGCTCCACCTCCGGTCCAACAACAGCAACAGCCAAAGAAAGAAAATCGATTATTGAACCCATTCGAATTGATCAATTTGACCCGTATGACTTTCCCCAAATGTGAACCTGTTGTAGATAGTTCAGGTAAATTCGTAATCAAGGGATTGGAGAGAAGATTAGGACATATACCCGGATCGAGAGAGAGGGAAAGGGAAATGTTCAATTTCGCATTATATAACGAATCTAAACCTGGTGAAGCTTTCGTAGGGTTGATGAAAAGGAAATTGGGAATGTTAAATTCTGATCCAAGTCCGACTTCGACCCCAAGATCAACCACGAGGGATGAAGATGGAGAAAGAGAATCAAAGAAGACAAAGATTGATGAGGCCAAACAAAATGAAGAAATGCAAGATCGAAATAAGAATCAGAATCCAAATCAAGATCTATCAGAAGAAGATAAAGAATTGATACAGGGTTTAAAGAGGTTTAGGAACAGTCAGTTGGGTGATCAAGTTAGGGATGTTTGTATAAGTCAGTAGTGCTCAAGAAAAGTCTGAGATTGCTTTGAGACATAAGGCGATCTCGTTTTTGTATATATAGTGTACATCATTTATCCTTAATACTCCTCCTAGATTGAAGTCTTGTATGATACAGGTTGTCATATCAGTTAACATATAGTATAACAATGAATAATCAATCTAAATCTAAATTATACTCTCTCTTTCCCGTAGAACCCATAAACCCAAAAATGGAGTCCTGTATCTTGTGCCAAATCATCGAGGTCCATAACCACTACTTTTAACATGATTATACTGACCGCCCAAACCTCCACCTCCTCTTGTAGTTGTCGTCGAGGTCGTTCCTCTTTTGGTACCTGTTGTAGAAGACGTTGGACGGGAAGTAGCGATGGAAGGACGTGGTATACCTGTTCCTATATACGATGAAGAAACCCAGATCAGATCATTCTCTGAAGGATTCATGTCGGATTTCATCACCAAGTGACAGGGAAGTCCCTGGAGGTTGAGATACTCACCCCTTGCTCTCAATCCACTACCCCTCGGTACCCCTCTACCTCTCGCCCCCCTCGAACTTGACGCCTCGGATCTCTCCCTCTCTATTATCCTCCTTTCCCTCTCTTCCTCTGCTAGTCGAGCTTGTTCAGCCGCACGTCGCGATTCCTCTTCTGCACGTTCGACAGCTTGCAGACGAGCTTGCTCGATGGCCGCTATAGCTTCTGCGTCCTATTGAGAAGGAAGTGAAGATCAGTATGATGAGCGTCGGCATTGTTGAGGAGTGGTATGGGGTGAGCAATAGCTAGTTGGTGACTAGAGGCATTCTAGGCTGGACATTGGCAATTCACTCACATCTGTACTACCTGTCCATTTCGTATTCAATAACAATTTCTGCGTATGTTCCGCCTGGCCCATTATCGCTGTGTATTCATCTAACAGTGCGGAAGTCTGTCGAACTCTTTCGGCTAGTCTCTATGTGAATGTAGGTTTGAACAAATCAGCAAGGTGCTTCCTTGATTGATATATATATGACAAACGATTCCACAGTTCCAAAAACGATATGCCTCCCGCTATCATTTCATACCATACCATACAGACTCATCAAATCATCCAATCTAATCAGAACCCCTACTCACCTGGTTGTGTCCTCTCACACCTTCCAACGCACCTATGACACCCTCAAAAACCTCATTCATCTTTCTCAACTCGTACAAACTGGACCTCAATCGATCTTCTCTATTATTATCTAGCGACAATTGTCTCCGCCTCTGCCTCTGTTGGGCTTCATCCTCTGCTGCTTCATCATCTCGTTGCTGTGGGTTGTTTGAATGATGTATAGTCTGATCCTCATCTTCACTTTCATGGTCATCTTCGTCATCGTAAGTGGTAGGTTGAGTAGGAGCGAACAACGAGAATCTAGGTTTAGTTTGAGGTTTACTAATTTTGACTGGTGTTTCCTCTCCATCATGTTGTACATTCACTGTCTTCTGCCGGGGGTATGAGTACGGCTGCGAGCTAGAGGAAGTCGGTGAGAATATGGAAGGACGCTGTCCCAGAGTTCGCTGATCATTGGTAAATAGGTGTTGTTGATGATTCTGATTTGACGAAGAAGCATAAGAATGAACGTCTGAATCCATACTTAGATCAGCGAGTAAAGAAGGATCTTCCAAAAGGGAAACATCGTCTAGATTCTGTTTGTTGAACTGAGGTAATAGTGGAGAGTCCATGGTCCTGTCTTTCTCTCTTCTCTTCTCTTTCTTTCCTCTTGGGAATCGACACTGTCCACCGTTCGAATGATTTTGTACGGCAGGAAAAGTATGTTGATGAATGAAAAATTGCAGTGGATGTTCATAATGTTTCAGATTGCGAACGCGTCAATTGATCTTTCAACGCTTGAACGCGTCTGTCTCCCGCTTTGGCTGTCCATAGAATATATACAACAGCATAAGGCATAGACGTATTTACACCCAGTTGATAAGGTGCACTGCACGTAGAGAGGCCAGGAATGCTCTAATGACATGGCTATATATACGCAGATGCATGTCGAATCATCTATTGCCCAAATCAACTTGTTTGATTATTGTGATCTATGATCCTCATCATTCCCCGCATGATCTCACTTCTTCTGCTTTTGACTGGTAGTTCCCTTTGGCAACTCAGCGGTATAAGGTAAGAATTCCCTTCCTTGCATATATGGTTGAAGTACTTTGGGGATTCGGAGACCCTACGACGTCCGACATCATGCAAATCAGCAAATTGATCTTTCGCAAGGAGGATGAAAAGCGATGACTCACCTCTGGAGTCTGGTAGTTCTCAACAATGCAGCACAAAGCTCGTTCGGTAGCACATAAGGTACCGTTCAACATATGTACGAAACCGACTTTAGTATCTTTAGTCTTGAATCCCAATCGGACGTTCAACGATCTTGATTCTACAAACACGTCTAGTCAGAACATAGTGATGTTTTGTAATGTAAGATTTGTCACTCACGATAATCTGTACAGTTTGAACAACTGACCAATTCCTTGTATTCGCCTTGGAAGGGGAACCAAGCTTCCAAATCGTATTTGATCGAAGCGGCGTTGTTCAAAGCACCAGAAACGATGTTGACTACTCTGTAAGGGATTTCAAGCGATTCGTAGAATTCTCGAGAGGTCTCTACCATTCGATCGAGTTCGGCAGGGGAGTTGTCGGGTTCACAAATGATAAACTATAAAGCGAATAGAAGTCAGCAAGAAGGACGTGGAGTTGGAAAAGAGGACATGGGAGACATCGCTATATGGCAATTTGTACTATAGAATCTGACTCACCTGCTCGACCTTCTCGAATTGATGTACTCTGAAAATACCCCAAGTGTCCTTACCGTGCGAACCAGCTTCTTTTCTGAAACAAGTAGAGTAACCAGCGTATCTGCGTTGTTGTCAAGTACCCACATCAGCTATATTGCCCTCTTACCAGAGGAAATTCGAGCTGGATTACAGATGGCCCATTCTCACTCACCTATAAGGTAAATTCTGAGGAGGAATATTCTCATCCATATGCATAGCTGAGATAGGTTGTTCCGAAGTGGCAATCAAATATTTATCTTCAGAATCACCAGTGACTTTATATAACGCTTCGTCGAATTCGGATAATTGAGCAGTGGCAGCCATGATATCTTTCTTAATCATAAAAGGAGGTTGAATTTTTTTGTAAGACTTTTTCCTCAAGAAATCCAATCCGTAAGAGATTAAAGCTTGATTGAGATCTACACCATCGTTGGTCAAGTAGAAACCACGATGTCCAAATACCTTGACACCCCTATCGGTATCGTACGCTTCTAATCTGTATAAAACCTCGTGATGAGATAATATACCTTCCGATTTATCTTCTAAAGCTAGACCGGTACCGGAATTACCTTTGTGGTTGGGCTCGGGGTGCCACACTCGCAGGATAGCGTTGTCATCCTACGTCAAGCAATCATCATATGTCAGAACCGATATATAAACGACTAGAGCTTTCTTGATAAAATGCACGTCACTTGGTCCAAGATGACCATTCAACATCTTGTTGAACCGGATGAATCCATCGCCAACTCACCTCGTTCATCGAAACGGCATTCCTCTCATCAACGATATTCCCAATCAAACCAGCTTTCTTATCTCTCAGCGTGACCAATTCGTTCGTCTTGGTAACCAAATCCGCAATCTTCTTGTCCAATTCTGCTTTCTTGGCTAACAACTCTGAGGCGTCTCCTTTGGCTTTCTTGATTTGTCCAATCTCTTTTTGAAGGGCGTTCAGTTCACGTTGGGCACCTTCTTTCTCGAACTGGGCTATGGTTTGCATGAACCGAAGTCAGCAATCTTATCTCCAACGAGGACGAAGGAAGGAGTGCAATTCCAATTTGAGTATCGAATATACCGTGAAGATATGTTTGTGCACTTACCTTGCTTGTGAGCGCCAAAGATCTCAATCACCTCATCTACCAACTCCACACTTGCTCCTCTCTTCTTCTGGGATTCACGGACGATATCGGGATTACCTCCCTTCTCAGTTTGGACTGGGAAGAGAAGTAGACTACCAGGTTAGCGTCATGTTCCCTTCAATTTGCTTATTAGGTTACAGAGGTAGGAGGATAGCTCACAGTGAATAAGATCTATCATCTTCTCTGAAGTTACTCTAGGTTCTAGTTATGGTGACCGCAGGGAGATTGAGAGCAGATCAGGTGCTTTGTGGTGATGAAGAAAGGAATATCCAAGTTGTCAAGAATGACTCGAACACTTCGCACTCACTTGATACACAACCACACACAACACAGACAAGGACTGAGCGGAAATTATCGTTATCATCCTTCTGAATGAGGTAGAGTGACGTGGCATTAATCCCCTTACCCCGCGTTCTTCCGCCGGTAATGCCTCCCGTTTTTTTGAGTCAAAAGTCGAAAAACGTTGGTGCTGAAATCAACCGAAGATCATTCGATAATAATTCACTATATAAGAGAAAACATATAACATCTACTCAGATCATTCATATACTTTCCCCTTCCTCTCACAGCCTTACAGAGATAAAAACAGAACCAGCGAAATGTCCCACGGAACACCTTCTCCAGATAGAAACAGGCCATTAGATGACCGAAAGGTCACAGGTGTAGGTTTCACTACTCGAGTCATGTCTACATCTTCTCACTCATACTCATATATCGGTTGTATGTAACAGTACGATCCCCTTATCCCCCCTGCTTTACTCCGACATGATCTTCCCGTACCTACCGTGGCGAACAAGACCATCTCATCAGCTAGGAGAACAGCAGCCTCCATCGTACAAGGTACTGACCCCTTATCCCGATTGTTGGTCGTAGTTGGACCATGTAGTATACATGATGTTGATCAGGCTAAAGAGTACGCTTCGAGGTTGAGAAAAGGTGTGCAGGAAGGTAGATGGCCTGGATTGGAGGTCGTCATGAGAGTCTACTTGTGAGTGCATGTTCCTATGTGCTTTGTCGTGCCGGAAATAACCCAATCGAATAAGCAATGAAAACTTAGAAGACCATCTGGCTTTATTATCGAATTGATCGTGAACGAATGATATAGTTCGCTAATGATGAAATTCTACCTCGCAGCGAGAAGCCAAGAACGACCGTAGGATGGAAGGGTCTAATCAATGATCCCGATATCAACAATTCTTTCGCCATCAACAAAGGTCTCAGAATCGCTAGGCAGTTGTTATGCGATATCAACGAGATGGGTATGCCTGTAGGATGTGAATTGCTTGATACGATTAGGTGAGTGGTGACCCTCTTACACGACAATTTCATTTAGAGAAGAAGAATTGGGCTGATGAAGTGATCATCGTTTATTCCTTTCTTATCTATTTCCCATGTGATCAATCGTCTTCTTCCACTCGCAGTCCCCAATTCATTGCCGATTTGATAACCTGGGGAGCCATCGGTGCACGAACCACCGAATCTCAATTACATCGAGAACTAGCATCCGGTGCATCTTTCCCTATAGGTTTCAAGAATGGTACGGATGGTTCAGTCGGAGTCGCCATCGACGCTATGCAATCCGCTTCTCACCCCCACAACTTCATGGGTATAAATTCACAAGGTATGGCCAGTATCGTCAAGACCAGTGGGAATGGAGATTGTCATGTGATCTTGAGGGGAGGTACCCATGGCCCCAACTATGCGTGAGTGATTTCCTCTGATACGGCTTGAACGAAGAAAAGAAGAAATGGGAGAGGTCCGGATTTGAGAGAAGTTGCTGATGCTTATATCTCGTCTGCCTCAGCTCCGAACATGTTCAGAAAGCTCTCTCGACTATGAGAACCAAAAACCCCGGCGCCTTCGCTTCAATCATGGTAGATTGTTCTCACGGTAACTCGTCGAAGAATCACTTGAACCAACCTAAAGTGGCTGCGGACGTCGCTGGACAGATCGCTGCTGGTGAGGAAGGTATCACCGGTATCATGTGAGTAACAGGCTTTTCGAATCCCAGTATAAACAGCCCACAGGACCAAGTATAGTTGGAAAGGCTAAGGCTAAGGCTAAGGCTAGGACTAAATAAACTGATGTTGTTGACTTTGCAGGTTCGAAAGTAATTTGAAGGGAGGTAAACAAAGCTCGGATAAACCTAGAGATCAATTGGAGTACGGTGTATCAATCACTGATGGTGAGTTATTATCGGCATATCATACTTATGCAAGATTTTGCTGACCCCAATGATGGTTTAGCCTGTGTTGATTGGGAAATGACAGTTGATATGCTCGATAATCTGAACAAGGTGAGTTCGAAGTCCATTCCAGTTCAGTAGAGCGTGGTTGTTGGCAGCACTTCTGAGCTGATACATTGTATGAACAATTCATAGGCTTCACTCGCACGAAGAGCTATTGTGGACGCTAAACATGCTAATGGGAACGGGGAAGTCCCAGCTGTCAAGAAGTTGAAGACTGAGGAGTAGAGTGGATTCAGACAGACTACATTGGATTGGATTGGATCGTCCATGGATGGGACAGTATGACATATGTTATGTGCATAATATACTATGCATAGGGATGCTACATCCACTTCACACTTCAATTAAACATAAACATTGACTCCTAACTCCGTGATACCCCTTCGTCATTTCTTTCTTCACGGTTGTTTTATCTATTCTTTCAACGAGATATGTCCTCTTGGCACTTCTCCTTCCTACATCCCCCAAAGGTAGGATTCAGCACTACCATTAAAACAGAGAGACGAGATCTTGCTCCGTGAGAGAGTGACTTAAAAATACTCACATTAACGTCCATTCCATCTTTGAACCACCTCTCTTCATCCTTGATGGCAATGGTATTCCCACTCATCTGACGTGATTTCATCCTCCCATCTTCAGCGAATACCTGATATATCATATATCCACATACAAACACAGGTCAAATCAGTCCGCTGGCCAAAGTATATCTCGTGATAGGATACTGAGAAGTGTTTGGCTTACCCAATGTTCTAATCCATATGTCCTATACCACTGAGAAGACTTATAAGGAGTTTGAGAGTATTCATACCAGAACTCAACTGCACTATATGTCATTCATCATTCATCATTAGCTTCGATCATCTTACTCCTTCATGAATCTTTACCACAAGAAAGGGAGAGATGGGTGTATCGTTACACATCACTCACATCCTATTACCTTCAAAGGCGAATAACTCTTTCCTCAATCTATAATTATGTTCTACCTCCCATTTCTTAGTTAAGAAATCTTCGATAGCCTCTGTACCTTGGAAGAATTGATCTCGATTACGCCAGATTGAATCGGCGGTGTATGCTGGAGAGATCAATTTGGGTGATTTGGTATCTACATCATCACCAAGCGTTAGACATCCAAGTCGGAAGGTGGTAACACGGGAAGGTTCGTCTTGGGTGACTTTGAACTCACTCCATTTATCTTGAGCCGCTTTCACTTTCCTATTTCACCCCAATGCAATATTGAGTACACTGTCAACCTTCATCTACGATGTTCACTTTGTACACGAACGACACCAAACATCTGACATCTGATAATGACTCACTGATGAGCTGTCTCAGCGGTGAATGGAGGTAAGGGATGTAAAGGTTGAGATGACATTGTTTGGTTCGTTTTCACTTCCTGCGGTGTATGATACTGTGAAAGACAGTCAAGGTAAGGAGATGATATCTTTTAAGAGGAGCACTCTTGATCATTTATGTATATATATGCATCTGACGGAATGTCAGATCGAGTCGTATTCAAGGACAGATTAGTAATCTTACTCGGACACCGACGTTATGTACAATACAGTACCATAGCCTTATATAGTCGACATCGTCAGTCTGATCTCACGTCATCCGGACCCTCGAGTCCTGTTTATTCCGAATAATCATTTTGGTAATCTGATAACGCAAGACAGGACAACGACTTTCTTGTATCGACCCGGGTAGTCGAGTGTGGTCGTATTTCAGAATATACATATACATAAGATTGACTCTCTCAATATGAATAATAGGAATCTCACATCTCCCAAAACCAGGTCGATAGCCAAATCTGAATATCACATACTGAGGGTCTCACAGAAGACAAATAAATAAACATATCAAACGAAAACGAACGATCGCATATAATTAATTGACCAGCTAAACACACAACGGATAGCTATGTATCCGATAAGAATGTACAAAGCTTGTCTCTTGGAGAATTGAAAAAGGGTATTACAGGTATTAACGAAAGATGGAACATGGAATATGGAATATGGATAAAACGGCTAGATCCTCCTCACTACATCCTATAGCTCTGAATTCTTAAACACCGACAAGGCTTCACTCCCATCCATGACCACAAAACAGTTATCATCCCACAACAAATCTACACTTTCACTCTCTTGCCTTTCTCTGCTCCTAATCCATGTATATTACCTCTCAGTCCAGCCGTCAGGGCACTCGTTGAACCTACACTAGGTCCAGGAGTAGTTGATCCGCTCCTCTCTCTCGTCCTACCGATATCCACAGGTCCATCTTGAGTTTTCTGTTGCTGTTGCTGTTGTTGCTGAGCATTCATAGCCGCTCTAGCAGGAGTTTGTTTAGGTTTGAATCCACCAGCCATCATTTTCGTCATTGGCGATTTCGTTCCCATAAACCCAGTGTTACTGCCCGGAGCAGAACTTGCCAATCTCGATGTCGTACGTGGTGTAGAAGGTGCAATCTGGTTACTGTAAGAAGGCCTTTCCATACCCCTAATGGGGATCGTCGATGAAGTGTTGTCCCCACTCTTGCTTGAGATTGTACGCAGGTTGGATTTCGATTTACGATGATGACTATGATGATGTGTATATCGATGAGTTCTGGATGCAGCTGAATTGACGAGAGGTACGAGATGTTCGAATGATGATGATGAAGGCGATGAGAATGATGCGGAGATCTGCACTGGAAATGCAGATTCGACTTGTGGGATAGGATGGGAAGGGCGATTTCGACACCAGCATGTCAGGAATAAAATACGTTTTTGACGTCTATGATCACCAGATCAGATCAGCAAATCATGTTCGCATCACAACGGACATCATAGTTTGATCGCACTCACTTGCTATAGAAAAAGTAATTCACACTCCACAGCAACCCATTCACTTTCCTCTCCTTGCTCAGATCCCAGTCATTAGGGATGATCAACGCGCTCTCACTACTTCTTCTATGCGCTTGAGATGCAGCAGCAGCACCTCCGCCCGACGTCGAATTCTGTCTCATCATAGGAACAGAGTGCAACTTCTCTTCATCAACATCCAGCTCCATATCCATACCACCTGCGCCCCACGACGGGTCGTTATCCGTATCATCCAAATCCATCTTATCTTGCCCAAATAGCAAATCCTCATCTTCATCTTCCGAGGGGACAGTCGAAGTGTCAATATGAGGATCGTATTCCGGTTCAGGGAACCACGAGTAGACTTCGCAGTCTTCCATCGGGATGACATCGTTCAGTATTCGATATAAGTCTGGATAAGGGACGGTTGGTCCAAGGTTGGGGGATGAGTTCGCTGGAGATATGACGGGCGAGCTTTTGTGGGCCGTTGGCGGAGTGAAGGATGCCAGCTGAGAAAGAATGATCCTAGAAATTGCATGGCATCATAAGCTAATGAGAGAACACATGAAGACTCAGCTAACTCACGGGGTAGTTCCTGCTCCAGATGAGCTCAACAGACTTCCACTCAGATGGGATAGGACTTGAGCAGCTGATCTTTCCCTTGTGAAATGATCAGGTCGAAGGGAGGTGAAATCGTGGTCGGGAAAAGCAGCATTCAGCGTAGAGACAAGTAAGAAGTGGACCTTCCTGTTGATTGGAGATAATTCATTCAGCATAGAAGATGAGGGGATAGAAGACATGGAAGGGCGTTTCCACGATATATGTGAGTAGAAAATAAATCCTACTCACCTAGATTCCTTTTCATCCAATCGTCCAAAACAACTCGCCAACCCTGCCTCTCTCATCTCAGGTGAGAAGCTCATTCTACCCCAATTTCACACTGCATCAGCTCCCGTACTACAAAGTGTAAGATGGTGATCAGCTCGACTCACTCGTCCATACCCTCTTGTTCTGACATATAAGCTTCCTCCCGTTCTTTAAACATCCTCTTCTCTTTCCCTACAGGTTTCACAGAGTAAGCTTCGAACCTCGCATTCACCTGGAGGTCCGAATCTCCATCTGAGGAGAGGGTAGAGGAAAGTTGGTTCAGTATGGGATAATCTAGGTATTTCATCTTGCTTGATTATTGTAGGTTGGTAGGTAGGTTGATGTTGATATTGAGCTAAGGAAAGTGATGATTACGTCTTGAAAGGATTAGGTGGGTATGTCGCGGAATTACGGTGATATGATAGCTGAAGGATGATAAAGGAGATAAGATTGATTTGCTATGATGGTGGTTGAATACCAGCTGGGTGTAGGTGTCTTACTACTGGTGTTATCGGAATATGTTGTTGATGGATATACAAACGTTCGTCTTGAATGATGTAATACTGTTGTTGTTGCTGTACGTGGTGATAAGGAAATAAGGACGATCACAGATATTATTTGTCTTTGTCTAGTCTCGGTTGGCTTAATGAAGACCCCAGGGGGTACAACGGACGATCATGTTATTTGTGAGTGAGAGTATGGGATGTTGAAGTTGATGTTGATGGAAAGATAAGATAGAGAAGGGAAGTAATGATGAACGAGTGAGTATATGGCATTCCGTCATGTGTCATCCTCCTCACACTCTCTCTATTGCTGTATACAGCAAAATACCCGAATCGGTTATACAGGCATCATTATAAACAAAGGGTAATTCTCACACTAATCCTTACTCCCCTTGACCACCCTGAGATAAGAATGCTTGTATTACCCATTACAACCATTTGTAATGATCCAATGGGGTCAAGGGGATATCGGCGATATCGGCAAGGGGTTGAAGGGTAACAGAACATGGGGAAGCTTGAATGTGCATTCCACAATGATAAAATTCCTGATCAGCACTGATAAGATATAGATGGTCTTCTAGAGACACGAGGTAAAGTCGTCTTAGCAGAGCCTAAGCCTGAGCAGATGTAATACACTAAAATACATACAATCCATGAGATATCTAGTACTCGTATGAGAAAGGAGAGAACACCACCCAACGTCCGACGCATGTACGAGCCAACTAATACTTCTTACTCTTGGGTCTTTTCTTTCCGGTCGGTTCCTCATCCCCCTCTCTATGCCTCTTGTGAGGGTTCTTAGGTACCTTCCTTTCCCTATTCCTGTTCTTCACATTAGCATGCGTATAGAAGTTCTCGGATTTTTTCTTATTCGTCGTCATTCGCTTTTCCTTCTTGGCGGATGGTGTGTCTTCATCTTCAACTTCCACAGCTACAGAGTGGCATTGTCAGCTTGTGATCCTTCCAAACGAACAGTAATGAAAAAAGCTCACCTTTTCGTTTACCTGCTTTCTTACTTGATGGAGCAGAGAATGAGATAGCTACTTCCTCATCTTCATCATCTTCTCCATCTTCTCCCTCATCGTCTTCATCATCTTCGTCCTCTTCATCATCTTCATCATCTTCATCCTCTTCAGCTTCGTCGGCCTCTTCCGAAAGACCAGCAAACTTGGATGACTCAGCATTACCAGGGAAGATATCATCCCAAGCCAATTCACCGTCCTCCTCCTCGTCTTCATCTTCATCCTCTTCATCCTCATCGTCATCCTCTTCAGCATTCTCACCCATATTCACATCTTTCTTAGTTTCATCCTCATCATCTCTATATCGCCTGTTATCGTCACCCAAGAATTTGGTCATGATCGGTATCTTGCTGATGGGCTGTTCGACACCTTTAACCCTCTTTTCACCCAAGATCTTACCTAAAGATCTCTCTTGTTCTTCCAACATCTCAGTTGTCTCCTTATCTTCCTGAGCTTGAGCAGCATCCAGAGTTGTCTCTTGACCTTGTGTGGTTTGTTGTTGTTCTTTGGCAGGCGGAGGTACGAAGAAAGGTATTTTACCTCTTATCCAATCGTTCAGGATCATCTTCGCGGCAGATTCCTGATCGGGTTCACCACCTTTCAGCAGTTTACCAGATCGTTTCGCTATAGCAGATAACAAGATCGCAGCACCGGATTCACCGTGCCATCCACCTTCCCTATGTTCTAATCCATATGTCCTCTCTATATATTCCGGTCGTACCCTTTCGAGAAGAGGCGGTATATGTTCAGCGGGCGTGGCAAGGTTTTCGACTCTCACAACTCCCTTGAGAACAGTATCGGTATCTGAATCTTTGGCTGAAACAGGTACGATACCTGGACAATCGATGAGGTAGATTCGTTTCATCAGAGTGATGTATTGCCAGACCTTAGTTTCACCTGGGATAGGGGCAACAGTACAGACCTTCTTCTTTTTGAGGGTGTTGATGATACTGGATTTACCGACGTTGGGGTATCCGATGAATCCGATAGAGATCTGCTTCTTGTCGGAGTGGAGAACAGAGAATTGACGTAGAAGTTGAATGAGTGAACCTTTACCGAATGAGTTGTTGATAGAGGCGTGGAAGGCGATAGTAGGAGCCGATAAGGAGAGGTGCTTGACCCATCGAGCCTAAGAGAGAATCCGTTGCGTCAGCATACTTCTGCGCACTATGCAACGACAAACAGCTCTTCTACTCGAAGTTATAACCAACAAAAGACAATTTCACTTGAATGTCTGACAACCAACCAAGGGATCCGAATTGAAAGCAGTCCAAAAGAGACACATCCAAAACCCAACTCAATCGTGTCAACCATCGTCTTCCCCTGACCCCTCATCGGCGTTCAGAACGAACAGACCGACTTTTTGGCCTCGCAGAAAGCATCCCAGAACGGGAGCCGGAGGTGGGGTATAAGTCGGGGCATGACGCTCGTTCTCCCACTCTCGTAACGGTCCAATCGCGTATATGTGTCTGAGAAGACGGTGCGAATGGCCCTGACTGGAGTGTGGGATGGAAGGAAAAGGATATGATGTGAATGCGAAGAGCAGAAACAGAGACAATAAGATCAAGGGAAAGTATAAAAACAGGTGAAAGCACAGGTAGCATTAGTAGTGAAATCACTCACAGTAACCCAGGTGGGGACCAGATCGACCTTGTTAAGCACATATACCAGATGCTTGTGAGCTTTCTCTTTACGCAAGTACTCCACTACGGGTTTACATCTCGTTCCGAGAGGATCCCTAGCATCGAGGACGTGAATAACCACATCTGAAGAATCGAGCACTTTGTATAATTCACCCCAGATACGTCGGGAAGTACCTTTCTGGTAGATTGGTTCTCTTGCTGTTGAGGTGGTGGGGTGGTATACATCTCCTAAATCGGCTGAGTCGAGTTCTACAACAAGCATTGGCATCAGTAATGAGGTAGGGGGAATAAGCACGAGAGATCTAAGAGTGTACATACGGGATGCTTCGCCTTGCGCAGCTAGATCAGCAGCAGTTGAAGATTCACCCAATTCTTCTAAACTTCCGATATCCAACCTAGGTCGTTTACGTTGGGCTTTGGGTCCAAATGTATTGGAGAAAGGTTCAGTCTCGACAATGTGAGGGCGCTAAGGGACAGTACCACAGGGAATTAGCTTAGATCATAACATGTATATTTGGTGAATCTGGTTTACTCACTTTACCACCCATCTTCGATTCATCCTCCAACAATCCCATAGGTAACTTGTTCCTCCTCAATAAGACAGAGTATGGATCAGATTTCTGTTCCTTCAAAGCTGTTCTGAAATGGTCTAAAGCTGTCTGAGAGATGACTCTGGTATTTCCAAACCATCTTCTATCGGGTCGAACTCTACCGGGTTCAGCTTCCTTCTCCCCCTTCTGGAAAGCGGCAGCCTGGACGATATTTCCATCTTTGTCCCGGACGGCTTTACCACCGTTTAACATCTTCACTCGGGAGGCGGCTTTGGCATCTCGGTAGAAGTTTTCTCCTGTAGGTGTTGAACGGCGAGATCAGCTTAGTACAGTACATCGTGAGAGCCTGTGTAGGGTGTAGGATCGTAATACAACAATGAAGGTACACATGATATGTGAAGAAAGATGAACGCACCTTTCACCTTCTTGATGGTGAATTCCCCACTAGCCGATCCAGACTTGAGCTTCTGTTTGCCGAAGCCTGGATTGGCTTTACGATCGTGGTTCTTACCCTTTGCCATGTTGATCGAGTATGTATCTCAGGCAGTATGAAAGGGTATAGGAATGAAGATAGGAATTTGAGTAGAAGTATGAAGGAAATAAGGTGAAAGAGAGACAGATCAGAGATAGAGAGGTTGAACGAAGAGACCAAAGCCGACCAAAAAATCAAAATTTCTGCTTGGGTGACTCTTTACGTAAGCTAATTGAGCCTTGACATTTTGATTCCGTTGGTGGATTTAGCTTGATTCTGTTTCGCTGGTTCCAATGTCAAAAGACTCATCCTCAGCTACCGTCAACACATACATAATCATATTCAAGCAAGAAGGTCAAGACAGGTGCTAGACAAGATGGCTACAATCTACAGGACAGCGGTGAGCTAGTAGTCTATCTTGTGAGGCACAGCGACAGAAGCTTACAGATGAATAAAACACTGTAGCAACGTATGGCTCACGAATCACCAGTCATCTTCTGGTCACTCGCTATTGGATTTGCTGGTATGTCTTACTATCCATCTACAATACCGACCCTATAGCTCTACTGCTGGATCGAGCTGACTTATTCACCCTATCTTTTCTTTCTACAGGCCCAATCATGGTGCTGACAGTACCTCCAATCAGAAAATCATTCGGTTACAAACAAGCTGAACGAATCCCTACTACCTTCCCAGGTGAGTGATAGGCTCCATATCCTTTCAGCCGTGGAGTGCACGGAGTCTGCAACTCGAACACAAGAAGCTGATATGTCAATACTCATGTAGTCCCAAATCGACCTCGTCGCGCAGTCAGCGGGTATGAAGATCCATAGATTAGTTGATATAGTTGGTTCGGTGGGAGATGTATCGCATAATTCACTGGGCACGAATCAAACACAAGATGAGCATACAGGGCATCACTGCGGTCCATTATCATCACTCCGGCTCAGAGCAGCTGATATCGAAGTATATGATTGTGGAGAAAAAGTATCAGATACCTTATCGCTAACATTTGTTTTCAGAATCACGCTGGCACGTATAACCTCGGTCGAACTTCTTCAGTCCGCTATAGAGAGCCATAAATATGCCACTAATTACTTCAGCTACTTTATCTACTCATCTATCTCAAAATCAGCTCTATTTTCATGATGTTGAACCCTGGTAATCATAATTGAAAGTCTCAATTAACGTATCTTACTCGATTACGATGGCTTGGCTCTGAAATGGCCGTCTCTCGGAGGATGTCCGTTCCTTCTGCAGACATCATACGTCCAGTAGAAGTGGTAACAGGATCGTATAATCCAATGCATGCACAAATACTTGATGTCAATCACGTTCCCGCGTGAGCAGCAGGATTCGGGTCAACCCTAACCATCCCATTCCATCCCTCTCTTATCCAATCTCCTGCGCCTACTCTCATGGTTCCCTCATCGAGCTTCAGTTCTCTCACGATCCTTCTTACATCTTCATCCCTCCTTGCTATCTCTTTGCGTTCCGCATCTCGTTTACCCAGCAGACTCCAAGTCTCCCTCAATATCGGAGACCGCTGGATCGATGCTCGTGCGAGAGAGGTCAGTCGTAAGGTGGATGTGGTGTTTGATACGATCGATGCTAATATACTTGAGGATACTGGGGTGGCAGGTAGAGGGAGGAAGGTGTATACTAGAGGGAAGAGGAGGAGGAAGATTGATCGGAGAGTATGTATTATAGAAGCGAGCTGTAATCGTGTATTAGCTTTACTGCTCTATTGTACGTCCTCCATACAAGCCAACACAGCCAGTTATAATAGTCATTGCATTATGAATGACAGTCATGCAAGTTTTCTGGTATGGAGGGATCATATTACTCACATGTGGGGCATCACCTTCTACCACCCTCAAATCCCAGCCCCACTTTATCCCTCCTTCCGCCGTAGCTGCAACCACCAATATCCATCCAAACGTAGTTCTCCATGTCTCCGTTCTATGAGGAGCTTCAGGTCCAGCTATCCACTTCCAAGCCATTCCACCTAAAAATGTCGCTTCAAGAAGGTACCAGCTCAATATATTGGGAAGGGAATATATCAAGTAATCGGTAGGCGTCTGACACCATACACATTCCATCATCGGTTCATGTCCAAATTTGAAATACAATATCCTGTTATCCACGATTTTCAATCTGGTCATCAACAGCTCCAGCAGTGGATGTACTTGCCGCGTAAGCGGATCGTATTCGGGACCAAGGAGGGCATATCGTATTTGTGAATTTGATATTGATATAGGGAGATTGTTATTTACGAACAGATCGTATGGAGGTAGGACGAGGTGTTTGAGGATCCATAATGTATGTATACCAAGAATCAACTTGAGCGTCAAAGTTCTAGGTGGACGGAGTGGTTTAGGTGTTGAAGAAGGTGGTTTGGGGCGGAAGAGGTTGATCAGTCGGGGTAGGAGTGAGGGGCCGAAGATTATCAGGAGAAGGGTCAGGGGAGCTTGGAACGACCCAAGGGTCGACAAGATGGACATGGTCGATACCTCACGAGCTATTGCCTACTGCTCTGTCGTTCCTGGTCTTCATGGAATAGGGCAGTAGAAGTTGTGAGGAAGAAGAAAGAGGGAGGAGAGAAATAGAGAGACTCTATGACTGAGTGTTCGAGTGGAACAACCTCCACTTTCACCATTTCAACAACATCCTCGTTCTCGTCGTTGATCTTCTTTCTGTGTTCGACCTCTCTCATCTGTCTCACGTCAACTGGTCAATTGGTCGGTTCTTCCCCAGCTGTAAACTGTAGTCATAGGATCATGGTATCAACGACGGAGAAGCCGGATGAATCTACGCTGGATGCAATCAGGCAGAGGTTGATGGAGACGGGTCATTGGGATCGGTGAGTGTCTTGTTGATTCTCATTATCCTATCGTTCCCAATCATAGGGCTCTGAGCTTTTATAAGATAAGTGAATCTGAAAAGCACTCAAGTCTTGATCGAATTTCATCAGAAGCTAATCAAGTCTTTTCATTCTTGTAGAATACAAAAATTATTGAGAAACCAATTAGAAGAGAACGGCTGGGTGGACGATCTCAAAGATTTAGCTAAAGGTGTGTGGACGAATCTCTCATCTTTTCCTACCATTCGCAGGAGGTCAGCCTACAAATCCCGATCAATGCTCATATTGCTACGTATAGAACGAGCTCGAGCACAGGAAACGCCGAATCTAGAAAACCTCATCAAGGAGATAAGCGAGACTGCTCGAGGTGAGTTGTCAAGTATCTTTTTGATCATACGCTTTTCACTCATACATCCTGGCTGCTATTTCTGCAATTCTCAGGTATGATCAGTGAGAATACCAGAAGGGATGTCGCTCAGGAAATCGAAGCTGTTCTAGATAGAGAAGTAGATCAAGCTTAAGGGTGATCTAGGATTCAGCCTTTCTCGTAGGTCATTTCACGCTTATGATCAGCATAAATGGAATTCCGTGCAAGGCTTATATTGACGAAACCCGACATTACATGATATCTCATTAGGAAAGGAGTCATATCAACCTCGAGGCGATGAATCGAGTACACCCAAATCATGTTGTATGCATATGTGTATGTGTATGTGTTCTTCCTTATTCGACGAAGTATTCGTTGAGAAGCTTGACAATGAGAAACTGTTGTTTTACATACGGAATGCGTTCTCCTTAATCAACCGAAGATTGGTGGGTCAGGATACCTGAGGAATGCCTTCGACCAGGTTCCAACACGAAATGCTATTCTTTCGAACGAGAATCAACCGCTAGATGTCATGACAACTCGACATAGGATATCCAATAAAGGACTTCGGACACCTACATGAGGTATAGAGAGAGACGCTGTAGAGCTCGGATGAAAGGTAAGCAGAGCTTACTGAAAGTGCAGGCGACGACGATGTGGAGCTATACCGAAAGGAAAGAAGAACCCTGTGAAAGTCTTTTCTGAAACGTTGCAAATGACATCCTTTCATTAGAGGTAGTTGGACATGCTGGTCGACTTTCGACTAGGGACGTCGCTCGCCATTTGACGAAAGAGATATAAAGCGGGTCACAATACTCCTACATTCCAAAGAAATCTCCTGCTTACTTACCACATATTCATCAGTACACAATCACATTCGAGCTGATATTTCATAGCATTTTTAAAAATGTCTTCAAACAATGACCGATACGATAAGACCATGAGGAGCTTAGCAGCAGCCATGGGGGACCAAGACCGTATTACTCATCCTAGAGGATTCGGCCGTAATCCCCGACAAAGGAGACGAGCTGCTGATAGTCAAGACGAGCAATCGAGACAAGCGATCTATAGCGCTACGCAATACACGTATGATATCGAAAGACAAAACGAAGCTGAGCGACAGACTACTCAAAGTGCTCAAGACGCTGGTGCAGCCAATGTGGGAGCTCCTCAAGATGCCGAGGATACAGAAAGTTGGGCAGGGGATAGTACGACTCCTGCCGGAACAGAGACGCCTCCCTCTGAGGATGAAGACGGATCAAACACACCATTAGAAGGATCTATTCTACCATTGGAGACTGGACCCATATCTGAGGATGGATCTCACGCTGGAACAGAGGCAACGCCTCCCCACTCTGAAGACTCAACCACACTTTTCGGAGAATTCGCTCAACGATCTGACCATGGGTCCGAATCTGGTCCTGACGCTGGGTTCCAACAAGGTCCTGGTCCTCACAGATTCAACGTCGGTGATAACAACTATTACGTCGGGCATATCGTAAGTTTCTCACATATATCGATATATAATATCGTATATTCAAACGATTGATACAGATAGCTGATTGGCGTAACTCTCAATGATCAGGGACCACATGCTCGAGTTAGGCGAGTCGACAACACACAGGACGTCACGAGACAGATCAACGATTTTTTTGGGAGTTCACGAGGTCCTGCTGCTTCTGGGAGTACTGCTCAGAGAAGCGCACCGACCAATGACACTAGGATGCCTCAACAATCTACCAACTCCCGATCTCCGGCGCCTTCGGGTGCACCGGATACAGCTTTTCATAGCGTATTTGGCGAAATATTGAATGACCGCATTGGACAGCTCCAGTCAGCAAGAAGCGCTCAAGAGCCTGGCAGAAATACATACAATACCGACCGCATCGTGAGTTAACGCTGATCTGCTTATCCATATTGAGATCGGTGGAGGTTTATATTTGATGCCCTGATGTTCTCATGTAGGGTGGCAATGCTACAGTCCAAATGGGAACTCGTAATGGAGAAACCGGAGTGTTCTGGGGCAGGGGTGGTCACTCAGCTGATCAGGCTCCAAGTCAGCCCGGAACGGCTACTCAGCCAAATGGCGATACCGGTATCGCTGATGCTTCGTCCAGTCCTGCTGCTAGGGGCAATTACCGAAGACCTGCAGTAGAAGAGGGCAGCGATAATGGGGCTTAAAGGCTCGTGTCCATACTGGAAGCTACCAGCTGCTTCAGCTTTATAGTAATACTATCGCAAATGAGAAAACTTTTCGCTCTCTCATTTCACATCTGAATGAATACCGTGTTCAATTGAATTTGGCTGTCAGACCGATACATGTTTTGGACATTGCGATTAGCACTACGATCGCAATGTGTTGGTTGTTATCCTAGCTTGATGTCCTACTCAGGCCGGTATAGAGTCTGATAAGCTGAGCTACTTGTAATGAAGGAATTATCTTAAGTGCTTCACGCCGCAGCCACTCTGTTGATACTTGTCTTGCCAACAGCCATACTACTTGGCTTAAAATTACCACTCGCCACTGAAGCCCCTCGCTCAATACGTGGGAGCCAGACTGTAGAGAAGCCCAACTTACATCCTTTCAGATCATCTCCACGCGTCTTACATGTATCATCCTGTTAGTTCCGAAAGGGCCCATGACGATGTCCATAAGCCTTCATGGGGGCAAGTTAGGTCAATTTTGTCGGAGCGGTCGCATCGCCCCCGAAGAACTCATGACTTCTTTTGCTGCATCTTCGTCCACATAACGAGGCCATCAGACCTCTCTCGGAGATAGAGACTACATTCGATACCGGTCTGGAGAGTGATACGACACAAAGTGCATAGATACTGCGCTCACGATGGGATCCAGCCGTGTGCAACCTTTGCCAGCCAATTTAGCAGATTCTTTTGCAAAAATCTGGAGACTTGTTCATCGAATTCGCCACTTAGGTCTGGTCATGGAGAAGCAGTTCACTCCTTGGTGGTAGTGCAGCTCAAGGGATGTCAGTGCTGGCCAAAGATGGCATCGTTCGATTGATGACAAGATCATCATTACATACCTGTCACACCTTGAATTCGTAACACCCTACGGACTCATGAGGTCACACCCGATTTCGCCGGCCTCATGTAAGGCAAGAATGAGCATACCACTTGATAGCCCTTGGCCTCAAATTGTGAAGAAACTTGGCCCATCTTGATACACGTCTGGACCTTGGGCTCCTTTCTCCCCTTCATTCTTCTTTTGGCACAGCAAGCCTACGGAAAAAGAGTCATAAGTGTACCAAATGGACTTCGTTCTCGACCGGTCTCGCCTGTGACTCAAAGCCTCAAAAAAGGATCACACGACTGTCCATGAAAGCTCTGAAAAGGTATAAAATGACATCAATTCAAGGACTCATCAAGGACGATTCCTACTTCATTGACAAATACAGGATTGATAGATACTTCCTGAAGTTTTCCAATCATTTGCAATCCCAATTGCCTTTCAAATATCCTCAGTGACCTACCGAGATGCCTCATCTTCAAGAATGGAGTAATATCACAGCTTCTGGTAGACAGATGCAAATCAATGGGCATATAGGTTCCCCAGCCTTCTCAAGGTTTGGAACTCACCCGCGTACTTACAGTAGTGGAACATCTCCGGCAGTCGGTGGACGACAAAGCGAAGTGGACGCTGGGAATACAAGAGAGGATGGTAGTGGGCGGACTTCGGAGGTAGCAGGAGGTACAGCAACTTTCAGGTCTTTCTCTCATAATGCTGCCGATGCCTCGAGTCCCACCCCTCGATCTTCAGGTTGGTCACGTTGGGGTGTGGGAAGAATGTTAGGAACTCACACTGAGGCTTCAAGAAGACTGGATGACACCGAAAGAGGTAATAATACCCTTCAAGACTCGGGTTCTGGGGTGAATAGCTCCCATGCTAATCAGCCTACCAGCTCGGAAGTGGATGACAGACCTTCATCCGAGATGGAAGCGCCGAGCTCAACACCAGAACCTGAAGCTACAAAGCCTGAGATGGATAATGTGTCTGAAACCGCAGCTACAAGCTCCGATGGCGAGGATACACCAGACTCCGAAACCGGCTTCGATTTCGGTAATGTACCGTCAATCGATCCAAGAAGTCACAGAAGGAATCAGGCTCCCACCTCGACCGTGAGTGTAGACAGTCTCTCTATTCTTGGCACCTGAAACTGACTTCATCCATCATTCAAATATAGGGTGCTGAGGATCATCCCTCTTCGATGCCACATTCAGGCGGCAGAAGGGGCCATTACTACGGCAGTACTGTAGGTCGCGGTGCAACTGTATATGTTGGCGATGTAAGTAACGTACAGCCGCTCATCTCACCGATGACCCCTGCATTACATCTCTATGCGTGATGTCGTGTGACCCGGCTGACCTTTACATGCAGTCAGGATCGGGAGTTGATCCAAATGCTCGAAACCGCCACACCTACAACACCAATGCCGAACCTGGAGCAAATGTCTTACCCGCGAGTGATTTAGGCGGTAGGGATCTCCTGATGGAAGCCTTACGAGCGAGATCCAGACAAGGTACCACTCGACCCACTGAGGCTGACAGCTCTGATTAGCCACCTGTGTCCCGAGGCGAACATTAGACGCTGTTGGATTTGACGGAGTGGGTTCACCACAAAGTATTGTTCTCGATGAGTTCAGATTGGTACGCTGCGTAGATCCTTGTAAATATTAAGTATGCACGCGTGATTTCCATATCCCTAGAGTGCTATGTCGTGCTCATCGGGCTTTCATGCCGTAGAGTATAATCACAGCGACTAGTCATTCCAGTGTTATACAATCCATCATTCGATGCCACAATGAACGTTTCCAACGTTGTCCTGTGTGAGCGAGATCCTGCATCGAAAGATACTGTAGTGAACGTTCCAGACTGTACCAACGAGCTTCGCTCGCCTTCCTACAGTACTGTATTGCCACTCACCATCCTTTCAGGATTCTTCACTCGGGGGGCATCGCCCTAGCGCGTTTGGAGGAGGTCATCATCAATGGGAAATTCATTGTGAGCCATCCCAGGCTGTACGAGTCAGTTCATGGCAGCTGCCTTCTCGCTTCAAAACCCCATGTATATAAGCTGAATTTTGTGAGTCTTTTCTATTCAAATGTTGAATTATCTCATATCTCAACGTTCTTCGTATACCCTCTGCAGACATATAAGAGACCCACTCCCGTCAAGCTGATTTACAGCGTGCAGCCTGAACCAATAACCTGAATACCAAGAGATGATGTCGCAGCCCGAGCGAACCGTTCAGGGCAGTACACAAAACACAAGACGAACGACTGACTACAGAACCTCTAACAACACCGCCCAATCAGGTGGTAGTATCGTTTTCGGTATGCCCGGCGGCCCAAGATTCCAACGACAGGAAGGGGGCCAAGATACCATCTTCTTTGTGAGTTCACTATGCATGATACTCGTAGTACCATCATGTCCAATCTTGGAACAAAGGATCCGCTAACAAACGGGCTTTAAACACAGGGAAGAACCCAGCTCAACGGTCCTATTGTGATCCATGATGATCTCACTTTCGAAGCCGACGGAGACGTGCATGTGTCCTCTAAAGAGGCTGGATCTGGAACGCAAGCTGGTACGGAAAGCATAAAACCGAAGAAAAAGAAACGTAGAGGCGGACGACACCATGCCAAACGTTCTGGAACGGCTTCTTCAGCTGTCAGCAGCTCTACTGTTTCCAATCCTGCAAATAATGAAGGAGGAGAATCAACAAGCTCGAAGGGCCCTACAGATGACGGCTTTACCGCTTCAAAAGCTCTAACTCCTGACTTTCAAGTAGGGATCGATGGGGAAACTGCAGATGGCGCTAGTCAAAATAGGGGTGCGGCCACTCTGCCTTCTATTCAGGACGATTCAGAGGCCGAGAGAGGTGGATGGGAGAAAGTCTAGGCGTTGTTTCACGCTTCTGAAGTCAGTCAGAGCGATGAGAATAAAGGATTGATGTTACTGCGTCAGGATGGCAGATCCTTTATATGTAGTACTGTCCCAACGATGCTACAAGTCAAGTGTGGTCATTTGTGGCAGGACGTGCTCGTGCATCTTATCGAAGTTCGCTTCTATCGGCAATGCCTATGAAAGGCATGGCGATTGGCCTTCATCGCACTGCCTGTACATGCTAGACGAGACCCATTTCGATTACATCATACTTTGCAGAGGTCCTATAAATGGAAGGATGTGTTCCACATGACTATCCTATCTCATCGTCTGAAATGATCAATCAGCACAAGTCCAAGTCGAGTCGTCCTTTCGCCGCCCATTTGACTTCTTCTAGCTCACCTCTGTGACGCTTTTGGGCCCCTCAAAGGATTTAGGTCAATAAGCGATGACAAAGGGGGTTGAGAATTTTGGAATTTGACCCTCAAAGTGCCCTGCCGCTGGACTCAGCCTCAGTGGAGACAACTTACAGTATCGCAAGACTGCTCGTCCGCAAAGTATATAAGTGGTAAAGAAACAGATGAAGTATCTCCATTTCACTGTCTCCTGATAATATTCATTTTTCACCTCTGCTTGTGCACCGCTGAAAACATACTGTAGACAAAATGAACTTCCCTGACGATGACTGGTCAGCCCGCTTGAATGACCATTTGAATTCCGGCATGCGCAGAGTCAACTCGAATCTGGACAGAGTGAGCTCAAATATTGACAGGATGAATGAACACATGCGTCGGATCAGCAGCAATATGGCAAATATCGGTGCAAGAGGAAGAGGCAGAGGCGGAGGTATAAATAGAACTCCCGCCCCTGGAACTGTCCGATCAACGAGAGACGTGAGTTGAATGGTAGTGGTGTTGGCGAAACATTAACATCATATCGTGTCTCGTATCAACTTGACTGTATCCCTACTGACGACAAATGTGTGTGTGTGTGTATATGATAGGACAACGGCGGTGTACAGGCCACCGGCGGTGTACACACTTACGAGACCACCTATACCTCTACTTTCCGAACAAATGGTAATAGCAATGAAAGCTCTCTCCCTGGATCGGAATTTGGAAGTTCCCCAAATTTCTCACAAGAAGGTTTTGGCCAATTTGGAAGTTTCCCCGATATGCCTCCCATGCCGAGATGCGCATTCACATCAATGAATAATCTCATGGATCACTTCGGTGGCTCGGGAGGTTTCGGAGCGTTTGGGTCATTTGGTGATGACATTCCTAACCCATCAGATGAAATGAATGTCTCAAGTGGTGGTAGTGGCGTTTCCCAATCTCCTCAATCTCAACCTGCTCAAGGTAAACACCATGAGGACAAGACCATGGCTAATAATACCACATCTGGCTCTGAGGTGAGTTGAGCCAGCTATCTTGGAAACCTCTTCTAAATGATGACTGATTGTCATATTTGTTTTCTGGTCGGATAGACCGCCAGCGACGTGGCTGAAGGTACGCGATCGAGGACCTTGAGTCCTGAAAAGGAGGCAAAGTCGTCAGAGCAAGGTCCCGCTTCTACTGCTGCTGCGACGGAGGCCTCAACATCAGGCCGATCTATGCAGCCTACAGTCGAGGACGATCTCGAAGACTGGGAGGAATTATGATGAGGGGAGTGTCATGCTGGAACTCAGTACATTTGGGACTTGTCTAGTTCAATCTTGTGTGAACGATGTTGCATGCGAAGTAAAAGAGAGAAAAATATGAGATATGAGAATTTTCTAGTCTAGTCGCGCTTCCACAACACAATCGACTAACACAGCCCCATGCACCTCTACCTTGATTATACATACTCTTTACTATATGCATCATTTATCGAATGTTCTCTTCGTCGTATTATTGGGTGGCAAAGCAGCTTATCGGTCTGTTCAAGCCAATGAGCACAGAGACAGTATGACCCATCGTACCGGTCCTTTGTCAGAAGTGCCCACGAGTTTGAAAAGGACAGAAAGGACCTTGGTGCGTCCTGTCATACCGGAGACAGTATAATCGAATACAGTAGTATGCGCACTGGTACGTCATCTAGTCTATCCCCAGATATGACCAAGAACCTCACTTAGTCGCAAGACAACACGGTATCGAAGCGAGTGACACTTGAGAGTTATCTCCTCTCCTATGTTCTTCCCTTGAGACCAGAAGACCCGAAATACTGCGGGTACCGGTGGGTGCCAGCGAGGCGGTGGATTATCGTACAGTACAACAGTACAGTCCATCACTTGTACAATAATTCTGAGAGATTCTGAGCTTCTCAAAAGACAGCATAACCAAGGGGCGAGAACGTATGCTCTGTGAATGTGGTGGAGCCATCTCTCAAAGGATCCTCTAGGGAGCCTTCGATTACATTATGTCACTGTATACTAGAGTAGATTGACAGTACGACCGAACTCCATCTTTCACAAGGTCCTACAGAATGTCGAAGGCAAAGCGGAGGATGCTATGATATCTAATGATACTGTGTAATATAAAAGGTCATTGGAATTTTCATTCTTTGATGCATAGATCACAGACCACAACCGACGTACAGTACTAGATATCATATCATTCCTCATAAATCTGATTATTTATTTATTTATTTCCCTATTTGATCTTTAGACAACAAGCTGCAGCAGATATATTGACAGTACAGCAACATGCCAAATTCATCCAAAGCGGTACTCAACGGTGTACTCAAACCAAAAGATACCCTTACCCCGCACGAACTCTTAAGACTAGACCTACAAGCCGAAGGGTTCAACTTTGGTGGTGAAGGAATCAGTCACTGGAGTATGAAAAGTAAAAATACTACTAGAGATGGAGATGTCAATATGATTGAGGAAGAAGAAGGTCCCAGTAGACCATCACATTACGAAGGTGCAAGAAGAGCTGATGAATATTGGTTTCAAACCAAAGGGGTGAAGTTGGTTGAATCCGAGCATGAAGTCAACTTGTCGTCGACTCCGACTCAAACGCCCGCCACTGCCACCGCCACCCGAGGTGGGTCTACCAAAGTGACTAGCGCTCAATCACTTTGGGCAACAATCCCTTCAGAACGCCAACAATCCATAAAAGAAAGGTGGACTGCCAATTCGGCCGATACATAATAAGAGCGGTCTTACTTGGTCATCGTTTTAGACTGACTTACGGTACCGAGAATTGATGTGATTGTACAAATCGTTATCCATAACTTGATTAGTCCATATGCATCTAATTAATAATCAATATCTATTCAAATGCTGTTAGTGAGTTTCATCAAATGAGATCACGGTTATTACGACACATCCATTGGATGATAAGCTGCATCGGTTCACTGTATAAAGCCAAAATATAGTACAAAACCTAAACCTCACCATAAAATCCCATATAGACGTCTTGATCAGCTACGGCTCGACAGATTATAACGCATCAACCCTACCCACTCCACACCCATACCTGCTTCTTTCGCTCATGTATAATACATATAATCCTGCTTAATGTCTATATTACAGATATGAGCTCATCAGTCTATTGCTCTCGAGTCCGAAAATATTTATGAACCGGTATGACTCACTGAGACCACTCGATCTTACTAATATCTATACCTTCTTGCACCATCTCCCATAACGGACTCATATCTCTTAGCCTATTCACCACACTGACGATCCTGGCGATCACCAGGTCGATCTCAGCTTCAGTGGTGAATCGTCCGATACCGAATCGGAGAGACGAGTGAGCCATATCTTCTGCTGCACCTAATGCCCGTAGGACGTAGGATGGTTCCAGAGAAGCGGAGGTACATGCTGAACCGGATGAGAGGGCGATGTCCTGTAAGACGTTATGCATATTAGCTCAGATCCTTCTAGGAAGATTTATAGGTGATTTTGGGAGTACACGTAACAGTATGTGTGATTTGTGATGATGGCCAGGAGGGACAAGGTGAATTGATGAGGCCATTGTACTCACCTTCAAAGCCATCAAGAGCGATTCTCCTTCAACATAAGCGAACGACAAGTTGACACAACCAGGGTATCCACTCGCATCGCCATTTCGTACTATATGCTCCACCTGAGAGGTGATACCATTGATCAATCTATCCGATAATTCCTTGACTCTAGCGTGATCCAATTTCATCTCATTCTTCGCGATCCTGCATGCTTCTCCTAATCCAACAACCAACGGAGCAGGGACCGTACCAGATCTCAAACCTCTTTCTTGTCCACCACCATGAATAAGGGGTTCTAATCTTACTCTTGGCCTTCGTCGTACATAAGCCGCACCAACACCTTTAGGTCCATATATCTTATGTCCCGATATAGACATGGCATCTATTCCCATAGCTTCCACGTCGATCTCAATCTTGCCCACTGCCTGAGCGGCATCAGTGTGGAATAATGCTTTTTGAGTTTTGTTCTCCTTAGCATACTCTTTGAGTGTATCTGAGATTTCCTTTAAGGGTTGAATAACTCCAATCTCGTTGTTTACTGCCATGATTGAGACGAGCGATGTATCGGGTCGTAGAGCGGCTTTGAGATCGTTCAATGAGATTAAACCGTTAGGTAAGACTGGAAGGTAGGTGACTTCGAATCCTTGAGTTGAGAGGTATCGACATGAATCAAGTACACACTTATGTTCCTACATACACCCAACCGATTTCGATTAGCCTAAAGGTCTGAAGATACAAGAAAGGGTCAAGATAGCTACTCACGGTCTGTGTAGTGATGATGTGCTTTCTCTTCCCTTGATGGAATTTGGCAATACCCTTGATCAACATGTTATTACTCTCTGTCGCACCTGATGTGAAGACGATATCCTTCTCCTGAGCCCCTACTAAACTAGCAACATGTTGTCTAGCTTCATCCACTGCAGCCTCGGCTTCCCACCCATAGGCGTGCGTCCTGGAATGGGGATTACCGTACTGCTCAGTGAAGAGAGGTAACATCTTATCTAATACCCTAGGATCCATTGGGGTAGTAGCTTGCATATCTAGATATATAGGTCGTCCAGTAGATTTGGCATTACCTCCCGTCTTGGTCTCTACGGGATTGAGCTTGAATCCGAACATCTCTACAATAAAGTGTATTAGTCGCCACACCTTTTTTAGGATTTATACTATTACACACCTTTACCACCCTCAGTACTATTTGCCACTACATCCCCGCCATCCAGTTCTCCTGGATCCTCCCTCACATGCTCGGGAGTGACATTCGATACGCTAGCTCGGACTGGTTCGGTGGGGGTTACGAGTGTCCTCCTTGAGATCCGATTGACGATTGAGGAGGTGGAGGTGGATGATATAGATCGCAGCTTCGATGAGCGCAATAATGGACGTATAGGATTCATCTTGAGAAGTTTTCTTTAGCTCGTTGGCCGAATCGATCTTTGATTGTGGAGATGAAGAAGAAGAAGAAGTTGAGTATTGAGAAGGGGGCCGAATGGATGATAGCTTTTAATTTGGTATTATCGTATGTGTGATCTTTTTTTTACAGTGAGTAATCATAATCAGATTAAATATCAGTGGTCCATCAACCCACACACCCATGCTCACTCTCGGCAATCGATCTAAGCCCGTGGCATTATTCAAAAAGACATTTTATCACTTTTCTCCAATGGGTCAGGGTGGCCGCCGCCTATGTCCGATGACAGGAAGACATACATGGTCAAGCCTTACATAATCAGGTTAGGTGAACAACATCTCTTTTTTGGTTTGTGAACATGAAACGCGCTTTGACCTGGTGATACCCTGAAAAGTCATCTATCGTGACGTGCCTGTGAACAACAAAAAGCAAAAGCAATAGCATCCACCGAGAAAAAAGAAAAGCAGACACGGGTCGAGACGTGCAACAGCGTAATGACATGAGGATGAGGATGAGGGTGACGACGGCAAAATGCATCTTTAGCATTGTTTGTCTTAGGGATGTTAATCAAACTAACAGTCTTTTACCCCTAGCATCCTCATCAACATCGTTAATCTGTTCGAATTCGACAAACATTCTATAACACCTTTGAAAGGTAACATCATCGACATCACCACTTGATATAAACCACTGGTTGGCATCCATCCATCTCACACACACCTGCATCGCCCAATCCTAGTCTCAGTCCCCTCAAAACACAAGAGCACATTCCTTAGATACCACCCGAAACACACACACATCACGACGAGGTGATCCAAGCGTCAGATTAAAACGACGCACGTCCCTTTTCCTCTCTGTTCCATACAACGCTGCGATCAACCCTCACCCTCTCGCCCTCACTTGCGTCTATTGTTCATAGCTCAACCTCTGTCTGCTATCATCTTCCTTCCATCTCATCATCATCATCATCATCGACACCATCGACTACGAACAGACTCATTAACGATTAATAACACTTTAACAAAAACCACACGCTCTTTTCAATTGACGACTTATCTTTACGTTCTATAATTCGACTGGCTCGAGTCGAACCTGACCTCATACAACTTCACGACCCACGACCCACGACCCTTCCCCCAACGGCTCGAGGCCATCCAAAAAATACACACATAACGCAAGATGGACGTTTCCCATCTCGCTCATTTGATTAGACGATCAAGATCAAGGTCATTCGCTGCCGGACCTGTAGGACATGCGAACATCGTTGTGAAATCACCCAACGATAGTGGGATAGTATTGGAGAAGAAAGCAGCGGGAGAGTACGGTCATGTAACCTCTCCGACTTCCACTGCCGGTGCTGTGAGTCGTATCCCCATGACTCAAGACTCAGAAAGATGAGCGGAGCTAACCCCGTTCGTGATTGGGTATAGGCCACTCGTACAGTTGGTCAAGCCGTACAAATCACCAGTACACAAAGACAAGCCGCTCAAGCAGCCACGATAGGGACGACTAGAAGTTCTGTCTCTAGCACAGCTACCAAAGCTAGTACATCAGAAGGATCAGCCAAAGCCACTTTGGCATTGAGTTCTGCTAAGAGCACGATCGCTCAGTCTGTAAGTGATCACTTCGATTCATATATGGGGATGTAAAGTCACATGCTGATCCAAATGCTGTAGTCATCCGCTGCTCCCTCTACAACTTCCACATCAACCTCATCGTCTACTTCTACTTCCACTTCTACCTCGTCGTCCACCTCCACCACTCCTTCTACGACTAGTACGAGAACCTCGACCACGAGCAGGTCTTCCAGTACCGTCCATTCGACTTCCACCTCCGCTGTAAGGGCTTTGACATCTTCAACCACCAGTTCAGCTCTACCATCCTCCACTCTCAACGCCGCTAAATCCAGTTCCTCTTCTTCCAGTATGTCTACCGGCGCTGTCGTTGGTGTGGCGTTAGGAGCAATAGTCGGAGTAGTGGTTATCGGTAGTTTTGTCGGTTGGCTTTATCGAAAATACACTGCTCGATCTTATACCTCCAAATCACCGTGGTCGAAGATCGACGACGATATCACTCCATACCCGCCACCAAATGAGAAATATAGCGACCAACCTGCCGACGATATCTATGGTGGTGCAGCAGCGCCAGTCATTGGTTCCAGACGTGCTTTGGCTCTAGCCAGGGAAAATGCCTATGATGGTTCACTTAGACCAGATTCAGAAACGTATGATAGAGGTAGCAATCATGCTGGATTCGGAGCTGGTGGTTTGGCGATGGGAATGGCTTCTTCACCTACGTATGGATACGATGCACAAGGACGACCATACAATCCTCAAGCTGGAGCGACACCCATGTCATACGGATACGAAGATCAGTATACCCCATACTATGATTCATCTCCACAATCTGCCGATCACAGACAACTTGCCGGTCCCAATGCCCATCCTTACGCAATGTCTATGCCCACTGCTATGCCGATGGGTCGACCCGCTGCTCCTTCCACCGCTGCTGAATTCGCCCTAGCAGAAGATTATGCCGACGAACCGCTCACACCCGGCTTAGCATATACCGGGGACGAACCTAGAACACCAACCTCTCAAATCGGTACGGCTTTCGCTCCTCCTGCTAATGGTTCAAACTACAATCAGAATCGAAGTCGTGTGTCTCTCACACCTCAGGCACCTAGAGTGATGTCACCTACAGAGTCGTTAACTGTTCACGATACGGTACCCGCACCCCACCTTGCACCTCCACCACCAGTCGCTTCGGCCTCTTCGCTCTCCTCCAACCATATCCCCTTACCTGCTTTTGCACCTCTCTCACCGCTCATGGATGAATTCGCATTCAAGAGGCAGTCTCAGCCTTTGGCGATGTACGAAGATGAAAAGACCGCTCAGAAGAGGATGTACACTGAAGTAGCTACCACCGCGGGTATCGTCGAGCCTACCTCACCTTATTCGGCTGGTCCAAGTCCTAATCCCCAGTTGAACGAGTCTACCACATCGACTACATCAAGTTTCTCTGCTCCCCAGGCTAATACTTCTACAGAAACAATGAGATTACCTGAACTCACTGTAAACCCACCTGAGCCATATGTGCATGGTCAACCCTTATCGCCGTTAAAGGAAGTTCCCACGCCTTTATCTACAGCATCAACTGGTGAACCATTGTTAAACCCATTCGATCTACCTTTACCTACTAGAAATCCTGGATCTTCCAGTTTGAGTGCACCTCCATACAGCGCAACAAGTAGTTCAGGAGCTACTGGATACCCATCTACGATCCCCTCTGCTGCTTATCCACCGCCCAGTCCCGGAGGGATGAGCGTTCCGGGAAGTGTGACTGATTCGCCCCGATGGGTGAATGATACTTCCTCGACATCTAGGGGAAGGACTGTCAGTGTGTATGAGGAAGATGATGCGTATGGAGGTATTTAGGTGATTCGCTCAAAGTTGTGTATAGGCACAGAATGATGGACAATTACAGAGAGAAGGGGGATGGAAGATGGAATGAAGTTATGTACAGGTGCTGCGCACTTGATTCTTCTATAGTCTAGTTTATGCTATGGTTCTTGGTAATTTTCTGCTCGCTTGTGTTTGCTTTTTGATAATGAAATACAGGAGATGAATGCTTTTCTAGTAAAAATGCACATGCTTGATAATTCCTATCTCGGTGTTTCCTTGATCCTGAATGAAATACTCGTCCGCTTGGGCAGCTTGACCCCGTCGATGATCAGAGATACCAAGCAGGAGGATCATATGATTGGGAAAAGACAGAGAGAGACACAGAGGAAGAAAGCGATTTTAGTTCCGAAGGAATTGCTACCGATTAATGATTGAAATTCACCCTGAAATCAGTCTGTCACTTGGCGAAAACAAACTTTGGTAGAAATTTTGAGAGCTTCATTCCTTTGCAGACAGACATCACAGTCTTTTCACCCCGCATCTCCGATATCCCCTCTGCAACGACCAGATCGGCAACTATCATGACATCGCAATCTCCCAAAGGATTCAAATATGTCATCGAACATATGGAAGAGGATGATGAGAATACAAAGGCATTACCTGAATGGGTGAAATTGGAGTGAGTGGTATAATCTCAATAGGGATGGGTTGAACATATATTTGTCTACCTGAAATCTGTTCGAGACGCAGATACAGGAGTGGATGACCGGTTCTTGACGAGCCTAAAGGGGTTATTATACATGATGTAGTCCTGATTTTTATTGATCTGTTTTAGATACTCCCACATGCTCCAACTTGTTGGTCCATCCTCCACCGTTCACTTCACATCCCTCTCCTCCTCTTCCATTCCCCCTCTCACTACCCACCTCTCAGCCCCTGTCCCTACATCATCCAAGGAAGATCCCTCCATCCACCTCGTATCTACATCCAAGGGTCATCCAACCACACTACCAATCTTAGATCTCCTCCCCACGCTCGATCCGCCAATTCCCAAAAGCCGAGTATGTCTCCTAGATCCAAAAGCCCCCAAGGCACTTTGTCCAGAGGATAAAGAGGTCTTTGACGTATTTTTATATGGAGGTATATTAGGTGATGATCCTCCAAGAGACAGGACGTCGGAATTGAGGAAATTGGGTTTTGAAGGTAGACATCTAGGTGAGAAACAGATGACTACTGATACGGCTGTTGGGGTTACTAAGATAGTGGTGGAAGATGGAGGTGAGTGAAAAGTATAGGTCGGGATGGCAATAATATGTTGAATAGCTGATCGTATTCTATATTATATATTTTAGTACCACTCGATAAAATACCTTATACTGTGAGTTTTAACCTGCATTCCACACCACACCCCACCCAATAATGCAAAATAGCTAAAATGATAAATTTGTAGGATTTCCCAACTATCACTTTCAACAAGTACGAATCTATCGAAATGCCTTTCAGTGAGTGCGGCTAGCCTGAGTGATATCTTAGATATACGTATGATGTGGTGAATAATGATGATTTACTGATGGTATCATTTTCCCTACCTACAGGATATGTCGTAAACGAACAAGGTGAACCAATCTTACCTCCAGGTATGAAAGAGCATTTGAAAGCGGATTTGAACAGAACTCTCGATGACTTCTAGGTATATGATGCTCGAACATGTGCACATGGATATCATACACGATACATAAATGATCATTCGAAAAATATGGATAACGTGAAGGACAGAAGACCAATTATTAAGATACTCAATTTCGTCATGACGAACGATTGATTCAAATTATGCACCGACTTTCTCGCTAAATCATTCATATATTCAGCACAATCAGTGTACGTCATCATTTGATCATGATATGAGAATAAAACCCACGAGATCCATTTTTCCCATTCTTCTTTACCCCACGAAGAACTTACTGAGTCGTCTTTGAGACCGTCGAGAAGCGCTGTGGGCTGCGGTCCAATAACGGAAGTCAGCCCTGGTTTTATTGTTCGATGTCAATCATAGGGCAAGGTAACCTACCGTGACATGAATTCCATTTTGACGACCCACTTTGACTATTACCCCATGATATTTAGATTCAGTTGGTAATTTTCATCATGAGTGCTAAGGGAAGGGTGACTTCTATACTCACCAAGATACTTTATATCGTCCGTAGCTTCCGTACCTCCATTGGGACTACCTTTATTTTCCAACTTCTCTCTGATCTCACCGAACAGTTTGGATTTGGGTCCGTCCACTTTATGTTTCTTCTCCAACAGGTCGGTAGCGAGGTGAGTCAACTTGTCTCGAGCTTCGGAGGGAGTGAAGGTGGTTGAAGGTTGATTGAAATATTCGGTTTGAGTTTCGAATATCTGGTGTATAAATTTAACCTATCAGCTTCAAGCTTCATCATGTAGCAGATGAGTCCGACCAGGGAAGATACAATAGACGACCCAGATATCTTACTTACCGCTGTGAGGTAATCCCAGAATAGATCCGGATAGAGTCTACCAAACACGATCAAAGCTTCTACGTGGAAGGGGCCGTAATAGTGGCTATACCACAATGACAATCAGCAAATACATTATTTGCTGTAGTCACCAGCACTCACAATGGCTGAGGATAGAGCCTGGTGACTACACTCAATTTGCCTTCGTATTTACCTCCTTTCTTGATCAGTGGAAGGACATTTGCGGTGAGTGATCTGGTGATCTTGGCAGAGTATGGACAGAGTGGGTCGAGATAGCTAGTCAAGCAATACAGAACTACAGATCAGCTGGGTCGACTCTTGGGTTTTACTATTATCTGTTGGCCAGCTGGGCAGTCTCGCTCACATGTCGAGGATCTGTCCACCTGTACCTTGACGGAGGAATGAGAGGGATCTGGGCAGGGACATGGTGATGTATTTGTAGTTGTAGTCGCGTAGTTCACTATGGATCTGTTGATCAGTGGTAAGCTTGTATATGTATGCAGACGATATGATGACACGAATGAATCCGGGTTGAATGACTGTTGATCCAGGTGTACGTGCTACTGATTATGGATGATCTCATCACTACTCGAGTACTCGTTGGTATGAATGATCTGTCACGTGGCCCACGGGTAAGGGTCTGATTTCATTTAATTTCGGAGATTGGCCGAGATGATCCCATCACATAGAGTTACAGAGTACCCTCCCACCCCCGCGTAAATCTCCACCAATGACTCCCTCTTGGCATCCACCCATGTATGACCCATGACAAATGATCATCACCTCTATTGGTTGCTGATCTTCACATACTACATCTCATCTCACATCTCACCACAACAGCTCGATCTTCCATCTTACAACCCCCATATAGTCAGCAATGCTAGACCAAATTCCTTCAGAGATCATATCCCGGATATCGTACCATCTATCCCTCTCTCACTCCAAATCCTCAACTACATTCCAGGATATACCACCTCTCAACTTGCTATTATCATGTCGGACGGTCAACCAGGCCATATCGCCATCGACCAACCCAAGACTATATGGAAAGTTGTTCAGAGCGCTGTTCGATGTCGCAGCTCCAGAAAGGAGATTTCAGACCGTGTCATCGCAAAAGAAGAAGACCAAGAAGAGGAAGATCAATAGAACAATAGATGGAGAGGACGATGAGTCATATGGAGATAAGTTGAAAGCTCAAGAACTGGCGAAAGAGTTAAAGAAGAGGGTAGAATGCTTGAGACGATTGAAGGAGATGGTAGATGTGAGAGATGTCACGGATATTGAGGAAGAAGGTTTATGGATCGTATATCTCATGTTGATAGAGAATGGTGAGTCGTTGTCAAGGAAACGATACTTTACCCCGCTCACCACCAATTAATTTTTGATTTTCATTCCTCGTTCTGTACTTGTTTAGACGGCAAGAATATCAAGCATCTGATAGGACCAAAAGCGACCGTCAATCTGCTTACGTTCTTGGAATTATACCACGATCAACATTTCTTGGCTGCTGCCGTCGAACCTGGATACCCAGCTGAAACGGTGGGAAGGTCCTTGGCAATGTGGGTAGCTTGGCTGGTCGGTGGATCAGGTGAGCTATTGTCCAATCGTTGATTCTACCAAACCTCTATGAGTAAGCCTCAATCGTATTTTTGTTAAATTTCTGTGTAGGCCCACCCGATGAAACCCCCGAACAGCGTGAAGAGAGAATGTTTGTCCTTCGTCCCTATGTCTTTGCAGCACAGCAATACCCTTTATACTTCGCCCCATGGGTCTTGCCCGACTTGCCTCTATCACACTCATCACCCTCCACTATGAATTCCATCGAGCTCGACAACCACGTCAACCTGAATCCATTCATAGCTGATCTGACCCCCAAATCAAGATCGGTGGTAATAGAGCATTTCGGAAGGAGTATATCTCTCTGTCCACCTTTTTTAGCTCATGCAGCTATACTAAGATTCTTCTACAGACGATTGGGCGAAGATGGCGATTTGGATTCGGATACGGAATCAACTATGGATATAGATATGGTTACTTCTCCTTTTATGGCGTTACAGAACCAACATCAAGGTGCCGTGGGAGTAAGAGTCAATGACTTAGTCGATGGGATCATGCCCGGTACACAAGGCATAATCTTATCAAACCCGGCTTCCAGGGCACCCACTCGACCTACTTCCCCTACACCCCCACATGGATTTAACCCCCAGAATGGATTCTTAGTTGGAAATTCTAAAATCCACGATCTGGATTTCCTAAGATTGAAATCATGTTATGATCCGTATCATACCAAGGGATTAAGATCGACTAATTGGAGGAATAGCTGGGAAGGTTGCTGGGAAGGTACTTTTTCGTTTTTCGATTTCGACGCGTTTAGAGAGATGTTAGCTGGACATTCTAGGGCTTTATACGAGGGGCCGTATGGTGAACAAGCTCAGGTATGGAGACTGACGGAAACGTACGTAAGGAAACAAGGTTGGGTCAAGAAGGTTGTAGAGCAAGATGAGGATGAAGATGAAGATGAATATCTTGATTCTGAAGAGGAGGAAGAGGAAGTAAAAGGATTGCCATTAAATGGACCTATAGTCAATGCTGGATTCCCTTCTACGGAAGCACCCAATACGTACAGTAATCTTGCGTCCGCTACCGCTGAGGCTGAAACGCTAAGACAGACTATCCAACAGCAGATAGAAGCCATAAAAGGGTATGAGATTGTACCACCCGAAGAACTTGAGGATATGTTAGATCTGAACGAGGAAGAACAAGAGGAAGCCGGTTTGGAGATGTTATTGAGCGGGACGGGGCATAGTGCATGGGGGAAATTCATCTTGAAAGGAAGAGTAAGGAATTGGGATGGGATGGCTAGTTTGGTTAAAGAATATGCTGTGAGTGATATACAATATGATATCAGACAACGATGAAGAAATTTCCTACCTTTCTTGAACTGTATGGTCAGACACTGACCCTATACTCGTTTCGAACATAGCCCGACTCAAGAGGTAAATGGATATACCGCGGGTACGTCCTAGCTGGTGATATTTTCGTTGGAAGATGGAGAGATACATATACACCTGAAACTTTCGTAGGGTATGAAGGTACTTTTATATTGAATAGGAGGTGATTGTGGTGTAATCAGTGATAATTTTATGTTGATGCCTATATATCTCGATCAAAGGAGGCAAGATATGACACAATGCAAAATGTTGTATGATAAAAGTACTATGAATTCTAGCACTAAGACAATTTTCTCCTCTTCAACGTAAGGAATCGATTACTATACATCTAATTATATTATTCAATCATGGATGTATCTACCTATCTTTATCATTCGATACTGTACTAATCTACTGATCAACCGTCATACCCGCAACCCCACCACCGACCCTAACATTCATCCTCTCCACTAACCTGCCGGTATTGTCCTTTACCACCTGATCCATCTCATCTTTTAACACTTTACAAGCTTCCGTGCCCAACTCTAACATCTCCTGAAACCTATCTAGATGTAATCTCGTTTCCATCTGAGCAAGCGTTATTTTCCCCGAATTCGTCAACGACGCCAAGATCAAATTCGGTAAATCGTTTTCTTCGAGGTATGATAAATCCAGTAGAGGTTGAGTGAGATGTAAACCTATTGATACGGAACAGACGTAATCTGTGATTGATATACCGGCTGATATCAATGAGAGGGTGGTGGCGTTTATAGCGGTTGGAAGAATTCCTAGTATATGTAGAACAAGTTTTGATCTCATGAGTATGTCTATTGAAAGATATGAGAGATGCAAGAGATAGAGAACCGGAGGGAAATTTGGCTCACCTCCATCTGCTGATAGTACTTGCACATTTATGAATATTTCACTTCGGGGATATAGGTGGGTCATTATGACAGGTTCGAACGTCTGTCTTATCGATGCTCCAATCTCTTGTAATCGTCTGCAATCAGATCCATGAAAATCATCAGTACAGTACGTCAAGATGATTCCCACTTAAAAAAACCTCAAAACTCACTTATCACCTCTTATCCTCTTTCCTCCCCCTCCTTGAGCCCAGGGTACGACCCCAACTTCAACGTTGATAATAGCCTTATCATGACTCGCCGTACTTCTCGATTTGGGTTCTCGAGGTCCAAATACAGATACTTGTACCGTCGTCAGACCCTGTGTGACCGTCGAACTTCCCTCGGCTGTTGGATGGGTATCAAGTTGGAAGGATGTCGAACGTAGTTCGTACGGTCGTCGCGCATCGTGTCGTAGTCCTACATACGGCCGAAAGAATTGTTGAGAGCTGATTCGGTGCTGGTCCGATGAATGTAAAAAGGAAAGGTAACTCACCTCCATCATTTAGTATTTCTATCCTAGATGAAGACATGGTTTGGTTCAATCTATCTAAGGATGGTCCTAGACGAGTATCGGAAGTTGAATTTCCAGTCTGTTTACTGGTACAAGCTTGAGTCCTGCTGAATCTCCAGGGCTGTACGGGCTTATCTTTTCCGGTGATGTATTGGTTTTATCTATCGTTGTTGGTTTGTGACATTCATGTTGAACAATCGACAAGATGCAAGAATGAAAGTGAAAGTATTTGTGGAGGTCTGATCTGATGGAACGATTAAATGGAGCACTCATATATATTGCCATGATGTTCCGGTCAGGGCCGATCCTACCGCCTGAAATGACGAGCACGAGCATTCACCTCACAGTCTCGTACATATACATACTACTGGTAACACTGTCTATCTTGTATCTCGTATCTTGTATCTTGTGAGACCTGATATCCCTCCTATCCTGTATTGTATCGATTCTCGGAGCCATTATAGGAAGGGAACAGTCGGTCAAGGTCCATCGCACCGTCAATTATATCAGATTCATACGCCTTTTCCATCTTAGATCAATCACGCCAAGCCCTCAGATTCCCTCACTCACTCAAATGATCATTATCATCCAGAATGCCTCATCGTGAACCTTCCTTCACGGACAGACACCTGCATCACCATCATCACCACCACCATCAACATCATAGGAAGGATGCAGCATCGTTATCGAGAAGAAAATCGAAAGATCAAGGCTCGACCACACCTACGAACGGACATGGGACTGTGACGGAAGAATCTGAACCTCTGGCTGGGGGTAGTATGGATGTTCATGTGAGGGTACATAGCCCGGAGCAGTTCTGGCATGGTAAGTAGCTTACGTCCAACACTGCTTCCGATCTTGACTTCCCTTATGTTGTGATATAAGACATCTGCAAAATCCGAAGGAACGGTCGCATGACCCGTATTATTGTCTCAAGTTATGTTCGTACAGTACACAGCTTACACCTTTCCCCAATTTCAACAGAACTCGAACTCATAGTCAACATACCCGACTCACCCACGCTAGCCCAATTAGACGGTACTTTACGGATGTTTGTGACTTTCTGTGCAGCTTACCATGGTGAGTATATTGCTCTCTCTGATCTCTCAGTGTTATCTCACCGGATCCCACGGCTCATTGGTCTTGTACTGATCGTGAAGAATCAAAAGCTGACTCCCGTGGTTTTTAAACTTATCAGACAAATACCTCACGTCTCCTTCTGACATCCAACACGCTATCGAACTAATCTTAGATTCCGAGTTGTTCACATTTCACTATGAAAGGATGGTGGGAATCATCATGTCGGATGCTCAAGAAGTAAGTCAATTGGTGTGAGAACCCCTGAGAGCTGTCATAACTGAGATATCCTTGATCTGTCTCAGAATACAAATCCGCATGATCTGTACATACTGTATCATGTAATATGGTATTATGGTCAGAGACATCCGAGCTTATTTAGATCGCACCGAAAATGGAGGAAGCTGTTACCCACTTTAGGTGAAGTGGTAGGATTGGAAATAGATGAGGTGAGTTACGTTCCTTTGCAATCCTCTGAAAAAATCTAAAATAGGAATTCTTTCGCTGCCTGTCCGTAGCTCAGCTGATACTCTTTGATGACTAGCAAAACTTCGTGCTAGGTCTTCCCCCCATCGAAGCGAGGTTACGACTCCCAGCGACTCACCTGATGTACGAAGTGTGTCGAGTGCAAAAACTTACTTCGGAGGAATTATCCCAATTCGACGATACGTTTATCGACCATTTATTCGATCTGGTTGAACTCACCAGAGATCTTCAGGACGAAAGGTTGAACTATGCTGTTATCAAGTTGATCGTAGCACTCAATGAACAATTCATGGTAGCTACTTTACCTTCGAAGAATCATCCTCACCCGACCACAAACAATAATCCGATCGATACAGGTGGAGAAGGCAACGGTAATGATTCCGTCAAGGTGTTCGACGAACCGAAATCATCCAATCAGCTGTTACTGTCTCCAGAATCGATTAGTAATCCAACTTTCCCTAATAATACCAGAAATCACCATCGTGCAAGATCAGGTACGACCATATCGACGGCGTATCATCATGATCATTCGGAAGAAGCGAAGAAGAATAACAGAGTGTTGGTCGTCTTGATGAGAAGGTTGGGAAGTAGTAAGACGTTTGGGGAGAATATGATTTTTATGCTGAATAGAGCGGGTGAGTCATCGGACTGCTAATTTCTGGGGCGATCTTTTGAATGGTGGATCTTGCTAATCACGGTTCGCGATTTCTCTTTCAGAAAACACCCCAGACGACCTATGCATGCAGTTACTCATCCTCAAAATACTGTATCTCCTATTCACTACTCCTGGTACGCAAGAATACTTCTTCACTAATGACCTGCGAGTACTGCTGGATGTGTTCATAAGAGAGTTGGTGGATCTTCCAGAAGAGTGCGAAGCTGTGAGTGCTAGCGGATTGATTGACCTCGATGATGATATCAGCTAATTTATGATAACCTGCTGTAGCTTCGTCATACATATCTTCGAGTTCTTTATCCTCTTCTGAATCACACTCAGCTACGCTCCGATCCATACAAACGACCTCAAATCAAACTAGTCTTGAACTCGCTGATCGCGAACAATCATATCAAAGAAGTCAACGCGACTACCACTAGATTAGTCGAGCGATGTATGAGCGAACAGAGGAAGCTGGAGCGTAGTCATAGGTGAGTGGTAGTATGCATCTTCATATTGACACCATAAGCTGAAAAGATGAGTTCTATCTCAGCGCTGAGAATCTTCGTAATGCTGTTCGTCAAGAATCAACTTCATCGACTATATCCCTCGACTCCCTTCAAACCGCTTTACCTCCCAATTGTACGGGTAAAAATAATACATCTATATACACCTCTCGCGATCCCGTTCGACAATCTTCCTTGAATGATATATCAGCTTCGTTGACTATAACAGGTAAAGATCGACCCTCATCTCAGGCATCCACATATGATCGATCGGACACTGCTACTCCGCCTCCTCCCGGTGCAGGGGCACCATCATCACCCGGCAAAAGCGGGATTATGAGGAGGAAACCACCTTTGCCACCTAAACATCGTAAATTCTCTAACGCATCTTGGACAAGTTTCGATTCTGACAAAGAAGACCCTCAAGGGGTGATATCTTCATCACCACTTTCGACTAGTGGGATATTACCTGACAAGGAGAAGAACATCAAGATACCACCGCCTATCATTGAAATCAATCATGTACCGATTCAACAAGAATCTGCTGATACGGGAAAACACAGGGAGAGGGAACAATCGGTGAAAAATGGTTGGATCACTTTTTCTGCTTAGCAGAACAGGCGTCAGCTTGAATGAGGATTCAGAGATAAAATCACCAAGGTCCATTCCGTTCGATAAGTAACCAAAGATAACGTCTTGTCCTGTTCATATCGTATTTGTTATGTACAGTATATATATGTGTGTAACTGTGTATATTTGTTAGTTCAGCAATAGTCATTATCATAAATAATAATGTTACGATGATGAAATACCATATGACTGTCACAAAACAGGGCCGACTGAATATCCAAGTCGCAACGTTTCCTGGCAGACAAACGAATTCTCAACTATCAGGCGGTGTATGTACCAGATACATTTCTCAAAAGGCATGATACGAAATCTGTTGTTGAAAACTCATGTTATACAGTACCTTGAGGAACAAGAATGCCCCTAGCTCCACTTTCGATGGCAATTGAGCGAGGCACTTCTCGATTGTCGTCACGTTTCCTCGCGCAGTTGCCGTTTCTTCACTTTCCTGTTCTATAGCCAGCCCCCTTCAATCGCTACGTGCCGTCTTTGTGTAAAATCCTTTTCCATCAAAGAGCCCCTCCAAGATTCTCGTACACATTGGAGGGGTCCGTCAAGCTGACCGGAATGAGTTAACGACAGAGTGGACAGAGTGCAGACCTGAATTGTATACCAATCCTTCGTGTAGTACTCCAGACGAGCGGTCATCTTTCTTTATATGAGTTGATGCCTTGAGAGCTTCCGATAACGAGTAACTTACTGCGATTTCTCGCTGGCAGAAGAGGAGGTTGTGGCAGTACTAAAACGAAGCTACTCGAATTGAAAGTGTGTACGATACGTATTCATAGCACCACATAAATATACCTCATAGAACCAAATAGAGGTGCAGCGAATGATACCCCTAGCGTCTCGGGAGCAACATCCTACAGGAGAGGTTCTCTGGAAAAGAGCTCGAAAACACAACCTGACACTCGATAAGAAGGCACAAAGTGTCATTTCCCTCCGCTACCCATAGACTTCGGACCCGAGCTCACGGGAGGGCTTTCACTTGATACGACCTCTTGCATAGGGAGGCAATTACAAGACCATTTGGCTTATGACCGCCATCCACCTAACCTGCAAGATATATATAGTCTGCTGTATTTCAGCCAATTGTTGGTAAAAAGCCGGCGTGGCCAAATGGTTACGGCGTTTCCTTCCTAAAAATGGGTTTACGAACTCGGTTTTGGACCAGGTGAAGATTGTGGGTTCGATCCCCACCGTTGGTTTCTTTTTGCGTTCCTTTGGCTCTTTGGACCCGCAATGAATCGAATCGTCTTGAAAGCGAATCGATTGGATCGGTAGATGTTGAGAAAGAAGAGGAAATGCCTCGGAGGTGAAATAGAGTTTGGTGCCACTCCTTTGACGCGCGGCGGTGGTCACCGAAATCTGTGCCACGTGGGGGAATCTTAACGAACAAAAATTCAGTGTTGTACATGCATGTAAGAACTCCAACATACTTTGTTTTTGCTGCTATCACCCCTCTCTAAGTATCATATCACTTACACAACGTATAGTCCTACAAGATGGCACAAGGAGGATCGAAGAGTATCAAAAGCAAATCGCAATCTGGCGGATCGGCCAGGAAGAAGGCAGGAAAGACTAGACCTGGAAAAAGGGATGTCGCTCCAAAGGATAAACATAGGATCGCAGAGAGGGTACAGAAGAAAGTGAGTCAAGATATCTGGAAGCAATTATCAAGTCATTCGAGGAAAAAGGAGCAGTTTATCGTGATTAGCTAGACCTCTTTGACATTTGCTATCACCCCGTGGAAGTGATGATCGGACTTGTAAAGCTGATCCATTAATTCGACCTCATAGCAACTTTCAAGTAAGATTAACAATAATATAGAGAAACAAATGGTCAATGCTGCTTCGGCGGGTAAATTGACGATCATGAGGAACTCTGGTGATCTAGAAGCGTAAGTGATACGCTCCCATGTTCAGGCATACATGTTCTAGACACTGATCAACGAGTGTTTGGCGGTGTAGTGGTGCAGGCAAAGATCAAGGCAAAGGTAAAGGCAAAGCTTAGGGCCACTTCCCCCACTTATAATCTTTCGTGGTATGCGTTCATCATATAGGTAAGTCATACATAAACATGTACCTTTGCTCGTCCAGTTGAGGCTTATGTTCAATAACCCAATCGCACAGATTCCCTTCCTACAGTTATTGATATATCATGTTGTATACTCCATGTAACTGTCCTATCTACCGTTCTATTATGGTTGCACTTTACCAATCTCCATACCGACCCTTACCAAAGTTTCCATTCCATTCTCCGAATTCCTCACCACATCATCATCAAATGCTACACCCGATTTCGATGGGAAAACGGTGATCGTCGTACTTCCACCATATTGGAACCAACCTAATTCTTCTCCTTTCACTACTTTGTCGCCTGGTTTCTTGGACCATCCGATGGAACCCACCAACATTGCTGGGATGACACGAGATTAGTTTTAGCATGAGACTTGGACTACAAGTATAGAACATAGGATATTCGTGGAAGTCACAACTTACCGCCAATAGCTACGAACGCAATTGGAACACTCTCTCTACCTGGTCCGAAATTAGCATGTATAAGCATGACAGATCGTTTGTTCAGTGTGAACACGTTGAGGTCTTCAAGCATCATCAGCTGACTGAATTGACCATCTCAACGACTTGGCACAGCTGACTTGACGCACCTTCATTGATAGCTTGAGGGTTGACAGCTAAAACATCAATACTGTCAGTATACTAAACAGATTGTGGGGTCTTGAGCTTATCATATATACTTACTGTACAATTCACCTGGAAACATGATATGGCGTATTCAGTCAGCTACTGTTCGTAAACTATGATCCAACAGCTGACTCACCATGTATATCCTTTATATCACCTACAACACCTTCGACGGGCGAATGGAATCTATGATAATCCTGAGGAGCCAATCTAGCAATGGAAATAGCAGCAGTAGAATCATTTTGGATTTCCTTAAATCTAGTTTCCGTATCGTCATCGCCCGTGAGGAGGGATGGTAAGGTGAATTGTTTCCCTTTGATCCTATTTTATTTGAGATATATATCAATATCAATGCTTGGGAATGACAGAAAGGGCTTTGATGCAAAAAGATGCTCACCACAGCTGCTTAGCCTTGTCGACAGTATTGAATACCGTCATCCTACAGTCTGCGGGACTAATCACTATACTAGGATCATTGGGGGAGGTTATAGGTCTAGCTGTAGGAACCAATCGACGAGAGAAGAAAGAGTTAAAAGTCTGCAATGCAAATGTCCGCTGATCAGTCCGATACTGATGACATGCAGTATGCTTGAGCTAACTGACCGGATACTGATCAAGGTCTTTGACCAACAATTCCTCCAGAGGTAGCTCATACGTTTTGATGAATGTTTCGATATGTTCTCTGACTTCTGGTCCAGTTTGATCATATATCTTGCCCTCTATTGATACATGCTATCAGGTCAGTCGAAGTGAAGCCAGAGAAGTTGATCGAGTTTGACTTACGTTTAATCGATTGATTTTCCAGTAATTTCTCGACTGACGAATATGACATGTAGCTACACTATTGGTCAACAGACAGCTCTGGTCAGCTCATGTTGCCTTGCGGGTATGCAGTCTTCCGAGAGCTGACTCACACCTGATACGAATAAGAGATGCATTCCGACTCTGACATCTATTTTCGTGTATCATCGTGAGCTGCTGAACACCTATGCAATGCGAGCAGGAGAACGAAAGTTACATACATATCGGCATAGTCTCGAATATTTTCTTTCCAGTCACTCGATCAATAACGTAGTTACCTATACAGCGAGGTCAATATGATCTTGTAGTGTTATAGAGCTTTACATACCCATATGTTCCATCGAGAATAGCTAGAAACCACATCACCCATATCAATCAGTCTGCATTCCTTTCATTTAGGGGAAGAAGAGTTGATCTTACCCTATCCATAGTCTCCTCGGATGGGAAGAACTTTTTGAGCCATTTCCTTGAGTGCCCACCATGAGAATGTATAGCGTCAGCCTGAGTGTCCTCTGTCTCTGCTGCCCTCTGTTCACTCGCTATGTGATTTTGAAACAAACATTAGCAAATCAGCAAAACAATAGCTACAGTATCCATACAAGCCTCTACTAGGCATGGCGAGCAGATTCAATAGGGTGGTAAGCGGACCCACGAGCTAGTACATCTTTTCCACCTCCCAGAGAAACCGTATTGGAGTTCTCAACTAGATGGTCCAGAGATTCTTCGAGGGGTTTACCCATCTCTTCTGGTAAGATGGTTGTGGTGCCTGCGTTTGACATGTTGTCTATTTGTTACTAGGGGTGTTCTTCCTTCACTGGCAAAGAGAGCTGTGGGATATTTGGTATCTTGCGTGTGTGTGCGATGATCGAAGATGGGGTTCATGTGGATCCTTCATCTACTCCATTGCTAGCGACTATTTATAGCTTTGCTGTCATCCACTCACCTGCTGCGTTTCTTTTCTCGTCAACATTCACTTTCACTGTGGAAGGGATGACGTACAGTACAATCAATACAATGGAGTCTCCGCACAAAACCACGTGGGTTCGTCCCTTATCCAAGACACGTATTTAGGTTTTGTATGTGTTCGAGTATATCTTTCGAGATTTCTGATCGACAAGACTTGACCAGATGAAATCGTGCTCAGCGGTAGTCTGTACATAGTAGCCAACAAGAACAGTCAAGCAGACACGTAGCAAGATCCTCCACAATGGCCAACGCAGGACCTAGTAGAAGGCGATCAGATGGTCGAAAACCCCATGAGATCAGACCTTTGACAATTGAGATTGGAGAATTGGATAGGGCAGATGGATCAGGTAGATTCGGATTTGGTGAGTGCGAATATAGACTCTCCTTTCCCTCTCCCTTCCTATGATAGTAAGGACGATACTGTCATGTTCATGTATTATTCCCGTGATCACAGAAGCTGATCTTATCATTCAATGTGATGGTTGGAATAGGCTCTACATCCGCTTTAGCAAGTTGTTCAGGACCATTGGAAGTTCGATTAAATAAAGAGTTACCTACGAGAGCTACTTTGGAAATCTCACATAGGCCCTTAGAAGGGGTAGGTGGTGAGTTGGCTTTTATCCACTATTTCACCATTGCACTGTAGCTGATCAGTATCCCCTTTATGGTATCAGCTACACCGTCAAGAGCACTCATAACGACCCTGGAATCAATCTACCCCCCCGCTCTCCGTTTATCGCTCTACCCAAGATCATTAATTCAAATCATCGTACAATCCCTCTCATCCTCTTCTGCTCCTACATCATCTACTGGAAGGTACACTGAAAGTCCAGAGATATATATCGATACCGAACCTGAGACTACCGAAAAGAATGTATGGCCTCAACCTCCAACTCAAAGCGCCCTAGCAGTAGACAAGAAAGAGAAATCGCCGAATACATCATACAGCTTTAGCTCACGAGCCGTGTCAATCAATTCTGCTACTCTCGCTATACTCGATGCAGGTTCAATAGCAATGATTCATTTACCTATAGCCATCAGTATTGCATCGTTGAATGATGATGATGGATTGGTGGTTGATCCATCGGCAGAGGAAGAATACAATTCGAAAGCGAGATTCGGATTCGCTTGGTCGTTCGGAAAGAACGTCAGCCTAAGGGAAAACCAAAGCCAGAAAGATAGTAATATGGATGTCGATGAAGCAGAAGGTGAAGATATGGAATTGATTTGGGTAGAGAGTGAAGGAAAGTTTGATAAGGAGAAAGTAAGTTTATAATTCATAACTCGAATCAATATAATATCATTCCAGCTCCGAACGAAGGTTCTCGAAATCCAATACTGATTTTCCTAATTGCATCAGTTCTCAGACGCATTGGAATTATCGAAAATTGCTTGTAGGCAGATATTAAGTGAGATAAGAGCGAAGCTGGGAGAGACATTGGAAAGTAAACGATTACAATGATTTTATATATGCGAGTCTTTGGCATTTATAATCCCATTATGCATATAATCTCATATACCTGACTGTGTCTTTGACCTGCTTGCCCATTCGATTGGATCGAACAACAATATCACTGTCCCTTCGACCACTGCTCGACGGCCCTTCCCAGCATGAATATCAATGCTTCCATACCCCATTGACTCGTCAGACTAACTCCCAGAGGCCAACCATCTTGCCCCTTTCCAGCCGGAACAGAAATACTAGGTAACCCAGCAAGACTCGCCGGTACAGTCAACAAATCCTGTTGATACTCATTTGACCCTTTTGCTTCATTTGCACCCAGTACCGGGGCAGTACGTACAGCTGTAGGATGAAGGATCATGTCTACCCCAGCTTGGTTCTGTGAAGCTGACGACGGAGATAGAGGGTGAGGTATTCGGAATATGTTCTGATAATCTTTTCGCAAGAGTTGTCGAAGATGTAATGCTTTCAAGTATGTATTGTTGAATTCGCTGCAGATATAAGCCCATAAAAATCAGTATCTTTCCCATATCTCATTCAATCCTAAAACGTTAACGCTTACTCCGCACTCAAAGCCCATGTCCCAGCCAATATCCTCTTCTTCACCTCCCTTCCGAACCCCTCTGTCCTTATCCTCTTTCGCCTCTCCTCGCCAGATTCACCTTCTGTCCTACTCTGCCGTTCGAGGGGGGATCCGAACCATCCTCCGCCGAATCTACCTAAATTCGAAGATGCCTCGGCAGAAGCTAACACGTAATATGCCGGTAAAGCCTTTTTGATCGATGGTAAGGAAACCTCATCTACTTTCGCTCCTTCGCCTTTCAGGTAGTCTAATAGGCCAGAGGACATCTTCTGATCGATCTCTGATGGTATACCTATACGCAGGCCCTCTATACCTTTGTGCGGCAGTTGCCGCTGTGAGATATCAAAAGCAGTTAATCGTATAGAGGAAGAAGCACAGGTCACATCTCCCTGGTCAGGTCTGGATATCACATCTGCTACAAATCAGCTTGAATTATTCAGATCGAATCAAATAGTGATGATGGAGATACACTTACTGAAGACTTGTTCGACTGTATCTATGTCTCTACCTAATACACCTACACAATCTAATGAATCTGCATATGCGATCACTCCTCGTCTGTACGAACATGGACGACAAGTCAATGTCAGTCCTTGATGAGCGTATACAAATGATAAATATCGAAAACTCACCTCGATATCATCCCATAAGAAGGTTTAAGTCCTACAACTCCACAATAGCTAGCCGGTAATCTTACTGAACCACCCGTATCTGTACCCAATGCTCTATTCGATTGATACATTATATCAGCTGATCTTCCCGAGAGTACGCGAAGAGTTAGCTCACGCCCAGCAGCTTCCCTCTGCCACCGCCGCAGATGATCCACCGGAGCTTCCGCCTGCTGATCTTGGAGGCTCGTCAGGCGAAGGTGAAGCTGGATTATGAACCGGCGTGTAGAAAGGTGGTAGATGGGTTGTCTGAGAGCTAAATCAACCAAAACGTCAGTTGATTGCACTAGCAAGAGAAATACAATTAGCTCACCCCATCCCGAATTCATCCATCTTCGTCTGCCCTGCTATATGGGCCCCTTCCGCTATGAGATTCTGCACACATGTTGCAGTGTAAGGTGGGTTGTAATCTAGCAAAAATGACAATGAGCTGATCCTTCCTTCCTCAATCCTGGGATACCAGCTCACCTTTCAATATAGATGAAGAGCATGAGGTAGGTGCAAGATCATATGATATATTGTCCTTGATCGCTATTGATATACCGGCCAGACTACCTGGATATCATTGGTAAATAAGAAGCGGCTACCATACACACGTTCAATTGGCAGCTTACCGGTTGATGAACCTGGCGTGCAAGTGCTGATCCATGAATAAGGAGTCGGATGGATGTCGCTGGTGCGTGGCTTCAGCGGCGCTGTCAGAGACTGTAGCTTGCACTTTGTCACCCTCATCGTCCTGGGTTGTGCTATACGATTGTAACCTAGCGAGAGATTCGAATTGTTCATGGTTGCTTTTCGATGGACCAAAGTGAACCTGACTGGTGGAGGTGATCGTATAAGTTGAACTGACCAGGTGCCACAACAGTATATACCGCGGTGATAATCGGCGTTTTCACCTCCCCCTCTAATCGCCACGCTACTTGGTAGTGCCCTCTATGTATGTTGTGTTGCTGTTGCTGCTACCACTAGAGTATATGCTATAACACCTTTCATCTCTACAGCATCGAGCCCTCATCTAACCATTCACTGTACACCAACCCACCTCTTGTACGTCTTGGTCGCCAATAACGCATTCTCCGGCCGATATCATCCATAAGCGGCGTAAGACAGACAAACCGACTTTTCCCTCGACAGCTAAGCCCAACAGGGACCTCGAAATCGAACGAGGTTGATTGGAAGACTTTGGGCTGCTCCTGAGGTGAGTGATGGCCAAACTGCCATAGTGTGGGCGGTCGGTGTTCGGGCTCGAGTGACAGGGTTCAGGTTGAAAGCGACAATACCTTGGAAGCGGTGGGATTCGTCATCTAGCAGGTTGTTGCTGTCTTCGCAGAGGAAGATTGGTTTAGACTTTTGTCGAAATTCATGCTGACTTTATACAAAATGTCATAGTCCCACTCCACATGTCATCCAATCCTCAGTCCGTACCTCCCACCGGCCTGTCAAAGTCGGCAGCGAAGAAGCGGGCTAAGAAAGCAGCCAAATCTGCTAATTCTTATATAGAGGAAAGATCAATCAGCGGCGAGATACCTATCACCAACGCCAGCAACAATCAACCTCCTTCTGTCGCACCTCCTTTACCACCTTCCACCGCTCCCGATCCGTTAGATCCCAGCTTGTTCAACTTTTCCGCACCTGGATCTTATCCTGTTGACGTTCAGTACGACAACAACGGATATTACGACGAGGTCGACGTACCCCTAAACCCCCATCATCAGCATCCCAATTCGTTCACCGGATCATATTCGATTGATTACAATCTATCGTTACAGAACGGTAGCGCATTAGCGGGATTATCGGCCCCGTTCAATATCACCCACGACGATCTGATTTCAGCGGCGAACGAGTTATATAAGAGAATGGCCGATCCAGAGTTTGGTGCGGATGATACCTACTGGTCTTCTTTGCCACCACACTTACGCCAATTCATCAGAGATGCTGTACCGTTCAATGGGACCATCAGTCAAAATACACCCGGGAACAACTCGGGTCAAAGGACGATGTATCAGATGGCCCAACAGATAGTTCAAGCTGCAAGTCACGGTATGGGGTTAAGTCCGGGAATGGGTGCGAATCTGATGTCTGGAGTGAATGGGATAGGAGCAAGACAATTCAATCAACCTAGTATAGGTGAAGAATTGGGGTTCAGGCGACATCCTGACGCAAAGGATGAAGAGTATGATGATGAAGAGGATTATGAGGTGGACGAACCTGAATACCACGCTCCAAATGGTGATGCACCAAAGAAGAAAAATAAGAAGAAGAAGAAGAAGAATGCCGCATCGAAAGCGGTTGAACCTCCTCCTGCACCCGTTCCTCCTCCCACCACAACCAGACCTCAACAGCAACCACCCCCGCGGCAGCCTGTGCCACCTCAACCACCAATGCAACAACAACAGCATCAACAGCCTGCTCTCAATCCTCCGCCACCACCTGTCACTCCTGCACCAGCACATCCCCCTCCATCATCACGAGCGGCCGGTAAACAGCCAATGAGCAATACCAACGCTCCATCTTCTAACCCACCTGCGAGATCAGCTCGTGCTGCAGGCAAAGCTCCCGCTAGCGCTGCTCCAGCTCACAACACTCATTCCGGTCACAATCACTCACATCCTCCTGCAAGCTCGAAACCCACAGCCAAAGGTAAAGCACCTGCTGCTCCCGCGCCACCAGCTAAGATATGGACTCAGTCATCAGCGGAAGATCGCGAGAACATCCGTCTGTTCTGGTTGGGACTGTCGGAAGCTGAACGCAGGGATCTGTTGAGAATCGAGAAGGATGCTGTTTTGAGGAAAATGAAGGAACAACATCGTCATTCTTGTGGATGTGCTGTCTGTGGTCGCAAGAAGGTTAACATCGAGATGGAGTTAGATAAACTATACGAACAGTACTATGACGAACTTCGATCATATGCTGCTGAACAACGAGCAGCCGCAAACGGTATCAAACCTCCGCCTAATGGTGCTGGACCTTTCCCAGGTAGTGTGGAAGTGGACTCGAGTGGTGTGATCACCCGTTACGATCATCGAGCGCCGGATCCGATGGGCGATCATGATCATGATGATCTAGATGGAGAGGACAGCGAAGAATACGATGATGAGGACGAATATGGAGATGAGGATGAGCTGGATGACGAGGAGATAGGGTCGGACGAAGCGGATGTAGGGGATGATTTGGATGATCAACATCCTCCACCACCTGTATCGAGAACTACCACACGTCCACCGCCCCCTTCATCCAAAGCGAGTCAACCTCGTCCGGAAGGTGGAGACGATTTCTTGAGTTTTGGATCCAGTCTGGCAACGATAAAAGGTGAGCTTGTGGATTTTCCCTTGTAGTTCTCTTCTGTCTAGGGCTTACGCTGAGCTTTCACCGGTTCTTCTTTCTCCTGCACCTGCACCTTCCCCTTACCGACTTTATCCCAGGAGGTATACTCACCATTGCCGATGACATGCTTAAGAACGACGGATCCAAGTTTCTGGAAATGATGGAACAGCTAGCTATAAGGAGGTCATTAAGGGAAGATCAGAATATAAGGGACATGCAGGAAGAGACGGATGATGAGGATGATGAGAGTAAAGAGTGGGTTTATCCACTGTCCCGAGTATTCCACATAGGCTGATCATGAGGGTTCGATATAGTGAACCCCTTACCGATGCGGAAAGGATGGAAGAAGGTAAACGGATGTTCCAAATCTTCGCTGCTAGGATGTTTGAACAGAGGGTACTTCAAGCGTATCGAGAGAAAGTGGCCAAACAGAGAGAGGAACAGTTACTCCGTGAGCTTGAGGAAGAAGAGGACTCGAAGAGGGCAAGGGAGGAAAAGAAGGCTAAAGAGTCTCAAAAGAAGAAGGATAAGAAGAAGTGAGTGAACAGTCGGCTGATGCCTGGTGATATGTGCTGATGGAGTGATGCGCTGCAGACTGCAAAAGCAAAAGGCGGAAGAAGAGAAAGCTGCTCGGGAAGCTGCTATCGCTGAAGAACAACGAGCAGCCAAAGCTCGAGCGGAGGAACAGGAGCGTGAAAGGCATCGAAAACAGGAGGAAGAACGAGCGAGACGAGAGGCTGTCAAAAAAGCAGCTCAGGAAGAAGCTCAACGTCAAGCTACCGAAAGGAAGAAACGTCAGCAGGAAGAGAAGGAACGTGAAGAGGAAGCAGCTAAGAAGAAGAGAGAACGTGATGAGAAGGCAAAGAAGGAGCGTGAGGCCAGAGAGAAGGAAGCTAAGGAACGTGAAAAGAGGGAAAAAGAAGAAAGGTCGGCTAGAGAGAAGGCCGAAAAGGAACGATTGGCGAAGGAGAAAGCTGAAAAGGCCGAACGAGATAGGATCGCTAAAGAAGCCAAAGAAAAAGCTGAAAAAGAACGTCTCGCCAAGCTTGAACAGGAACGAGCTGAAAAGGCTAAGAAGGATGAGATTGAGAGGAAAGAGAAGGAAGCTGCCGAACAAGCTAAAGCACTCGCTGCTCAACAAGCTCAACGCGAGAAAGCTAAAGCTGAAAAGGCAGCAGCTGAACGTGCTGCCGCCGAGAAAAGAGCTGCTGCCGCTGCCGCTGCGGCTGTTGCCTCGGTACCCACTCCGCCATTGCCTGTCGGTGTACATTCAGTCAAATCACCTCGAAATGCTTCTACCCCTCAAACCACTCCTCCTGTCACTCAACCTTCTCCTGTCAAGGCTGCTCGGCCACCTTCAGCACCTATAGCAGCCGGATCGTCTTCCGTCATCGGAGGAAGAACGCAGAAAACACCTCAGCCATATTACCCTCAACCTATCCCTCCTGTAGGTGTCAATGCCTTCCAGCGAATGCCTGTCCCCCAAACATTCTCGGCTGCCGGATTCAGAGGTGGTCCAAGTTATTCCGGCCAATCACCTGCTTTCTCGCCACCACAGACTAATGGTCCATCCATATCGCCCAACCCACCTCCTAGAGGCTTCGCACCGGAACCCAGCCCACCATTCGATCATTCTATCCGAACTGCGCCTATCGGCATGGGTTTCCCACCTGTGAAGCCTACTACTCGAATACCCTCTGTTGATGAAGCGTTTTCACCTTCTACTGCGCCTATTGGATCCACAGCAGCTTCATCCTCTTCCAGACATGTATCAGCAGGAGAGGTAGGATCGATCGGTTCTGGACCAGTACCCGGTCCTGCATCGTTGATCTCTGGCTCATCAGCTTTAGAAGACTACAGACCATCTCCTGGACCCATCGGAGCGATCGGTGCGATCGGCGCAGCACCGGGACCTATCGGACGACCTGGACCAAGCTCGACCGGTTTCTTAGATCAACCTCAGACTCATCAAGGTGGTTCTAGCTTATTGAGAAGTAACTCACCAGCTCAGCCTGAACAGGTATTCGGTTCGGCCGCGTTAGGGGGAGATGACGAGATTGTTCAACCTCAACAAAGACGTAATTTGTCTAACGGAGGATGGGACGTACCTGTCGCAGCTGCTGCACCGGGTAGTGGAAGATGGTCTTCTTCACCTTCGATATGGGGTTCGTCCGCTCCTGGAAATACAGATTCAGTCATCGGTGGTGGTGCTCCAGGCGGAGGAGCAAGTTCATGGGGTCAAATGCCAACTATAGGTGAAAGACAACATCAAAGTTTGTCCTCTGTATCAACTTCGACTGGTAATGGTCCACCACCTGGTTTAGTCGGCGTTGGAACAGGAGTGGGTAGTAGACAACCTTCATTTGGTAACTTCTCAATTGGTTCAATTGGGACTGTAACTCCCGCTCAGACTACTGGTCAACCTCCACCTCAATCAATGGGTGCTTACAATAATCATAATCAGAATTTGTTCTCACCGAATTCTCAACATCAATTACCTCACCCACATCATCATTAGTTTAGGTAATAACCTCACTCTCACACACTCCACTCCTACTACTTAACTTGACTCGTCTATAGTTGATGGATATGGATCTGGCAGGGAAGTAGCAGTAGCAGTAGTAGTAGTATTTCTCAAAGACTTCGCTCATTGTAACAGTGAACAGTCGAATAGTCAAACGTTAAATGTTAAACGTCATATGGAAAGAAGTCGCATGCAACTTTGCATTCATATATTTGTTTGATATACTTCATGCTAGCAAATTTGCAGCAAGTAACTGCAATCCTCTATATGGATGTTCCGGAAGATACTTCATTTGCATGATTTCATTGACCAATATGATCAGAATCTGATTGGTCTGAATCGAATTCACCTCTATCTTTAAAAATGTCATTTCGTCCCTACACCTCACAAACATACTATTATTCGCTCGTCCATTATTGAGGAGGCCATTCGCTCGGATGAACCACATAAGCAGCTAAGAACCTCACCAAATCAGTCATATATCTTCACATAAGGTGAGTTTTTGTGAATGAGTGTAAACTCACCAGGGAACAAACCTTCTTTTCCATTACATTGACCTTGCCACCAATCCGGGTCGACTTTATCGATATTAGTAATCTTGTCACCTTCCTTAAAGGAAATCTCGTTATCTTCACCTGCTTCGTAACTTCATCATGCGATTATATATGTTGATCAGCTGTTGTCTCCCCGTACCAGGTGGGAATGACGATTACTCACTCGTAAGCAGCTATCATGACATTCTCTTCTACTTCTGGCTCAGGAGCAGAGGTAGGGGCGGGTGCTGCTGCTGCTGGAGGTGGAGGAGGGGGTGGAGGTGGAGGTGGTGGGGGCGGAGGAGGTGCAGCAGCTTCAGGCTCGGGAGCAGGTGGAGGTGCAACAGAAGCAGGAGCCGGGGCGGGGGTTTCTTCTTCGATAAGTTCACAATAATTCGCAGGGAAGAGACCAGCTTGTCCAGCAGAGTTCGTACCGGACCACCAACCTAGATCATATGGGCAAATATCATCAGCTAACCTCTTCTGTTGCGGACTCGATGGGAATGAAAGCTGCATATGACTCACCTTCGTCGAGCTGTTCGATCTGAGTGATGATTTCCTCCTCTCTCAGGGAGATCTCGCCCTCTTCCGCCGCTTCGTACTCAAACAGTACTTTCGCTCTTTGACCTGCAGTAGCTGGAGGAGCAGCCTCAGATTTGGGTCGAGAGTCTTGAGGGACAGGAGGTGGACCAGCTGGAGGAGCCTCTTCCAGAGTGAGATCCTGCTTAAGTCGTTCAAGCTCTTCGATTTGCTGGTATTTCACATGAATGAGTATATACGCACATCTGGGTAAGGGGAAATCGAACACTCACAGGATCAGCACTTGGCGCAGGGGGTGGTGGTGGTGGAGGGGGAGGAGGGGGAGGGGGCGCAGCTTCTTCCACTGGACCATCTTCGACCACTGGTTCTGGTCGGAAAGGAGCAGCAGGAGGCGGAGGTGGCGCTCCCCAATCATCATCATCTTCCTTCTCTTCATCAGAATCGGGCGAAGCTGGTCGCGGAGGTATAGATCGAGAGACCGGAGCTGGTATACCGCCAGGTGCAGTGGGTACTGGGCGTGATGCGGCTGGGGGAGGAGGAGGCGCTGCTGGAGCTGGAGGGGGTGATGGTTCTCTGGGAGCAGGCGGGGCGGCAGGGGCAGTAGGAGCCTTCCAAGACGGGGCAGAAGGTTGGGTACCAGTAACAGCTATGATAGAAATCTTGGGGTCAATTGTGAGTACTATCATCTGAGGGACCGACTTACCAGCACCTGCAGCCGCGCTTGCGCGATCCTCTTCCTCTCTTTGTCTTTTCGCTTCTGCTTGTCTTTCAGACCAAGTCAACTTCTTCCCAGTGGGTTGAGGGGCAGATGGAGCTGAAGCCGCACCGCCACCTGAGAAAGCAGCCATCCTGTCCTTGAGGCTAGGTCCAGTAGGAGCAGCTTCTTCCTCGGAATGCTGTTGAGCAGCGGGATTCCATCGGTTACCTAATTTGCCAGGAGCAGACAATTTAACGGGCTCGTAAGCTGTACCCACGGGAGCGATCCTATCTTCGTAAGCAGGTTTGGCAGTCTCAGAGGGAGCGGGAGTAGCAGCTGACATAATCGCTGTTGCGGTAGGTTTGGCTTGGCTTGAGATAGCGGGGGGTGGTGCAACGGCTGGCGCTGGGGGAGGGGGCGATGGAGGAGCGGGTTGTCTGGCTGGAGGAGCGGAAGGCTTAGATGCAGCAGCAGGAGGTGGAGTAGGTCGACTGAAGGTAGATGCAGGTGTGGAAACAGCAGCAGGCTGAGAGATCAGCATGATTCTCCGAAAGATGACTCACTTTGCCTTGTGCACCTCCAAATCCTTGACTTGGCCTGTAGCTAGGAGCCGTCCTTGCAGCTGGAGCAGACGGAGTAGGAGCGGCCGCCGAGGAGGAGTATTTAGACCCGGAAGATTCTTGGATACGCTTATGGATGAACGCTGGTGTCACGTCAAGCTGTGGACAAATGATTCAGCAGATTGGCCTACGATGCACCGAAGCTTACCTCTGAACGAGCTTGGACGACTAGATGAGCACCACGTAGGAACTTGTCCTGTACTTGCGGACTTTGTATATCTGGCCGTAGGTAGCTATCAGCACTCCATCACATTATACCAAGTACTATACTCACTGTATAAACCTTTCCTGTTCTCTGGTACACCATCTCCTAACCAAGAGATGAGAACGAATTTAGGTAATGAGCTCTATCGCGCAAATCAGCTTATAGCTCCATACCTGAGTTGTTGATCACTTACGCTGGGGTCTTTGACTCGAGCAAAAGCATATTGTATCCTGTCTTCGGATCAGTACTGAACATGTCAAGCTGCATGGAGTTGAGCTTACCTTCCATCGTTAAACTCCTCTTCGAGATCATCTAATCCACTTCCTGTAGCTTGGACCTTTAACTCGTTCCCCGTCTGATTGAAGATGGCCCAATCGTAATCGGCAGTACCGCTGATTATGCCCTGATACGTGGGCTGAAGGTCTTGTGCTGCAAATGATATCGACATGATGTTTGTGATGTTGTCGACAGACTACAAGTGGATGAGATGTTAACATCTGGTTTAGTGGGTGTATGGTGGTCGTGTTGTGATGTGATGCGATGGGATGACGTAGCGCACAGCAATTGGAATGTGGCACTTTTCAAAATGCATTATAGCTTGTTGTTTATAACCCGGAAATTGTGTATACACAAAATAATTGTCCATTGATATATGATATATGCTTTGTATGTATGTGATATTGTCCGTGTGTATATGAGATGATCAGTATATACTATCAAAGTATATTTACAGAAAAAAGAGGCTGAAATTCTAACCGAAAAGAGGTTTCGACTAAGAAGAGGTTAAAGGCTTCTGTTTCTGGATATCGTTTCCGGCGGATTGGAAGACCAATCTACTTGATTTGGCAGGGGCGTCGAATCGCCTGTAAGCTGCTGAATTGCAGAAAGAGCTAACGCCTTCTTCTTTGATATCGGTTTGTTGGCAAAAACATTCATATTGACCATCTTTGAGACCTGTTGGAGGAGGGAGGAGGTATGCCCCAGAGGAAGAACAGTGTTCGAAGCATTGTGCGGGGGTATTGACGATCAGACCGAGGATGGGATGTTCGGCAGACGAAGTGAGGGAATGAGCACAGTGGGTGAAAGTGAGTTCGGTGGAAAGATGATATACCGTAGCATCGCCTTCGTAGCACCTTTCACCTTGGTATGCCGGTCGCAGAGAGTCCTTGTGTTCGTGCAATGAAGACGCCGAATCACAATGACAGTAGTGAACAGAATCGATCTCCTCGTAATATGAATAAGAGTATTCGAATCCGGATGCGGTACATTGATCCTATGAGAGAGAAACAGTATGAGACAGGTACGATTTAGCATAGAAAGGGTGACTTACGATACATTCCGTTCCTTCCACATTAACAATCTGAAGACCTGAGTGAGATTTGTGAGGAATGCTACTTGACATACAGCCGGAGAAGGAAGCTGCTCTGGCTACCATAGGAGCGATCAAGAATGCAAGGGCCATAGGGAACATGTTGAGCCGTTGTATAGGGTGTTCAAGTGGTCAAGTGAGATCGTGGGATCGCAGTTTGCTGTGTTTATATGTGAACCGAATGTATGAGAAGGTAAAGTGGTCGAGTCGATCGTGGTATAGCCGTGAAATGAGTGTGGCTCAAGTTGGAGCAGAACAAAAAAATGTGGGTAAAGCTGGCAGAATCTAAAGAGTGTGGGTTAAGTTGGAACAGTGAAGTCTGATGTCTATGGACGAAGCTCTTGACTTTCAGAAGCGATGGTCCATATATATATGCATTGGTCCGTGCTCCTTTGAAGGTGAGAATCAGGTCTTCCAGGTAGTGTAGACGCCTCAAGTTAACAAATCAACGAATGAAGAACGTATCTGATATCGTCAATTGACATATCTAATCAGTGGCGTCGACAGTGCTCATGAATTTTCATCCTTTTTACCATATCTGGTATCGCTAACTGTTTGATCGTCACTCCCTGGTCAGGCTTGAAATATCTACTATATCTCAAATCAATTGGAAAGTACACGTGGTTACCGTTGAAACGTATGTTTCCGAGTGCACGATATCGTACAGAACTGTGGAAACGTCAAAGGAGTTGGTCAATCATGCAATTTGTATACGTTTCAAACCTCGTTTCATCGATATACATGGAGTATGTATGTACCGTACGTGTATGGAAAGATGTTAGAAATGAGATTGAGAAACCGGATAGTCCATATTTAAAGATGCAAAATATAAGAGCAGCTTCAAGCTAAAATCGCAATGTTCCTTAAAGCGTACATAATTATAACCTATTCAAAATTCAATAAAAGTCCAAAAAAAGAGTGTTTGTTTCATTTGTACCGCACTATAATGGTGTTGGGAGATCTATTCGATGTTTAAAGCGTGTATGTAAAAGAGAACTGAGAAGAATAAGATGTAAAGGACTGTATGTATATAAATCGATGGTCCATTTCGTCAATTGTCCTTGGTTTATTTGTTTATTTACTCAATCCCCTTATACACTTTCCATTCTGAAGGGTCCATTTCCTCTTACAGGCGAAAGCGATACATTTACCATCTGTACATGTCGATCCACCCATAAGTACACCAGGCATGTTGGTACAGCTACGCCAATGACCAACATTAGTACATCATCATGACCGATCAAACGGTGAGAGGGACACTCACTCTGTACCTGTGGCAGTTGAATTGATGGATCCATCGGAAGTATATTCACCATGTGTACATCCACCACAAGATTCTATATCCGAGACAGGTAAGTCAGCGATAAGAGCTAGGGCAGTACGATTGTACAGTAGGTCACTTACCAAGATCAGACTGGGGATCTACACATTCCCAAGAATCTTCCACACCAGGGATCAAACAAGAAGTCATTTTACCTGGACAGAAAGATTTCCTCCTTTCTGATTCGGCTTTACCGTTCAAGGCTAGTTGCTCCCTCTTCCTTGCTTGGGCTTGTTGACTTGCCGAAGCCGAGTGTGTATATTTAAAGAATGTTAGAAGACCACAAGCGCCCAGAGCACCTGGACCACTGGGGTCACATACGCATCCGTAGGTTGGGGCAATGGCAGTGACGGATGGAACGATAGGAATGAAATAGGCGTTGAGGTTTCCTGCACATCTGGCAAAACATGCTTGTGGGTCTTGGACTATCGCACCGCCCAAGATCGTCCCTTGAGCCAAGTTGATGACCACTCCTGTTAAAGTATTGGTGCATCCTTGAAACGCGAACGTAGTAGACAAATCAGTCGCCTATACGTCCCGAAACCAATCATTATCATTCAGTATAAGTGAAGACAGCATGACAGAAACACTTATCAAGGGGAGGAGACTCACTGTCGCTAACAGGCCCAGATTCAGACCTAAACCCAAAGCAGAGCAATCGGTAGTTGTGTCTCCACTCGGTAATATATAAGCACTAGCGGCGACGTATGATCCTGTAGCATCGCAATAACAGTTGTTCCCCAGGACGGTTCCCGCCACAAAGTACGAGTACTGTATCGATGGGTTTGTAGCTTGTTGAGCCAAACATCGAGTCTGGGCATCACGATAGAGTAGATCACATCAGCTCAACATGAGAAAAATAAATTCATAGATGCGAACTCACATTACAAGCGCTCTGAGAACTTGTTCGTGTGGCATAGTCGGCCGTTAACGCCACGGTCGCTTGTAACACACATCCGACGAAGGTTTGGGCAGCCTGAGCTGAAGAGAGTAAAGCTAGAGCCGACATGAGTACGGCTAGTCGGGATAACATGTTGAACTGATTGGGATGAAAGGTCTCTCCTGGATGGAAGGATGTAGGGATAGGATTGTAGAGTTCTATCGATTGGTTGTGTTGATAGGATGAATATGGCTAGGAAGAGAAGAGAAAGATAATAATGATACTAGGTACAGAATGGCAAGGATTGGAGATTCTGGCGAAAGAGGCACAAGAGATTGTGAGTGGGAGGGAAGAATATAATTCAGAAAGTCGCTCAGAACTCTTTATGTATTGTTGTACTGAGGACGTTTGGGTTCCGTTGTTGTCCCTTTTTTCGCTTTTCGTTGTTGGATGTCAACAGTGAGGACGATAAGGAGGTGGTCGATCAACAAAAGATAAATTCTTTTGACCTTTCCAATGATCCAATGATCTTTGGGACAGACAATTAACGTGACTCGGAAGAGACAAATTAGCTATTACACCAAGGGGTTTTCATCTTCATGTCAGACAACAGAGAAGCTTAAAAGGAAGATCAACTAGTTTAGTATATATCCATAACAGTACATTGCTTCATGTTTACGTTCTTTCATAAACTTTGTTTACCCTTGTCTTATTTCTCTCAAAAGTCCAAAGAGGTAAGAAGCCGTATAGATGATCGCCTAGGAAGCCCCGACCTACAAGGCTTAGGCTTGAGAACGATGGAGGATGGACATAAACCTTGAATCGAATCGCCTTTCGCATCGTACTCAATGGGGATGAGCAGGTGACGTGTGCCGGAATATCTTTTCTATTGATGATCATCTACCATATCCTGTCTTGTCCTCGTCGAGCGTGGTGTGAAAATAACAATCTGGAATATCTTTGATTGTTTGATGTCTGGGCTTTCGATCACCCGATAGGAAGCTAGACAGCCTGGGATCAAGGTTCATTAAGAACATGTACAGGAGATTGATCACCACTTGCTGGAAGATATCGACTGAATGGACATCAACACTGCAAACTGCCACTTTGACTTTCCACACAGTTCTGAGACAATCCGAGAAACATCCATATTCTTGCGTGACCTAAATCGCTTGCTCCCTCCAAACCCCATTGAAATTACGTACTGGTATGCTCGAGGTATCCCTTCTCTTCGGTAGCGACTTGATTCTTTTGGATGATGATTGTGTGAAGGTGTGTATGTACCGCCGATCCAAGGCGGATCAGATGCGTGATCGCTGTTCATCGGTTCCGTACAGCGGTCCGTTCGAGGAGGCTGGTAGTTGCTGCCTCCTATCTGTGCGTGCATACAGTAAGCTAATGGTGAAATGCAAGTGCAAGTGCTGAAGGAAGTGAAGCGAACAAAGGTGAATGCGCTACTGTATAGATACATTTAGTTCAATTCATTCATTTCGTTTTACCGATGTGATCGACCGCACTGAAAAGATAGTGCCTGATTGACCTTGACCATGTGAGTAACGGGTGACTCAGGCCCATGTGAATATGCTTTTTAAAATTTGTATGGTGTGACATACCCCAATTCTCAGGTATGGGTAGCCAAGTCGGCCGTAGTGTACTTTGCGCAACCGAAGCGAGATAAATCATCACCATACTGGAACATACAGTGAAGGGAATTCAAGTCACTGAATGGTAGAACTTGTAAGAAAATTGAATTGAAGACTCAGAAGCTTAATTGAAAACGTGATGTCGTGATGAGTCATCATGTGGCTTTGTGGCTTGTGAATAGGTGGCGGAACGGGCCGTCAGCATTGCATAAATCTCTCTCACCAACATCAATTTCCGCTGAGGGGATATAACGTATTCATAAGTATTTATTGAATCTTATAAATATGTTCATGAGATTAAAGACCTCTGTCGATTCTTTGGATATGAGAACACACACCGCAAGTGGCAATTCTATGGCTCCGTACTACACCATTTCAAGGTGGCCTGTCCGGTTATATCGGGTCGAAGGTATGTATCAGAGAGCGATCGATGCTGAGTCTACAGATGTTGATGCGAACGGTATTCAGAGTCCACCGGGGGTAGCCGTCGACTTTGAAGGTGTCTCTTGCCCTCTGTGTCACAGTGCGATGAAAGGTATCATGCCTCGCAGGACATGAGGACCGGTCTCTCTGCGTGATCGTGCCGGTTGAACGCAACTCCCATCTGGGTTCATCTGGATCCAGCTACCATTGCGTCGTTCAGATGCAGAGTCAAGCCGAACGGCATTTCTTTTGAGACACTTTCCGAGCACAAACACGTGGCGGTTGAATTGATTTGCTGGAATGTGATCGGCGATAATGATGTCATCGCTAGTTACCGGTTAACTACTATTACCGATCGGCATTCATCCATTCGCTCCATGTAAATCTGCTTCAACGGAATTCTACAATATCCTTAATCTCCTCAACTATTCCATCCACTGCTATTCTGGTTTCCCAGCTGAATCCAAACATCTGCCACAGCAAACCTACATCACATATCACACCCAAAGGACCCAACTGGAGCCCCCTCATTACCTTGGCATCATGTCAACTTCCAAATCATCGTCTCTTGTCAACCCCACCTATACACCCGTACCATCACCTCCAGGGGGATTCACATCTTTCCAATCATTCTATCCATTCTACTTGGGCGAACATTCCCTCCCCTTGACCAGGAGATTACATCTTGTCGGAACGTCCATCGCCTTGACTTCATTCGCTCGATCGACCCTTTCCCTCGTCCCCATCGCACTATCCTACGCGGCCAGGTCGTTCCCTCCTTCAGGCGGTATACATGCCCTGCACAATCAAGGCTTTATCACTTCCCTAGGACTAGATGTGATATTGGCTAAATGGTCGGTGAACACGCAGTTCCTGGAATTGGAAGGTATAGGAAGATGGTTACTTGGTGGTGTAGTGGGTGCATATGCGTTTGCGTGGATAGGTCATTTCTTCATTGAGAAGAATCGACCTGCAACCTTCAAATATCCCATCTGGAGCTTGAGGGGTGATTTGAAGATGTGGTGGGAGGTGGTAACGCTCAGAAGGGATTTCTAATGGGTAGAGGAGAAGAAGGTGAAGCGAAGTATGCGGAAGTAAGATGTATATGAGCCAAGTATGCTGCGAATTCCATAATGTAACAAACGGAACATGAATGGATCACTACTACCGCTCATAAGCTGGCTCTTTCGCTTCTCCCTGTCTCCAGCGAATGTACAGCATCATTGTCTATTGCGCTTACTGCTGCTTAAAGGAGGAGTGCCACGTGAGAGCCATGTGTTTGCTAAAGTGGAGGTCGCGTTGTCGAAGTCTGTGCAAGGGAATTCTCGTTGCTTCGACTACCATCCTGACATCTAATGAGACAAAGGTGACTCTCACTCCTTTTCCCAATCACACTCATTGTCATAATCATATCCTCTCGCTCAGAAAAGCTGTCAGCGTAATATTAGCCACAATGCCGCTTAATTACTCAAAATGGGACAACCTGGAGGTGAGCTGCTTTCCCATTGATGTCCATCGGGAGCGGCCTTAGCTGAGATGAGAATTGGCTTGTACACAGTTATCAGACGACTCGGACATTGAGGAACACCCAAATGTCGATAAGAAGAGTATGATAAGGTGGGTGTCTAGCTTATTGTATCCTTGATATATCTTTACACATGCTAACAAAGTATAATGGTGGTGGTAATGGGGTTAGATGGAAACAACGTGATATTCATGAAAAGAGAGAAGCTCGTAAACTTCAAATCGCAAAATACAAATCTGAACTTTCGCTAAATTCAGTACTTCGTCCACGAATCGAAGCGATCGTCAAGGGAGTATCGGAAAAGGGATTAGATCATTATCGATCAGTTCAGAGGAGGTTGAAAGAAAATCCATCAGATGAAAAACCAGATACTGGATCTCCTAATCAACCTACATACGATATGATGATTTCCCAATTGCTCTCCGACGTATATCGGGAATCATCTTTCATAGTAGATGGAGCCCAGATCTCTAAAGGTGGGGTGGTATTGGATAAAGATGGAAAGGCAATTAATGGTACTTCCGAACATAAAATACCTGAATGGGCCAATGAGATGAACATTCCCGAACAGAAAAAGAAAGGGTTGGAGATTGCTTTGGAACAAAGGCTGAATTGGCATATACAAGAATTAGATAAGAGAGATAAAGTAGTGAAGGATGAATTGGAAAAGGAGGAGAAGGAACAAGCAAAGAAGATTACAAGTGAGGGAATACATGATGGTTGGTCGAAGAGTATGGTGAATAAACCTAAACCTAGTCCTTTGGATGATAAACCAAAGTTACCAAAGAGTACTCAAAAGGAAAAGACAGAGACGATCGAAGTGCTGAATCCTAAATCTGTTGAGGTGAGCTCATTTTAGTTGTCTGTAGGTCCTGTAGAACGAATTTTTACTGATAATTTCTATACTAGTCGAAACCAGCTGCAGAAGAAGAAAACGACGAAGACGAAGAAGATTTCGGTCCTCTCACACCTTCAGCAAGAGCATTTTCCAATATCCCTATCGGCGCATTCGAAAAGTCTTTCGCATTCATTCAAAAAGATTCATCGGTCTTGACTGAATCCACTCACGACTCGCTTCTAGCAGAAGCATTTGACGCTGAACGACGAGGAGACAAAGACCTGGCTAAGAGATGCGTACATCAGAGTCTGTTGATTAACTATTGTAGACAATTGGGTAGGGATGGTGTAGGCTTGTTCTTTCAAAAGTAGGTTCTTACATTATTAAACTTATATTATACCCGTCTGGATCATTTGTCGATATTGACATTGACGCACTGGTATATAGGATGATTTCACATAATCCCAAATCAATCGAAATGTTCTTACAAGATTTCAACCAGACCTACTCCCGTATCGCCCAACGTACAGCCGAGATGATCGCTGAGGAAGCTGCAGCGGGAGAAAGAGAGCAGATCCAGCTGGTTGCCGAGGATCCATCGATGGAAATCGGATTTAACCTTCCTGAAGGACCACCTCCAGATGATTTGAGATTGGAAGGTGAAGGAACGGAAGAAATGGATATTGAACAAGTCAAATTGTTCCTTCAGAGGAAATGGGATATATTCCAAAACTTCCCGGAAAGTTTGAGAAATGCTTTGAAAACTGAGAAATTGGATGAAGTGAATAAAGTATTGGGTAAGATGAAAGTTGCGGAAGCGGAAGAGGTGGTTGAATTGTTGCAGGAAGGTGGAATGTTGAGTTTCAGGTGAGTCTGACGACGAATCAAACAATCGTGAGGATGAAAAGCTAATTGGTTTGATTGTAGTGAGAAAGGTGTAAGAGATATGACACAGGGGCAATAATTTGATATGAGTTGATGCACAGTACTCTAAATGGATCCAAGTGCTCGATACGATTTGAAAATGATTTGAAAACGATCAATGGTCTGCAGTACGTTATATGAATGTGATGGTGTTTATAACTATGAATATGTACATCATGACACATACAATATAAACATAAACATATGAACACTGTAAAGTCTAACATGCCATTATATGATATAAGTGTAACTGTGATAATGTATACCCTGGTCACACATTTACTGTAAAATATATACATGAAATCAGTTGTCCCTCTTAACTATTTTACTAAGTTTAGGAGTAACGTCCAACCAGCCATTACTAGGTTGTTTGATCTTGATAGTTTCTATGCTTAATTCGCTAGTCCTACTTTCAATCCTTCTCAAATCCAGGTCCACATCCATATTAGATTTAGTTTCTTTGGAATTTGACCATGGAGATAAAGAGTTAATATGTATAGATACTTTATCTTCTGCGATATGATCTTTAGGAGGTGTAGATGGTCCGTTCCCAAATGAACATGGACTAGTAGGTGATGGAGAGGCCGAAACGGATAATCCACAATCTATAACTTCCACTTCAACTTCGTCCCCTTCCACTTCTTCTCCTCCTGTAGAAGGGGAGTGGGACTGAGAGAAGGTAGTTCTAGAAGGTGTCAAAAGACAGGGATTATCTATAGCTGTCGAAAATGCTTCTAGAGGGATATCGGGTGATAGGCATGTGACGGGTGGTGACGGACCAAGGGGGAATCGCCAGTTGGGTAAAGTGGGGATAGGCAGTCGAAGATTAGGTCGAGTACGACGGGTAGATGGAGCGGAAGGACGGGAGGGTGTCTGTATCGATAGCACAACATGGTAAGCATTACGCTGGGGATTTTATCAAAGATGAATGCGAACACACTCACATTTGCTAACATATTCTCCACTAGATCCTCATCATTCATCGAATCCCTTCCACCTTTCAAACTATTACCTCTCACATGTAATTTCTCTTTCAGACTATTACTTCTGACTAGGGATAAATCCACTTCGATCTCGCTCCTCATCCTTCTCTTATGCATCTTACATCTATCCTCTCCATCGTGACTCGTTGTCGTTTCCAGATCTAACGGAGTCAAGGTGAACGGTTCCAATACTCTTCTTTTGGAGGATGTCGAAGATGAAGAAGAGAATCGCTTAGTCAGAGCTTCAACAACCTTATCATCGTTTCCATCTTTATTCTGATGATTGGGCGAAGTAGTAGTAGGGCTGGTACATGCCAGACCTGAAAGACTCCAAGATAAAGAAGCAGACATTATACCAGCAATCGAACTTAGACTTTTCCCCTTTTTATGATGACTATGATGACTCGATTTCCTTTCCAGTCGTGAAGGTAGTCCATGATCTCGAGCAGTTTCAGCATCATCAGAAGAAGAGGTACTTCCCATATCTTCGAAAGGGGGAAAATAAGAAACGCAATCTATAGAAGGTAATCTAGATGGTGATTGAGGTTGGGTTTGAATTTGAGTTTCCGAGATGAATTTCTTTGATCTACATGAACGTACTGACGAAGATCTTGATAATCCCGAGTTCGGCAATTCTCTAAAATTAGGTGATTGAGGTCGATGTTTCAATGATGAACTTCTTGATATTGTATTCGTACTTGAATTCGAGGACCCGGCTTGATCCAATGACATTTGTGTCTGGGTCAACCGATGGATTGAATGATAAGTGGGAATTGACGATACAGATTTAGCTTTGCTGGTATGCTGATAATGTGGCGAAGTAGATCGAGAGTAGGAGTGAGATGCCGATGCATTGGATAGAGGAGAACATGGTCTGGAAAGTGGTGAGGCCGGTCGATAAGAGGAGATGGAAGATGATGAGGAAGAAGGAGGATAAGCGAGAGTCGACATGGTGTTGGTTCAGTAGGATGTTGAGCTGGTTATGCTTGTTGGGCAGCTTAAATGGATGACCCGCCTTGGTATATCTATAATGTCTATCTATACTATTCTATATATAATCCTATCGTCGACCTCTTTACCGTCACACCAGAGAAAGAGACCCCAATCTCTTTGAAACCATGAGATCGAACTAGATTAAAGCCTGGAATCTGATAGTGTCGATGTCGAGAGGGAGGCTGAAACCGAAACCTACAGGTGCAGGTGCAGATGCAAATGCAGGTAGATGAATGAAGTATGCTGGTGATTTAATGACAATAGCCTTTCAGTCGATACTGAAATATTTTCTGTCTCTATATCTTTGTCTAGTGTTGTCGTGACGTCAGAGACGTGGTCGAAGCGTTGTCGGCTCAATACATTCTAAAATGAAGACATCATCTACTAAGATATAATAGTCCAGTTCAGTTGATCGAGGTGGATCGAATGACGATGACGTGAAGAGTAATCGGGCGAAAATAGAGGAAGTTATACCAATATATATCCCCTGTCCTGTCGTGTGGTGAGTTACTGCTGGTGATGTGATGTGATCTGCGCTGCGCTATTACCGGATACTGTCGTTGGTTATACCTGAATGAACCTTGCAATTTTACTCTTATTGATCTTACCTGGACTAAAGCTCTGGACTCTTATGGTGTTGTGGAGTTGACATCAACTGACGGCTGAAAATTGACCGTTAATCTGACTGTGACTCAAGCAGAGACCTTTGGTTTTGCAAAAGATGATCACAGCCACTTCTCTCAACCTAACCAAACCAGCTCAAAATACAGTGGTCATAAGGTCCGAAAGATTGCGATTGTGATTCCCGGAGGGAACAGGGAATTGAGATATCAGGAAATGCGATAAAAAATGGGGTCGGAGAGTTGTCACTTTGGATGGGTATTGAGGCTTGATTTAGTTGATCTATTGATCTCTCACACGTGTCAGATGTTCAGCGATCAATCTAAGATCCATAAGATTCATCACAAGATATGATGTGCTTGCTGCTACTTGTAGGTGCTATTTGAAGAAGATCAGTTGACGGTGATGGTGATGACGATATATGACATGCGATTGGTATGGAAGGAGGGGTCATCCTTTGAATGCATCCTTAATTAGCAATCAGTGCAAACAATGAGTTCCTTTGATTGTGTATCACCGCTGTACTTGTGTCGATGACAACAACGATCAGATGAGATGAGAAAAGAAACAAGTCGCGTCGTTAAGATCAACAAGGCCTGGAACCTGACCTAGTAGTTCGTACAGCCTAGACCCCCTTAGGTTGTTGCCCCACGTGGGAAATCGGGACCTACATCGAGACTCTACGTAATCCGGATATATGAAAGTTATCTCTGTGGCACAACGTGGTCATCGCTAGTTCCCGGTGGAATGGACCGGCGTCATTGTCAATTTCAAAGACAGCTCCAGGTGAGAACATCCGGAAGACAGGACGGATTTAGGAAAGATGAGGAATGTCTACTATATATGTGCTCGTCCATATCGAGAGATAACATCAAGGCCACCGCACGCTAGTGAATTACCCAAGCCTTTCGTCGGTCTAGCATCCAGTAACTTTCGTCTGATACCTCAAAGAAAGAATAATTGACCAAGATATACTCATTCGCCAGATCAACATTATCAACATTACGAAAGATGCCTACTCCAGCAGCGGAACAGTTGAAAGCCAAATTATCGAGTGGTGCCGCAGCTGAGATGAAAGCTACCAACCCAGCTGTGAGTAGGGGCGTGTCAAACTCTTTGCTTATTAATGCATCAGATGTAGAAGTACAAGCGTGATTGGTATTGAAGTTGATGTTCAACTTGAAAATAGTTCATCCCACCTACCCAACCTTTAACACCAGGTAATCAGCTCCCCACATCTGTTCCACTCCCCGTTTTACCCGCCGTAGAATCAGCCAAGAGATTGGCAGCTTTCGCAGCTGTAGATAGACATATCGGCTTACAACATAAGGTGGGTCAAACGTTTCTCTTTCCCTCGGCCGATCAACCTTGACTGACTCGTACTGTTCTAATGTCTATCCTATAGGTGATTGGTATAGGATCAGGATCAACTGTCCCATATGTAGTAGATCGAATAGTTGCTCAAGGATATCAAGCCAACAAAGATAGAGTCTTCTTACCTACTGGTTTCCAATCAAAGGAATTGATCATCAAAGCTGGACTTACGTTGGGGGACGTAGATCAATATGCTAGGATTGACGTGACTATTGATGGAGCTGATGAGTGAGTGGAAAAGCTGGTCGAGAGAAATGATCATAGTCATCCATGACTATCGTTCCACTATGATTGATTCCGGCTGATCATACTCCCGATTTCAGAGTCGACAACGACCTCAACTCCATCAAGGGCGGTGGAGCCTGTCAACTCCGTGAGAAAGTATTGGCAGAAGCAGCGGATACTTGGGTGATCGTTGCGGATTATAGGAAAAATTCACATATCTTAGGTACGACAGTGAGTCAACCATCGCTTACACTGACAAACGTGCTTTTCTGGCATCGACCAAGAGCAAGAACCTCAATTGACTCTGCGTTTGCTATTTTTCTTTTTTAAGTGGACTCAAGGTATACCAATAGAAGTGGCACCTTTCGCCTACGCCAAAGTCCTCACCAACCTCTCTCATATGGGTTCACCCCACAAATTACCAAATGGTAAACCCGGATTGAGTCTGAGAATGGGAAAGATGAAAGCCGGTCCGGTAGTATCGGATAATGGTAATTTCATTATCGATGCTCCTTTCCCAGAGGAAATGATGAAAGATCCTCTTGATGTGAGTATGAATGGTTTCTCGATTAGTTTCGAAACTCATATCCTCTCCTGTGACAACATTGTGCAAATGTGTAATTGACAATTGGCAATATTGCTTTTCTTGAACATAGTTATTGCACCGAATAAAAATGTTAACTGGAGTGGTGGAAGTGGGTTTGTTCTGTAATATGGCTAAAGCTGCTTACTTTGGTAACGAGGTGAGTTGTATTCTAAGTTTCACATATTGTCGAATTTCCTTTCAAAACGTTTTTCGAGTCTCGAGATTTCTCCTACTGATTTCATCATTTCATGTGTCATATAGGACGGCACGGTGTTGATTCGATCAAATGACGGTTCAGTCGACAAGATCAGTTCGGTACCCAATACACCGGAATTGAAAGCTCAATCTGATGGTGCTGCTATCCCTTGATCTTATTTGTCTATGGAGAATCTAGTACGTGGTAGCGTAGAAAGAAAGGCAGAAGGAGAACAAGAAGCAGAAGAACAAGAAGTAGGAGTTAAACCTTAAACGGATTAGGTTCTTGCTTGAAAAGATATATGTATAGTATACTTGACCACCGTTGCTGATTGATCTAACGAGTTAGCAGGTCAGGCCAGGTTGCTATGGAAAATCTTGAAAAAAGGCTTCAATAACTGAAAGAGCGATACATATCGTATAAGATAAACCAAAAGCAGACAAATCGTGATTATGACTATAACTACACCTGACATTTTACGACAACTGTAAATCATCTGTCGAGCTTTTTATGAAGACTGATTCATCCGATACCCCCTATTCACTTACATTGCTCATCCCAGAATTAAAGAGAGCTTTGTTTCTGTTTCTACTTTTCATTCTGTTCAGACCCTCACTCCACCTTGAACTACTCGAAATGCAATACTCTACCTTGTTCCGAACTTTTCCTAGCCAATTCAATAATCTTCAACACCGTCAGAACCTGTTCACTCTTGATTGATAATTTACTTCTATCTCCTGAATTGATCGATTCGTACAGATTCTCATAGAGAGCTTTGTAATTCCCACTAATAGCTGGGACTCTGTTGGAGAAGGGTATGAATTATCAGTTTACGAGGTAAGTATTGATTATGAAGTTGAAAATCTATGAAGAACGAAAAACGAAAAACGAAAAACGGTATTACACTCACTTTTCTTCAGTAAAATCCGTACCATCCCTCTCCTCTTTCGCGACCCACATCGTCCCCCATCCATCTTCAGGCTCACTATCGAATCCCTCGTGATCTACCGGACTATCAAACGACTTGAGGGAAGGATGTGAAGAAGGTAAAGTGTATTTGGTATATGTACCTTTGGTTCCTTTCACCAGGAAACGAAGTTGATGAGGTGATGCAGAGACAATGGAGGCTTTGAGCGTGATTGTTTGAGATGGATAGAACAAATTGACCTCGAACTTGATAATCACAATAACATATTAGCATCAATTCTACAATGACGTTTTCGCCTCGATGATCTCATGAATGTGAGCAAGGTTGGAGAGTGACCACTCACGTTCTCATCCATTCCTATACCTCTCGAGTCCCATACCCTACCCTGGACCTTTTCTGGTTTACCAAACAAGACAACAGCCTGATCGATCAGATGACTACCTAAATTGTATATCGCATTGTTCGATTCACCAGGAGTTTCCTTCCAATTCGTTCCGGGCGTGTAGGTGGAGGGCAATGGTCGATATCGATCGAATGAAGAGGTGAGCTCGGTGATTTTACCGAGCTGTCAATTGATCAGTATGATTGGGAAAAGAAAGGTGACGGAGAATGTAGGGTTGTAGGTGTGTGTTTGTAACTTGGAATTTGAAAATCAGACTTACCGTATTGTCATCCAGTAACTTCCTTAAAGTCAAAAAATCACTATCCCATCTTCTATTTTGATATACACCCAGTATTAAACCTTTATCTTCGGCAAGTGAGTACAACTCTTGAGCTTCTGCGTATGTTGGACAAATCGGTTTTTCAATCAACACTTTCAATAACAATGAGAAGTTAGCATGAAATTTTACCTGTATGATATTGACGCTTGTTTTCATAATTTCGAAAAGACACTCACCATGTTTACCACTATTCAAACATCTCTTGGCATATTCATAATGCGTATTATTCGGTGTACTAACCACGACCAATTCCACTTCTGTGTCTTCCAACACTTCCTCTAAATTTCTTACCACTTTCACATCCCGGAGTTTGCCCGACTCAGTCAAAGGATCGAGTCTTCCTTTAGGAGTCCGCTCGTATATCGAGTGTAGGACGAAGTGCTCAGGCAAGTGTGCGATGGACGGTTGGTGAAATACTGATAGGGACATGCCTGTTCCCAGGATGGCGGTTCTGATGGGCCCATGAGAGGAGCGGGGTTTGATAGGAGCAGTGGACATTTCGACCTGATGAGTTGTAATGGTCAGTTTTCGATAAGATCTGAACTGCAAAATCTTCAGTCGAGATGTGAGTGAGCTTGAGCTATTTATACATTGATCACATTGATACGATTCAGCATGTGGTCAGATCGAGTGGAGGTGATTCACCTTCACACGGTCCGTAACGGACCGACTGAACCATACATAGACAAGCTACTCCAAGCTGGCCGCATCTGATCTGTGAGAGATCCAGATTCAATATTCATAGGGATGCATCTCCGTTGGAAAGTAGTCGATGAATAACTAACTACATGTAAAAACGTAGGTCCTTGAGTGGAGCATGGTCACACGTCGATTGCCATGATCATCTTACAACGGTAGTATGCAGTCGTAGCAGCAGCTCAGGGTCCGAATTGGCTGAACATTACAAAACTGTAGTGTAGTTGTATATCATCAATTCAGTCGTACAGTATGATGTTAAGATTCAAGATGAGTGGAGGTGAGTCAACCAAAACAAACACCTTGCCTTCTCTCATCCTTCTCTCTCACTCTCACACCCGTGACCAGCATCAAACTTGCTTCAAGGTGACAAGGTGACTGGCTGATTCTGACGGAACGCAATGACCAATACCAGCAATCGCTCTACTCACCCACTACACGACCTCTCGCAGACCATACACGCTACTCTCCTCTCACCTCCCGCTCAATTCCTCTTGGTCTCATCAGTTAACAACGATCAATGGTGTATCTGTTTGTTTAATACTACAAAGAGTGTCAGTAAGGTATGGTCTATCGAAAGACCTCTTAAGCAGGTATGTCAGATTCCCACTGAGAGATACATACTGTATCATCCCAACCTGATCATCTGGTTCAACACCGTAGATAGCAGATCATGGGGAAAAGGAAAATATAGAAGAAGCGATCCGACAAGGTCTACTCCACGTGGATTGTGGAACGAAGAGACAGGTTGATCTCACCACTCTGAATACAATAGACGTAAGCTTTCATCGTGAATCTATCCGTGACCTAATCCGGACCAAATTAGTCTTAAGGAATAGCTTACACCTGAAACACACAGTTACATATTCTCATTCAGCCTAATCCGTTGATTCTGAACCTGAAAGAAGGAGATATCGATGATCACATTTCGAAATTGATGAATGCTACTTATAAGGTAAGCTAACACGTTAAACATCGGAGCTATCTGCTGACTTGTCGAGATGAATTAGCTGTTATCTCGTCCTGAAGGTAAATCCAAGCAAAATGGAAACACTGCAGACTCGGATGTAGAAGTTAGAGAGTTGAAATTACAACTGTCTCAGAGAGATGTGAGATCCATGTTCTTACAATCATCACTGTATAACCCACAACGCCTTGACCTTTGATAGCAGCACTGATGATCGTTTTGTAGGCCGAGATAGCGAACCTTAACTCTAGATTATCAAGTCTCAAAGCTACTATAGTACGAGCTACAGCTTCCGATGTGAATAAGAAGAAAGGTGAGTTATATTCTGCTTCTGTAGCTGGATCCCGGGCGATGGATATTTCGGATAAACGAGCGAACGAAGCTGGTTTCCTTTGATGTATCATGAACGCAGTTCAACAATCACCACAGAAACAGAAACCTTTACCTGGTGCTAGTCAATTACAACCTAATCAGAAAAGGTGAGCTATGCTACCCTGATTGATAATATCATACTGATAGCTGACTTGATCGACGGTTCACAGGAGAAAGGTCGTCGAAGATGAATTTGCGGGAAGTAGTAGTGATGAGGACGATTGAGCAGAGCGAAATCTGTCGATCCATTAACTTTCGATATAAGGATATGGTAGGATAAATATATATGGAATTGAGCGTAATTACACTTGTAGTATACAATACAATACATTCAGTACTCATTTGTTTGTTGTATATGTCTTATTATGTTACGTTGTGTCATGCTGTTGTGCATTCAACATACGGATATACGTACAGGAAGTGACATTGTAGCAAGTCACAATTGTTTCGTGAGGTCTTTCGCCATAAGCATGAAGAACAAGTTCACTCCACTACTTTAAATACATCAATCCAGCCCTCCTGTATCATTTTCCTCATTGTCCTTAAAAACCATCTTACGACCTAGCCGAAACCCCTTTCACACCCCATTTTCTCTTCACCCCTTTCCCCGCTGTCACTCCCTTCAAACCGTCCAACGGGCTTGAATCCTGCTTATCATCAACCCTATTGTAATTCACCACACCCAATTCAGGTGGTATATCACCACGTTCAGTAGCTGTCAGCTTTATAAAATCCAACAAGGCCGACGTCACCTGAATCGGTTGGTTGTGATTATGATTTTGATCTTCTTTGTTTGGTGTATCATTCCCCTACAGCAGACAACGGACATTATCATCAAGTTGGATTCCCTAATCAACCTAGTCAATATCACACTCACTTTATCACTGGCGTCTTCATTCACCATGGTCCATTTCTTGGGTAAGACGGGGAACCAGTCTTGTGAATAAGCAGGTTTAATACCTCTTGCTTTTGCTTTTGCGGTCGACGAGAAATCAGGTTTGATATCTTCCCCTTCTTCCCCTTGTTGTTCGTCAAGTAACGAAGAGAGGGTGGGGAAGGTGGGTGAAGGTGGTGTAGAGCTAGAAGGGTCATATGATATCTCAGGAGCTGCAAGCTCAAGTGAAAGTGAAACGTCAGTACATGTTACTAGTCCTTTTGATTTACATATTTTCAGAGAACGAGCGTGTCTCGTGAGGAGTGGAAAATAGGGAAGAACAGCAATTTTCAAGCCTTCCTGAATAGACTCGCTGCTCCATTTCTGGTACAAGACATGTTGGTATCAGTGTATCGACTCCACTCACCTTTACCCCTCTTCCGTTTCGACTCCCTCTTCATCCTCTTTACTCCCCACCCACTCTCCTCCTGCGCAGCTACTAGATCAATGGCATTGGCCTCGCGTCGTCCTGACAGATGAGCAAGTTCGAGTGATTCTTCGAATAAGTTGTTCACATCTGTGGATCCATATTCAGGTCGTTAGTTTTGCCTATTCAGCCTTGTACAGCATGCCCCTTGTTGAGGGAGAGGAAGACATTCAACTGAAGACACGTCTAAGCCATGATTGTACTCACGATGTTCCAGCAATCGCTCAATGTCTGTTAGAGCACCTGCTTCTGCACCTTCGAAACCCCTCTTGAGTAACAGATCCACTATCACCTGCCGTACACACGCCTGAGGGACATCGGGAGGTAGGTAGCTGGACGTCGAGCTAGAAGGTAGAGATCGTATGGTCGACATTGTTTGGGTTATTTTGGTTATGGTTATGATGATGCAGAATACAGAAGATGCAAGATTGTTTATGCGTTTATGCGTTTATGCGGTTGTATGGTGAAGGTGGAGGAGGTTCGTGCGAATCCCACTTTCACTCCCTCAATCGCATCACTACTTCTGCCGTCTTTTCTTTCGCTTTGCTTCCTTCCATGATATCGGTACCAAATCAATAGCGAGAAGGGCATCGGGGATCCATCTCTCCTCTACTTCCGTACGTCCAAGGAAGCGCGACAAGCTTACTGCTCATCTCTCGTGATGACATCAAACAACGATAACCCTAATAAGATCCTTCTTCTCCATCCACCTATTCTCAACCCCTCATCATTCTTGAACCGTAAGCTACAGCATCTACCTTTGTTGTGTGTCTCAGCTTATCTCATGACCATACATCTGAACAGGTCTGACCGGTGTCGACGATCACGACGATGCGGAAGATCATATACGATGGACAATCGATAATAAATACTATACTGCCGATGTGGACATACATTGTGCACCTCTGAGTAAAACCGTTGATGATGTTCTGATCAGTAATTCGAGAGACATCGACGTGATACTTTATGTTTTTGAGGATGTAAGTTCGACTGATCATATATGTTTCAGGTCGTTACTCTACTTTTCGCTTACCGTTCGATGCAGATACCTGCATCATTACCTCCAACGTTGATCAAGCTGCTTTCGACACCTCGAGATATAGCTTTGGCTATACGATCACTTCTCTTCCAATCGTCAGAGCAGTGTGAAGATGAGCAGGAAGATAATTCAAACTTGGAGGAAAACGAGGGATCCGCCAATGATGTAGTGGACATGCTGGAAGAAGTAGGAATGGAATTTATCGACGAGGTCAATCCCTTGACTGAGGAAGATGACGAAAGGCGTGAGTACATGACATCTTACTATCCTATCTATACATCATTCTTTTTACAGTGGCATTTGTAGCTTATACACTGGTCATATGACCTATAGCCATGCCACCCCTGGAGATAATCCGACAAACACTAATGACCCACCTCTGGCCATCGATGAATCGTAAACCACTCAACATAGCCAATACATCTGAATTACCAAGACCATCAGAAATCTCAAATCTTACACCACCCCCCGCTTCCTCTTCGACGTTACCAATACCTCACATCTTCCCAGAGACATTTCAACCTACTTCGTCCTCTCAGATCCCACCAATCGGCCCATCAGGTTCGTCATTCCCTGATTTGGAAGATCTAAAAAGGGAAATCGCCAAAGCAAACTTTGGAATTGATTTTGATGATATTGATAAGCTGGATAGGTTGAATGATGATTTCGATTTTGATGATGAGGATGAAGATTTCGGTCCGGCGGAAGAGGAATATGCGAGGTTGGACGATTGGTTAGACTCTGATGATGAAGATATAAACAATATCAAATCAAACAAGGATGGTATCGAACCAGATGGGAAAGAGACGATACCACCAAAACAAGATGATCTGGCATCAGTATTGGAATCGATATCAAAACAAGATCAACAAATCCTTCATCCCCACCCTGAGCCTCAGCCTCAGCCTCGTCTTGAGGGAGATTGGTTAGATACGGATGATAAAAAGTTCGATCCGATATCATCTGATTTACCATCAAGATCCACCAGTACCGCTTTACCTCAACAACATGTGCAGGAAGGAGACGCAGAGGGATTTGAAGATGATTTCGATGTTGATGAATTTACAGAATATCAAACTGCCCCTTCAACCCAATCTCGACCACATCAACGACAAGACAATCTCGAAAATACGGATATGACACTGTCTATGGACCCCACGCCGTTGTTATTGCATCTACAAAGTGTGCGCGCCGAACTGGCCGCAGTGGAGGATCCGGATGAAAGAAGGTTCAGAGCAGGGAAGGAAGTACAGCAGATACTTGCTAGTCTGGGTATGGGAGAGATGGGAGATGATGATTTGGGATTGGATGAGATATGATGGGTGTGAACCTGCTAGTCAGTAAACATGATAACGCTTTTACATAGTGTACAGTAATCCACTTATCATGAGATCATATGTGTACAGACATCTTGTTCATCGATTCAACATATCATGTGTCACCTGATCATCCATGATCAAATACATCATGCAGAGATTACCTCTTGTACTGCGTCCTGTGAGCTCGCAGAGCCTTAAACAAGCTGTAGTACCAGTGAACGAATACTGTGATTCTCACACCATCTTTGATACATTTCCCCCTACGGGATATCATCATGAAATAGCATTTGTGGTAAAATCAGATTTCCGTTCTGAGTGAAGTACTGTATTAGTACGTTATGCGCCACAATACGCATGCTCGATTTGCTTCTCAGATATTGTAAGCTATACATATGGATGACGGTTTATACATTGACTATCTGAACACTAGTGGCGGATAATCTTGATCATTGAGTGTTAAAATCGATCGTCCATCCTTGATGATATAAAGGACAGCAGTAGAATGTAAGCGATCACATCCGACAATCTGCCACAGTAAGTTCCTACTGTTTCACAGTATACTTACGTTGTTTAATATCTGAATTAGGATCTTCTTCACCTTCAACACAAGGGTATAACCGAATAGAATCCTTGGTAACTTTATCAATGTCAATACCTTCAATGGCGCTCAGACAGTATTTCGGCGTTGATGTGGAACTTGGATCACCAACGGATATTCTACCTTGATCATCCATCATCCATCTGTATAATGGTATAACAAATCAGTCATGACTGGGATCGTCGCTCACTTAGCCACAAAGCTGGACTTACTTTTGTCCAGTATTGGAGGTATCAGGTTCTGTCAATTGCACATTCTGATCATCCCCAATAGGATCAACAGATCCCAAAGCAAATGCGTTCGAGGGATTATAGACGGTGAAACTACCTGGGAAAGCGGTATTCCAAGCCCACTTCTCTGCTCCCTCATCGCAATTCCCCGTTCTCAGATATGGCATTCTGACGTAACCTTCACCTAATACATCTCCGAGGCAATGCGAGGTGTTGCTGAGTAGTTTGAGACGGAAAGCACCGTCGTCTCCCGTTCGTCTACTGAGATTGGGGTTGGGGCTGGAAGATGGTATGGTCGAAGGAGGGATTGCAGTGGCGGTTGTGATTGAGATGAGGGATAGGACAGATAAAGATAAGGCTGCTGGGAAGTGCATGGCAGGACAGAAATGGTAATGTAGTTTGGTAATGGAGTCAATAATTTGACGAAGTGTTTGTTTAGTGTGTAATTTCAAGTATTGTTTGAAATTGACAGAGAATGGGAGAGATCGAAATCTTCTCCCATTCGACCCGATAGGTGTCTATCTCACCATAGTGAATGTAGAGTTTAACTCCCGTTCTCATCACAAAGGATGAATCCATCGTGAAAGGTAAAGTACAAACATATCGATCTGAAACCCGCTTCGTCACTGCCACCCCCTTTCATGTCAACATTTTCTGTCATCCTTATCATCCTCTTCCTCTTATCCGTCTCGTCAAAAAAAGCTCTCCCCCATTCATCGAGCAGATCGTTCATAGCTCCTTATATTGCTTCAGCGTATGTCCAGTAACTCTCCCGAAACTCAGAATCTTGAATACCATACCGCCATCGGGGTCATCATGACAGTTCGACGAATCGCGGAAGACATGATACAGTGGTGTTGGTGGGCATGCTTGACGACCCATCCGAAAGCAGATTGCGAGACCAATGCGTCGACTAGAGTACGACGCGCACGCGGCTCCTTGGTCATCGTCGTAAAGGATAGTGTGAGGAATGTCATATAAGAAGAGGAACGACAATGATCTCGTCGCTGTGGGTGATGGGCTGAGAGTACACCCATTCATCAGATAGATTGGTCTCGGCGACTGACTTGGCCGCTTTGAACGTTGGGTATGTACCGATGACATTCTCATATGAGTATCGTCCGGCGTTGGGATACCATGTCGTGCTGGGTTTGCTGGTCTCGCGGATTTCCTTGTGTGTGGCTTTTGGGGGGGGGGGGCCATGTTGTATGATATGGATGTGTATGTTATGAATCGGAAGACAGAAGAGGATATCATGCATTCTTGCGTGCTCTGTCCTCTTATAGTCGCCCACATTCATTTGTACACGTCAATCACCGTCAGCTACAGCCAATCACAGTCAGCTACAGTCAACTTGTTGTCGTGTTTCATCACCAGGATATGATATGTCATCAGGTACAGGTACGAATGGACGTGGTCCGGATATCCGGTACCGGACCAATCATGTCCCATGACATTACGAGATATGACTCTGTTCAGATATTTACGGGAACCTCTCTGTCTGTCTATATGTATATATATGCATCAAGATAAACGCAAATTCAGATCTACATCCCATCTTCACTTACCAAAATGCCCCCATACACACCTATACTACTTCAACATGTCAATCTGCCTGTTCCAAAAGGTACATTACATCTAGCTCAAGAGTTCTACGGAGAAGTCATTGGATTTGAGAATGATCCTGTACCGCAATTACAGAGGGATATCCTCTTATGGTGGGTCAACTCTCTCAGGGCACTCGTACTCTATCTCGCCCTGTGTATGGGAAAGACAGCTGGTTCATTATATTTATATACAGGTTCAGGATAGGAGATGGGCCTCAACAAGTGAGTCAGGAGTCAGCAATCAAGAACGGCTTATCGTTCCTTTACATCTTTCCGTATTTCTGTCCTGAAGCAGTAAGCTGACTTGAGGTCATGTGTGCTTTGTAGATCCATGTAGCTTTCGAAAACATCTCCCCCGACTCTAAGATCATCTCCTCCCGGCATCCATGTTTTCAACTTTCCTCGCCCGAAGCACTCCTCTCCCTCCAGAGGAGAATATACGGACACAAGCAGTCCGGCGCAGAATCATCAGCGTTGGAATGTGATCAACCGGGAGAAGAGAACTCGGGTTCGAAAGGTGTAGAGTACCCTACGAGGTTTTTCGTTAGGGATTATGCAGGTAATAGGTTGGAGTTCAGTGCGCCAAAGTGATGGAGTATGCCGGCAGGGAGGAGACTGTACGTAGTGTATGTAAGTCATTGTAACATGGGAATAAATTCGTTGATATGGGGTTACATATATCTGCCCTGGAAAGTTCTGCACTGCTAGATAGTAGTAGTGTAACACTATGTACCCACTGCTGTCTTTTGCTCTGCTCATGCAGCGTGTCATGCATGATTCTCATGTACAGTATTTGCTATAGTACAGTTGTATTTGTTTGTTTACTCGAGATCCTGATTGATTACACACTGAGACACGATTACAGGGAAATTAGAGGGGTTGAATTCAGGATCATTAGACGTAAAACAGATTTAACAAATATCGAATGATAGATTAGCATGTGTATGTTGTATGTTGTGTTTCGCATATAAGATATGGCTTGTGCGTTGTTTAGTGTTTTTTTTTTTTTCTCAGTCAACTACTATCATTCATTTATTTCACTTGTCAACATCCTCCAACATACACGTAGAGGCAGTAATTTGTGCGACGAGTACTTGCATTGTTCTTCTCCATCCCGACTCTGATGATCATATAACGAAACGTCTGACCTATAACGAAATCCATCATGCCTCCTAAACGACCACCTCCTCTCCCCAAAAGCCTCTTCGCACCTCAAGGACCCCTCAGTCCATGTATGCCATTATTCACTTCTACCTCTACTTCTGGAATCACATTGACTGATTTCTTCATCTCTGTGTTCATTTGGTTGTAGCTTCAGCCCCTTTACCTCCTTCACCATCTACTATCCATCCGGAATTCATCATTGATACTCACTCGTTCATCAAGAAGATCGAACCTACTCCTGATCCGATATACGATGGTCTCGACCCTTCTTTCCCCCGTCCTCCTGTTAGGAGTGCAGTACAGGTGAAAATGGACGTATCGGCCGAACCTGCCCAAGCTGTTCTGTGAGTGACCGATGGTTCTCTATGGTCTCAGCCACCGCAATGAATGGCGTTATGCGGGATCCTTTGGAAACCATATTTCTAATTGTTATAGCCGTACACTACGAGAAGAAAAGAAAGATGAGCTGATGAAGGACTCACATTTAGCGGAGTAAAACCATTCTCCATCCACCCAACCATCCTCAACCTCACTTTAGTGACTCCACCCAGTATAACCAACATTGCCAAAGGTGCCGTCGACATCATCGTACCTTCCACATTCCCCTTATCAGAGAAAGAATGGGATCTTTTGGAAGAAGCTGTGAATGCACTGGATGGATGTTGGGGCAAACCGGAAGGTGGGGGGAGTACACCGGTAACGGGTGAGAATGGGAAAGAACCTGGAAAGGTTGTTATTTGTGGGTTGAGCTTATGAGACCTGACTTCTACCTATCATTAATCACTCTCGGACAGAATTGATGATGAACTCTATCTATCTTCTTTCAATTTCATTACTGATATTTTTTCCTCCTCTATAGCCGGTATTCTCCCTCCTCCACTGACCAAAACTTCTACCCCTCTCCTCAATTCCGAAGCATACAACCTCCATCTCGCTCGACTTGCCAACCTCTCCTTGCACGCCAACGTATATCTCAAAGCCTTACCTCCCGTAGTGGACATCGTCCAGGGCAAAGAGAGCGAGGGGAAATGGTGGGATGATCGTAAAGAGCTGGAAAGGGTTTTGAGAATGTATAGTGGGTATTCGATAATTTGTTATACCTTCGCTTGAAGAGGTACATAGACCTCAGTATTTTCAGCCGATACCTCTCGTATCCTCGTAACGATCGTAAAGATTTCAGACTGATGAATCATATCATCTCATCTCATAGTCTCCCCTGCGATCGAAGCGTTCGGTACCCATCGTATAATCTTCGGTTCTACCCCTGCCTTACCTCTCGCCGACTTGACCAAAGTTTCCCCCATTCCTGGCGATTTGGAACAACCCATATCGAACGGTGAATGGTATTCCGTCTTGAGGAGGGTTATAACCCAATTGGGAGAAGGTAAAGAGGAGTTGACAGGTGTGATGGGTGGTAATGCCGCGAAAGTCTATCGATTGGCTCATTAGTCGGTATGAACTACTGGACCAGAATCAGATGTTTGCTAGACTGGTTGAGTAATAAGATGGACCGGAATAATTCGAGGACATACATCACATATTCTATCAAGGTCGAAGATGCATACGGATCGGACGATGGATTACATATAACATTTATGCGGAAAAGGTGTATAGGAAGGAATTCGGATATGATGAAAGGAAAAGGTAATGACGATGATGAAAAACTGTATATTCACTTGATGCATATTCATAACGATTATTTGGAGCTGACTACTTGATTCTCGATGTTCGCTTTGCTGAATCTGAAAATATACTTACACGGTCTAGACTCGGTCGCTATCAATCTCCATTTGGGATAGCATGGCTCATCCAGCTCTGGATCAGTAATTATAGGCATGAGCATACTGACAACAATCACAGATCTGCACTATCGAAGCCAATACAAGGACCCTCAGGTTGACCACCAAGCATGGAATGACTGGACGTTAGAACGATACATGGCATCTCACAGCTTGACGATTTACTTTCCAATTCGACTCTACTAACGATACATATATACTTATACTACTAGAGGTATTATCGAGAAAAGCTTGAAGGCTTCGTCACGAGGCTCGTTTATCCAGCAACGATGGCTCCACCATTAACATGGATACTCTGACCACTGATGAAACTAGCATCTTGACTTGCCAAAAACACGTATGCCGGACCGAGCTCGGAAGGTTGACCAATTCGACCGATGGGTGCTGGAGAATTATGCCATTCTTTCATTTGATCTTCGGACATTGCTGCCGGTTGGAGAGGGGTCCACACTGGTCCGGGACAGACTGCGTTTACCCTAATATACAAATTGCGCATTCAGTAAGATCAGATCACATACCCGATCAAGACTTCAGAAGAGACTGAAAGAGGGAGAGGGAAACGTGCAACTGACCTGATACCTTTTGAAAGTAGTTGGTTGGATAGACATCTGACCATAGCTACTTGAGCTCCTTTGGTCATACTGTAGTCTACCAACATGGGAGGACCAGCGTAAGCGACTAGCAAAAGAAAGACAGATTAGTCCACTTGTAAAGCAATAATATATAGCTGAGAGTGTGAGAATGCTCACCTTGAGAAGCTGTGACGATGATGGAACCTCCCTTGGGAATGTGAGGTACAGCAGCTCTGGTCATAAAGCTATAGTGATTCGCGAGACACGACGATCAGTCAGTCGGTTTGTCCACGTTGCAAGTGAGTGGCAGTAAAGATCTGTGTAGACAACTCACAAAGTACCATAAATGTTGGTCTTGATAGTTCTATCGAATTGCTCAGTGGTGATATCGGTAATATCAGGGATAGAGTACTACAAATAAAATATCGCATCAGCTATAATCCAAAGACAGTGATGTATGGATGCAGGACTCAACTCACCATAACACTAGCGTTATTAACCAATACGTCGATCTTACCCCAAGCTTGTACGACACTGTCGATCACTCTCTTACAACCTTGTTCATCCCTTATATCTTGAGGGAACAGCAGACATTGTCCACCAGCCTGAACGATCAGTTGTTTGGATTTCTCAGCATCTTTTTGTTCTTCTGGCAAGTATACCAGTGCGACCTAACACCGCAAAAGTAGCTCTATCAGCATCCCCAAATTAAACAGTAACAGTAACAGTAAATGGTGATAGTAAATGTATGAAATGGTTAGATGCACTCACATCTGCACCTTCCATAGCAAACATCACGGCAGCCGCTCTACCTATACCTGAATCACCTCCAGTGACAATCGTCTTTTTGCCTAGGAGCTATGACAACATCATACATCGATATTGTCAGTATTATACGATATCTGTATATATGATTGCATCAGAGAAATAGACTTCACTCACCTTCTTAGCAGCTTTGTATTGGGTGAAATCCTCATCACCTTCTTGTAAAGTTGCCGGAGCAGGTTTCTTGGTCATATCATCTTGGATACCCACTGCTCGATCTACTTGAGATTCAATTGGGAAATCACCAGGTTTGGCAAATTCTCCTTTGGAGGCGGTCTCACCGCCGGGCTACAACGGGGAACATGTAACATGGGTGGATGTCAGTATCTCATGGGTCGATGAAAGATGATGGATAATACTGTAGTGATGTAGAATTACGATCACGATCGAGCATACAGTAATATATAGACAAAACGACACTCAAGTGGGTGGGATGAAGAGAGAATAACTCACAGCAGCAGTAGCGCTCTCACCACCTGTAGCTCTATCAACGATTGATTTGACTGTGTCCATATTGTACTGTATAATTATTTCTTGTTTGTATGATTCCTAAAACAAAAAAAGGAGGGGAAAAGCTTTCAATCTATGTACGAGTTCCTCATAGTGCATATATATCGTTGAAATTAACCGATGAGGTCGTCTTGCCATGTAAATGACAGCTGACACTGACGAGGATATTCATACACCGTATTTTACATACTCTGTCTGGGGTATGACGTCGGTTGGTCATGAAAATGGATTTCTCCCTCAAAAGGTCTTCACGTTTAAGCCCATACGTAGTGGATGCATGTGATATCTAAAAGTCCTCATACCGATCATTTAGATTTACGATATCTAATCCAAGTATCAAGGACAAGGGGATCGAAAATAAAATGGGAATCTACTCGTATCTTTCCTACGTCATATCAACAAGATACGTGCCTGGTGACACACCCTCAACGGAAAACCGTCCTCACATGCAATCAGTCAAAATCATATGTTTGTGTATGAGTCCTCGCCAACAGTACTGTTACAGTTGATATGCACACGTAGGATATATATATCTTTGCATTAACATCCCAAGTATCTTGAGAACACTAAATATCCTATAATCTTAAACCTGATAAAAAGACAAAAAGGGTCCAATCGAAGTTAACAAAAATGAAAGCAGAACGGAAAAAAGCTGATGGTAGAACGATAAACGAAACCTGATCAGATAAAAGTATATAATAGTGATGATCCTATGGTATCTTTATTTTGGCTCAGCCATGATTCTTGCGAGTAAAAGATTGAGAGGGGTAAGAGGCATATGCGGTAGGAAGGGCCGGGAAGGAGAGATTCTAAGTTAATGTCCTACTTTTCTTGACTGGTATAAATGATGATGCCAAAAATCGTATCCGTAAGAGTTGAAATTGTTTGAAGAGTTCATTTCATTGTCCATCCTTTCTTTCTAATTTCACAAACATATCTATTCACGTAATGTACCATAGTCTCTGAATTCCAACGAATTCGCTTGCAGAGTAGGATTAGAGATCAAAGCTTTCGATACAGGTTTACCCACTGCACTTCTCCTCTTCGCTCCTTGTTGACTCCCAATCGAACTATTCAAAGTAGTCGGAGAATGAGGTTGATTGTTATAATTCAGGTTCATATTCGAAGTGGATGTACCAAGATAAGATCTGGTGGCAATGTCCTCAAATGGATTCTGAGATATTCTCGATCTACCTTGTGATTGACCCTGTTGGTGGGGATTTTGGAACCATGAAGTACCAAATACGGAAGGACCATAATTTGGATTCGTGGGTGATCTCGAATCTCCCGAGCCGGAATAATTGGACGAAGATGCACCGTAACTCTCTCTTTCAAGTCTTTGCTGTTCCCTCATCGATCGGTCGTTCTCAAATGGTGAGGCGTAGAAAGAACTGGGTCGATCATCAACCTCACTAGCAGCGATGGAAGGTGCCATCGATACCCTCCTTGAATTGCCGTTCCAATTGGATTGAGCGTATACCTCAGACATAGGTCGATGATCACCAAACATCGACATATGCTCGGATAATCTCTTGTGAACCGCTTTATCATTTGACTTCTTGACTCTCTTGTAGATCCAATATACCAATCCTATCCACAAAATACCTCCGATGGAAACACAGACTCCAATGATGATGTTTCGTTTCCTATTACTATCCGACGATCCGCTGGTAGTCGACGACGACTGAGGAGCGGTCTCAGAGGATGCAGCAAGTGGGAAAGCAGTGTTGATCTGAGCAGCCAAAGCACCTTCTATACCCGTCTGGTTGTAGAGAGGTGAAGAAGAGGTCTTAATATAGGCGTTGAGCGTATCGAAATATTTGGTTGGGATGTATGACATGTATTGAGTGAGGAGCGAAGTTTTATCTCCATCCCAGGCGGCAGGTTGGTATACTTGAAGACCATAAGTCTTGACGTCGGACGTATCGATCTCAAGCGCATTGCTGATCAAAGTAGGGAAAGTGTTGAGCAACTGAGATGTAGCATCAGACGAGTTGACTACAAACCACCAAGGATAGTAATCTGCCGAGAGCAAGATCGCAATCAAGGTCTTGTCCTGGATAGGATCGTCCTCTCCGCCCGAGCCAGCGGTAGCATCATTCGCAACCGAGTTGGCAGGAACGATCAACGTTGGCATACTGCTAGGAATGGTAGCGACTGAAGGGGTACTGGTGGTGGCAGTGGTTTTGGTACCAGTGGTAGTAGGGGTATCAGAAGTAGACTCGCTAGTCCACTCTTCAGTCGATGACGCCTGAGTGTAACCAATCAACCAGGTCTGCGTTGGGGTGTAAGCTTCATCTGTCGTGCTGGTGACATTATAGGATGATGTCGATGAAGCAGTGACAGATGCTGAACTCCATTCGGATTCCGTTGAGGTAGGTACGAAAGTGCTGACACCAGTCCCGTTGACCGAAGGAGTCGAAGTAGCGGTATAAATACTACTGATCGCATCCGATGGGATAGCGGAAACCGAATCAGTGGCCGATGTCTCATTGCCGGAAGTTGAACTAGAGACCTCATCAGAAGCATTAGCAGTGGCAGTAGCTGATACTCCGGAGGATGTGGCTGCATCGGAGCCATTGATGGTGGTGGTCGACTCTTGCGTCAGGGTGGTGGGTGTTCCATTACCGAGCGACTCCGAGGTGGTCGGGGTTGATGAAGTGGTGGGCTCATCAGATTCGAATGCGGATGAAGCGACTGAAGTGAAGGGGGCAGACGAACTCTCAACATCCGTTGTAAGTGAAGGCGATGAAGTAGGTTCCGTGAGAGAAGATTCGGTTTCAGTGGCGAGCGAGGAAGCGTTCGAGGTGAATTGAGCTGATTCCTCGCTTGTACTGGTGACCGGTAAGAAGCTTGGTTCCGTGGTGCTTGTGGCTGATGATCCCACCTCTGAGGTGACAGGCGAAGTCTCGACAGAAGGCGTTGTGCTGGTCAGGTCGGCTGTGGTGGTAGCATCAGTGATAGTGGGGGGTTGGGAAAGCTCTGAAGTGGCAGCAGAAGTTTCAGCCGGTGATGAACTTGATGTTTCCGCAGCTGAAGTAGATGGAGCATCACTGGTAGTGGCAGCTTCATTTGATGACAATTGAGAGGAGGTTGCTACCTCGCTGGAATCCGGTTCTTCACTGGATGTAGTCGAGGGTATGGCTTCAGCAGCAGGTTGAGTCGTGGTAGCCGCCGACAGGGTGTCGCTCGTACCGACCGAAGCTGAAACGAAGACATGAGTTAGTTTAGTGGTTCAAGGGTATGACAATTGTAAGCCTCACCTGCAGTACTAGCTCCAACACTGATAAGAGGCGTTTCGGAAGTAGCGGCTGCGGTGGCACTATCCGGTGAAGAAGTCGCAATTGTGGAAGTAGCTGGTTCTGTTTCCGAAGCTATCGAAATGGAGGTTGCAGTGTTAGCTATTGAGGTTTCAACGAAAGCGGGAGCGAGCAGAATCGCGCTTGAATCAGTAATTGAAGAACTTGACATTGTGGTAGAAGGAATTGCGAAAGTTGAGGACAAGGGTATTGAAGGTAGAGTTTTGAAAGACGAAACACTTGAAGGCGTGAGGTTTGAGGGAGAGAAGGTAATAGAACTCGTCAAAGAAAATGAAGGTTCAAGTATAGAAATACGAGAAGAAGTGGCAACAAAAGCGAAAGTAGAAGTCAAAGAAGGTGTCCAAGTTGAAGAGAAATTCCAGCTTGCAGAACTATTTGCAATCAGCCAAGGTGACGATGCAGGAGAGACCGTATCGGATCCGTTGATTGTTTGATCCCACGGAGATGAAGTGAGCTCATTAGACACACCAAGAGCAGTGATGGCGGGAGTGGAAGATCCTGACACTGATGACCAGTTTCCAAAAGATGAAAATGGCGTCGATTCATTCCAAGACGCCCATGATGAAGTAGATTTTGCAATGGTCGTACTGATTCCAAACCTTGCAATGCTAGTATTGAACCATGCTGTCGATTGGGTTGAGGTAGAAGGTAAGTCCAAGGTAGATGTAACTGAAGGTGAGACCAATGTTGAGCTTGTCGCCTGCCCATCAGGCACGGTAGTGACAACACTGGAAGTGGTTGAAGAAACCCACTCAGAGATTGAGGTGGAAGCGGTCGTCACCTCAAGATACGATGACGTCTTCGTAACGCTCAACCCGGAAGTCGAAATATTTTGCAATGAGGAATCGGTAGCGGAAGCTGACCAAATCTCTGATGGCTGAGATGTGGGATCTGGCAAAGAAGAGGGAGATGATGTCGAGACATTGTAAACAGAAGTTGTAACATGCCCATCTGGATTCGTGAGCGTCGTAGCTAATATGCTGTCCGACCAAGTAGATGAACTCGCAGCTGAGCTAGAAATCCACGCCACTGAGATTGTAGACGTTGATAAATTTTCGACGAGCGACGTTGCGTTGGGCGAAGAAGATGAAGCAGCCGACGTGGCCGTTGAGCTCGGTTTCGAATTAAGTGAGGTCGAGGAAGATTCCACCGTTTCTGTGTTTTCAGTGGTGGGCGTTGAAAAGTCACTCGTTGACGACACCGATGAGAGAGTCGACGTGTCAGAAGGTATTGACGGGTCCATCCAGGTTGAAGGAGGTTTGACTGGAGTTAGGGTCGATGACGAAGTTGTCGAATCCCATTGAGCAGTGGTTGGAGAGGTACTAGATTCACTCCTTGTTGAAGACGAGGTTTGTACTGAGGAATCAGACCAGGGAGGGACAGACTCAGCGGAAGATGATACTACTGGATTATCAGATGACCAAGTGGAGGTACTTGTTTCCCATGCTGAACTGGAAGTGATTGTAGCGGGATCGCTCCATGAAGATGCCGATTCCATGATGGATTGGGAAAGCGAAGCGGATGTCGGTGTCACGCTGATTGATGCTTCAGTGGACCAGGTAGAAGATGTCGGTATTTGTGTCCATTTGTGTCCATTTGCGAAATGAGGATTTCTTGATCTTAATCTTGATCTTGATGTGTGTCTTAAGTGAGTTGGAGGCGATGTCTTTGCACTTGCGAATATTATAGGCGAACGCCATCGCCATTGTCCATCATGAAAATTTCGAAAATGAGATGATGAAATTGAACAAGAAAGAAAATAACGATGAAATTGAAAATTTAAGATCGAAGTAGAAGTAACATTAAGTTTGAATAAAGAAGGTACTTGAAAATTGAGATTATACTTGAGCTTGAGCTTGAACTTGGACTTACTTATGATAGTGTTACCAACTGCATCGATTGTAGTCGTTGAAGCTTCCGATATTGATGTTGAAGTAGAGGTGGAAGCAGCTTCAGTGGTGATACTGGATGTTGATTCCGCTGATGAAGTAGAGGTAGATTCAATTGAAGAAGTTGAGCTTGATGTTGATGTTGGTTCGACAGTCGAAGTGGAAGTGGAAGTTGAAGTGGACTCTATAGTGGAAGTGGTAAAAGCCAAAGTTGATTTGGCAGATCCTTCCACCGACGATGTCGACGACGTTGACGAAGTAGTAACTGCCGATGACGATTCGATAGTAGACGTAGTCGATACACTTGATGGTGAAGCTGCAAGATCAAATAAACCATCCAGTAATCCCACATCGGCTGAATTAAGAGCATACCGAACCATATCATCAGCATTCATTCCTTCTATTTTCGTCCCTACATATCAAACGATAGGATGAAAGACTCACCATCTAAATCGAGATCTAGATGCTTTTTGATCCTCTCCCTATTCCTCCACTGATTATCCACATCATCAATCTCTTCTACAATCCAACTCTGTCTTTTACCTCTTGTATGATTCGACCTTCTTTCCAACCTCGATGACGAGTGTTCATTGGCAGATACCAAATCCAATTGTCCGATAATACATAGAACTAAGATCAATAACAATGGTCCATTTCCAAATCCGGATCTAGATCCTGATGATCTCATTCCCGTCATGTTTCCAGAAAATCTCAGCCCGTAGGCTCTCTCTTTAACTTTCCCTACACAAGGTCGTTTGTTATTTGTTGTCGTTGGTGTTGGTGTTGTCAAAGAGCGTGAGGTAGACAAAACATTGAAGGCGACCGATTCTTTTGGTGATGACACTTTGACGAGAAGAGGAAGTAGTCAAGATTCAATTAGAGGATTGATGGACTTGGTTTGATTTGATTTGGCGAGGGCCGTCCAGCGGGTTTGGGCTATCCAAAATAAGGAGGTGAGAGATGAAAAGAAGGTGTCGCGCGTATGTGTAGGATTAATGAAAGGACACGAGTATTGATGATTTACAAGTTTAGTTTTTCAGTGTTTGCTGTTGCTGATGGTGGTTGAAAATGAGTGTGAGTTCTGCGCTGGTGGTTGTAGTTGTGATGGCGGTGTTTGTGATGACGAGAGAGTAACGTGGAGAGTAACGTGGAGAGTATATGGTGTATGATGGGATGGGGTGAGGAGAGGTGTGGTGGTTGTTGAGTTACAGAGTCAGAGTTGTTGTTGGTGTCAGCGTAATGAGGAGAAAGGACAGAGGTGAGAGTGGCGTCGTATAGGTGCAAAGGAAACAAGCATAGCACATAGCATGTAGCGCACAGACCATCAGCAAAGGACTTTGACTGACACGAAGAACAGCCGAGACTCTGGGACATTGTACTGTGTAGACAGACACAGGATAGAGGTCAAAGCGTGATGATGAAACAGGTACATCTAATTGAAGAATCCGTGCTTCGCTCCTGCTTCCTCCTTGCTCCTCTCTGCATGCCATACAGTATATATGTACACTTTCATAGTAGGTTGTGTAACTCACCTAGCCGTTTCGTTCATCCACTCACTCTAATCTCTTATTGTTTATGTTTCTTTTCCCTATGTCTGACTACGCGTAGAGCAAAGATGATGAAAAAACACAGCGATCAACGTTTATGTTCTCTATCCTCTTTCCTTCACTTTCGGTGGACTATATTGGCGGTGTTCGTGAGTGGTTGTAAGTATGGTATGTAGGGCGATGGATTAGATGTGTAGTATGATGAAGAGATGATGAACATGACAGGAAGACAGAAAAGATCTTCTTCATACAGCAAACAGCTTCTTCTCCATGTATGTCAGGGTGTGCTGTTGTCTCTCGGTGCGGTAGGCTTGAACCATTTGTGATTTTTACCCTGAATACGGACGATGAGCTGCTCCGTTGTTTAATTGTGCCAAGGGGCCAAGTGCCAGAACCCAATAAAAATCACACGCGCAGGTCGTATGCAAATAACAGTAAATAACCACGTTCCTATATGAAAACTTACCTAACATCTTGATAGAACGAGTCGAGACTTCCGCAGACATAACTCAAACATCATAGTTGTACTTAGTTGGAGTTTCTAAATTATCAGAAGGAACGAGGGTGTTACAACGATCGAAGTTTCCTCTTTTTAAAATTCGAAACCCAATGCACCAAGGGCGGTATATCTTAATATTGAACGATTCTTGTTCTGTAGCGGAGATAGAGTGCGATGAAGATTATAGCGACGCGTCAGGTTGGTGATATAGTACATCCAGAGAATCATGATGGTGACTGCTGTTACTCTGACATGCATGGATTCTTTCCCGATGGTATGGCTCAATACGTCACGCCAAGTCAAGACACCAGATGCATGACGTTGCTACCCGGTTGACGATGTTCAGTCACATAATAATATGCATATACAAATAAGGCGAAGCCCATATCCAAATTTCGTTAAGCCCAACCCAACCCATCTACTTGGTCAAGGCGCAATTGTTCATCTTGTATCCTCTAATGGAATTCCCCTCCTTGATAAATTTTCAGAAATGATACTGCCAATGATCTAGCAAATCCATGACCGTCTATACAATCTCGTACTTATCAACAGTCAAGATTCTCTCCTGTGAGAAAGTCTGTTCTTCACCATTCTCGATCAACACTGCTTTAGCGACCTACCCCCACAACCCAAATACAATCAGCATACGCACATGGTTTCGGAGTGGTCAGCAATGGCTCACCTCGACGTCAGCTAAAGACCCTGAAGCTGCGAATCCAACGGAAACAGGGAAGAAGTCATCGGCTTCTCCTTGACACCTGAATTCTAATGATCCATTCGAATTTTCAGAATCGATTGTGTCGATGGTCCACACGAAGGAGTTACCTGAGAGTCGCCAGTCTGCTTCGCCCGTCACTGATGGGAGGGAGCCGGAGCTAAGAATGTCATTCCAACATCAGTATTTCAGGCTATACACATAAGCACACCATTGACGAAGTGGACTCACGGAACGGGTATGGATATAACGACATTCTTCAATGTCAGATGTTGAGCTTCGAGCTCGTACTCTACTGCTACATCTGAAGTACCATCTCCTCGAGGTTGTGGCCAAACAGTCACTAAATAGGTGAAAGTTGCGTGTCAGCTGTGTTCTCCACCCCAATGTGATGTATGTACAGGTCTACTGATATGTAACGTATGCAAATATACGACTGGGAAAAAAAACGAAAGTCATCAACTCACCATTCAAAGGCACATTACTCTCATCTTTCGAAGTCATCCTCCACCTAAGTACCCCCAATCCTTGACCGACAGGGAACGATCTCGAGGGATCTTTCAATCCTATGACCTTGTCACTTCCAGTGAATTTAGCCACATTGGGATGTTGCTTGAATTGCAATTCAGAGTAATCCTTGGGCGATAATGTCAATTTGATCTTGGATTGAGCCGCGTCGGTGATTCGTAGATCTAAATCACCTTTGAGTTCGAATGATTCCAGACCACCATCTCGGAGGAGGGTTAGGGATAGTTGTTCTTTGATTGTTACATGGATGCTATTAGTGGAAGGTAAAGCAAATCAGTAAATACGTCCGAAGTTATCAAGATCTTGGGAAGTAGATCTTCACGGCTGTTGAAAGTGAGTGCGATAAAAGATACACTCACCTGTCTTGCTCAACCTTCTCCAACACATCAGCCGAAACTTCAGTTTCCGCCGCAACTTCAGGTTCAGGTTCATTCTGTTGTTGATAGACAGGTTCATCCATTTCCACATCCTGTTCACCTCCAAGAGCAGCATTGATCAAATCGGATTGTTTCCCTTTCTTACCCAATTTCATACCTGATCCACTGAACTTGGGTTTCTGACTTTGCTGTTGTTGTTGGGAAGAAACGGCAGGTGAGGAAGTTCGATACTCCTGTTGAGGGGGTTGATCATATCTGGGTACACTCGAATAACCTCCTTGTCCACCACCACCACCGCCATATCCACCAGGTAAAGAAGATCTTGAACTAGCTTGGTTCAGACGTTGTTGTTCTCTTCTTTGCAGTTCTAATTGTTTGGCACGTCTCTTCAATTCCTCTTTCGCTTCTGCTTCTTTGTTCCTTGCGATTATCTCCTGAATCTTCTCTTCGTGCGATTCTCCCTCTAGGACGTTCCTCACTTGAGATAGGGATACGTTCTCCTTGTATCCCAAAGAAACTATCTCGTCGAATCCGCATAACAAGTCGAATGCGTGATGGAGGATTGCTGGTTCGGACATCGCTGGAGTGAGGGAGGAGATCAATCGAACGAGGAGTGAGAGAGTTTTGATATCCTATCGATGTCAACGGATTAGCCAGTCCTATACTACAGAGTCTACTGCGATCAGTGAGACTTGTACTCACCTGAAGAATATTACTACCCTTATTGGTGATTAACAGAACATACAACTCTTCAAAAGGTTGATACACGAATCTAACATCGTTAGTTTCCACGGTGGTGTGTTGAGAGTTGACAGGGATGAGTTTAGGGAAAGCAGCGAGGAGACCATCGACCCTTGATCTGGGCATAGGTCGGAATTGCCTCGAGAGGAGGGCTGTAGGTATAATTGTCGTCAGCTTGACCGATGACGAGACGATGAAGATTCAGCTCACGTTTACCACTCCTCGTACAGATGGATGCGGCGAGAACGACCTGTGGGGATGTTAGCTTGATACGATACCCCGCAAGTAAGCCAGCTCACCATTCTGCTGGGCGTACTGATGGGCGTTCACTGAGCAATTGGGCTGTCAATAGTGTTCTGGTAATGTTACTTGTCCAGAGTAGCATGAATGCAAGTGGACCATGGACTATGGACCATTCCGAGTGGACGTGGCAATCAGCACCAGCGCGTCACTGGGAGAGTACGGTGTTATGGCCTATAACGCCGGTGTGTGGCGAATGGTCTGTCGTTGGAATGATGTTGGGCCGCAACAGCGTGTCTTGGGTTCACTCTCTCGTCTCCTTTCTTTGCCCATCGCTCGTCTTCTTCTTCGTCTTCTTCTTCTTCCAATTGCATACCGCAGTCTGAAAAGTAAACACGAATATTTTCTTTTCTCTCTCTCTCTCTTTCTCTTTCTCTTCTCTATCTGTCTCTCTCGTGTCATTCCGGGTCATCGGTTTTCATTCTCATCGTATCTCATCTCATCTCGACTTTTTCTGTTTTTCCAACTAAATCGAAATCAAGAATCCCCTCGACTTCACTTTCTTCATCTCGTTAACAAATAAACATCCTAAAAAATGGAATACGTTGGCCAACCTCAACCAGCCTCCAACCCTACCGGGGTACCTCCCGTCCCAGGTCAAGTCCAACAACCCTACGGTCTCACACCAGGACAACCCGCAGAAGCACCCAAAAAACCTCATCTATACGTTGGCAACCTCTCAGCAAGGGTAACAGATTACATTCTCACCGAAATCTTCGCCGTGGCAGGTCCAGTAGTTCAAGCTAAAATCATTCAAGATAGAAATTTCCAACATGGTGGAATGAATTATGGTTTTGTTGAATATGCAGATATGAGATCGGCCGAACAAGCTCTTCAAACTTTGAATGGTAGAAAGATCTTCGATGCTGAAGTAAGAGTCAATTGGGCTCATCAAGGAAATCAAAACAAGGAAGATACTCAACATCATTATCATGTTTTCGTCGGAGACTTGTCTCCGGAAGTTAATGATGATGTTCTAGGTAAAGCTTTTGGTGCCTTTGGAAGTATGTCAGAAGCCAGGGTCATGTGGGATATGAACTCTGGTAAATCTAGAGGATACGGTTTCCTATCGTTCAGGTGAGTCTCTTCGACTGCTAGAGTATACTCTGTATGAGAGATCCAGAAGGAGAAGCTGACAATTTGTGGATCTATAGAGAAAAAGCCGATGCTGAACAAGCTATTGCGACTATGAATGGCGAATGGCTAGGATCCCGAGCTATCCGAGTCAACTGGGCCAACCAAAAGACTCAGACTGGAACTGCTACCAACCGAGGACCAGGAGGTATGGGTTCTAATGGAGGTATGGGCGGATACGGAGGTGGAATGGGAGGTGGTTCACCAGCACCTTCAAATTTCGGTTCTACAGCTCTCCAATATGATTCAGTTGCCCAACAAACTCCGGAATACAATACCACCGTATACGTCGGAAACCTTATCCCTTACACTACTCAAGCGGATTTGATCCCTCTGTTCCAAGGTTATGGGTATATTGTGGAGATTAGGATGCAAGCCGATAGAGGATTCGCATTTGTCAAACTTGATACCCACCAAAATGCCGCTTTGGCCATTACCCACCTCCAAAATCAATTGGTACATGGTAGACCGATCAAGTGCTCTTGGGGTAAGGATAAAGGTGCGGATGGGGCGCAAGGTGGTCAAGGTGGTCATCAACCTTATCCCATGGTGAGTGATAGTTTTCCTTACATCCAATACAATACAATACAAAACAACAATATATTGTGAATAGACAATCAAAGCTAATTGCATTCATGTTTACCTCTACGTAGCAACACCAACAAATGGGTTACCCTAACCAATACAACTACTACGGAGGGTACAACTACGGACAAACGGGTGTCCCAGGTCAACCAGGTCAACCCGGTGGACATCATACCCCCCAACATGCCCATGGCCACGGTCAAGTAGGTCAAACGGGAGTACCTGGTGTACCGGGTCAAGAAGGTGCTCAACAACCTGCTGCCGCTCAAGGTCAATGGGATCCTGCGGCTGCCGCGGCATATTACCAAACTGGTGGATGGGGCAATTACTACTGTGAGTGATCTTCATAACGATACTTAGTTGCAAAAACATTAGGAAAAGAGAAAGGAAGCTGATTTAATGGAATGAATAATGAATAGCTCAAGGTCAAGATGGTGCTCAGAACCAAACTCAAACTCATTAGAACAAGAGTCTAAGATAGATAATATTATTCAGTCAAGATAATCAAATTAATGTGAGGAAGAAAGAAATTCTACTACGTGTACAAAGCAATAAATCAAGATAATACCGTTCGCATCTACCTATGTGAATACTCTTTCTCTTTTGTTTCACTCGTATTTTTTTGGTCATTTTCCTCAGTCTAGTTTTTCTTTCTCTTCTCTTTTTCAAGTTTAGGTTACAAAGCATGTATGAGTGTGTGGATGATCATGTGATAGTGATGAAGATGCATGTTATGTGACGACTCTCTCATCGACGAAATATAAAGTAAGATACAAATTGTCCAGTACTAGACGGAGATACAAGTACATAGCAAGGGCAGGTCCACTGGCTTCGATTGGTGGTGTTCGCAAGGTTGGTTTCACGGATAAACAATTGCTCAAAATCACAAAATACATCAATTGTAATATACATATATATATCATTAATCAATATGGATTTACCGAATTTGGATATTCATTATTCGTTGATGGCATCATCAATCCAGGTGAAATAGATAATTTCTGATTACCGTTAGAATTATTGCTACTGCCACCAGCTCCAGCACCACCACCTAATTTGATTTTAATTCCTGGTGTAGTAACTTGAGATGTATTCGGACTTATACTTGTATTCGTATTCGTACTCATATTTCCGTTCGTTTGTCCGACCGATCCATCTTTCTGATCGGTATCATTCAGACTATTCCCATTGAAATTAGGTAATCTCAAATTAACCTTTACTTTCCCATTCTCCTGTTCTTTCATCCTCTCTTTTTCCTTTTCTAATTCTCGCTCTTGTTGTTCCTGTATTCGTCTAATGTCCTCAGGATCCATCCTAGGTTTCTTCTCACCTTCACGCTGTATGATGACTTTTTTCCCCTTGGGTAAAAAAGGTTTTGACCATTTATCTATTCCCCTTGGACCCGAATCCCAAGTTTGCTTCAACCATATCTCTTTTCCTTCTTCTCCTCCAACTCCATCTTCTCCTTCCGTCTTGGTATTTGCGTTATGTTTGCCTTTAAATTTCATTAAAGAAGATTCATCAGGACCTCTCACAGGATCGTTATAGAAGATCGGTTGATCATTCCTATTTTGAACTACCGGTGGTCTAAGCGAGGTCAATCTCTCTCGAAGGGTATAAGGTAGATTGGGTGAATGGATTTGATGTACCATTGAACTCAATAATCCACCATTGGCGTTCGAATTCGAATTGGGATTGACAGGTAGAAGTTTCTGAGGTAATATATCTGAATGAGAAGGTACGATGGAACTTGCCCTCACTGGTGGGATGGGTGTAGTCAAAGTTGGTGAAGGAGAGTAAGAATCGACAGTCGATATAGTTTGACGCAGTAGTTCGGTTGCCTGACGTCGGAGATCGGTTTGACGCAAGGTTATAGACGGGTCAGAAGCGATGGACGCATAGGTAGATATCAAAGTGGGTAAAGAGCTTGGTGCAGGAGGTATTGGGATGGATGATGACGGTCGGGGTTGGGGTGGATCATGAAATGGATGAGCTTGAGATAGTTGGGATGAAGCGTAGCTGATTGGACGTCGATATCGGTCGGCTATCGATTGGGAAGGTGCAGGAAGAGGTATGGCTTCAAAAGATGAAGGTTGGTCGGGTTCTCGAGTCCCAGGAGAGGTGGGGCCCTGTTGAGATTGATCGTTGGTAGAAGGTAAAGGCGGAAGCCAAGAGAAATCAGGTGATTTATGCCGATAAATATATGGTCTCTCTTCCACTTCCAGTTCTTCCTCCGGTTCGACCTTGACCTGTCCGTCCTCGCGAGATTGATCCATCGTAACATCTTCATCTCCTCGTAGTTCATCGTGCTGCTGCTCCGCCTCCCTCTCTTCCTTCTCATCATCTTGCTCTAGTTCCTCTTCTGGAACAAGTTTCATTTGAGCTATACCTTCTTCCACACTCAGCCCTTCCTGCAGATAATCTATACATCCATCAGCTGCAATGTTCAAACGGGAGTCATTTAATGTCGAGCTCACCTTGTAGACCACCCATCGAAGTATCATCGAAATAATCTCCACTCTGAACGACCGCCCAATCTATCAACTCATCCACGTTCACTCCCAGATCATCCAGAGCATCTACGACGTCGATGGCAGCTACTTTGCCTCGACCGGCCAAACTCGCTCGTTCCACACATGCTGTAGCTAGTACCTTGAGGTATTTGGGTATGACGGTCGATAAAGTGAGGGAAGCCGCTTGGGAAGTGGAGGCGAAACCTGCCTGTGCGAGGGTATGGAGAGTGGCCAGATGGAGAACTGCTTCGGGAGTTGGGGCCGTCATTCTGCACTTCGTGACCAGCTGAGGGAGATGATGGCAGCAGCTATTGGATGGTGATCTGTCACTTGACTGATTATATAGGCTGCATGATGTTGTGTGTTGTTGTACGATTGATAGAGACTTGAGCGGCAATCCTAAGCTAAGAAGCATGCATTTAGAGCAAGTACGAGTATCGAGTAAACATGACATGACATGCTATCATCACACGACGCGAATGACTCGAGATGCCACAGCCAGCGTCTCCTCTTAACACCGACAAAACGCCGAGTTACAAAAATTGAATTCTTTCATTTTTTTCTGGTAGGGACAGGAGAAAGGGGGGCAACGCACCACACCACCACCGACCTATCCACACTGGCAACTACTCGCATTGGTCGAATTTCAGTTGGAATCGTGTCCAACTCGTGCTTTTTTCCTTTTCCTTTCTCTTAAAAAAACATTTTTATATTGCTTTCGAGGGTCTCTTACTTCTCCTTCTTACATTCTCTTAAAAACACATAAAACACTATCCAGTGAGTGGCAACTTCTTTTTCAGCTCTATCAACAAAGTTTTCGAAGAAGCGGAAGGGAAAGGAACGAACAAAGTTCTGGATGACTTGTTTGTTGGAGTCGATTGATAGGGTGACCAATGGGTCGACCTCTCGACTGGTGTTGATGGCAAACATGCTGACGTATGAATAATCGCACTCGTACCTGCTTCTCCAACAGAAATGTCTGACGATGAACACCACGAAACTTTCGAAGCTGCCGGTGCCGGTGCTTCCAAGACCTTCCCGTGAGTTTCTTTAACATTGCTATCCAAGAGTCGTGCTGATGCAGCTAGCCGTGTGTAATAGTATGCAATGTTCCGCTCTTCGAAAGAACGGTCACGTAGTCATCAAGGGAAGACCTTGTAAGATCGTTGATATGTCTACCTCTAAAACCGGAAAGCACGGTCACGCCAAAGTCCACCTTGTCGCCATCGATGTGAGTGTAGCGTCCGCTTCGGATTGACGACCCAACGTCTGTTTATTTCATCAATTGATCAATACCTTTGTTTTCTGTTCAGATCTTCACTGGAAAGAAACTCGAAGATATCTCTCCCTCCACCCACAACATGGATGTTCCCAACGTTAAAAGACAAGAATTCCAACTTCTTGATATCCAAGATGTAAGTGGAAGTGGAACTCTTCATCTCTACATCCTGTCATCCTCTCTATGTCACTCAGCTTGCAATATCTCGCCATAACCTTCTCATATCGTGACTCCACCATACCCTCGAAGAGACCAATTGCTGACCCGACTGACTTGAACGTATTATAGGGTTTCCTCAACTTGATGGACTCTGACGGTAACTCCAAAGACGACGTCAAAGTTCCCGACACCGAACTCGGTCAACAAATTGAATCTGACTTCGAAGCTGGTAAAGATCTCATGGTTACCATCATCTCCGCTATGGGTGAGTGGCTCTATCCCTTACTCCTAAAGATCAATCATCAACACAGGGAGAGAAAAAAAAAAAAACGTTGCTGATATTAAATTCTGTTGTTCTGTGTAGACGAAGAACAAGCTATCTCTTACAAGGAAGCTCCTCAAGGTGCTTAAACGATTTGATCTGATATAAATCTAAGAAATCTGTTTTTGTCTTTGTACAAATTCATTTCAATCAAATGTGTTTTTTAGATTTCTAAAGTGGGAAGAGAAAATGGAAAGTCAAGAAATTTCATACATCAACTCGTCTTTTCTTTTTTCTCTTCACAAAAACTTCATGCATATCCCTTAATAAAAAAGAACTTACATCTGGATACGTCTCGAGACGTGCATCCGTTTCGGTCATATAAATACACATCATATAAGATCGTTGGGAACAAACCTCTTTGTCACTTAACTGTTTGAGCTGTACTTAAAGTCAGGATGGTTAATGGTAGATGTGGTATACTGATGGTATTCGGGGGACGTATAGATCAGACCATCTGTCTTTGTTCAGGTGAATCGAATCTAGAAGGGATGGGTATGATCTGTATGGAAACAGTTCCACGATTACCGAACATGACATGACGTATAGGTGAATTATCAACAAGATACAAAGAACGACTGGATACGTGCTACATCGATTTCTACCGGGCAATACACTAGTACAGTACTTTCTCTACATGTCCATCGATTCATCCAATGATCTATACCCAAACTCATCTATAATAACTTCTCCATAATCTCATCCCTTTGTTTACTCCCCCCAATATCAAAAACATGTTCGCCCACCTCCCTATAACCCATCTTATTGTAGAACCTTTTCGCTCGTTGATTATCTTCCCATGCTCCTAACCATATAGATTCAAATCCCATTTGTCTAGCCTTATCTTCAGCTGTGGTGATGAGTTCCGTCGCCAGACCAGTACCGTGGGCGCCATAGGATAGGTAAATACGTTGTAATTCGATTGGATTGGGTAGAGTTAAACATGATTCAAATGATTCGCGAGTAAGTTGGACAATACCCAGCAGCTCATCGGTATCCACAGCTGAGGCAAAAGCCAATAGCCAAGTACATAATGGATTTTCCATATCTTTCTTTATACCCTCAACCGATAATGTCGTTTGACAGTATTTCTCAAGTTCATCAGGTGTGCATGAATGACCAAAGGATCGACTGAACGTCTCTATCATCAGGTGAGAGATCGCAGAGGCATCTTCTGGTGTACCTTGACGGATGGTCCATTCGAGTTTGGACGGGGCAGCGGTGGGTGTGGAAGTTGAGGTACCCGGAGGGGTTATATCGGCGTGAGTAGGTTCGGCAGGTGAATGGGTCATGGTGAAGTGAGATCGTTGTCTTGATATTGAGCAAATCAACAAGAACGGGAATGGAATCGTCGAGCCTGATATTGCGTATTGTCATCAATTCTTATGTACATTGGTTGCTCTCATCTCATCTCATATGCAAGAATCGAGTCAATCGAGTCATAGGATGTTGAGTCTGAATGCGGCTAAATATAACTCGAAAGAAAGAAATCGTCAAGATACGCGAGTTTCTTTTTGATCTCAATCTGATGTTTTGATTTTAGCCGTATGCGCATTCTCGTTCTGTGATACCCCTCATCACTACGCAAAACGATACGATACTGCTGTGCTGCATGCATCGTGAAAGATCTTCTTTTACAGTGAACAAGAATGGCCCTCTGACCTTTCAATAACAGTATCAGCATGACCATCTCGACACCAAGTTCGAGTACGAGTTCAAGTTCAAGACCATGCTCTATCCCTCACACATTCCGTATCGGCCAACCATCAGATGCTCCGTCCATCTCCAACCTCCTAAGATAAGTCTTCACCAAGACCTTTTCTCATGATTAATCAAACGACGACTTACAAGAGTACTTATCAAATACATCATCAACTCAGCAGATCGAAAGAGAAATTCGGGATGATGATCCAATCTGGATCTTAGCTGTTTCCGTCCCTGTATCTGTATCTTCAACCCAAAAGGAAGAAGACGAGGTATTATTGGGTGTGATCCAACTTCGTCTAAAATCGATTAAGGATTGTCTGACCTTCACCTCAAACCCAGTTGAGTTACATCGGATATACCTCTCCACCCAGACGCACGGTAGAGGTTTATCACAATCTATACTCCATCATGCCGAGGAGATATCACGAGCCAGGGGATATAGTAGTATATGGTTAGGAGTGTACAGTGAACATCCCCAGGGGATAAGGTTTTACGAGAAAAGTGGGTATAGGAAATGCGGAGAGAGGATCTTCAAAATTGGGGATGAAGAACAGGTTGATTGGGTGATCGAAAAGAGTCTGATCGAATAGTGTATATATAGATTATAGATAGACAACACTGAGCATTAGATATTGGTCGTTGAACATTAGTCGGTGAGCTCTACTGATTGTTAAAATAGTGCTCGCTCAAGTAGTGGGTCTGTGTCAAATAAGACAGGTCTTGGAGATGTATACATTACAATGTTGTTCATTTGTCCTGCTCGCCATGTCACGTTTCCCACAGATATCTCACAAATAAACGCCAGTGCATGTCCATAGAGATAGACTCGAGAGTCAACAGTCAAGTAATCTTAAACGATATTCCTCTCAGCAAGTCCAGGAATATAGATAGACATTCTGTGAATATGAGCAATGCACCATGCATGTATCCATATATCAATTATAAGATAATGACATTATCCATCAACCATTATCCAACAAACACACAAGAACAAGAGTAGACAAAATCCGTCAAATGAAGATGCTATATGACAATACGTTAAATGTGGGAATGTAAAAGAAACAAAACGTCAAAATGTTCTCGATCTTTCATACAGGGTAATCACTAGATGATGAGGATATGAAATACTAAATGAACTAATAACACAAGACAAGACAAGACACAATGATAAGCTAAGCTGATGAAAGAATGAATGAATGACTTTAGGTCAATTGAAATGACGAGACACAAACAATTATTTTCTATCTGATCCAACTAAGATCCCATTCGACGCGTAACTTTCCCCAAAGACAGATAGGTTAAAAGCGACAATCTTGATCATCCTGACAGTCAGATCTTTGATAGGTCCAGTTACACCTTCGAATCCGAATGATTTGATCATGTCCGATTCCTCTTGTTTACATTTCGATAAGAATAGTTCGTAACGTTCCCTGATCTCCCGTGGATATGATTTAATCTCGTCATCTTCATCTTTTGCCACTTCCGGTCCATCAATGACAGTTACGGTTGAAATGTTGGTAGAGCTTTTGGATTTCTTTTCAAGACATTTATTAACGTTGGAATCGAAGAATGTCGAAGTAGGATTTAACCTATATCCCAAAAGTATATCCGATAGAATCTTATTCAAAAAATTCTTCAACCGGTTTAAATTCCCCATAAACAGATCGGAATCCCTCGAAAAGTTGATCTCGAAGAATTCAGTGAAAGTAGAGGTCAGATTCGAGATCAGTTTCATCTCTTTCGTACTGGGTAAACCCCTCGCTGTTTCCTCTGAGGAACTGTTAGGGGATTCAGGTCGAACGATTCGAGAGGCCAATTGGAATGCTAGATCAGCATCTGATCCGCATGTCGGACCGATCACTGAGAAGTTGTCATTCATCCATTCGATATCTTTTCTAGCTTTGTCGAGATTCAATCGTAAGACTTCAGCGGAGACTTTGCCGTTGTATTGATTGAAGTAATTGCGGAATGCGAGGAGGATCATATGTGAGATTGCGATATCAACGACTTCGGCACTACACCGACAAGATCAGCAACGATGATATAATGCATGAACAAACTACTCACTGGAACTCTTTGAGTCTTCTGGAATCCATCTTGAAAGCCTCCGGTACGTCCACAGGAGGCTTTGAGAGACCGTCAAGTACTGGGATACCATTGCATCCAAGTGCCCTTCTCGAGACGATAGGCGGCCAAGAAGTCCTATCTCGGTCCCATGGACCACAAACGAGGTCGAGAAATCCTGAAGTCAAAGATCGAATGACGAGTTCCATATTATTCTTACAATCGCATCTTCCGATCAAGTGAGTCCTCAATCTCGGTTCAGCAGCGGAGAGTACCTGTCTCGAAGCAGCGTTGATCCATTGTCTCGTTTTTGACGTTTCGAGAGTGACCTTATTCTGAGCAAGAAGGGCTTGGAAGGCATTGTATTCGTATTGATTGGCGTTATCCCATAGGTATGGTCGAAGGGCATGGACTTGGTGATTGGCAATATCCTGAAACAATAAGAAAACAGGAGACTTCAGCTGCTAGTCAGGAGTTGTCGCGAGAACGCTCGGACTTACAAGTTTCATTACCTCCGCACAGTCGAAACATTTTCTTAAACCTTTAGCGACATCACCCGAGAGAGCAGTTCGGACCATATCATCCACCATCTCGTCCCTTACAGGTGCACAGTGGACTTTCATGGCTTCACCAAGCTTGGCAAAGAGCTGAAGATCAAAGACACCCCGTCTGGCTTGGATTGTGAGGAATTCGGGATCAAGAGCAGCATAGAGTTCGGGAACCAATGCGTGGGTCACAGTCGGACAGACCGCTTCGTGAGCTTCGAGAGCTTCTTTCGAGAAGGAATGAGCAAAGTGGTTGGGACAAGGCGTGGTTGAACCCATGAGCGAGACGAGGATCTCTCGAAGTGCTGATATGACACAAAACAGTCAGTATTCTTGATGTGATCATCCGTTGCGAAAGGGAATGTTTACTCACTTCTTATCAATTCAGGTAATCTGGATGGCCAAACGGCATTGCGTGACCACCATTCATTTTCAGTCAAATCCCTTCGCCATCTACCACAAAGACATTGAGGTATTCTTTCTAATTTCTCTATCAACTGATGATTGAACTCCTGATTTTTAGGCATTCTCCATCTAACACATCTACATCCCGTCGTTAACTCCTCTGAAATACTATCCCAGTACATATCGGCAACGAAATTCGATGCTCTGGGATCTACGACGGGGGTTTTACCTCCAGTGAGGATTTCAGCATAAGCTGGTTTGGTAGGTATCTCGTATGGTAGATTAACAGGTCTGAAAGCTAGACTATCGAATAGGAGATCATGTCGAAGTTGTGGATTTTTCAATATCTCCGTAGCATCTAATGTTCTGAGTGAATTAACATTGATAGCTGGTTGGCGACAAGCGACCACACAATGTTGTTCTTGCGTTCCGATTTTTATCTGTCGATTGCTTCGCAGAACTCTACCTAATTCAGCTGCAGCGGCTTTCTGTCGTTGAATCTTGGTTGGTGAAGGCTGACCAGTCTCATATGTTCTTTTCCATATTTCAGAGGGTGTAGGCGTATCATGTTTGGATTTTCTTCGTTTGAACACTGGAGTAGCGTTCGGTAACGAAGTCGCACGATTGCGTTTACGTCTAGGCGGTGGTGGATCACGAATATGTAAGAAATTGGAAGGGTTGGCTGAAGAGGTCCTGTTAAGTGGTTCCGAGGTAAGAAGGGAAGAGGATGGTTGGAATGGTTGAGGGGAGTGTGACTCATTGGTAGTGGATGGCATGTCCATCGTGATGTGGTGAGGTGAAGGGCATCTACTTGAAGAAGCGAGTGGTTGTGTATTTGTGTTATCCCATGTCATACTTCCTGAAGTGGAAGTTGACGTAGAGGATGACGTAGAAGTAGATTGAGTTTGCGCCCGCCACCTTTCAACTGCGGCTTCCTCAGATTCATGAGACCAGGCCATCGTTGAGGGTTGGTTGGGATTAGTTGACGACGAAGAAGAAGAAGGTTCTTGCGCCCCAGACCAAGGGGTAAGACTGGCTTGAGCGGAAGTGGGACTAGCACATGTAGCACCACTTTGTCGGTGTAGTCCAACGGGGTTTTTCAGTTTGTTGTCGATCGACGATGATGCTTGGGCATTTGTGGACCCCTGATTGGCATGACGGGATGATGAAGGTCGATGCTGCTGAAGAGGTGAGGGTGGTGCATGATTCTGATCCATGATGACGAGCAAACTGTACCAATTGATATTCGTCAGGATGTTGAATGTGAGAAGAACACAGAAGAAAGAATGATCGTACTTACAGACAAAGCAAGGATGGGTACTAAGGAGGGTATGAGCAGTCTGGGTATGATGGAGAGCAGTGACCAGAGAGAAAAGTAGTCGAGTGAACCAGGATGGGAATAGAGGATTGAAAGGAGGGCGATGCAAATCAAATTTATGAGAGATGGTGAGGTGGTGGTCGTGGTGGCGGCAAGTTTTACATCAAAACGGTCAGCAGATGATTCTCAAAGATCAACTAGATAAAGCAAACACTCAAATGAGAGGGAAAGCTAAGGAAAGAGCGTGAAAAAAGAAGGGAATAAATAATGTCAAAAAAGGTGGTAGCTTCGTCGTCATCAGAGTGTAAAGAGTATATTTTGGAGTAGATAAAAGGATAAAACCGAAGCATATCGGTCGTCGGACCCCTTGCCCAGATGAGAGAAGAAAAGAACGAGAACGAGCATGACAATTATCTATGTGTCGCGCAGGAGGGAGCAGGAATTGTGTCCGAAGGGAGTGATCGAATGGGAGGTTGATCATGGTTGATACCCCTTTTTCTTTTCCCTTGTTGACTCTTATGGACTAATCGGCGTACACTGATGGTGGATGGTGGATGATGGATGATCCGGGCGTAAATCATTCTAAAGGCGTGGATAGAGTGAGGCCACAGGGCGATTCTGATTCTGTATTTGTGCTAATTAATCGGATAATATCTGTTTGTTGATCGTTGATCCCATCACCTATCCTTCCATCATTGGCGCAGTAGGCGCAAACGATGCTAAGAGCAAGCAAAAGACCCAATCCACCCAGATCCAGCCATATGGTAACCGAGCCAAAGGATAGTGAAGGAAGAGAAAGGAGCGTTTCAAATCTAGATCACAGGGATGAAATATAGACTCACAACGTGCGGGCGGACAATTATAGTCTCTTGAACGACACTCCGTGGTTAACGGAGACAATGCTATGATTCCAGAATCGAGCTAAGACTTCTTGTCAGAAGATAGACGAGTGGGGGTGAATGGAACAAAATTCTTGAGGTCGTTCAGTCAATATTTGAGGCAGCTGAACGGTTCTTTGATGAGTGTATGATCGATAGGCGATGCCTGATGATTGATGACTGACAGCTGAAGTTGGGTTAATTCGTACGATGATGAGGACAACATATGATCAGCATCTGATTCGTATACGGATACGTATGGTGTGCACATTCGGTGCATTGACCTCGAACCCTTTTTCTTCGCAATCAACCATGGACTCCTCGTCAATTCATTCTAGTCTAGGCAATTGACAATTGACAATTACACATGACACAGTGCCATTGAAATCCCGATCAAAACAACAACCAAAAACATGAAAACACAAAACATACAAAGGGAAAAGAAGGAAGATGGTGTAATCGGGATAGGAACCGATTCAACCCATCACAAATGATGGTAACCAGGTTTCTTCTGGTTAACAAAGCAGGGGCGTCCGTGTATGTATGCACTGTATGTATGTATTGGATCATAACCTAGTTCAGTTACATACAACACGCACGCCACGATTTGCGATGCGTTTCCATCATTTGGTCTGGTTTGGCAATAAAATTAGGATCGGGACTGACTGGAAACAGAACGGGAAGGGAGAAATGGGATCAACGCAGATTTAGGTAGGTAAGTTACCCTTGTGTCGATGGAAGCGAGATCAGAAAGAAACCTAAGATAAAGCAAAATCCGAGACAGGGGTAGGCAGAGAGACACACTTTGACAAGTCGATCAACGCGAAAAGTGAAACTTACTTCGTTTGACTCGACACCTTTTTACGCCTGAACTGTTCGTTTTCACTTGTAAATTGGACTAAGAAGGAAGCTATGTGTGTTGTGTTTCGTCTCGTGAAGAGTCCCTCTACTACCGATACTAGTATGTATACCGTTTTGGTCGGTCGATCCGATCCCAAAAGTCGTGTGTTTTTGATGAACGTGAAAATTATGTGAATGTGAGATTTGAGTATGGTCCTTCTACTTTTCTTTTTGGGAAAGTTATAGGAGATTTAGTTAGCGCTTATCCCAAGAATGGAGAAGTCAAGAAGTCAAAAGCATACACATGAGCTCTTTACATGATCAAACGCAAGCAAGGCAAGGTAATGTGAGGTGGGGAAAAGATAAATCTAGCTAGCTAGGCTTGATAGATCAATACAATACACGCATCTACAGCCACCTAAAGTGAGGCGCGATAGATGATGTATCGATCACATGCGACGAAGGGTGATTTCATGAAAAGTGGGGGAGTAGATATCAGGCATGATTCACGGTCCTCTCAAGCGATCCATGCTGAATAAGACAAAAGACAAAAGATGACGATCTGAAGTCTATCATCCCTTCTGTTCTTTCTTTCTTCGTCATTTCTCGTGTGGTGTGAAAACGCTTTGCACACCTTTTCCAAGAGCTGTGTAGTTCGTAGTCAAGTCGTGGTAAGGTATAGTTTGAAACTAAATTCTTCTTTCTGTGATGTAATGGGATGCAGAACACCCAACAGGGTACGAGGTAGGGAGGAGAAGGATTGACCGAAAGTAGGAAAAGAATAAGACCATAAAAACAAGGAACCGAAAACAGGAAGTGGGTTTAACCTCTAAAACACAAATTTCGAGGTAAAGCGGTCAAAGCCGTGTTGTTGTCGTGTTCCTCATTTCATCAAGAAAGTTAAGGTGACATGACAAGGAATGTGTATGAATCTTGACAGTATGTACTCCTGCTCCGCACGCATGAGAATTTCACATGTGGGAGAAGGGTATGACTGACTGAGCTCCAAATATAGTGGGGATGGGATGGATAGGAAGAAACAAAGAGAACGAGGCACGAAATACGGAGCCGGAAAACCGAAAAACAATAAGAAAGCCTGAACTGTCACTCACTGGACGTATCAGCAACCAGCTTGACTGAGCTATATAATGTCCTAATGAGATGGGATTGGGGGGCTGCGGCGCGCTGTCGATGGTGACAATCAGAAATTATGGTAATGGTATGTTGGTTGATGGTGTCAAAGTAACGATTGATCAAGTGAAGAAAGTTGTGAATGGAGAATCCATTCTAATGTTCTTTTTGTTTTATTGTCGCATCTCATCTAGAGATGATCAAAGATAGCCCTCGGTCATACATGGGAAGAGACAGTGCGGTGCACCAAGATCAAAATGAGATCATTCCCCTCACAGTAATTAGAAGAACAAAAAAAAGCGAAACATTTCTCACGTCTTTTACGGACTCAAAAAAGTCTCAGATGCTTTTTGGGTTCTTACCAAATCTCTATACAAGATCCAAAAATTCTGTGCTTGCCCTGTTACTCCGGTTTCAAATCATTCATACGTTGTACTGTACGTTGATCAGCAACTATATGTTAACTTACCTTTTACGTGTTGCAGTCGTCTCGGAAGCATCTCATCTCACAGCTAAAATGCGGTAACAGAAAAAATCTAATCTTCCCGAGTTTTCTCCACCACGAACAACAACCACCGTTTCAGGTTGTCTCTTCTCTATGAAATGACGATAAAACATCTGGAGATTACGTCTGTTCTGTTCATGCTAAACATCCTAGCTCGTGAGTTGGAGGTACATGTATGTAATCTCTCAACATGGTGGTGTGGTTGAACTTCCGGAAAGGATGGCAGTGACCCTGTCTTACCAGAAAATAAAAGCAATGACGATTACCTCGGTGGCTTTCGACGCTTTCTTCTGTGATCGCGCTTTGGCCCAAGGCTAAGAAGCTAGGGGGATAGGGTAGATATCGGGAATTGCGTAGATCTCTTCCACACGCAAGCGTGAAAGTTAGTACTTCGGGTTTATGAGATTAATTACGAGATTTCAAAGACAACCCAACTTAGAAAAAAGGGTCTGAGAGCCCGCTTTCCTCGTTCGGGGTATTTCTTAATCTTCCTCCGAGACAAGCACGTCGCATTTTACTTTACATGCTGTTGCAATTCAATGACGAGAATGCTTGAGATGACGAAAAGGGCCTGTTTTCATACGTTGACGCTACCTCACGTCCGCGCACGAATACATACATAAAAATAAGTTATCACCCATTTTTCTACAAATACTTTCCAAGATTTCTACAAATCATTTTAGTAGAAATACAAATCGTTGCTTGCTGAAATACAAATCTTCTTCTTAACTCGATATACCGTACCGACGATCGATCGAGAGACCTGACGACTGTCCCCAGCTACGACGAGCATCTGATGAGCCAGCGCAATGGTGTGTGTGCGCATGAGAAATTCCACGACTATAACCTGCAATGTGGCGTAGCTCTAGCGTTGCTACGGTGTTTCGTACTACCACTACATACACATTTACTCCACACCGAAGAGAACCCCAGTCTTGGTTTTATTGTTCGGGAAAGACAACAATAAGTCATGCTTAATTGATCGTCCATTGTTCGTCGTTGTATGCTGCTGCGGTGTGCATTCATGTGTTTGTGTACTACTTTTTGGCAGTGATTTCCCACTCCAAGAAAAAAGAGTTCATGTTCTTTCCGGAAGTTCTACCCTGGAGGAACGATACTATGGGAATCTAAAATTGGGACGTTCCTATCACTCATCCTGTAATCTTATGTGATCGAAAATCAATTTTCCGACAAGAGCGCTTGAAAGATCAATTTTGACGCCTTCCCGATGTACAGTAACCGGATCCATGTGGACGATACAGTTGCAGTACTTCACTGTATCCACGATTTAACACCGAGGTGATCAATCCGATTGGGATCACCAACCTCGGAGGCTGATCTGATCTGCAGAAAGACTTCAGTCCGGTGAACACCGGGAAAGGATGTGGAACATGGAAACGCTAAAATAATAGGTTGATTACGGCATACTTGACCGAGAGGACTTTTGTCTGTGTCTGCTAAACTCTCAGATTGAACAAGGTGTACACACGCCTTTGGGGTTTCATTCATATTGACACCAAGAGGCAGGAGCTGTCCTATAAGTTTCGGTGAAGAAGGGGTTTCTGTTGATCAGGCAAAGATGTATGATGGAAGGATGTATGATGGAAGGACGTGATATAGAACTGAGTAAAATTTCGTTTTACGAGATCGACAATTTGCTACACATCGATTTAACCTTATTTGCGTGGCCTTTCCCTTTTTCGCAACGACGACCGCATGTTTCATATTATGGTAACGTATCGTTGAAACGCGGCTGTAGCACAATCTGTGGCTTCCGCATCGACTCGACATCGTGGAGGGAGAAGGCACAATTGAGTGCTTGAAGAAGGTGTTGAGGTTGCTGACCAACCGGAGTGCTCCCATCATGCGGTTTGGAAATGTGGCAATTGAGAGGGTTGCTGCCTCAGTCAGAGAGGATCATGATATATCCATATATTTTACATGTCTGAACTTGAAACTCTACAAATGATCCATATTACAGTGGATACAATACCATCATGTTCCTCTGATCTCGTCTTCCTCCAGACCGGAATGATATGTCATACATCTTCTGCCATGAATCATTCCCGTTTGAAACTCGTAGCATAGTCAGCGACTAACACACAAACAGTCCGTCGTCTTCCTCAATGAGAAACCCATCATCTTCTTCCACTCCAAATCCTTCGTATTCCTCACATCCATAACCTTCCAGATCGACCTCTCCAAATCCATCATCGTCTGCTACACCAAACCCATCGTCATCTGCTACTCCGTATCCCTCAAGATCTTGCACCCCGAACCCATCCCAGTCTTGCTCACCGAATCCATCCCACTCTTCGATACCTAGAACGTCTTCTTCGATAGGGTCTCGAGGATCAGCGTCTTCCTTGACATGGGCCTCAATGTCTCGGTTGATATTATCAAGTCCATGAGGCTTCTTCTCAGCTTCAGGTTCCACTAGATATTTCATCTTGATACCATTCACCAGAACTTCATCTCCTTCTTCTGGCCCGACATCGCGTTCCGTATCCAGATCACAGAGATCAGGGAGTTGGTCGAATATATCGAAGGAATAAGTTGCTTCGGGGTTCCTCTGACTAGCTTCTGAGCTAGGATGATTAGCAGACCACTGGAATTGTCGGGCTTTTCTCTTTCGGGACCAGTCACCTTCAGCCTTTTTGATGGTTTCTGATTAATTTTGCTGAGTTAACTGTACTCACTGGATTTGGATCATGGGTCAAATGCGATGGATGATCGAGGTTCCATCTTGAGGATCCTTCCACCCTCTTACTACCATTGACGATCTGGGACGGTTCCCGAGATGGGACAGCTCGTGTCTGTGCAGGTCCTTCTTGAATCGCTAAAAGGTCATCTGAGGAGGTCTTGGCGGGGCGGGGAGCAGATCCTCCTGATTGACACACTATTCGAGTGGGCTTTCGCAAGATACCCCTGGGTGCTCTCCCTGGAGCAAAACAAGGCTTGGCTTTGTCGCTAGTTTGAGGGTGGGTAGACCCAACCTTTGGTTTCGATGTATGTATGTCATTGGTGTGAGATTATAGACTGAGACATATGATGGAGATCACTTACTATTGTGTTAGTCCGATCCGCCACCTGATTTTCCAATATCCCAACTTTTACCTGAAGGTATTTGATCCTTTCGTCCTTCTTATCCATTTCCGCTACATACTCATTTTGCAATATTAGGGCATTAGATGACCAATGCCTATTTAATTCTATACTTTTAGCTGTGATGTCGCTTTTCAGCGAATCAATTCCCTCGTTCGCATCTTGCAGTTGATTTCGTAATCTCACAACTTCTCCCGCATCCTCGAGGGCTTTGAATTCTCTTTGTGCCACTTCCAATTCTTGGTTGGTCCAAAAAGCCTTCCTAGAGAGCTTATCGACCTTTTGGTGGGCTTGAGCAAGTAACTGCTCAACCCCAGTCGTAGATTTGAGGGACACTGGAGTAGGTAGAGCAGAAGAGCTTGTCGACATAGAGAAGGGATGGAAGGTAGATTGACTTGCACTTCGATCCCTTCGAGAAGGCGAAATTATGAATGAGCTGTGCGTGTGGTACGGGTCGATTGCTGACGTCGGAGGAACTCGGTTGATGTCGACTGGGAGTGATCTCAAAGGGGGGCGGTACTGGGTGTGGGGATCACTTGCAGAGGCCGTAGCTGTGGATCTGGTAGGACCATCCGGGGGAGGGAATGATAAGCGTACTTGCTTGCTTGGAGCCGAATCGACCCTTTGAGGGAATAATCTGTTTCCTTCTGGTCCGTGGTTGACTCCGTTGGTCGAGCGAGCTGTCTCATATTCCCAGTGCGGCAGAAGAGAGGTCTGAGGGGCGAGTCTTCGGAAGACAGGTTGTACCAGCTGAGCTTCGAAAGAATCGTTACCAATTTTGGCAGTGCGAGGTGAATGACCACGAGGAAAGTGAAGTGAAATGGGGTCAACTGATCTTACTAGATAAACAACTGAGGGGTCAGCCGTTACTCGGAGGTTTTCAATTCAAGAAAGACGAATTTTACCTGAAAATGATGAAGAGTGCAGGTTCCGGTCATTTTGCGATCCTTGAGGCAGCGGCGTAGGACCATTGCGAGATTTCTTGTTGGGGGGCGGGAACAACATATCTTCTGGATAATTTGGATGAAATAGATCATAAGGCCGTTTTCTTGACATGGCTGGACCAGATTCTGATATGAGCCTCTTACGTCCGAAGGGTTGAGGAGAAGGATAATGAATTAGATGAGAAGGAAGAAGAAGAAGGAAGAGGAATATAGAAGATGAGATGTAGGAAATGCGGTTGCCCCCAACTGATCCATCAGATGATGTCAGACAGCGGCTCGTGCGCTTGAAGCTGCCACAGATCAGTTATTGTATACCTTCCTTACTATGCTACCCACAGCAGTATATACCGTACTATGGATGCATAATTACATCACTCTAATACCTTGAATGCATTTACGGTGGTGATATCACCTAGATGAGTCATCTCCTGTTGCTATCCACAATACCGCCGAAATCAAGACGATTATAATGATAATGATGATATTACATTCCACATATGTATATATCTGCTACACAAACTCAGTCACGCTCATATCGGAGATACCTCTCAGAATTGTTTTCAGCCCCATTGATTGTCGTCTTCTCCCACGCTCCAACTAATACCAGCTTGGGGAGGTTTCACCAGTAACATCCATCGTCCATGACGCCGAACTCCCCGTCATCTTCCCATTCCATCCATCCATCCGATTCTTGTCCAGTTGTATACCTGATCCAATCTCCCTCGAATAAGACCATCTCTCCTTCTTCAGGTTTCATGGCATCTCGCAGGGCTTCTATATCGGGCACAAGACCAAAGTAACCCTTCCAATGATCTGCGAATGGGTTTTGGAACTCATCTTGGTACATCTCTACACGATCATGAACTGATCTTCTTCTTCAGTCAACCACTCAACCACTTCGATCGGGAGGTCTTCTTCTTCTTCCTCTTTGGCCCAAGCTAGTAAATCTTCTATTTCATCGTCGCCTATCGATTCTTCCTCTGACCACTCGCCTATATCGTCTTCTTTCTCCCGATACTGATGTTCAAAAGCTTTGCGGATCTGGACATGCTCCAGATCCTCTTGATACGCCGAAACAATGTCTTCGATCTCTTCCATATTGCACAACGCCCATTCAACCTCTTCTTCTTCAGCGGACTTTTCGACATCTTCAAGATGAAGTCTGAGTTCAGCCTCTATATCTTGTTCATTGTCGATTCGTGGTGTTGGATGTCTAGGTAACGCATCTGATACTCGTGTTGGTTCCCAAAACTCGATTAGGCGTTGTGATATCTGCTGTGGGCCACTGACGCGGCCACTGGCACTATCCAAGGGTGTGACTTTCACTCTTCTGGTGAGAGTTGCGAATCGATTTGACACCCCTTCCATAAAGCGGGGTACAGTACCCTAGGCAAATTATAAGTATCTTGGGTCAGCCAGCTCCTTGAGACCGATATGTAAAAAGTGATAGCGGGAGATAACTCACTTGATCCCTGACTAAAGTGCCACTTGTTTGACTACCTCCAGTCAGATCCAAGAGTTGTCTTTCCAGTTTAATAATCTTGATTGTCAGTTCGAGAATTTCATTGTCCTTCTTCAAGACTGACTCATGGTAGATCTGAGTACGGAATTGGATCTCTTGATCTTTCTTCTCCATTTGGTGGACATGGATTGCTTCAGGTCTGTTACCGTTCTCTGAGCGATGTTCAATGCCTTTTGTAGATATTCGATGTACGCATCATTGTCCGAGGTCAGGTTGCCAGCCTCAGAGATGAATGTGGATTCGTCCCCTGGATTTCTAGAATGGTCAGATTGGAGATTAGTGTTGGTGGATGTAGCGTGATGAGCGATAGATGATTTCCCATACTCAGTTCGTCTGGTTGTTACGTGCCCACTCAAAGCAGAGTGGTTATTTATTGTGCTGTATTTCGACTTCGAACCAGGCATAATCATATGCAATGGACGAGAGTTGAAAGGATCCTCAATACCATTGATTGAACCTTGTCCGGCAGGGAGACGCATAGCGGAAGGTCGGGAAGCTGGGATTTGCTCACTGGGGGAGGAAGAAGAGAGATACCTGCAACACCTTTTTCCGAATCTGGCTCTAAACCGGTACCGGTGCAACCTGCCTTGTATACTTTGTGTTCGTTCAAATCTGCCGTGTCTATGTTGATCGTGTTCCCGGGTTGAGGGGACCACAGTGGCGAAGGGGATATTGATCGAAAACTTTGAATGCTGGAAATCGGAGAGGAGGGCTGAGGTTGACCGGCCTTCTCCGTGTCTTGGTGATCATGCGATGATCCCGACAAAGGGCGGAGATGGGGGGAGAAGGAACGCTCGGTCGATCGTCCCTGAGGATGATGTGTATCTGAATGATTGGTTGAAGGATATAAATCAATAAATAAGAAATTATGAAGCTGTATGGGCCAGTACAGAGGGAAAAGCTCACCTGACGAAGTGATAGAAGGAAATGTTTCATCATGAGTTGCAAAACCTGAGTCGAGGAGAACAGGTCTTCTTGGCCTTTTAGAGGGCGAACGCAGAGTATGATAATCATCATTATCTTCCTCGTTGACTTGAATGAAGGAAGTACTCGTAAAACCAGGATAATCTTCCTCTTCTACTCTTGCCGTGGGGTAATGGTAATTAGTAGTTCGTCTTTTCGTCATCATGGTAAGCAATAAGACAGCCACGAAACAATACCTGAGTCATTGAGTACCAAATTGTTTGTTTTATAGATCAGAAAGGAAAGGATGAAGAGAGAAGGAAGAAAGTCAAGTTCAGATATGGTCATTGAGGTGGATATCTCCCATTAACGTCATTTAGTGGCACAAAGCACCCAAAGGAGGTCCTAGCGTTTCTCATAGGTAATATTCAAATAATACAGTAAGCCTTGTTGAGGTTGTCATTGGTGTCATTGGTTCATACTTATACATTCGAGATACTTACGCTTCAAATACTGCCATACCAGCTTGAGTAAAGAAAGTATTATACCTGTCTCCAAAAGTTGCCTTCGACAACGTGATGATAAAGACCGTCCCATACACAATCATAGAGCACAAAACTCAACTCGCTCGCTTGGTTTATTTTTGAGAATGAATTTTGATTGAACCCCCCTACCGCTTTCTACTCACACCTCTACCAACCCAAGTAGTCCGTCCCACCCACTCCAAGGTCTTCTACCGATCATACACGAACTAGAGCATATACCTAAACGCAGGATGATCATCTCCCAATTCCACAATCTCCTTCCTCGACATCCCTTGTAACCCCCATCTAGCCTGGTAATCCGGATCCTCAAATTCGAAAACCTCATCTGGTCTAGGTGGAGGACCATATTTCAGATCTCTCCTCTTGTTTTCTCGCTTTACGCCAAAGTAAAGGATAACAGCCATTGTAAAGTTCAATAAGCAGAATGCCAAGGCTGTTGCGTGTCCAGGTAAGAATCGAGGGGCATCTTTGTTTCTGTATGCTTGAGATGAGACGATACCTCCTGAATTACCGGCTGAAAACACCAGACCCATCGCTACGGCTTTTTTATCTGTTCAATTGCACAAGTAACAGTCGTGGAACTGTGTCAAGCCGCGTATATATACAAAAATTCACTCACAGTGGTTACCAAAGGTGTTACCAGTCCAACTAATGGTGGTAGCGATCAGAGGCCCAACAGCCGAAGATGCGATGAAGACCGCCGCGTATAATGCGCCCTAGACCATGTCGTCAGCTCATCATGACTTCTCTCGTTCGATTGCGAAATCAGTTCAACACATACGGGGTATCGAATCGGAATAGTCAGTAACAATAGATAACCTGTAGCACCGACCAGTGACCTGCGAGAAGTGTTAGCCAAATTTCGATACGCAGGATTGAACAGTAACTGACCATCCCATTAGGAAGAACCCTCTTCTTTGATATTTGTCACTCAAGAAAGCAGTACCGATGGTTGTGATGAACATCAAGACGTATGGCGGGGTACTCAAAAGCAAAGATGCTGACACTGAGAATTTACCCAAGTAGGCGATAATGGTAGGTGTAAAGAGGCTTGATGAGGAGAAAGTTAGAACACTGCCAACGGAAATCTCTCTGATGATTATGCTCACGATCCACTACAAACATATAACGTCAGTTCAGCACCATCGCAGAGGAATTACGGAAAGGTAAGCTCACCTGTAAAGAGGTTCCGCCGCTCCAATATACATCAGCATCAGGCAGTAAGTCTACATCAAAAATCTCAAGGTCAGCATTCGTGTCGCCTATGGTCGTCGAGCTGAGTGAGGGCTCACCTTCCAGTCGACCAAAGCTTTCTTGATAACTCTCCAGTTGAAACCACCTTCAGCAGCGAGACCTTGCTCCTGTTTTAGTCTCACCAAAACCATCTCTCGTTCGATTGGAGTGAGGAACTTGGCTCTGTCGGGCCAATCGTGGATCATCCAGAATGATGCGACGGCAATCATGAAAGTGAGAAGACCTTCGATGATGAACTGTGGCAAATGCAAGAGTAATGCTGAGCAGGCGCTTTCCCGAATGAAAGAGAGAAGGCGTCATGTGCGCAACGTACGATCCAAGCCCATCCTGCTTTTCCTCCTATACCATCCATCTTACTCAGCCCGTCTATACAAACATCGTCAACATGTCTCCAGAATGACTGGAATAGGCTTCAGTCAAGTCAAATCACTTACATCCCAATATTCCTCCGAATGCTCCACTAAGTACGGCACCAGAGAAGAATACGGATACTCGTCTATTGAGCTCATCACGTCTATACCATCCTGTAAGGTAGAAGTTCAGACCTGGGAAAAGACCAGATTCGAATAAACCGAGACAGAATCGTAAAGCTAAAAGTTGTCCGTAATTGGTGACTAGACCCACTAGATGAGCCGAAGACGAGTTGGATGAATCAGCTGAGAGGTCATGTACATTGTAGGAACTGTTAAGATAGGATAGGATGATACAAGTGGGTATGAAAGACTTACTGCAAGTTTGGAAGATGGCCCAGCAAATCTGACATTACGTGATCATCTGTTAGCTTTACCTGCCTTTGTCGACAACCATGATAGGGAGACTGACCATAGTAAATGGAATCCATCGTGAAGGTCTAAGTTTCTTTAAAACCAGATTGGAAGGTACTTCGAATGCTACGTAACTGACGAAGAAGACTATGCGAGAGAGATGGAGTTTACACGATGGTCAGCTGATGGATACGTGAGGTTGACATGATTCGTGACACTCACTCATCGAAGCGTTTGAGTATTCCAAAGAAGAGAGATTAAGGTCTTTTGTCAACCCTGTTTGGAAATCGTAAGTTAGCTTATGATCATGTTCATGATCTTACGCACTATCGAGATATTGGTGAGACAGTATGTATTTGACTCACCGACAAGTTTCGCTGCTCCCACATTTACTCGATCGATAAAACTGAGCAAGTATAGTAATCTACAATACACCGAATCAATATATGTCAGCCCGATTCGATCTACACACACCACGTATACTCATCTAATATATCCTCCTATCACTCACGTCATCCATGGTATCAAATTCAAATCCAATTTCCTCAGAAGTTTCTTCTCCGCTTCGGCATACTCTTCAGGAGACATACTGGCAATCTGCTCAGCAGCCAATTTGGAGTGATCGGGCATCGTATCTGGCATTTTGGAATCTTCCGTATTGGCCACATATCGGTGAGAATCCAATGAAGTTCGAGAAGCAGTGGTTATGTCATGTTTCTCTCCGTTCCCATTGCCGTCATTGATCCCTCTGATATGGTGATGATGATCTGTCATATTGGTTGATATCTGATGGTCTCACTGTCGAGTTGAAAAAAGGACAGACCGTACAGTACGTTCAATTCGTCAAATCAATATGATTAAGATGGAGAGGGTTGATGTAGCTCGAACTCTTGGCTTGAGTTATATATATAAACACAGAGGAATACGTCTACTCCTGAGGGGGATGGTGATCGGTCACATTACCTCTACCTTTTTCCATTACAAGTAGTCACTAAATTAGCTCGACTGTCACCCCGCTCTGGCCCCTTTGATTCATATGGTGCTCCGGTAGATCAACATAGGCAGAGTAACCGAATATTCAGTCATTTGTCATCGGTGTGCTCGTGACTGGCTGAGTTTATATCTGCTCATTCAGTGCAGCGGCAGAGTCGAGCACGGAGAGGAGGGGGGAGCGGGAATGGAGTGGAATGGGGAATTATAAAGTTATCGTACCTCACTTTAAACACCTATACCATCGGTCCGAGTACACCGGACATCGACCAAGGTCTTGATAAGCTGAGTCAAAATGGAATATTACCACGTCATGCTGTTCGATTTCACCAAATTGTCGAAATCAACTTTCAACCTTTCAACTTGACTGAATCAATCTTTCTTCTTTCTTCATTCCTTCTACTTCACTATACACCCAACAATACAATACACTACATAGCAACACGTAAAGCATGCATCAACATACCTACCGTACAACTTTCCTTTCCACTCCACGTACATCAACCTTTCTCTTCATCGTCTACAACTTATCCTACCCAAGCGCATTTGCCTAGTTCCTCTCTACCTCTCTTCGCCGCAAGGCTTAAAGAGAATCATACGAGTTGAACTTACTAGTCGATTTGGAATAAAAACGCTTTAGGTCTAGACAACCTGTGTTTATTCATTTCTTACGCAAGTGGAAGTGATTGAGCCGGCGTTGCGTCGTTCCACCCTTGATATGTTAATTTAGAGATGATATATCGAGGACTAAACTACGCTGATACTACTTATTACTCTTATATGTATCTATGTTGTATAGTCTGTGAATGCGGATGTATGGTGTTTACCTGTATGTGTATTTGGACTTTAAAACATAGGCATCATCATGATTCCCTAATCACATCAAGATTATTACTGAACGTTTGAACACCTGCAATCCAAGTCTCAACTGACAGGTCCAACTGTACGATTTCAGTACACGTTCACTTGCTCTGCACTCCGACTTGCAGTCAAACCCATCACGAACAAATCAAACAATGCAAATAATCTTCATAAACATACAAACAACCGTTATCATTATTATACGATGGTATAAAACTCATCCAACTGACCCTTGTTAAAGGGTAGTTCTACTTTTGGTTTTACTTTTACTCAATATTCTTTTGATTTTTGATTACAACCCATCACCTTTCCTCAATTTCACATGTTCCCTCTCTCCTCCTTCTTCTTCCCCTTCTCCGATTTGTCCAACTTGATTTTCATGTACGACCGACCGAGAATCAACCACTCTTCCTTTCCTTCTTTCCAACGCTCCCAGACCAGTTCCAACCCCCTTATGCCAAACATCTCCATCATACTCCATCGACGATCCTCCAACTCCCAATAGGGCAACCATAGTTTCTATAAACCATTCGTTCTTCTTGATATAATGTACCACCACAGTACTACTACTACTCATCTCATTCTCATCACCTAAGAACCTTTCCATTCGAGTCGGTCGTGTGGAATATACCTTGTTGATCTTCTCTTTCAGACTTTCTCCTATTGCAGAAGCAGGTTTCGAGAACGTTTGTTGATACTTTTGGTCATTCTTTGAGGTACTACTAGACGATAGGGAATCGCGTAAGAGTGATAAAGAAGATCCTTCGACGAGAGCTTCAACCTGTTGTGAAACTGTCATATCATTTGATAATGGTCGATAGGCAACTCCGAATTTGCTAACGCTAGAATAAGAATTGGCCGATTCGGCACCACCTCTCAAGGCCAATGTAGATGGAGAAAGTCCAGTGGTGTTTTCCATTCGGACTTCAGCAACTGTGGAGGGGAAGAGGAATCCGTGAGAGTAGCTACAACATCCCGATGACAATTAGCACAATCTACGAATTATCTGAAGGAAGAACAGTAAACTCGTATACTTACACTGTACCAGCCTTTGGATGGTCATAGATCCAACATCTCTCCGTCATCCATACTATCTGTTCCCTCTCAGGATGCATATTCATCCATTTCGCTACCAACTTATCTTCCTTGCCTCGTGTGAGAGTCCTCAGGGCAGGCGAAGCGTGAATGTATTGTACCAAATCGAATGATAGCGCATAGCATTCACCAGCCATAAACGTATTTTTGACGAGGTCTATCATGTATCATATTAGCAATCAGATTCCTTTCATGCGATCTTCGGAAGATGACACTTACATCCCCAGAAAGCTTTCGATCTCGGTGCGACCCTCAATCTCTTTTCCAATTCCCCAAGCATGATAAAACTATCTTCATCAGCTTTGACCACGTAATCAGGTTTTCTTTCCCCTTTCCATACGGGCGACAAAGAATGGGCGTCGGACTGTTGAACTTCATTTTGTATTTTTGGATATTCCCACTGAGGGACAGTAGCATTTTCAGCTGCCCAAGAGAAAAAGGCATGTGTTTTACCACTGTTCATGTTTTCGTCCATATCAAGCAACAGAATATCATTGAACGCTATTACATCATACCACCCCAGTCAGCATCCTATGCCAAAATATGATTGGAAAAGAATTATGCAACTCACCTTCCATTTCCAGTTGAACGGCTTTTTCAAACCTCTTCCTCGGTCTACCCATTACGAATCTAATTCTAACGCCTTCTGTACCTTCTCTTCTAGATCTCCAATGCGAGGCATAACTCTGTCTGATCATATGACGTCTTTCCACTCCTGCATCAGTTGTGAAAACTCCTATCAACACTCCAACAGGGTCGATGGAGCTGTTGGTAGACGAAATCTGAGGTTGAGGGGGAGTGAGATGTGGGTGGTAGGGCCAAGCTGGATGTTGAGGAGTTAAAGGCATTAGAGTCAAAGGTTTCGACGAGGTAGGTGCGAAAGAGTTTAGAGGTACGGATTCGATATGTGCAGAAGATGGGAATGAGGGATTGGAGTTGACGTTGGAATTGATATGGGGTGAAGGTAATGAGGGGTCTTGTAGTGAGTACAAGGTGGGATAGTTGGAGGCACAGTATTGTCGCCATGGTAATGGTTCTTTGTCAGGATTCAAAATATGTTTGAGGGTGAATGTCAATGTGACAGCGAATGCAGCGAAGAATAACAGGAATAAACTCTACAAAGATTGAAAGTATCAATCAGTATATTGGCACACCGCAGTGATTGATTCATAAGTAGACTTACAATACTCCATGGTTCGGTCGGTACAAAAACCATTATCCTCGCTAACCATTTGGATCCCCAGACTTTCTGATTCGGACCTACACTTCTCCTTCGTGCATTCATCGTTAATCCGCCATTCGATCTCGTATGACTATGTCCAGACATCAATCTATCCCTTTCTCTGTTCCTACTTTTGGCTGAGATACTATTCTTCCTATTTATCGTCACCCCACTACCATTGCCATTGTTATTGGTGCTTTGGTTTGAAGGTGTGAAAGATATCTTATCTTGGATAAGTTCAAATAACCAACCCCAGTTCCTCGTTCCGGTAGGAACGAATTTACTTGCTGATACAGTCGGTATAGGAAATCGTATTATCCTAGATGACGAAGAGGAAGAGGAAGTGTCGAAATTGATTTTAGGTGAAACGGATATGTCATTATCGATGGATCTTGATAGAGTCCTCTGCCACCATCCTGATCTAGGTATAGAGATAGTAGGTCTATGCGATTTATGAGAAGTAGTTATAGGTGAATGAGGAGGGATGTAATCGTCTTCTTCAGATGATCTCGAATCTGACCGACCGGTCGTCCAACCATACCTCGAACTAGATGTTGATATGGATGTTCGTGGACTGGAACCAGATCCACTGGGCTGAATCTGGGCGGCCGCAGCAGCAGTAGCATATTCCGAAGCCAAATCCTGCAAAGATGGATGAGGGGATGGTCCTGGTGTAGGTGCTCTGGATGGAGAAGGCGATACGAACGGTGAAGATGGTAAGGATAATGGTAAGATGTTGTACGGATCTTGAGGAAGGGGTTGAAGGTTCGATGGGGATGCCAAAGGTGCTTGAGAAGGAAGGATCGATGTTCGAGGTGGTGAGATATTGGTGGTATAAACATATCCGTTATTTACTGGTAAAGGAGGTGACATCGATGCAATCTCATTGGCAGAAGGAGGGGTCATACTTATGAAAGGTGTAGACGTCGATGTTGTTGAGGTTGATCCTGATCCTGATGATTCGCCATATTTGGGTAATCCACCATTACTCATATTCATTCTCCAATCCCTATTTCTATATTTATCTTTTCTCACAGTTCTCGTTCGATCCTCCAGACTTCCTTCTTCTTCTTCGTCTTCCTCTCTTTCGTCGTCAGATTTCGAATGTTTAGTACTGATAGGAGGTAATGTCAACCTATTTCCAGTCAACCAACCCAACGCTGAGGATGATGCCGGAGCAGAAGGTGGTGATTTGAGTAAACTTGATTGTCTACTTCTGGGAGATGTATATGGATTGCTACTAGTCGGAGTAGAGAGGGAAGGTCTCCGCCTTGTTATATGGTTATTACCGTATTCCTGAGTGGGCGTATGAACGTCTGATCCAGTTGTCCTACTACTAGAATACGAATCTTGATCATATGGATTGTAGGGATTGTGATTAACGTCTATTGACAACCGCTTGAGCGGGAGAGAATGCTTCTTTTCTGTTGAGGAAGGAATATTGACGTTTTTATCTTGTCGGTGATGGTGATAATCAGTATTGGGAGTACGGTTGATATAATGGGATTGTGATCGCGTTATGGTATGAGGTCGTAGACGTTTGGAAGGTGACGAGGGATTTCGTGTTCTGTCGACGTTAGTACTCGTCGTCGAGGAAGAGAAAGAGGGGATGGACTTTATCGAAAAATAATCTCGGTCACCGTTATCCAAAGCTGTTGTCGTTGCTGCGCCTTGACTATTTGTTGATGGACTACTAATCGGTGACCGTGGAGGTTTCGATGGTCCAGCAATAGGAGGAGGATAGAAAGAGTCTGAGGGTGAGGGCGGGATGATTGTGATTCCAGCTGGTGTATTAGCCTTTGGCGTGGTTGTTGCTGTTATATCATCTGAAGGTGTTAAAGTTGATTTACTAGATATATAATGATGATTGGTTTGGTTGAGATGGTGATTACTTTTAATCATAATTCTAAAGATGTATCACTGAGATTGAATTGTTTTCCATAATAGATAGTCTCTGTATGTCTGATGTCTGATCGGATTCACGTACAAGGGAGAGAGAGGTTTCACCTTAATTTTTGAAGGTGCAAATCTAAGATCTAAGATTAGCTTGGTTGCGCGAGGTAGGTCGGACCGGTTGTTCTCTGTTACTTGCTGCTTCCCTATGAGATCTTTACGTTTGGTCAGGTAGGTTTACGATTTGTGATGGTGTGACGGTGATGGTAGAAGCGAGGTGAGTGAGTTATTATTGCTATGCTATGCTATGCTATGCTATGCTATGCTATGCTTGGACTTTTACTGGTCTTGAACTGCAAAGGCCGTTGTCAGAGTGAAAACTGAAAAGATCCATGTCGGGGTGTTAGTAGGGTGCATTACGATAAAAATGTATTCATACTCTATTTACATATCTTGGTTTTCTAATGGTCATTACAGGAACAGGGTCCGGTCACTCGCTTAGTCCTCTAGTGCCTCTGGACAAAGGGATCAGGAAGTTAGGGTTCAGGGACATGAATTCCGCAGCAGCGGTCAACTTGTCGACTGCGCAGTAGCGATGGTGTACCTGGTTGCATGCTTTTGCTTTGGTTCCATAACAACGCGTGTAAGCTACAGCTAGCTAGTATGAGTAGTGGAGCACGTAAGTGGCGTATAAACGGGATAAAACGATAAACACATGCACCACGATTACTTTACTTCACTCCGTTCAAGTAATATTGCGCAGTAGTCAAATGCTTCAATTCCGACTGGATACGAGTAAGTTAATGTTCCCGTTCATGATGCGAACAGAAGAGGAGAGAAGAGGAAGACTGCAAGACTCTTGGCGAAGATCTGATGAGGCAAACCCCCCAAAGAAGAGTGTAACGGAGTGTTGGGGACCCCAAACTGTGGAGAAGCACTAGCACGCACATCTGGCAAAGAACATGATGCTTTTTATCAAAGACTAAATGCATACAAACAGACATGATACTGATAGAATTAAGATCCTACAGATTGACCGTCACCTCGTGCTACATGCGCTTCCTAGGTTACATAGCTCGCATTTTCCAGATGAAGTCCTCCTCTCATCTTTACCTTACCACTGTCTAGGAGGTTTACCTCTACCTCTACCTCTTCCCCCTCCTCCTCCCCCGCCTGCACTCTCACCATTCTCGGAATTCCAATTGGAATGCTGCTGCTGCTGATTGTTGTTCTTATTTGATCCTTTCCTAGATTTCTGTTGTTTACCTCCTCCAGTCTGCTGTGCAGGTGTCTGAGTAGGCGGCGCAGGTAAAGGTGGGAAAGCGTTTGGTGAAGGTGGACGATCAATTGGTGGTTTGAAGCCCTACGAACGATCATCATCGTCATCATCAGCTCACCAAGGAATGACGGCCAAGAGATGAGAATGTGAATAACGATACTCAAATTCCGTCTCGTGTATGTGACAACACAGAGGATTGTTTGAGTTGAAGTTGAAAACTTACCGTCTTACTTCCTTCCAAAAACACATTATTCATCAACCCCTCGAACCCTCTCAGATCATCTGTATCATCGTACCCTTTCCATATTTTGTAAAGTAACAAAGCGAACTTGGAATCCTCGATCGAATCATGAGTATTGGTTTGAATATCTTTCTTGAGTAAGAACCAAGCCAAGAATTTCAATGAAAGTTTACGATGTCGACCTGGTATAGTGAATAGGTTGACTGTGTCCATGACTTGAGAGGGAGGTACGAAGATATCTACTCGATGAGACGAATCAAGTCAAGTCAGGAACGATACTCTCACTGCAGATCACCAGAAGAGACTCACTAATCGTTCGGAAATCTTTGGACAATCCATGACCAATGAATATACATCCCAGATCGACCACTACACCGTACCATGATTATCATCAGCTATCTTTTCGTTCGTTATCGTAAGTCAAAGGAAGGAATCTCACATAACCTCAATTTCTTGTACGCCACCTTGAGAGGAACCAACGTATGAGGCGAGTTGTTGGGGTCCAAATCTCCAGCTGTTATGATGTAACCGGACGTCAACATGAACTCTTGATTGAGGCATATATATATATATATCCGCGGAAGTTGTCGACTCACCCTTGATACCCGAGAACTCAGTAAGGTAATCTACGACAGCCTCACTAGTATGTATGTAATCATCTATAAACGGCACACCTTCCTTTTCACCTTGTCCTCTAAGTACCGAAACTCTGGCAAGGGACATATGAGAAGGTCGAAGGATGTTTTTGGTTCCATCTGATCGGAATTCCATTTCTTCCTGCATGAATTGGCAACATATAATCAACATCGCTTCCAGGGGGTTAGATATCAGATAGGAAACTTACCTGCTGTAAAGCCACAAACTCAGCATCTATAGCTATAAGTGTCCCAGGTTTTGGTAATTCATTTTCTTCCAAAACCTTATGTTTGATCAGGGCATTACGTCGATTCCTAACACCGCTATGTCAACATATGATACACTAAAGTACTAGAAGCATGTATCAGGCTGACTCACCAAGCGATAGAAACATCCTTAAACAGCACACTCTTATCAATCTCTCTTGGTAATCCATTCAGATCCAATAAATTCGAAGAATCAACCCTCTGGAGGAAAATTACAGAGGGGACTTTCCATTGATCCGGAAAGTTGAAAACTTCTTCCTCCGATATGGATCTCACCAAGAAATCATTAAACATTATCCAATTGGAACCCGAATCGTTCGACACTGATAACCAATTTTTCATGTTAACCATCATCAGTATACGATACCGACATGGTAAGACAGACATGAGATGTGTAACTTACTTTTAACGAAAGAGACCAGATGAGCAGGTGTACGTTCATCCTCCTGGATCTGAACTACCAAACTTTTCACTTCATACCCGATTTTCTGTCCATCATCAACGTCAAGTTGAACACTTGGTTCCAAAAATCTCGTTTTGGATTTATGATCGTTTTTCCATATCTCGTATAGATCATTCGAAGTCATCATCGCATTGACGCTCAATACAGGTGGTAATTGATCTCTAACATTGTTGAGGGTACGTTTGGAGTCTAACGGTGCAAACGACTTGCAATTACTGCATACTGCTTTGGTAGTGTTTTCCCTGAATATCGAGGACTTGAGGACATCATCGAACTTGGGTTTACCAGTGCCAGTGGTAGTCTACCATGATATCAGCATTGATGGGTACAATAACATCAGTGAAATGAGAACGGGACTCACTTTCTTTGGGTATATTAGATCAACAGCATGTAACGTTGTATCCCTTTCCGAAACGAATCCACAACTTCTACACGTATTGGTAGTTTTGATTTGCACGCCCAATACCTGATCTATCGCTGATGCCTTTTGCACCTCATCTGATTTCTTCAAAGATAGATCTTGGATATCTTTCGTGCGTATATCGAAAGTCTCACCCTCGACTATCGATTCCGTACTGAAGGTCGACAACAACCATCTATTGAAATTCTGGATGAGCGAGCCGTAGGGTGCAGTCGATTTATCGTTATCGTCCATCAACCCCAATGCAGATGCTATACGATTTTCACAATGTCATTAGCACCTATAGATACACGTATGGTGGGACTGATCTAAGTAGACATAATAACACACCTTGTGGCGTGGCACTGAACGCTCTAGAGAAATTACTAGCCTGACAGTTCCTTCCTTTTGCATCTTCCAGCATCCTGAATAAGAATCCAGCTTCGCACAGAAGACAATGCTCTTTCTTGCAATCCACACATATATGGGCGGTCGCCACAGCTCGTATAGGTGAGATATAATGAATAGCTTGTAGCAAAGAATTGGTGTAGGAGTTGAGAATATCGGTTTCCAGTCCCGAATAAGCAGTTCGATTGTAGTATCTACAAGGATAAGATACTCATCAGCTACATGGCACTTATATGCCGTTCGGTCAATATTTTCAGGAGAGGGTTATAAGCGTGTCTTTGAGGAGGTATCGATTGACTCACTCAAAATCAAAATCTTCTATACCAAATTTGGAATATTTAATTTCTACTTTCCTATAATATTTCGGTATCTCCCCATCACCCATCACCGCATTTTGTTCATCATCATCATCGTCATCTTCTATCACATGTTCATCATCGACATTCATCAAATTCTGATTTCCTCCACCACCACCACCTCCTCCAGTGATTTTCTTGGTCTTCTTGGTGGCTTTCGCACCATTCTTTTTCTCCAATTTATCTTTCTCACTTCTGAATCTAGGTTCACTATTCCTTCTTCCATTAGTACCATTCATCAATCTACCGTTCTGGTTATTTACGTTCGTATTCTTATGTACGTTACGAGCACCCGGTCGAGAAGGTATAACGTATCGTTTACCTTTTAATTCCTTTGGTGTAGTGGCATATCCAACGAAATCTACCATTTTCATCGAATTCAACACGGATGTAGGGATAGGTAAAGGCGGGTTGAAGAATGGTGAAGCGTCTGTGCCATATAAATCTGGTGGGAAATTGGATAATAATGGCTCGGAATAGTATGGCATACCGATGAGGTTTAAGGGGCTATGCAACATCGTAGTGATAGTCAGCGTCACGTTGCGGACAATGTTTGATGGTCTTGGCCTCGACTACACATTACACTCACGTTGTATCTTCCCAGACTATAGGAGGTAAAGGATCCGCCTGATCTGGCCATTCAGGTTTAATCCCATCATAACCGTTGAAAGTGGGCAAGACCAATTGACCATTCTCATCAAGCTGCGCAGTCTCACCCGTATCATGATTCGTCCAAAGATGTAAATTCCCATCGGCATCTCCAAAAGCCAGATAATCACCTCGGGGAGACAAGGCCATGCTCGTCACGTATGAATTGATATCGAGTTGCTGGAACATTGATCCCGTCGATCCAGTTGACATGTCGACGGTCTGTAACATCCCCTGCTGTGAGGATATCACCAGCTTTGATGGATCTGTGGGGTGAAGTAAGGCGAATGCTGGTCCGGCGGGAAACGAGATGGGTGGTAGGGGACGAAGAGTTCTGATATCGTAGATTTTGACTAGTGGGTCGGGTAGAGGGTGTCCTTGCCTATAAAAATGAGATAGCTATTAGCCATGCGATTAATTCGAAGAACAAAGTGACACATGAGTAATTATGGGGACTCTTTAACGAATATTGTCACAGCTGTCTGATCGGATACTGAGGGGACATAGCATGAACAAACCACTGACATATGTGTCCACCCCCAGGTACATACCAGATTCCCCTGTACGTCCGCCCCATTCAGTCCACCCGTATGGGCCTGGACGGGTACAATTGACGATTGCGATTTGAAGCCTGTCCTCGGATCTAAGAGGTTAATCTGTCCTGATAGACTAGCCGATAAGACTGATCTGCTTGATAGAGATGGAGAAAGTTTCACAATGGGTGCATTGGGTATATCGACCTTTCGGACTATCTCTCCTCTTGCTGTGTTGGCTAGTATGAGGGGACCTGTACCTCCCGCGATTACTTCGTGGGAATTGACCGGGTTAGGGGCCATTGATCGAAGGGTACGAGAGGGGTCGCTGGGTGGGTGTATCTGGATCAGCCTCCATCTACCAGACTTTCGATATTATCTGCCCAGACTTATTATCCACAATGGGTGATCCATCAACATGGATCTCCCTTCCTGTTCGACCCCACAATCCTCCATCTATAACCTTACCTTACATCCTACACTCAAATGGATCTAAGCCAATCACTCACTCGACACTCCATTTAACAGCCCCACCTCTCTTCCTCCCACTAACTCCTCCTTCAGTCAACGACCACACATCCCTATCCGTGATCCTCAGCTCCTTCACAGCCATATTGATCCCAGCCGCCATATTCAGATACCCTCCCTGAGCCACAGCGGAGAGTTTTGATCCGTGAGCAGGGAACTGAACATTGCGCGTCAGACTGATGGGCGTACATAGTGCAGTAATCGTTCCAGAGGAGGTACCAAGCCATATAGTATCTGAGAAAGAGTCGATGCTGATCACGGTAGAGATAGGTTTAGGGTCGATGGACGTTGGGGGCAGGGTAAGGAGATGAAGTGGGTTGTAGGTCATCTTGTCATTGGCTTAGCAGTATTTTGAGATGAAAGTGGAAATAAGAGGTCGGATCAGGGAATGACCTAAAAATGGTAGACAGATGGATATAGATGATATTGACACTATGATCGGATGCAGTGAGAGGACATTAGTTGGTAGGGGGATGAAGGAGATAACTCTGCCGAAGTGACGCGATGATGCTCTCTTGTCACTTACTCGTAATGTTCACCTCCACCTTCGCCTGCTTTCGGTCGAAATCAACTTAGACCTGCAACCACGAAGAAGTGTCCATTCATGCATATCATCTCTCATCATCATATATGTTTTATTATATATAAATATATGCACTATGATAATGTGTTGTTCTCGTCTTCACATACTTGTCCTCCTCAACCCTGCTCAGTCCTATCAGAAAAGACTTGTAGTCACCTTACAAGTCCTTCTTACCTTCTGCTCCCTCAGTCTCTGTTTTCGTCTCTTTACCTTTCAGTTTCAACCTCTTCTCACCTTTATAATTATCCATCGCATTTAATCTTTCAGGTAAAGTAGGATGAGAATGATGATACATCGAGTAAAGCCAATCGTTATGAGGTGAAGATAAGTTGGTTATATGTAATTTGATTAATGCAGATGATAAATCGGATTTCTTATCCAATTGAACGGCGAATTCATCTACATGCATGTCCCATCAATTAGCGAAGGATCATTCCCGATATGTCAATGGTTGTAGAAGATATATGAGTGTAAGTATGGATAACTTACCCGCTTGATATTCCATTCGTCTAGTCTCAGCGTTCAACAAGAACTTGACAAACGCATCGGTAGGTTCAAGCACGAGTTGGAATAACATGAATCCAATACAGATGGGTTGAGGTTTAGCGACGGCCAGAGAAGGATCGAATCCGAACGAAGCGTAGAGAGATTTGTTATTGATGAAGATTGAGAAAATGGTGAGAGTTAATAGGAGGTGGAGTTGGGTAACAAGGAGGAGTTTGGTTGGGTGGGCTACAATAATATGTGATGCGATATCAGTGATAAGTTCTTAAATCGTATGGCTATAACGAGACAACTCACCATAATACCAGTGTCCTAGCTCATGGCCTACACACCATCGTCAGCTTATTTGAAAGATCGGCTGGCGTTTACAGCTACTCACCAAGTACAGCAACGACTTCATCTACAGTACTATCCTTGATAAGGGTATCGTAAATGACGATATGCTTTGACCAGGGCAGACCGTAGAAATATCTATCAGAACGAGAGTATAAGCTTTCGTAACTCTATCTACAATTGAGAACCAGCTAGCTGGAGACGTAGGGGTGGACTTACGCATTAGAATGTGATGATCTCTTACTTCCATCAATCACATAAAGGTGTTTGAGAGGGAAGCCTAGTTGACCAGCAAGTTCCTCAACTTTGGTTCGGAGTTCACCTTGAGGGAGAGGTTCGAGCTTGTTGAAGAGTGGTTGGACTGTAACGGAGCATATCAGCTCTTGAGTTGACGCACAGGAGCTTGATAGCTGGACCTACTGAATGTCGGATAAACAATTTGAAGTGTTAATTGAATACCGATCCTGGCGATCAAAGCATTAGCTTGTTCACTTGCTGACGGGTTTCTTGCAGAGTAACCTACAGGAAGACCATCAACCATGGTACAAAGCTTTTACCTGCCCAATCGATTATCCTCAAAAACCCAGCTAAGACAGGAAGCCCAATGACAGCTGCCAGAGCGTAGGTTTTGATCGTGTCCATAACCCATAACTTGACCGTTGACTTGTTGAAACCATGTTTCTGCTCTAATACGAATGTTTGGTAGTACGACCAAGGTAAACCGGGGAAAGAAGAGATGAGAGTTAACACCGTCATCCATGCTAATGAATGTGTAGTCTACTCAGGGTCAAAATTCAGAACGATATTATCAGTGAGTGAGAGATCGAACAAAGGAGCTATGTCTGAAGAGCACTTACAACTCGATTAGGTGAGATACCAATTTTACTCAAAAGACCACCAGTGAAATTCCATAATCCAGCATAAGCACCTAATTTGATTAGACCCCAGCCTAGGAACTGATCAAAGATCAATTTCAGAAGAGCGAATCTGGTCTTGTCTTTACTGTACGATTGAGCTTTCGTGAATGTCTCTTTTGATACGTGCTGTTTCAGTGCAGGCGGTGGAAGAGGTCGCTCATAGCATGGTAATTGACGGCGTCTACAAGCATCAACGAATAAAGATCAGGATACTCTTCGGTGTTCATTACTCAAGAGATGGCCCTGCTTGCAGCGAAGCATATGGCAGTGTCCACTCACAAGATATAGACTTCAAAAGCTGTTTGAACCCATGTACTGAGGATCACCAATTCCCTATAGTTGATTTTAGGTGTGTCGACGAGTTTGGCCAAGTAGGTGATCACACCGTCTATAGCTGATACGAGGGAGTTGGTCATCTTGCTTTCTCACTGTACTGTACTTGCTCGCCTGTCCGGTGAACGAGAGAGTAAACGGACAAGTAGAAAGAAGGGTGCTTCGATACTTTTGGATGCTGCCATGATCTTTTGTTCGTCATCTCGTTGCTGGTTACGTGGCACGCGGCACGTCTTGGCGGGTTGAAGGCGGCGATGCCCGCTTGATGATCTTTCGGACATTTATCGACCGATACCACAAACGTCATTAACGAGATCTTTTAGGGATTCAAGATGTTGATTCTTATCTCACAACGTATAGACCAACATCGACCTGTACATAATCATCCCTGAAGCACTATGCTCGAGTCATCTTCACCAACATTGACATGGACCAACGTCCTGATCGGACTCCTATTCATCCTATTCGATTCCCTTCTGTCCCTAGTGTTGGGCTTGGGAATAGGGGGTTCCCTTATGGTGGCCGCCGGAAGATGCGTCTTGCAGTTGAGCGTGATGGGTCTGATATTGGATAAAGTGTTTGCTAGTAACAACATATGGGGGGTGTTTGGTATTGCAGGTGAGCTATTCAAGCAGCCTACCATGGGCTCTTCCTCTTTTAGGAGTGTCCATTCATGGGTTTGTAATCGATGCAAATTGACACGTGCTTTTAACAATACCTCATAGCTCTACTAAATGTCTTGGGCGCCTTTGAAGCTACTTATAACAAATCGAAGAGAAGGTTCAGTAATATGGTATGCACATATATCACATGATGTCTGCTCTGTGGTCCCACCAGATGCAATTCTCAGCTAATGATAGATAATTTTCGACTTAGTTCCCCCTAATCCTCGCGTCAATGTTAAGTGGTACCGTACCAATCTCAGTGATAGGAACGAGATTCGCAATGTCCCAAAATCCATTCTGGAAACCTGATCAATATGGTGAGGTTAACCCCCTCCACACTTGTCCTATATCGACTTGATTTGACTAAGTGTGTCTGGAATGTCAATGTGATAGTACCTATAATAGGTATGATATTAGGAAATGCTATATCGGCAATTGGGATCGCTCTTAATACGGTCCACAAAGAGTTCTCAGAGAACAAGGATAAAGTAGAGACTTACCTTGCCTTCGGAGCAAGTAGGTTCGAAGCTTGTAAACCTGTTGGAAAAGAGGCCTTGAAGTTGGCTTTGTTACCAACTGTCAACCAGATGAGGTGAGTCTTTCACGAGTCCAATTCGAAGAACAAGTTATAGAGTGGCGCAATACGCTAATATCGGATAATGGCGATTTGGCAGTGTCATTGGTCTGATTTCGATTCCGGGTGAGTTAGCAGCTGAGCAACCATGTCAGGCTCTTCATCAGCTCACACATCGCATGTCCGGTGATATAGGTATGATGACTGGCGCCATAGTAGGCGGTAAGAGTGTTGAACAAGCAGCTCGTTTACAGAGTAAGCATGATGATCAGCTTGCTGCAATCTTCGCAGTCTGTCGTCTCTTGTTGCTGACACATTATACGCTCTTTCAGTGATTATCATGTTCAGTGAGCTTTTCGGTCAAGAATGAAATTCACTTCAAAGATAGCTGACTATTTGACATTAATATAGTGATATCAGCCTCATCAGCATTATGTACTCTCCTCGCCCTGTTCTTCTCTCTCACCACATTAGTCGATTCCCGATGTCGAATCCGACCTGATCGTCTGGACTCTCGTAAACCCATCTTCTACCGATATAGGGATCTGGCAGGGGAGAAAATCTGGAAAGGATTGAAGGGGCTGAAGTGCTGGGGAAGGAAGGAGAGTGGAACGGAGGAGGAGAGAAGGGGTCTATTGAATGGCGGACACGAATGATTGAATCATTGATTCAATTGACATATCTGGAGAAAATGGAATTTATTGGTCGAATTAGAACATAGAGTAATAGACTTTAGCTGTCTTATCAAGACATAATGCATTTTTACTATGAATATGGTACAACAAATCCACGTTCATGCGTCACTCCTCTTCCTAGGTGGATATAACACTCTGTTCACCAGATCTACAGGTAGATCCACAGCTTGAGAACTCGCTTTATCTCCTACTGCATCGAAGTAATAAGGTGCTCGCCGCCTATCTTCATTCTCCTGTTGTTCTGTCCCCGAGTCTATGGGTTCAATTGGTGGAATACCTGCATATGGATCTACGACAAGATAGATCAGTCTCATTGTCGAGCCCTTCGCCAAGTGACTTGGCGATTACTGACCTGTTATACAATCTATCGAATTCCAATCTGGAGTTCTATATATCGTCAGAGCGGCGTAGGACCAGTACGTGAGTAAGACGACCATCATGAGCCAACACGGGACGATTATACTCCATTGTCTAAAACACAATAACACTTTAAGTATCCGATTACCCCTCAGTCTCAGATCCGACGACTTACCTATTGGGCAACCAGCTCGTCCAACTACTGTCTCCAGGTGAGAAAGCCCAAAAGAGATACAAGGCAAATAGAAGATATGTACCTAGTATAGCTATACTGGAGTACACGTCGACAGAGTTGGGTAAATCATCTTGAGGTTTTTGGCTGGCTGAGTCCTCACTTGGAGGGATTGGGGGCCAAGGAGAGATGGGAGATAAGGGTGAGACGGGATTAATGGTTGGCGATGATTTCGGCGAAGGGGTACGGGCGAGTGAGGTGGAGGACATATCTTGCTATATACTTTGTACCATCTTAACGTGATACTCGGCTAGCTGGATGGAGAAAAGCATAAAAGTGGTCTTTAGTGTAGCTAAGATGAGTTTAGTGATCGGCGGCACAAAGTGCGAGCAAACATAATAAATAATGAACAATAACAAACGGATATCTCCGCACGGATCTCTTCGTTATCCGGCCATAAGACACTCAAAGGACGCGCTCAGAGCACTGACATGACATGACCGCCAAACTCAATGTACCAGGAGTGACTTCATTGTTGTCGAGCCAATATAATTGCTGTCAACATATGACAGGTACCCTGCTGGTCTGCTGGTCTACTGGTAGCGATATCAACTTCCAATAGAAGTCGCTGCAAGGAAGGACGTACGTAGCAGGGAGGAAGAAGAAGCAGGAACACCGTTGCAAAGGAACCCTTGACCTTGCCTGTACCATCATCACCAGCAACTCAAATCAAGATGAAATCACCCTCTTTGACTACACCCACCCTATCCTCCTCTTCTATCCGTTCACCCAATCTCGCTCCTAACAGAGCACCGTCGCCAAATCTGCCTCATCGACCATCAACCTCGTCGAACCGTTCGTTGAAGAGATCAGAAGCGGACTTTGAAGCAGCTCTGTTAGATCCTAAATCCACGTTGTTCTTATCTGCTGGAAGTCCAATAGGTGAAGATGATAATGATCCTAATGCGAATACGAAATTGAAGAAGTACAATGATCCAAATGCTCCTTTGCCAGTTGAGAAAACGAGCTTCGAAGATGATTTGAACAACTTGAAAAATAGAGGATTAGGTATATTAATGGAAAGTCCATCAAGTCCAACCAAGAGGAATAGTAACATAGGTGTTATACCTCCTACACCATCTACGATAGGTACAGAGAGAAGACATAATAGGCGAGCATCTCAGATGACGAATGATAGTGGATATCAAAGTAGTGGATATAGCGATACGACGACACCATCTAGGAGGAGAGCAAGTAAATCTTTGGGTATTGATGGTCAGTCGTTTCCTCCTCCCGAAACACCTCCTTTCGTTATGTATCGTATCTCATATATATACCTTTCTACATGATACCTTCAAAATCACACTACTACTGCTACTACTGCTACTACCGTGAAACAAGTTAAAGAAAGGAAAAGCTGACTTTTAACTTTATGTCTCTTGAATATCGCGATCCTAATTTTCATTTCCTCTCCCGACATTCATTCTGCTTCTCCTCTTTCCTCACACCCACATACGCACATACACACAGCCGAGTTGGGTGAAAAACCAATACCAAAGCAAAGTTCGATGGCTCCCAAGCGAAGATCGATATTCCGTTCGCCCGGTACAGCATCATCACCTGATTTGGCGACTTTAGTGAGAAAGGCCAAGGAAGCTAAATCGGCAACGACAACCACAAAAATCGATGAATACATTACACCTTCTTCAGCTGGACCTACGACGACTACTACACCGGTTAAGAAGGGAAGTACCAATCGTAGACCAAGTGTGTCTAACTCGATCAAAGGTTCCAATATCAATCCTCCGACAACACCATCTCAAGCTGAGTCGTCTACAACGTCAAGAAATAGAGAGAGTTCAGAACCCAACCCGAAAGTGGATAATGAACATTGGCAAAGATATGGGAATATGATGGGAGGAAACCAGATGGTTGTTATTGCTGAAGGCTCAGGTACGATAGGTGGAGTGGGAAGAAGTAGAACTCAGTCGTCGGATGAGGGTTTCAAAGTGAGCTTGACGTAACATAAAAAGATATCAGGGCGTAAGGAGCTGACTTCATTTCAGAGCATGAGAAGTAAGGCTAGAGGTGTATTCGGAAAGATGTTTGGGACCTCGAAGGATCATCATTTGGTAAGCAGTTGCAGTTTCACTGGAGTATATCACCTCTGGTAAAGCTAACACATCGCAGCCTCCTATTACGCCACCTTCTGCGACCTCATCTCGCTTCCCCGACGACAATAGTCCACGCCCACCTGTTCCTCCCGTCCCATCCGCCTACGCCGCCAATCGACGCAAAGCACCCAGTCCACCTGGATCCCCACCTGATGCCTTTACTGCCAATGCTAATCCCCCTCCATCCTCTCGTTCTATATCTGCTTCTACCGTTCAAACTCAACGTCAACCCAGTCCAGTATACGATGGTCGAGATTCCGTTACACCCACAAAGAATCGGACAGTGTCTGGAAACAGTAATCTCAGTACAGACAAACCTCTGCCGGCGGTGGTAGAACCTGAAGATGGACCGCGACGAACTCCCAGTACGTCTCTGAGAGTATCGGGGCACACTCGTCAACCAGCGAGTGCAGCGTACGACGAAAGTCCACCTGCAGACGAACCTCCTCTGAAGCCCTCAGCTTCACCCGCTACACAGGCGGTTTATACGTTCAAGTCCGATATGGCGGGGATGTTAGCCAATATAGGGCAGACGGAGCCTGCTAAAGAATTGGGTTTACCTCCAGATAGTATAAGACTGGCAAGAAATAGGACGATATCCACGGAGACTGCTCGAGAACCAATAAAAAACAGATTCCCTACCGGATTGGGCAGAACAGCTTCTATCAGAAATACCACTAGCCATCTATCGCCTATACCCAACCAGCGGACTAGCTCTTTACCTGTTGGATCTTCTCAACTCGAAAGGGTCGTTCCTCAACGTACGACTTCTTCACCTTCTCCTAACGCTTCTCTCAATGGCGATTCCAGTTTGATGCCCAAACAGCATGCTATATCGCGATCTTCAAGTAGATCATCAGGTAGGAAATCATCAACATCGAAATCACCTGTCCATTCAACTGTACCTTCACCTAACCGATCACCATCTTTATCAAGAAAAAAGAAATCGTGCGATGAAGGTGGATCACCGTTGGTACCATCGTCAGTCAGATTGATATCTAGCCCTAAACAACAGGAGAGCTCGACAATCTCGCCTCTGAATCTGACAAGCGAAGGATTGGCCAAATCATCTTTCATCAATAGTTCGCCGTGGGGTAAACAGACTCCCAGGTTGATGAGTGCTCCTACGTACAGCAACAACGAGTTGAGCAAGGATGATCAGCTGGAAGTGGTCGATACTCCTCCGGAAACTCCTAGGACAACACATGAAGAAGATGAAGAGGAGAAGGGCAGAAGGTTGGCGTGCGAGTTCCTGGAAGATGACTTTGTTAGTGTACCCGGTGAGAAGGTAGCAGAGTTTCTGGGTGGACCGTGAGTTCGACATCTCTCTTGTGCTCGGTTACTGCTGACGGAGTTGTAGTCGAGCGGTCAATGGGATTGCTCTTAAATACTATATGCAATATTTCGATATGAAAGGGCAGACATTGGTTGATTCATTCAGGTGAGCTGAAGGTCGATAATCTGTTTGAGGGTACGCTTTAGCTCACATGATTTGTAGGGATCTATGTCAGAAACTTCACCTGAAAGCTGAATCTCAAGAGATTGACCGAATCATTGAAGGGTTCTCAACTCGATATTTCGAGTGTAACCCTTCGACCGTCTATGGTACACCCGGTGTCGTCCACACAGTCACAGCGGCAATGCTCATGCTTAACACCGATCTACACATTGCCGAATTGAACAAACATATGTCAAGGGCCGATTTCGTCCGTAATGCCATGCGAGCCATACACGAGAGTATGCCAGCTGGAGATAGATCTTCTACACCTGATTTGATCAGGGACGATAGTAGTAGTATGAAGTTGGGATTCGGTTCGAATGCTTCTATGGCTCCTTCATTTGTCAGTGTCAGAGCAAAGACACCTGCAAACCCACCTTCAACTCAACGAAGTGCTTCTGCACCTGTCGTTGTCAATGCTGGACCACCCCGAACGGACAGTACATCGTCGATCGGAACCAACAGGACAGAAACGAAGGCTCGAGGAAGTTCAACAACAGTCAGCTCATTCAACTATAACAAAGCTTGGGAGGTTGAGGCTGAGAATGCCCTAAGGGAGATATACGCAAGTGTGAAAAATGATAGGATCTTATTACCTATTTCAGGCAATCAAGGCTCCAATGGGAATCGACAGTCGATGATTTCAATATCGAGTAATGGACCTTTCGATAGGAGTCGAACGGTCAGAAGTCCCTCGGATAGAGTGAATGCGTTGAAAAGAGGTAGTATAAGAGGTATGCAGGGATTGTTGAATAATCCTTATGGATCACAATGGTCAGCTTCTGATGGGAGGCTCAGTCCGACTCCTTCTTACGCTACGTCCATTAACGAGGTGAGCGATCAATGTCTGTCTAAATCAATGATGGATATAGTCAGCTGACCAACTTTGATTCATTTAGGGTCTCGGTTCTTTTGCGCCTACTTTGGGATTCGCCTCTAACCTATCGCATACGGTGATTCGCGAACAGGACGATGAGATCCGCAGTCTCGATTCACAAACGAGCGACGATACGACGGAAGATATGGATGATGATGAGTTGGCTTTACTTGGTGCACCATGGGCGAAAGAAGGTCTGTTATCCAGGAAACTGTATTGGGAAGCAGTAAATAAAAGAGCAAAGAAGAATGATTGGAAACAATTCTTCGTGGTCATTTCCAAAGGAGAACTGTACATGTTCACTTTTGGTGAGAAGGGAGGAGGAGGATTCATGGGTGGGTCAGTAGGTGGTGGAAATTGGCTTGTAAGTTCAATCTACCTTATTCACTCATCTAACGATAAATCGAGGAAATGAAATCTTACTGATCATTGAATGGAATTCATTTTATTGTAGGAAAATGCCAATGCGAATGGTCAAATCAGTCTAATGCACACCATGTCAGTCGCATTACCTAAACCGGGGTATAATGCCAATCGACCTTATTGCTTTTCGCTTGCCACTCCATCGGGAGAAACAAGCTTCTTCCAAGCTGGTACCGAAGATTTGGTTTCGGAATGGGTATCAGCGTGTAATTATTGGGCAGCAAGGAAATCTAGACAACCCTTGCAAGGTGGTGTATCAAATATGGAATATGGTTGGAATAGAATATCATCCACAGAAGGTGAACAACGACAACGTGACGATGATGATGATAGAGCTAGTGTGAAAAGTGGAAGAAGCAATTTATCAAAATTGAACGTCTCGACCTATGGTAGGAGAAATAACCATAACAATCACAGTATGTCAAATCCGAATGACAAAATTTATATAAATGATTGGAAACCTCCTCCACCTGCTACGATGCCTTCACCCCTTGATGAGGAATCTCAATTAGAAGCTTTGCAGAACTATATTAGAGCGTTGGTTGATGAATTGGAGGGTCATAAGGCGATTGAAGAACCGATGAATAAACTTGTGAGTTATCATGTTATATATTTTATTATAATACTGGAACCATGCTTTTCCTAGTGTATTGTATTACGATTTTACTGATCTTTTGTTGTTGGAAACATAGTACACATCAGGATCTAAAAATCATACCAAAGCGAGAGAAAATTGGAAAGCGAAGTCGCACTATATCCATACGGAGATATTTAAATATGAAACTTATGTCGAGGCTTTGCGAAATGCCATCTCGTTAAGGGTTAAGAAGCAGGGTGAAAAGAAGTTGGAAAAATCTTTAGCTAGGAGTATGACTAGTTTACATCGAAAGGATTCGCAAGACGATGCCAACGAGGAAGAGGAAGAAGAATACGAAATCACTACTACCAAGAAGAATGGAACCCACAATGGACATGACGAAGAGGATGATGATGACGATGAAGGATATGGTACACCTAGTGGAAATGATACGATTAGACGATAATACGGTTATTCTGTTTGTTGATGTTTGATATCTATATGATTTTGTATTTATAGTTGATATGATATGTATTTACATTTTGTGATGATGCAATATACTGAAAGAGGCTACGTACGTGCATTGTACAAAGTAAGGCAAGGTGAATCCTGAGAACTGAAAGTTCATAACATACTGTTTTTGTCGATGAAGGAGTGTACAACTACGACCGTTGAACTTTGTTTCCCAAAGACCTGAACTATATATCTGGTATATCTACCAGTCTACCAAGAAAGGCCTCACTGGACAAAGATATATAAACGGTATGCAATGTACAGAGATTGATCCACGATGTCAATTCCTAATGTCACTTCAGCATTGCAACACCCCTTCCTGTCCAAAGTCGCCACCTTCGAAAGAACAAGCCCAAGATGTACGAAACGACCTTTGAAGATTTCGAATTCATCTTATGGACTATCCTCACCCCCATAGCCACGTATACGTTCTTCACTGCCCCCTGCTCATCCCCTTGGAATGAAAGATTGTGCTGGCATGTGTTGTGGGCTTTGGCTTTTTGGTTGAATAGGAGATATGGGTATCCGGAAATTGAAGATCCGCCTGTAAGTCTTCCATGCCTGTTGGTCAAAGAGACAATGCTTATGTGCTGTATGAGTGGACCAAATAGCCCGAGTTTTGCTATTACAGAGAACCGATCGTTCTAACGCCTAGGAAACGAACACAGAATAGATCCCGACGTATACCCAAAGACTGTTTAGGTATGAATGGATTAGAAGATGATATAAGGGGGAAAGATGAATTCGGCTTTTTTTCTTTTGCCACTTTACGATAGACTTTCGAAAGAACTTTGAGGATACATAGGGTGATGATAAGCTTTGGATGGGTGAAAAGGATTCTTGTTATCGATTTATATCATGTATATGACTGAAACTATGTATCGATGTATCTGGTCCTGTTCGCTACCTTTTTACTCTAGCAATGAGGACTGAGTAGTCCATGTTCGAATGGCAGATGAATGTGGAGCTCACTTATCTTAATAGTAAGGATTGGTCTATCACAATTCCTTACATCTGCTAGGAAGTCTAGTCTACTCTTGACATCAGGTTTACTAGAATACATATTCTCTCGGTTTAATGTATTGAGATGATCGACCGCCTACTGTATCTGGTCTGGTCAGTCACCTGAAATTAGGTTAAGCGAGTGAACACACACTTGCACACGGACCTCCCCGCCGGCCATACGTACCATCAGTCAGACTAGACTCTCCACGTGGCTCTCGATCTCGTTTAATTGACGCCAGTTTCATTTCATTTTCCTAAAAGCAATTTTTTTGTTTACAGGTTTCGGGTTTCTTACAGAGCTGGGATCTACGAGTATCTACAGTTCACTTTTCTATCTATCTCTTTCTCCACTTCATCTAACATCCTGATCCATCCAACAACATAAACAATGTCCGACGTAACTTACCTTAAATCGTTACTTGGTGTTCACCCAGATTTCCCTAAGAAGGTATGTCCATGTCCGCCTTATCTCTCTTTCACACGTTTCTTACCCTTATCATCTGCCATCAGACATTACATATATACTGATCGGCGTATTGATATGTAGGGAGTAACATTCCTCGACATCTTCCCGATCCTCCGTGATCCCGTCGCTTTCGAGACACTCATCACCCACCTCTTACATCACATCATCACCACCAACGCCGAACGACCAGATGTCATTGTAGGTTTGGACGCTCGAGGATTCCTCCTGGGTCCTATCATCGCCATGAGATTGGGATGCGCCTTTGTACCAGTTAGGAAAGGTGGTAAATTACCTGGAAATGTGGAAGTCGTGAAATACGCGAAGGAATACGGTCATGATGAGTTTGAGATGCAGAGTGGAGCTATTAAAGATGGTCAGAAATGTATTGTCATTGAGTGAGTTCCTCGTATCTTCGTATCGCCGTGTGCATCATTCTTTCCTTTCTTTCTCACAATACCTACTCAGCATGGAAGTATGGGGATATTATATATTTATCATGATTGTTTTCATCCCTTATCTTGCCTGTGCTGAGTTTCATCGATCAAGAGACACCTCTTCATCATCACACATTCCTCTCCTCATATCACATTAAAACGTACTGATGAACCCTCCTCTACCACAGCGACCTCATCGCCACAGGAGGATCAGCCTCAGCCGCAGGTGAACTCATCAAGAAATCAGGTGGTAAGACTTTAGAATACGTCTTCATCGTCGGTCTACCTTTCTTGAAAGGTCATGAGAAATTGGACGCTCCTTCTTACTGGATCGTAGAAGCTGAGGATCAAACTATACCATCCATATCACCAGTATAGGACAGAGGCCTTGCTGTCATTCGATCTTACACGTATTCCGTTCAGATCTGGATCTAAATCTGCTTTCCCTCTCTCTTGTTCGCTATAAACTAGAATATACCATATAATCTCATAGATCTACCTGTTCACCATATATATACATGTACATGTGGGATATGCAAATATAACAGTGCTGATAAATATACATGAGAGGAATGGAAGTGTCATTGATCATTATATACTGTATGTTACAATGCGGGATAGACTAGAAAGGGTACCGAATGGATGATGCGCGGATATGATACAGTATGGGAGAATGCTGGAATGTATATGCAATGAAAGATGGATGTAAGTGTCATTATGTGTGAAAGGTGGGTACGTTGCGGTTCAAAAAGAGACATGGTTGAGACAGACAACATGAAGGAACGAGGTCGTGAGTCATGCTTTTTCGGCTTCTAATCTTGTTGGTATCCAGCTGTTTGAAGACAGATACTGGCTTCACGTTGAGGGACGACTTCCGATTCCGATTGATATCTCTGATATCTCACGGGAGACAGTCTCTTCTGTGCATTTTGATTTTGCTCTACATCCCTGCGCTCACCAAATTATAATGACTCGGCCAGAGATGTAAATCCGTATCGAAAGATTCTTTCGGTGGGATCCGTTGGTCGATTATGGTATTGATTGGATTGGGCGCACGAGTATTGCTCGTTGCTAACCGAGTCATGGCCAATTTCGTCAGTTGCGTTACTTCGATCGTGTCCGATGGCAGCGAAAGCAATTCTTTCAACTCACATTGTCCATGATTATTCCCTCTTTCAACCCTTTCACCTTCACCTTCAAATACCGTTCCTTCCCCACTAAGACTTCCACTTCCACTCTCACTTAAATTGTCGCTCTCGCTATCATCGGTGGTGTCATCTTCCGAATCCGAATCGATGATCAAAGCTCTCATAACACCTTCCATACCATTCTCCAGATCAGCCATCGATATACCTTGAGTTGGTGTGACAGCTTCTACGCCTAAAGCAGGTTCGAGTCCCAATCCCAAGCCCGAGCTCGAAGTTGAAGTCAATGTATCTCTATCTCTTTGTCCCGGTTGTGGTGGGTTTGCTCTAGATCTGGGGGCATTAGGTCCGCCCGTTATTCCCATACTTTCCAATTCCCTCCTACTTTCCCATACCCTCTCATTAGCCAATCTTCTATCATCCCTTATCCTCTCTTGTTCCTCTGTTGATCGTCTCTGTGGCTGACTCATAAGGAATCTAGGCAAGACCTGTTCGGTTGGGGGATCAGTCGTCATATCTATAACCACTACTGTATGTTCTTCTACAAGTTGTCGATCATCTTGGTCATCCTCAGTATCCGGATCTCGTGCTGACCAGGAAGATGACCATTGACTCGGATTTGTCCTTCTAAGGCCCCGTTCGTCTTCTCCAATGTTGGAGGCGGACGAACCAGCGGGTCTAGGTGATCTGTATCTATCTCTTCGCTCTCTGTCATCTACCATCAGTCTGACCGTCTCTTCCATCGGCGATTCACCCCTTGACTGAGCAGTAGACGCGCCTGTCCTGTTCGTTTGACCATTGGCTGTGGTTGTGGTGCGAGTAGCCGTAAACGGATGTTGTAAGATCTGAGCTAGGAACGGCCAAGTCCTCAATACTTCATCTTCCGTCATCTCCTCATTATCATTTCGAGATCGAGGTGGAGCTCCACCTTGACCTTGGTCTTGAGCCATGGAAGCTTCCACTCTCCTCCCTCTGAACGTCAAGCTACTATCCCTCCTTGCATTTCGGCGGTGCAGAGGAGTGATATCGTTATTTGTAGTCGAGGGGGGATCGAGATCAGTCAAGCTGGAAGTAGAGATTCCCTCGACGATACTTCGAGCCATGTCCATCAGATCTGTATTTGACAGTCGAGCGGACGGTCGGGGCGGTACGGGTTGGTTGAGGAGGTTGATACGATTTATAGTAAGTTGCGAATCTTGTGGAGGTAGAGGTAAAGGTGATATATGATTGTTACTCCCATCATTCCCATCAGACGCGGGACCGGGTGATGCAGCGACATCAGTACAAGAGGTTGAATCGAGTGAAGGACGGATGGTGGAAGCTGGCGATACGGGTGCGGATCTAACGATCTCAGGAGGAGGTTGTCTTTCGACTTGACGAATGTTTGTAGGTGTCAATCCCCTACTTCGACTTCTTGAGATTGACATTATACCAGTAGTTCCCTGACGGGATTGTCTCCTATTCAAATTGGGATATACAATTTGAGGTGTTCTCGCTCTTCCATCTCCATCCTCCGGAGTAGGAATAGATAATCGCCTTATGCCATCTTCTAATCTATCTTGATCTTCTCTCAATTCCCTAGCTCGATTAAGCACTCCTCTAAGCAAATCATCCGGTCTGTCCCTATCCCTATCCCTATCCCTATCCCTCTCAGTAGTATTCTCATTGATCGATGAGGTAGACCTCGATCGTAAGTCTCTGGCAGTCTCACTTAACCTCCTTATCCTCTCTTCGATATTCTGCGCTCGGGTCATCCATACATCATTCGCTGGATTGGGTCTTGAACTCGGAGCTGAGGCTGAAGCTCGATTTAACAAAGTGTGTATCTCATCGCTTGTAATAGGCCGAGATAATGATCTGCTTATAGGTGTTGATGTCGTGGCAGCTGTAGCTATAAGAGGGGCGGGGGGAGGAACGGGAGAAGGGTTTTCACGATTCTCATATGCGTCCACTATATCTCTTGCACGTTGTCTTGATCTAGTTGGATCTCGCAACTATACATCATGTACATGTATGTCAGCTGATATGTCCTAGAACGGTCGTGGTATTCGATTCGAAAGTTGAACAGGTGTGATCCACAACTTGACTTACCTCCCTCTGCACACCACTTTCCCCTTCGAGCGCTCTTTCCAACTCGCCGGCCTGACCTCTTAGCCTCTCTACGGCATTACTGAGATGTTCCACTCTCGTACTTAAGGAGTCTCGTAGCTCCTCCAATGATCGAAGTAAGGCTCGGGTGTTTTGCTGGGCGGTGGCGGTGGTTTGAACAACGTTATTGTTGGATTCGAGTACAGGGGGATTTTGGGATGGGGAAGAAGGCATGGTCGACGAGCGGCGGGGAGCAAGAAAAGGGGATCAGTAAGGCTGAAGTGATATCCTTTGCCTAGGTTTCTATTCGAGATGTAATGCTTCGCAGTATCTTTAGTGATGTATTGATAGACGGCGGGTGAAGGCAAGGAGAAAGTACAAATGGCCAAGCGGCGAACAGAGTTGCAGTGATTTGATGAGAAATCCTCGTTGCAAGGGAAATTACTACTATCCTTTCAACTCGACCGTCCAATCCGATCCTTTTTGATTGGAATTGCTGAGGCGAGCGTATGAACCGAGCGTGTAAGTGTACCCACTGATATTCCAAGAAGTGGGTACACGATATGTTTGTCTATTCAACGAGCAGAGTTGGAAGGATCATCCTCGGTACATCAAATTGGGATGGTGTTAATTGATGCATATATTTTGGTTGCGGTAGCGGCGATGTCTGGCATCCACGTGGAACAGATACACACACACTGAAAGACGCGAACATGCAACCAACTCTCTTTCTCTGTTCATTCGTTTCCATACCTCCCTCTTCATCTCGTCATTCACTCGGATTGTGAAACCAGACACACCAGGAGCAAGAGTAGAGATCTAAGGGATTATGAGGCTATCACTATCATCCACACTACTGGCTTTACCGCTGATATCAGCAGTCAATGTATGTCCTATCTCTACGGCTCTCTTCTTTGTTCGTGTCCGAAAATGATTCAACCGCTAACCATGTATTTGGGTGAAATCAGGCATTACATTTCTACTTCGAATCAAATGAGAAGAGATGCTTCATGGAGGAATTACCGAGCGATACGATCGTAGAAGGTATGCTGTCAAGCTTTGGCCTCAAAAATCACGTACTCGATAGGCAACTGGCTTTGTCGATGAGACGATCGAAACTGTGCTGACTGGAGCTTCGCTATCTAGGCCACTACAAAGCTTATATATGGGATGAACCTGCCAATCTGTGGAGGATGGACCAAGACGTTGGTATACACGTTGCAGTAGAGGTGAGTGCGATGTCATTTCTATCCGGGTTGATCTAAAAGATCAAAAGACTGAAATCGTCTCTTTGATGATATAGGAACTATCCTCTGGCCATGTAGTCGTCAACACCCGTGGACCACCCGATGGAAGATTTACTTTTACCTCCCACGAGCCGGGAGATCACAACATTTGTTTACATTCTAACATAACTGGTGGATGGTTGACGAATCAACATATCAAATTGTATTTGGATATCAACGTGGGAAGCTCAAGACCTGATGCTGAGTGAGTAATAGAATATCAAAATATTCATATCTTATCACCCAATATCCATATTATACCCACAAAGAATTCTCACCTCTCGAAAGTGGAAGAAATCGTCTTCATTTTATCCTTGCCTTCACCTTTGTATATATGCTTTTGTAGGTTTAGATTTAGCTGACTTTGATCTCTCTCTCTGAAATCGTAGAGCCGACTCATCACACGTCACGACCCTCTCTTCCAAGATCAGAGATCTGAACAATAAAGTTGCTGATATCCAGCGAGAACAGCGATACATGAGAGAAGTCGAGGCTACGTTCAGGGACGCAAGTGAATTGACCAATTCGAGAGCGGTATGGTGGAGTCTGTTACAGATTGGAGTTTTGATAGGTGCTGGTGTATGGCAGATGAGGTATTTGAAGGTGAGTCCGAATCTGCAATCCACAAATATGAGATCTCAATCATACCATCCATCTGTCCATTGAACCCTCATTTATAATGATCATACCAATGCTGACCAAAATTTGTTGCTTGGATAGGTGTATTTCGAAGATAAGAAACTTAGGTAGATGAGAGGGTACAAGTCGTACGGTAATAACGATGTTGAATGTTGAACGTAACGGAACAATGCATGTTTATGATTTCCAAGCAAGTGCTACAATGTACAGAGCAGAAGTCAGAGGCAAACGGCAGAAATGCAATGATATCCATGCAAGATTCATATTTATCTAAGTTATAAGAAAGTATGCACAGACGGAAATATGGAAAGAAGAGTCAATGATACCAAGTATCCAGATTTTATACGTTGTAAAAGTCATCTATACTTATATTTCGAAGCTATCGGCAGCAGCTTCATTACCTTCTTGCCAAGCCTTGACGTTCAAACCTCCATTTCGTTGTACGATAACCTCCAAGATCAACTGATTATCACCTTTAACCTCTACTTCAACTCCACCTAAAGCCTTTACTTTCTTAGTTATGGGAGTCTTCACTTCTTCATCTTCCTCCTCTTCATCTTCCTCATCCTCTTCATCATCATCGGTCTTTTCAAGAGGGGGTCTTTCGATCTTCTCAATTTTAACTTCATGTTTACCTTCCCATAATTCCAGAGCGACCTTTCCGTTCACTCCCTGTACTGGAATAGCTACTCTTCTTCTTACCGGTAAAGGTGCACCTGAATCTACAATCACAGCAGCGAGCTCATCGCCTTGTTGTCCAGGTAAGACCAATCCTATAGGTTGAGAAGTAACGTCTACTTTCTCCTTGACTGATGCAAGGACATCATCAACTTTGAGACCATCTTCCAAAGTTTCCAGATGGAGGGCTTGAAGGGCACAACCGATAGCAATCACCTCGGATGGGTCGATGGTAGATGTTACAGGGGTAGTAGGTGAAACAAGGAGTGATAGATGTTGTTGTAATCCAGTGAATAAGGTTGATGCACCAGCCAACAAAATTTCATCAATTTCAGCCAAATCCAATCCAGCCTCTTTGACAACTTCGGTCAACTTGTTTCCTACTTGTCTGTATACACCTGAAGCCAATCCGTCGAATCTCAATCGGTTGATAGATGAAGACAAGTCGTAACCATCTTTCAATGACTCGACAGCACATGTTGCAGCACCACTAGAGGCTGACAAGGATCGTTTGGTGTGTTCAACAGCTAAGACGAGCTTGGCGTCGGCTCGTTTGTCGGCGGCTGAAGCGTCAGGTCCACATGGTAGGTCAAGAGCGACTTTGGTCTTTTTGGTGAATTCTTTGGAGAAGTGTTTGAGGAGCTGCAAATCGCCTATCAGCTGGGTATTCTCTTCTCTGGATATTCATACCAATTTAGATTGGCATAAAGAACATTTGTCGAGAACGAAGGTATGCACTCACCAAGTTATCGAATTCCCTGCCACCCAATTTATCATCTCTACCCTTATTCAAAACGGTATATTGACCTTCTGAAACTTGGATCACACTGATAGCCAGACTGGTTTCACCCATATCCAGCACAACCACCTTCTTATCCCTCTTTTCATTCTCTCCTGCATCACCTTCTTCAGGTTTACCTAACAAACCTCTTGATTTCCTTTCCTCCGATAGACCTACCCTGTATCCTACTAATACAGCAGCAGCTTCATCTAAGACCTGCAAAACGGCAATACCAGCTTCCTCAGCAGCCTTTCGGAGAGCATCATGTTGAGCAGGAGTGAACCACGTTGGGGCTGAGATGACACATGCGGAAGGTTTCGTTCCAAGGAAATCTGTTGCGGAGTTGAGTAAAGTGGACAGGAAAAGGGAGGTCACTTCTGGAACGGTGATGGTTTTGGTGGATGGGATAGGTTCCAAGGCGGCAGGGTTGGGAGTAGCTGCACCGGAAGCAGCGGCTGATCTAGGGTTGGAAGCGGGTTTGGAAGCAGGAGCAGGGGGAACGAGGATGTCAACGGTGTAAGCTGGAGTTTGGGAGTCGGCGAGTAAAGGGGCGGTCAAGATGGTGGTGTGATCGACTTCATCGTAACTACAAAAAAAAACCATTTAGCTTTTGGGATATCAAGTGACTTCGCTGACGAGGTTGTACTAACGTGTGACCTAAGAGGTTTCGGAATCCCATGATTGTGTTTTTACCATTCTTGACCAAGTGGGGTTTAGCACCGTTACCGATGTACTGTTACATCAACAAGTCGTCAGTAATACCCTCTTGCAGATTGGTCCACAGGATAACTTACAACTTGTTCACCGACGTATGAGATGGCACAAGCGATTTGCCTCTCACCTTCTTCGTTGGCAATACATTGTGGGTGTCCTTCCTACATGATGAAGTACATTAGTCATTTACATCTGAAATTGTGCAAAAGAACGGTCCAACTCGCCTTGTCAATAACGGCAATGGAAGCGTAAGATTGACCAAAGTTGATACCTAGGATAGTCCTGGGAGTTGGACAGAGTTTGTCAGCTATTTTCCTGAAAGAGGCATCTGAAAAGGAAGCTTACATTTTGGATCTGCTGTTCTTGAAAAGTAAATCACAGCAATTTTTATGTTATATGATATAAGCTATCGCAAGCTTTTTTGAGGTTGTGAAAGATCCTCGTCTCAACGTTGAGATTGAAAAAATCCAAGAGGTCATCGAGAGATGCTAGCGTGGCATAAGGTAGGAACCGCCACGTTCAACAAGTATCTCCGATATTTGATTCCGTCAGCGTCACGGTGTTTAGTGTATGTGGCATCTGGAGGCTAGACCGATGGATTGTGATTAGCTCTGTTCGCTCGGACCTGCCGTTCACACCGCGATTGCTTTTCTCGGTCTGGGTTTGTTGTTGTTCTCATTCTTTAGTCTTAGTCTCCGCAGCTCGATCATTGCACTTGTTCGTATCACCATGAAAAGACACTGAGAATCCATGCTTAAGCTCGATTAATGGTCGGATGAACGTACACCGCTCTCTTGTTGGAGACCAATGTGGTGGTGGATGGGAGAGCTAAACGACCAGAGTGATGATTGTGCGATCGTGTGTGTTGGCTGGATGTCAGGCTGTGCGTCTGTGCGCAGGGTAAAGGAATACTAAGAGCATGTATACAGTCAATCAAAACAATCAATCAATCAATCAAGATCAACCACATTTCTTTTACATATCACTCTTACTGCTCTGATCTGATACCGTAGAGACATAGACAATCAATCGCCCATCACTAACCACTTATCACTAATCATCCTAGGCATAGGCAATAGTCGAACCCATCCCATATCGTCACACTCCCACTCCCTTTATCAGATATTCCCCATCAGCTACGGGTATCGACCGATCATCACTTTCGATCTCACATCAGCAGCTACTCTTCAAGATGTCAAGACCCGGCACCTTTCGTTCGAAAAGTAGCGACAAGGCATTACCTTCTTTACCTGCTGGTGGACCAGGATTAGATTGTTCAGGAGTACCAAGAAGTCCAGCGCCTTCGTCAACTGTGGGATTGGGATTGGGATTGGAGTTAAACCCGTGAGTAACAGTCACTGAGTGGGGAAGGAAAGTCCGTTTGTGGTGTTGTCATGTACCCTATTTCAAGTAACGAGAAAACAACCTTTTGTTCGAATTCGAATTGGAATACAGCGGGTTTGTGTATATTGACAAGGGCTCACATGGATGACGTCTGGGAAGATGATTTCAGATCATTTGCTGTGCTCCCACTCAATCACTTTACCATTGCTCTGCTTGTTCTGCTGCTGTTTGTGACAATCACAGACTGACCTATTTCAAACACAGCAAATCGTCCAAACCAACCCCTAGTCATTTTATCCCTCTTCAACGATTGCCTACTACCATCTACACATCAAGTATCCCACCAGTCTCCTCGCCATCGATCATCTCGTCTTCCCCATCTACACCTATTGCTTCTTCCTCCATTTCCATCTCAGGATACCCATTTCCATATGGTAACGAGCACTACTCAAATTCAACATCAACAGCTATAAATCGAAGTACGTCTACTACCACTTTAACTCAGTTGGCTAGACCACCTGATAGTCCATCTATATCCATATCAACTGCTCCGCCTTATATCTCGTCGTCATTCACACCCAAAAAGAAGAAAGTGGGTTTTGGTCAAGCAGAATCTATAAGATCGGAAAAGGTCATGTTGTCCTCGTCTATCTCTTCGACTTCGACAACTTCGTCGGGTAAAAAACCAGATGTACCACTAGGAAGGAAAAGATCTTCGGGTCAATTGTTAATGGGGATAGGAAAGGGACTGAACAGAGTTGGAAGTGTCATGAGGAGGAATACGGACAGTAATGTCGATAATACTTCTCCTAATAAGAAGGGTCATGGTGGTGGTAGTGGAAGTACATGGAGGAAGGGAAGGAGGAGAAAGACGAATGACTGGCAAGATGGCTGGGAGAAAGTGGATAGGATAGGAGAAGAGGGCGATGAAGGCGATGAAGGCATAGGTAGACCTTTTAATGTTGGTGTGAGTGTATCTCTCTCTCTCGCTGATACGACGAGTGTTGCTGAAATCGTTCAACCAACCAGCACGACTTGCATGTATCTCCAGACCTATCCGACTTACCTGAACAATGGCTCTCATCTTTGAAAGCGCAAGGTCTAACCGAATCCGACCTGATCCTGATCTCAGCAGCGAGGAAGAAACAGCATGAAGCGCACCGATTACCTCTGAGGACAACAAGCAGATTACCTCAAGCCCCTCTATCAGCACCTCCATCGAGGTTGCTAGATGCCCCTCGCCGGGAGATGATAGCTGGGCCATCGTCGGAAGATTCCCATCAGATGGGTAGTAGCGGTTTGTTGAAGAAATTTTCGTTTGAGGACCGATCACCTACGACACCAACTCAAGCGGGTACGTCAAATACCCACATCGCAGGATCCAGTCCAATGACACTGAGCCCGATTGAAATGCCGAACCATAATCAACTACCATCCGAATCACTGCAGACCACACCCAACAAATATGATCGAAGGAGAGCTATCGAGTCTTTTCCTGTCTCAGCAGCTGGATCTTCCGATCTCAACCATAATCACAATCACGAGATTGGCGATGTCTTCAATCCTCATCGGAACTCTACGATATCTGCTCTACCAGGTGAAGGGACAGACTTCACAGTTCCCACACGAAGGAACAAGCGATTCTCCAGTCAGCTAAAAGGGTTCAGGGAGTCTACTTTTGGTCTGGGAGAGGAAGACGAGGGTGAATGGGGTAAGAGCGTTCTAAATTCTACTTGGTTATCTTCTTCAGCGAAAGAAAAAGGGAAGATGAGAAATGATAGGATCCCTGTTCCTCCTGAACCACTATTCCCATTGTCATCATCTCCATCACAGATCATTTCAAGTAAATCCGGACATAGAACACCTCCAAGTCACGATCCGATAGAAGAAGTAGTCACGCCCAAATCACCACCACCGCCCGCTCGTCCACGTAAACAGCCTTCAGTGACGTTGGTTCCCATACCGAACCAGTACACTAAGCAGCCTGAAGAAGATGAAGATAGTGAAGTCGAAATTGAGACTCGAAAATCATCTGAATCGTTCGGGGTGCACTATAACACCTCGATCGCGAAATCGAAATCGTCCATATCGATTGGATCGGAGTTGATCACCCCTTCGACATCCATGGAACAAGGTATAACCGTAAGAGAGAAAGCTGATTCCGATGAAGGACACGAACATGAGAGACAAGGCGAGTGTACATTTGGATCAATCAACGAAATAAAGAATAAGGATACGGATAATTGCGATCAACCAATTGAACTGATCAGTCGAGAAGGGTTGGTTAGAAGTTATCATTCCAATCCTCATATCTCTTTACCGGCCTCTGCAATTCATTCACGCTCTACCACTCCCGATTTGATCCCATCGTCATCTAATACGAAACTAAAACCTAATTTGGTACATCAACAATCGTATTCCACCTTCGATTCTACACCTTATAAAGTATTAGAGGAAGATGATCTATTGGATGGTTTGGATAGAGCCAACCCTGAAGAAAGAGCTTCGATCGCTTTGTCCATTTTGAGCAGTAGAACTTCAGCTTCCATGCAAAGTCTGCATGAGCTCAGTCAAGCTACCGTTAGGACGGCTTACAAGTTACCTCCTGTAGGGGAGGTTTCACCTATCACTACTTTATCGACAAGTAATCCGTTCATCAATAAAAGCACCACCAATAGTAACACAAATAACCATGGAAATGAGATTGAAAACGATAAAAACAATGAGGACAATGAGACTAACGATAAACACAACAGTACGAATACGAACAGGTGTTCATCAGGCGGACTAAAGTTGATAGATGATTCAAGTGAATCTGGAAGTATAAGTCTGGTATCTACTTCGGGGTGGGGTTCTGAGGAAAATGATGGAGAAGGCGAAGCGAAAGATGCTATGGATGCTTTGGGTGAAGCTGCTAGGAAATTGAGGAGTTCTTAGTTTTTACTATAGATACTGTACTGTACATGTAATTCACTGATTCGTTGCTCGATATTTTCTGACAATGTATCACAATGCATTGGTGTGGTGTGCTTTGCTTTTCTGTCGATACAATGTGGTGACTCAGTTTACCTTTTGTTGACTAAAGGGGACTTTTTGTACTTCAATTATTGATATACCTCGATTGAGGTCATGAATAGATCAAATCATAACTTCCTCGTTCGTGACTGGTATGCTGCACTGTACGTAGTATGATTATTATCTTACATGAATTCGGATAAGTTCCGTTATATTAAGAATATATTGATGTATACATAGAGCGATGGTAAGAAATAAGATCGATAAGACCGAACTCTGGGGAAGGTGAGAAAAGAGAACGAGGTTAAAGGTTAAAGGTCAAATGCGAAAAGTAAATCTTGAATGATTCTATCCTTATTTCGAGGTACGTCTAGTCCTCACGAACTCTACAAAATCGTCTATCGTAGATGGCCATGCTCCTATTGTCAAATCAAAGTAAACTATCAGCATGTTTCCCTGTCCAAAAGAGAAATATGATCAGTGTACAAGCCCAGAACCTACCTTCATCATCATACTCTTTGAAATCCTTATCAATCGTCCTTATGAAATCTACCAACAGGCTCCACGTATCTTTACTAACGGCTTTTCCCTTTTTCTTCATGAATTCTATCCAGAGATCGAACTCTTCCTCGGTGAATTCTGGTGGACGATTATCCAATGAACGGGCTAGGGCGGATGGGGAGGAGGATAAGGCAGGGGGGATGAAGAGAGTCCATAAGTCTAGGGCTGAGAGTGGGTATCATAAAGTGAATGATTAGTATTCACGCCAATGCCGATTGATAAGTTGAAAGAGACAATCTCATGGTCAAAGAGATCATCAACAATAAGGGGAAGATCATAAATGTGGATATCGGGTGAATCCAGCTTGTTGATTGTTTGGATACTGATCAGGTCACGGTGAACTGAGAACTCACCTGTATCAAGCTGTAGTGTCCTGGCACCGAAATCTTGACCTTTTGCCAGAGTGAACGTATGCATATAAACCTTCTTGAAATACGTCGGGTCGGTATTCAATTTCTTACGAAGTGCAGGAAGGTAATTCTTCAGTGATGAGAGGGAGTCGATGCTGTTGATGAGTTCCACATTGCAGAGTCAGTCCCGAACATTGAACATTCGCGAACAGATATGATGCAAGGTGGATCATCAACCCAGCAGGACATTCCTGGTAGGTCATACAGTCATGGGATTCTACTCACTTTCCAGGATATGATGCGATACCTTTAACGAAAGGTTCTTTCTCCCATTCACCAGTCACTTTGGATCCTAAATCGGCGGCGAGACAGAATAATACGGGATCCTGTGGAATTTGTGTAGATATCATGATCAGCTATATCTATATCTCTACATATTGATCGGAAAGAGAACATTAAATAATTCTTCTTTCTGATCGTAAAACAAATGATAAAGAGAGACATTGCAGAAATCGTCAAACTCCAACTCACACTTGATGGATCCACCCCAATCTCTTCACAGATTGCTAACGTTCCATCGATCTTCACCAATTTAGGATCGGACGAGTCTGCCAAAGCAGCCAAAATCAATCTTCATCAATGATGGAGGTTTGGGTTGATAATGGAGTTGCAAACCCACCTATGTACTTCTCCCATATTTCACCCAACTTCTTTTCTTGACCTTTGTTAGACCCGCTTCCATTACTCAGACTAGCTGACGAGGGGTCATTGTAAAATGCGTCGAGGGCCTGGAACGAAGACAATCTACATTCAGCTTTAACCCTCTGATCCCATTTACGACATTAAGCAGGTGAAAAGGGGAAAGGGGATATAGTTGTCGTTGATCCCGACGGCTAACTCACAGCTTCGAGGGTTTTATACTTCTTGACAAATCTACTAGCGTCTTTCTCGCTATATATCATATTCACAAGAGATATGAATCAGTCGTTTAACCATATCCGTAAGCAGCAGAGGGCCCCAACTCACGATGTAGCTGTGATCATCTTGAATTCACTTATCACCCCCGCTTCTCTAGATTTCATTCCAGGTAATGGCTGTATCAAGTGTCACGGAACACCACGATGATTGATGCAGGTACGATATATGTGGCATGACGAATCGAGCATATCGATGGGATTGATACGAGGTCATATCAATGGAATGAATCGTAGAGAAAGAATAGTTATAATCGTCAGTCGAACGACTCATCGAAGACAAAAGGAAGACATACCATCTTGTTCAACTGTTCTGCCTTGTTTATATTTTTCTTAGTCAACAAAAATAGAGCTCCTAAGAAGAGCAGGATAATCAATTGAGCGATAGACGACGTCGTGGATAGACCCTTCACTTGACGAGATATACGAGAATGAGGGGGAAGAGGAGAAAGAGAGGAATGGAGGATGTGTTGATAGGGTTTCACCGTATCCACCACCCACCATCCAAATTGCGTCAACTATCAACTATCAAATGTGGAGGTTGTCCACTCTCAGCCTCTGATACCAGTCTATACCGTGTTATACGAAACGACATTGCATGAGCCACTGAACAATAACCCAAAACTACGCTAACACGGAAAAAGGTATATATAACTATACGTGTACGAAAGAACAATCTCATCAACTCTCCCACGTCACATGTCTACTATCAGCTCCCTCTACGGCTGCCCCAGCCCATTCCCATGTCTTCCATAGTTCTCCTTTCACCTCTTTCTCCCTGACTGCTACATTTGCATTCGCCTCCACTAATTCTTGCACTCTGGTCCATAGTCTCGAGCGAGATGCTGTTGATCCCTTAGGGGGCATAACCAGATCTCGGAGTTGATCAGGAGGGATAAAAGGGTGAGGGGTGAGGGCTGGATCAACGTAATGCGATTGTTCCTATAGAGGAAACAGATATCAGCTCGGCTTAGACTTATGCCTGCAAGAAGGTTCTCACTTGATCCTGTAACCTTTTCAAAGCGACTTGAGCCAGTTCCTCAGCTCTATACTTCTCGGCTTTACGTCTCTTGACTTCGGATTGGAGGTACATAATAGCAGCGATTACAGCGGCAGTGGCTGTACATCAAGTCAGCTTTAACTCATATTTGCCCGGGTGAATGAGGTAACTTACAGCCTAGTTGAGACTTCCATCTATCTAAGAGATCCTTGGCCTCCAATTTGGCTCGACAACTGAGAGTCAAGTCGGTACGGGAAGAGGCATACCACGATTTACCACTGACCACGGGGATTAGCTACAAGACCGAATGACCTTGGGGAGGTGAGAGATCCGTCGCACTCACTGTACATCGATCGACTCGATCACATCTTCATGTTCCACCAGATCCTTCAAAGCGGACTCGAATATCTCGTCGAACTGTTCTCTAGTGAATTTTGGCTATAGAAATTACAGCAAATTTCGATCAGCTGACTGCCCAAGATGGGTATATGTTTCAAAGCTCACATCTCTCCTAGCCGCGAATCGTTCTCGCAACGCGTTCTCCTCAACACCGTACCTCTCTCCTTCGCCTTTCCTGCCATCATCTTTACCCAATCCATTACACACAATGAGTCCTCTTCCTTTGCTCAATTCCTTTTCCAGCTCTTTCGCTAATCCTCCGATCATCCTCTTCTTGGCCGTATCAGGTCGACAAGTAGGAGGGAACGCTTCAGGTCCCATGCCAGGTAATCCATCGAATATCGGGGATAACAAGGTCAAAGGATGGGGAGTCAAGATATATTCAGGTATGCACTGTTCGATCGCACCATCTTCACATTCAGCATGGGGCGGACAGGGAGTACAGCTTGTCGGTCTAGGTAAGAAAGGGATCAAAGGTAGATCTTTGACATCACAATGAACCTGTTTGGCAGCTTCGTGATTATCCAACTCTAAAGATGCCTTTCTAGCGATGCAAGCTTGAACATCGTCGATGGCGCTTTGTCGATTGAGGATTATATCATTCGTGTTCGATCCAGAATCACAGTATCCGATAGATGACGAATTAGACTTGAAGTTGGCTAAGAGCGATAATAACAGTAAGAATAAAACCGATAGTGGGATAGTCGTTCGAATTGCCGGGATGGTAGCAACTTGATTTTCGACTTTTCTGACCAACGAATTTGTCTCGACAGGGACGATATGTGATTCGACTGTGACTTGAGTAGGCTCATCGGCATCCCTTGTGGTAATTTGGTTGAGCTTGTTCTCAACAGCTTGATTATATTGTACGGCAGCGTCAAGTTCTCTTTTCATGGCTGCTTTGACTTCCGATGGAGGTGTTCGGAGATTCTCTCGACTTGGACCAACACGTCGTAAAATTGGAGTTGTAGGAGTGGTGGCCCGAGGAGCAGGTTCAGAAAACCTCGGTCGAGCGGGTTTCTTGGTGGTCTCCAGTCCTAGCGAAGACTGCGACCATTGAATGTGTCAACTTTGCCATATAGTTGAGTGAGTCAATTGACCTACCTTTCTTCTTCTCCTTCTTTCCTTGTCTGCCGCAGCTTCACTCCCGCTTTGGAAAGGGTTGAAATCCGAGAACCCAGATTCGTCGCCCACCGATTTTCTAGGTGTCTGAGGTTTGATAGGTTTCTTGGGGGATTCCTCCTTCTCACTCTCCTCAGCTACATTGTCCATGACTTTGACCGGTTCACTCTTTCGTGAGCTTCTAGGCGGTTTAATCTCGGGTCCAACACTGGGTGTACGGAGTTCGGTTGTGGCGGAGGATGAAGATCCGACAGCTGATCTTCGTCTGTCCGTTGCAGGGGTAAGTAGAGATGGAGTCGAAGAAGGGGGAGGCAGGGACTTTCGGCCCCCGGTTGATTTTGGAGCCTGATTCATGAATTCAGCTCTGCTGCATGGTTTGTATGGAATGGGACACGTACAGGAGTAGTCTCATCCTCTATCTCAGCTTCTACACCATCATCCGCATCTTCCTCTTGAATTGGAACTGATTCTTTCTTAGGTTTTCGTTGAGTGGTTGTTGCTTTCTTCAACTCAGGTTCGATTGATACTGATTTCCTACTTCTGGCTGATGCTCGAGGTTTCTTGGCTGGTGGCTCGACTGCGGCCACAGCTGGTTCTTCAATTTCAGGATCGACTGTTGTCGTTCGTCTCGATCTCGCTCTGGGTCGTTTGGCAGGTACTGCAGGTGCTTCGTCCCCATTCTCAGATACTGTTATAATTCCTTTGTTTGAAGGTTTGATTTTCTTGGAGGCTGCTGCTCGTAAAGCCTAGATATGTGTGATGTCAGTAATTCATCTCGGTAATGCGTGTGATGCAGGGTACATACAGATGCTTGACTTAGGACATTCTGTTCGAAAGCTTGGACTAAATCTGCTTTCTTGGCCGATGAGGGGTATCCATGTCCGTATGATAGTAGTATTGACCTATGGGAAGGTTAGTAGGAGGTCACTCGATGAATGAACGGACTGACCTGAGTTGTGCGACCTGAGAAACATCGGTTGTCAATCAGCATGTTTCTGCGCACTTGCAATGAAGATTGACGAGGATAACTCACCTTGAGGGAGGTTGGATCGAACCCTTCTGCTAAGTATATCTCTGGTGGTGGAGCTGCCATCGTGCTCCGCTGCTATGTTGTTGACAAGTGAGCTGTTATGGGTGGATGTGGTGAATAAGTCGGAGAATGAGAAGATGATGTGGAGTTGATGGGATTTTGTCGATGTTTCTTCCGTCTCGACTTGTTTGTTTGTTTGTCTCAGTCCAAGTTGATGGTCATGACGCGGGTATCGCCATCAAGACACGTGGAACCAAGTATGGCTGTTTTCGTCCACATATATTTATCCCAATTTATCCCATTGGAATAGGTAATTGATTCCGTTATCTTTGTATGGTGCCCCCTTGCGTCGCGTGGCAGCGTGTTCAAGTTGCGAGTTGAACTGAATGAGAATGAGAGTGTCCGTGCTACTTTGTTACCTTTGGTAGTGCTCAATCCCATTTCAACCCTTCACCTCATCATCCATTCGACCTTCATTCCCATACTCTTATAACCCCGTCAGCTTAGCTGCACCTTTACCACACACTCTCTTGACTCCCATCGACCAACGCTTTACGAACGCATCCGCACAAAATGGCTGCTTCAATGGTATCCTCTCAACCCGAAGAGATTAGTGCTGCTCAATATGTCGGTTTTGATTGTGAGTGTACCTCTTGAAGGATGGTACAGCTGGCGAAACGACATGATGTCCAATTGGGCTGATCGTGAACCATTCTTGATTGGTAGCTATCACACGTCAAATCGAGCACAAATTACTTAAGAGAGGATTCCAATTCAACGTTATGGTAGTCGGTATGTCACAGTTCTTTGTACAATAAGGAAATGACGCTTAGACCTCTTTCGCGACGGTTGTAGGTCAAACTGGATTGGGGAAATCTACATTGATCAACACCCTCTTCGCTTCTCACCTGATCGACTCGAAAGGTAGAACAGAGGTTGATACTCAACCAAAGCAGACTACTGAAATTCACGCTTTGTCTCATGGTGAGCTATCTGACACGTACTAATCTTAAGTTTGAAGCTGACGGTGTGATGTAGTCATTGTTGAGAACGGCGTAAGGTTGAAATTGAATATCATCGATACACCAGGTTACGGTGATAATGTGAATAATGAAGGATGTTGGGACCCTATCGTGAAATATGTAAGTACCCCTTATGTATTTATCCTACATTCAAACTGATTTATCCGCTCTGTTGTCTCACAGATCAAAGACCAACATTCAGCTTATTTGAGGAAAGAGCTCACCGCGATGAGAGATCGATTCATCCCTGACACTCGAATTCACTGTTGTTTGTTCTTCATCAACCCTACTGGACATACCCTCAAACCTGTGAGTTGTCACTCTCCCACAATGTTACGTTGAAATGATCAAATGGTCACTGATATTCTTTGAACTTGATCAGATCGACATAGTCGTCCTTAAGAAACTTGCCGAAGTGGTCAACGTCGTTCCCGTCATTGCCAAGTCAGACTCATTGACTTTGGAAGAACGAGCCATCTTCAAACAAAGGGTACGTCAAGACGAGCTAGCTTAGCGCTGGTGTATAGCTGACAGCTTACTGGCCATTGTACATTAACAGGTAATGGCAGAACTTCAATTCAACCAAATCAGATTATACCCATTTGATGCTGATGAATTAGATGAAGAGGAATTACAACTGAACGAGAGGATCAGGGTGAGTGTTTGGTCATTTATATCAATCGGGCGCATCACCTTTTTTCCTCACCTATGACTCGTTCTACTTCCCCCTGCTACTTCCCCCTGAATCTCTGCTAATACACTTGAATCCTCATAGGATATGCTCCCATTCGCCATCGTCGGTTCCGAAAAATCAGTGATCATCGACGGTAAACCCGTCAGAGCAAGGAAGAACCGATGGGGCGTCATCAATGTGGAAGATGAGAACCATTGTGAATTCATCTACCTAAGGAATTTCCTTACTAGGTGAGAACTGAATACCATACCTCATATCACACCGACCATCTCTTTAAAGTGCATTGCTAATTGTCTTCTGTTTGTTTGTGTAGAACCCATTTACAAGATTTGATTGAAACTACCGCTCAAATCCACTACGAGTCGTTCCGATCTAAACAATTATTAGCTTTGAAAGAATCTTCAGCTAAGAACCAACAGTCTGCTGCTACTGCTTCTGCCTAGAACCTAGATACTCCACCACGATCTTGATCTCCCTCTCCCTCTGTTTTTTCACGTGTTATATCATCGATTATCTAATGACCCTTTTAACGTGTTTATAGATATCCTTTTCTTATATGATTGAAATGTTTTTGATACCGAAATTATCCTATGATGCAATATACTCCGTCGAGAAAAATGGTCACCTGGCGCAATCGGCTTGCTTACAGCATAGTATAACTGAGTTTCTCCTAGAGATTGTACTGGCGATGCCATGATATGAAACCACTTAGCAAATGGAGTACTTACAGTACGACCTCCACCTGCTAAACCTTATTTCGTTTCAAACAGTATTGAGAGTTCGTAGTCTCTCTTACACTGGCGATCGCTTGGATGCCCTAACCACTAAGCCATAGGGCACTTTTGATCACGCAAAGGCCCCCGATGTCCTCGTGAACCACGGAAGAGGTGAAGGAAGGATTCAGATTATCTAGATTTTTTTTTTGTTTCATTTGACAGTTTGATTCTTTCAAGGATTCATTAGGAGATTCGAGAACTGTTATGGTGTCCTAAAAGTACCTGATACTTGATATGAAGTTGCACAGAGCTGGTATGCAGCTCATTTGGGAAGTGAGAAAGGCGGGAGATTGTTGGGCATGCGATAAGCCGTGATTAACTGAAGTGCCACATCCTTTCCATCTGACCCAATTATGTGCTTGATTCGCGATATACAATATGATTTGCCCGATGCGCTCGGGACTGTATCGAAGAAGTGATGTTCAGTATAATGAGTGACCAGAAGGAGCGGTCGATCCCCAAGGAACACAACATCGAAGTTGGAAGGCCAAATATTTGATTGGCGCCGTTTTTAAAAGTGCAATTCCACTTAACTTAATACTTTCTGTTGTCGACAAATTGGCTGCAAAGTGCCCTCTCGTCGCGAATGTCATCTGTAGGATTTTGTATACCTCGGACGCATTAACACTCAATTATCGGGTATAAATGAACAAAGGCGATTTCCCTCTGAGATTCCTCCTTATCACATTCGCTGTGAGCATGAATGGCAGAGAGTTGTCTATCTGTCAATTGAAACCATCCTCTTGCAGTGAGAGCGGTGAGCGCATAAAGTGAAGACAAAGCACCCCTGAGCAAGATACAGCAGCGAACTTGGGTATTAGTATGTTCGCGTTTTCGTTCAGGTGGATCAGCAGCTATAACTTGCGAAATATCATGACGTGTAGCAGATACAATAAAGGGATATAAGTATATGATGCCCACCATTTCAGCTACTCATTTATCTTCTCTCTCGGATACAAGTCAGAACAGATACTCGAGCCGATTTCGAAATAACCTCGGGAAGATATCAACTAGGATTAGGGCGAAGATTCGCAAGATGGAAGTGGCGTTCCCTATCTACCCTTGCGGATGCCTTGGCATCCTCTTTAGATCTACTCCTAGCGTCATCCCCCCGTGCCTAGAAATTTAATTTGTTTATCAGTGCGTAAAAGCATAAAAGCTTGGCACGGATGCTTGGATGGATGCTTATGAACCGAACAAGTCGAATAGCGGTACCTCTCGTAAACACCTGACCTTGTTTGAAGAAATGTTTCGGTACACAGCTCACGAGTAAAAGTGTGAAACGAGTCCAACTGAAGAAGAGAAGAGAGAGAAGTTGATCATGACAAAGTCAGATCGGATGTGGGATGGCAAAAACGGCCGAAATTGACAACGAAAGATTGATCACGTTTCAAAGGATGGTCTGAGAGCAGTACCATAAGGACAAAAGGATACGAGAATATATATATACATACATATAACATGGGGAAAAGGAGAAATTGATCAATCAGGTCAATCATCCATCCTATCAACAAACCTTCACAACGTGTACGAATCGATACCCATATCATTCCTCATCTCTCACTTGACATACTAAGATTACTTCTTGTTCATTCATAACGGAACACACTCGATAGTAGGAAAGCGGTCACATCATCAACATCGATATGTCGTTCATCCCACTCCTCACTACCTCTTTGAAAGGTTTCGCTGCGTTTTGGTCATTAGTCTTATTTGCTGTGTCGGCTGCTTTCATCTCCAAATCGAACTCTTACTGTGAGTCATACATTCTTCTCACTAATGTACTTACCAATCATCCGTATCATCCATGTGGGAGAGTATGTGATAGAAGTTGATCATCAGATGATAAATGGAATAGTCGGCTCGGGTCCAGTCAACGCCTCAAATTTCGCAGCTGGAAATGCATTGATTGCGGGTGGTATATTGTTCCTCATTTATCTTGGTGTAGCGTAAGTCTATCAAACCTCCTTTCTGTGCTGTTTCCCATGGCGAATATCCTGTCCTGATAGAAGAAGGTAACTAGGGATTGAATTGCTAATTGTGACGAACCTTTTTATAGCCTATTCTTCATCTTCCGTTTCCCCGACCACATCCTGATCTCAGTAATGGTCGATACCATAATGTTTGGTATCTTCTTCATCTACTTCCTAGGTGAGTATTGCACCATTCCGCAACCCTCGAAAGAAATCTGTACAAATATGAGAAACGTGAAGAAGAGGAACTGAGCTGACGTGAACTGAGATTCTTGGAACAGCTTCGACTGCCGCACTCTCAACCGAAGCTTCCTTTTTCTCACGATGGGATGATAGAGATACTTGGGCTTCGTGAGTTTACACTACACCCTGGAAAGACGGATGGAGCTGACTAAATTATCGAACGATTGTAGTCTGGGTAACGCTGCTGTGGGATTAGGCTGGGTGATGACTTTCCTTGTGAGTGAACACTTACCATACTCGTTTCTCCCTCCGCGTCTCCCTCACTTCGCTCTCCTCCTCTTCTCTCGGACACACCCTCCACCCCTTGAACGATCCCTCACTGACTAGAGTTCTAATCACACAACAGGTCCTCGGTATCTTCCTTCTCGAAGTGATCTACACCCTCAAACACTTCGGTGGTGAGTACCCCACATGGCGAACACCTTTCAACCAACTTGTAGCCTACGGTGCTCCAGGTTCATCCAACAAGGCAGGTACAGAAACAGGTGTTGCTTCAGCTGTGCCTATGACCACGACTACACCGAATGTCGCCACTCAACACACATACCAATCCAATGCTCAACAAGCTTATTCCGCTCCGGCATCCGCTCCAGCTGGTCAACAAGCCACAGGTGAGCCTGATGAACATCATCATATAATCACTCCTTACACACATCAAGGGAATGGTCAAGGTCAGGGACAACAAGTTAATGAAAAATTGTCACCTTATCAAGGTCAACTTCCACCCGGTGCTGCTGCGTAAATCGTGAAATGGATCTTCAAGAACGATTGATGGTTGATACTTTGAAACCTGCAAGCCGCTTTCTTGATTGAAGACTGGATGACAGATTAAGATGAAATCTGGAAGAAGAAGGGAACGAAATATCTAAACTTCATATATAATCTGATTTTGATTTGGTTTGATTGCTTATACTTATGCTTATAGATCTGGTTATTTATGCAGAGTGATATACTATGCGAGATATAATTTGATTCATACGCACATGCGTTTCATTGATTTCTTTCTGTTCCCTTATCGTATAACTGATAGCAATGAGGCTGGTCTTATTGATATGTACAGTATTATCGAGACGATTGATTATCCTTTCCAAGCTTCAGGCGAAGAGTAAGATAAGAACTGAGCAATTTCAAGTCAAACATCAGTTCTTTGCCAAGTTAGATTACTATGAAACAGTTTCGCTTATCATGCTCAGCCAACTCACTTTTCCATCCATGGTGATTACTACTCTATCACCTTTCGGATCTGGCTTCCTTTCTACGGAAGTTCTGAAATCTACATGAAAGGAATCGGTCAGCTTGATCACTATTCCATCGATGCTTTGCAAGTAAGTGAAAATGGTGAAGCTGACTCACCGATTGCTGACATGATACCGTCACCGAACTGTTCGTCCATCACATATCAGCTCTATATTCCGTTTCCCACAATAGTCGGCTGATGAACGTGATGATACATTCACCTTCTCTTGGATGATGGCCTTGTAAGAGTATCCATAAACTAGCAAAACTTCGTACAATCTATACAAAACCGGGTCCTAAATCAGTGACATGAACAAGTATTAGCATAAGTGGATATTTTACTGACTATACCCATGATCATGACAAACATACCTTAGGAGGCATCTCCATTCCTTTCTCTCTGTCTACCAACCCCTTAACACCCAAAGAGCTCTCAGATCTTCCAATCAACCCATTGATGAATTTCTCCTTGGTCAGTTTCGCTCCCGGTGACTTAAGGTAATTATGGTTGTATTCAGCGATGAATGAGTTCTCCCCTAGAACCTTGTAAAGGTTTTCTGCTGTTTCTTCATCAGTTACTGCTTGCCCATAGAACAGGGATGCAGTCCATACTTCCGGTTTGTCGATCTGGGTGGCTATCTCCGCGAAGGTTAGGTTGGAGAGGGTCTTGGCGATGAGGAGAGGGTGGCAGTGAGAAGGGAGGTTGTGCATCTTGGCGTCGAATTGGATTGTAATGGGGAGTAGGCAGGGATGAGACAGATGAAAGAGAGATAAGCTAGGTTTCTGAAGTATCTACCGGTATATATATCTCGAGTTTCAGGTCATATGACCTATCTCACTCGACTACACCATATGGTGACTACTGTTATCTGTCAACGTAAGAGAGAGCACTTTCAGAGTGGAGTGCCAGGTGGTCGACCTCCACTCCCGGTGAATGACTTGATAAGGAAGCCTAAGTGGGGGGAAATATAAGTTATCCGTACATTTGTTGACATCAGTGATGGAGACGTGTATGATGAGCTGGAAGGTTACAACTCTCAGGACTTTACTGGAATTTACGAGTGAACATCTTCTACAGCTCTCGCCAAATACAATACATTTCTACCTGACTCAAGCAACCACACACATAGGCATCCTAGCAACCACTCATAGCTACATACTCGCTCGATCCCCCTCGCAATGCGAGTCACCTCATACCTCACCCTCCCCGTCCTTCTCCTCGCCAGCTCAGCACTAGCCGAATCATCCCGGACAGCCAGTCAGATATCCCAAGATGCAGGTAAACTCTTAGCTGCTGGGTCGTATATAGAAGCCGCAAGGGCATATGGTGAAGCGATAGGTGAGTCTATATAGCTACTCTCACATGCGACAACAGCTAGATAGCTGACAAACTCGCAGAACTCGATCCGACAAGTTATGTGAATTACTATAAACGAGCGACGGCATATCTATCAGCTGGTAGACATGGTGCTGCGTTGGATGATTTCGATCAGATATTGAAGATCAACCCTTCCTTTGCTCAGGTAAGTATTGGAGACTGACCATTTATCTGTCAGCTCCCTCCCATTGGTATCCATCTTCTCCCCCTTCTTATTTCTTTTTGTTCTCCTCAACACTCAGCTATATTGAGAATCCTCAGTGCACTATGTCTTTTGCTAATCATATATCCTTTTATCTCACCTTTAGGCCCACTTACAAAAAGCCAAAATTTTAGCTAAAGAAGGAGACTTCGAGAAGGCTCAAAGCGAGCTCAAGGCTTACGGGAAAAGTAAATCGGATAATGAATCAGAGGAATTGGTGAGACATTTCATAGACACCGCGTGACGTTCGAGCTTACTAATAAGTTGTCGTAGATCCACTCAGTTACACTCGCCGCTGGAGCTAGTAAATCAGCACACAAAGCTAGGAAGAACAAAGAATGGCATGTATGTGTGGATCACGCTACAAAGGCTCTGGAAGTTGGACCGAATTCGGCTGAACTGAGAGAGTTGAGGGTGGAATGTGCGACTGAGTTGGGTGACGTGCAAGCTGTCTATGGTGATCTGAGGTGAGTGTATCACGCCACTTCTCACAACCTGTGTGCTGTGTGCTCATTACAATTCTGAATGTTTTAGTCGACTAGCATCGTTGAATCCCTCATCCACACTATACCCGGTGAAATTGACCTATATATCCTATTTCTTACTCAAATCCGATTTGGCCATATCGCATATCAAGCAATGTCTGCACTACGATCCAGATTCCAAATCGTGCAAAAAACTTCATCGACTGATTAAGAATTTCGATAAAGATCTAGCGAAGATACGTAATTTCGTGGAAGGGAATGTATTCAGATCAGCCATCAAGATTTTCGAGGGTGAATCAGGTTTATTAGAAAGATTTGAGACCGCTTTAGACAGCGCTATGCAACCAAATGAAGAAGGTGTGATATATCTGGATAAGAAGTTCAGACCTAAGGAAACTTCCGAGATGAGATTGGAGATTTACGGATTAGCATGTAAGGCTTTTATAGGTACGGGTGATTTGTCGAATAAGAAGAGATATAAATGGTGTGAAATAACGCTTGAATTGGATGAGAATAATGTTGAGGGATTGATAGCCAGAGGAGAGAAGTTGTTGAAAGATGAGAATTACGAGGAGGCCGTTAGGGTATTGGAGAAGGCTTTTGAAAATACGGGGAGAACACGGCAGGATGTGAGTACCTCTTTCGTTTGAGAAAAGCCACGATACGCCTAGCCCTGCAACTTCATAGGCGAGAGAAGCTCCAGCTGAAGGTCGTACTTGCAGGTATTGAATAGGGTGCAGAAGGCTCAACGGTTGCTCAAACAATCCAGACAGAAAGATTATTACAAGGTGAGTGGGGAATTATCTACCTATGCATAGGTATATTTTGACAAGTACACAATGCAGGTCCTCGGAGTACCCCGAGATGCAGATGAGCGAACGATCAAAAAGGCATTGTAAGTTGGTATGCACTATGCACACCTGGATGATCAGCTGACAATCTATTTACGTACACAGCCGTAAAGCAGCCAAGATAGCTCATCCTGATGTCGGTGGATCAGAAGAGAAGATGGCAGCGTTGAATGAGGCATACGAGGTATTGTCGGATCCAGGTCAGTCATGCTAAGATCTGAACACACATATGTGTAAGTAGAAGCTGACGTTTTACTTTTTTGTTTTGGAATTCGAGTAGAGCTTAAAGCCAGGTATGACAATGGTGATGATCCGAATGATCCTCATCAAGGGGCGGGCCATAATCCATTTGCCCATCATGGTGGTGGTATGCCATTCCAGTTCTTCCAGCAGGGCGGTGGCTTCCCTGGAGGTCAGTTCCCCGGCGGTGGGGGTGGTCAGAAATTCCACTTCCAATGGGGTGGATAGGTCTGAATGTATCTATAGACAGCGTGCTTTGGGAAAAAAAAGAAGAGATGTATCAGTTGGTATTCACTATTTATGTATTGGTATCATCCATTGCCACGTTGTGAGGCAAAACGAAGATAACGGCAGTCAGACAGTACCAGTCGTGATTTGTTTTTACGTTCAGTTCCCGCACCCAACTTCAACAACATCAAAACATTTATTCGTACTTCCTCTTTCTATATCCTCCTTTTCTCACTCATCGTATACTATCTGTGCCAATCTTGGGTTCATTCTCAATAGAAATCTGTCCGTGGATACTTGCGAAACCCATACATTCCAGATACGATATACATGCACCTCACCTAGACGCGTCGGAACGTTCACTAGGTGTGTAAACAAATCAACATTACTCTCGTTCGACAAGACGCGCTTTCCACTTTCCTTCACTTCACATCCATTCGACATCTTCTTATCTATCTCTCTTAATCACCTGAACTCATCCCATTTCATCGGCGACATATCTTGCTCCGACGTCTACCTGTGACACCCTGATCTTGGAAATTGAAGATACTTGGTAGGCATAGTCGCCATGGCACCTATCAAACAACCAGACCTGAAGAAAAAGAAGAGAACGTTTTTCAAATCCAGGTTGGATATACAGTTACCAATAGTCAAAGATGATAATACTGCGAAGAAGCAGGAGAAAGGGAAGGTGATAGTACCAATCAAGAAGAGTGAAGAGGTGGTCACGGCTTTGAGGAGTAACAATCCAGAGGTGAATACTCGTACCGGCAAAACAACTGGTGTGAAGGATAGTGTTTATAAGAAAGTTAAAGTATATACTTCAAAAGCGAAATCGAAAGCTCAAGCGATAGTTGGTAGGGGAACAAGGAGTATTGTTAGGTCTAGTAAGAATAGTGCCATTGGGATAAACAACAAACCGATTCGTACGGTCTCGGTCTCATCGAGGATCACGAAGTCACTCACGAAAATACCAAAAGCAAAAGCAACGCCTAAAGACATGGATAAGGACAAGAAAACGAATGTGATAGAAATAACTAGATCAGTGAAAGGCAAGGAGGAGGCTATACCGAAGACTAAGACCAGTCCAAAGGTGGTGAATACAACTAGGAGTAAGAGCTTTACACTTTCCAAACCTATAAATCAGAAGAAGAAACACAAAATGGTTACCGCCAAATCGATCAAAGCTACAAAAGAGATACTTTCTAAACGTATATTATCGACCTATAAATCTAAATCACAAACATTAGCTGAATCACAGAAACAGAAAGAGTCTCAGATAGAATTGGAGACAAGAGTCAAAAGTAGTACTGGTGGCAGTAATAGTAAACCATTGAAGAAGGAATATATGACAGCTGGTTTCTATTGTCAAGATCCCCATCCACCATCTACGAAACAACTCCATAACAAAATATTGTCAATACGCAAAACCGAGAGTAAAAATACCAAGAATCAGAGTAAGAGTAAGAAGGTAGATATACCGGTTGGACGAAGTACGAGGAGTAAACAAGCTTCATCCTCCACCACGACCAAGAAAACGAACGCTTCTGCTTTGAAGGACGAACAAAAGGTCTCTGTCTCTTTCCCACCGTTACCTTATGATCATGGATATGATCTCTTCTTCAACCAGGAGCACGAATTTACATTACCGTATAATATCATGAAAGAAAAGTTGGATGGCAAATTGGATGGGAAGAAGAAACCTATGGCTTATTCGAAAATAAGTAAGAGTGAGTCTTAGAGCTCCGTACCCTGATCATCGCGGACCTTCATCCTTGTTCATCCCATCATCCAGTCAATGTTGTACTTGATAACCGATTAGGAATTGTGTCTCTGTCCTTTTTCCTATTCCTCATTCATGATTGGGTACGACTAATTGGACGACTTGCTTGTGCTAAGTATATCTTTCCCGCATTCAGACATCTACCCGGAACGACAAAAGTACCAAACGGACTTTCATGCGATATGCAAATGTTCGCCAGAGTCGAAATGTTCCGATCAATGTATAAATAGATTGATGAGTTATCTCTGTGGGAAAGATTGTCCTGCAGGTGATGAATGTACGAACAAGACCTTGAGGAAGAGGAAAGCGGCGAGCTATAAGGTAGTCTATGTGAGTTTGACCCTTCTGGAATTGGGTTGAGCCTGATCTCAAAAAGCTGATCTATTATTGTCCATACGCTTGTAAATAGACCGGTTCAAGAGGTTTCGGAATCGTGCTTACTCAGGATGTTAAAGAAGGTGATTTCGTCATGGATTATAGAGGCGAGGTAATAACGATGGAGTGAGTCGGATTGACATCCTGAACTGATATAGAGGGTCTGATTTATGATCATCGTAGCACCTTCATGGAACGTATACAAAATGAGTACAAGGGGACTAAGAATTTCTATGCGTTAGCTTATGACCAGGATGAAGTTATCGATGCTGTAAGTCGGACCAGAATCAGTGAAAAATTAGCAAATCGTCAAGTCTTGCCACATTAGTTGACATTCCCTTGTTTTGCTTTGCTTTCCTGAAGGGGATGAAAGGAAATGACGCGAGATTCATCAATCATGGATGCGCACCGAACCTCGAAGTGAGGAAGTTCGAGATTGCAGGTGATGGGCTGGAGGAATACGAAGTCGGGATGTGGGCTCTGAGGGATATCAAAGCGGGCGAAGAGGTGAGTGTGGAATTCTCGAAATCCTTTCAATGATCTACCCAGCTTCAGAGACGGGAATGGAAGTCCTTGGAACTACACATCTCGATGCCATCTCGTCTATACCACTCCTTCGCCTTTTAGTTTTATCATAAGAGTACAAACGCTGATGGTCCTCTGCTGTCCCCGCGTAGCTCTTCTACGACTACAATTTCGAATCTTTCGGAGTTGCTGCCCAATCCGACGAACTTCGTACCAAGTGTCATTGTGGTGCTCCCAACTGTATCGGTTTCCTGGGTAGGAAAGCGGGTGAGAAGACTGCTAAAGGATTAGCAGCAGAGTTGGCCAACAAAGCGAAGACTCTTACCATCAAGAAATCTACTAAGAAGTCATCCAAAGTCAGAAAGAATACGAGTATGGGTATGACTTTACAAGGTGGTACCGCCGTGATGGGGTTGATGGAAGATACTCCATCTATCATATCGGATTCTGAACCGGTCTCTTCGCAATCAAGTGTAACTCTCAAAACTCCCTCGGAGAGTTCAGTCGATGTAGTTATAGGTACAGTATCTAGTGGGACTTCCACTGTAGACTCATCCTCAAAGACAAGTGGCAAAAAGAGGAAAAGTGAAGTGTCGACTACAGATGTTGATAGTAATATTATCGCAAAGAAGAAAAGTAGGAAATCTGAACCTGCCCCTGTACCATCCATCACAGCGAAGAAGGCGAAACCACGCAAATCTGAACCTATACCTGCACTTGAAGCTTCACCTTCAAACGTATCGACTTCTCCAACGCAAACGAAAACGAAAAAGTACAAACCAAGAAAATCCGAACCTATACTTCCATCTCAAGGGAAAATACTCAATCCACGAATCAGTATGGCCGAAGTTCGAGAAGCTGCCAGGATCAAGAAAGCGGAGATTGTGAAAGCTAGAAGAGGAGCTCCGAAAGGATGGGTCATCCTGCCGCTTGGCACGAGTACGAGTACGAGTGTGGCTAATAATTCTGGCTCTGGAGGTATGGGAGGGAGAAGGCCGCCGAGAGATAGATTGAGTCTGGGTTGAGGGACAAAGTCTATAGGTTATGGTGGCCTATGAGGTGCGAGGTGCGGATGGCAAGGAGAGTCAATTGGAAGGCTGGATAGAGCTAGTTTGATAGAAGTCTATTGAAGGTTTAGCTATGAAGTACAATCGTTTCCTTCAACTTCTTTGTGTTTGTACGAATTGAGATATTTTACCGTTTTGACGATCTGGCTGTGGTTGTTTACAATTTGTATAAAGTGTAATATATATATACGGTTGATATACTACTATATGATGATATGATATGTAATGTTATATGATTGACGGCATATGGTACACATATGATATAGATTTGAAGTGTACAAATAGATTTCTACATAACCTCTGATGCTGGTAAGGTATACGCACTTATTTTCGATTGGAAAAACAGGTGTCACTGGTCCAATACAGTACTCGGATATTCACAGTATTATCTATCGATACATCATTCCATGATAACAGATTTTTCCATTACAACAGACTTCCTTCGAAATCTTATGAGTTCATCTCTCAACTGTCTTCCAATCTCATTCTTCTGCCTTATGACTTTTCTCGCTCCAGGAAATGAAAATTTCAGTGTATCATTTTCTGTTGGACGCCCCGCCTCGTGCTTCTGGTGTGTATCCATTCGCATTCGATAATTCGTCTAAATACCATCATCTAGTGAGTCCATCATCTTTGGGACATCCACTATATCAAGAAATTTGATAGGATACAGTAGTTATCTCGACGTACACTCACTTCTCCTTTTCTTCGCCGAGAATCGAAGACTCTCAATCACGCTTTCCTTGTGTGTATTGATGATAACCTTTTCCTCAATCGTTTTATCTTTCGCGTTGATCACCCTTTCTTTCTTCTCAATCACTTGTTCCATCTTCTGAATGATGATATCCTGCTCCTCCATTCCATCTCCCAGATATCGAATTTCACCTTGCTTGGCTGCTAAGCTTTTCTTCAAAGCTTGAATTTTCTCCTCCAGTGATGCCTGTGGCAATGCCATTTCTACTGCTTTGGCTCTTGACCTTTTGCAAAGATTCTCTATGTCATCTTCTTCCTCTCTTGCTCGTTTGCCTGAGGTGAATGTATCATATGAGTGATGAGTGAGTTTGGCGTATTCTCTGTCAGAGTAACCCATCTGAGGATGAAAGACCTATCGGTCAGTAACATGGCACCCATGTGAGTATTTAGATACTTACTTTGAAGGTATATGTATATCGAAGTGGGTTTGATGATAGGAATGAAAGAGAGAGAGAGAGACAAAGAAGGGATGACAGGAGAAAAATCTAAATACTGTAAGCAAAGGAGAGTATGGTTCGGCCTATGATCACCTAACGGTCAAAGCTTCGCTCAAAGCTTGGACCTTTTCTTCCTCACTGTAATGCGATCCTCAAACTATATTGAGGTTATCCTATGCATAACAATGATTTTTGTGTACGCATCCATTGCATATCGACACGGCTTTCATGATGCGATTATGATTTTGCACTACGTTAGGATCAGGATGAGCTGTCGAATTAAGAGAGACTGAATACAGATCGCCACACAGGTAAGTATTCTACATGCCAATATCAGTCCATTTCTTCCTCCCTTCTTCCTCAGTGGACGTTAGAATCTTGAAGCTCCCAATTGCTTCTGGAAAACAAAATCGAGTAAGTCAAATATCGATTCTTTAGTATGCTTTCGAGAGGGTACGCGATATCATACTCACAAATTGGTCTATGAACCAATTCCTTCAACTCCTCCAATCTCTCTTCCAACTTGACATTCCTCTCACGCAAATCTCCTTCAACTTTCTTATTTTCCTCGAGCGAATTAGTGATCTCATTGATTTTAGTATCTCTATCGAGCATGTCTTGCATTCTTCCTCTTTCCATTTCCTCCATTTTAGTCGTGTAAGTGTCTTGAAGTCCCGTCATAGCTTTTCGCATTGTGACGTTGTCATCCTACAAAGAAAGCACATATCAATGCTACGGCATCAACTGTCGTGGCTTTGCAGAGTACTTATGACCACTCACCTCAAGCTCCCGAGCTCTTTGTTCGAAATGCTTGGCTGAATCCATCTCTTCCTTCAGCTTCCCTTGTAAAGTTTCCAGTTCCTCTTCCACACTCAACCTATCCATCCTCTCTCGTAGCATTCTGACCTTCATCTTTATTCCCATATAATCCTTTTGAGAAAGGATCAAGTCTTTTTCCTTATCTTCCCTTTGGATCTTGATGATGTCAAGATCTTGCTCTGCCGCTCTCAGATCTCGTATCGCTTGTTCCATTTTCGTGGCAGTGGCGAGTGGTAAAATGCCAGAGGGTGATGAGGAGCGAAGAGTGAAGGAGGGTGAAGTGCTCCTTGCACGCTTTCTAGATGATTTCGAGGGCGTTGACGTCAAATGAGGAACGGGCTGAGAGCTTGTGGCAGAGGAAGAGGAGTTCATGACCAAACGAGAGATTTCACTTCACTTTTATAGAATGCTGAAGACGTTATGTTAAAAGATAGATCGAGTTAATATCAGAATTTTGTATCCTGTGGAAATGACAATGGAAGGAAAGGTCAAGATAAGATGAGGAAAGAAGAAAAAGCCGTTGGGAAGAAGACGAGGTAAGTCGAAGATTGCCTTCACGCACAGACCAGGCCACTTTCAAGAAGGGTCCTTTGGCTATCATCAAAATTACTGGAGTGACCTGTGATATCGCTCTTGGGTATAATGTGGTTCTGGGTGTAGTTGATAACGAGGAAGTTCTAGGCATCCGGTTCAATTTTCGTCTGATCCACAGTTCTCACACTGACTCGTCGGTATCGGAAAATCCATTCACATTTCTCAGTAAAACTTTTACACATAAGTATGGGGTCAGAATGATATCTCATTACACACAATACAACGTTTAAATAGTATATCACCTATGATTTCGCACGCTCACAAATCAAGGTCAAGACAGAAACAGACCGAAAGATGATAAAAACAATAAACGAGGTTATTTGACTAAACACGAAATCAATCATCGATCATCAATCCGCCTGTCAACGTGATGTACAGATGACTCACTACATGGAATCAAAAAGTAATCACTCACGCAGCTCGCTCGAGCGAGAATTAATCTCCTGCACAAACTTCTTGAGATTCGCGTTATGTACCTTCAATTCGATCTCAATTTTCTTGTATCCATCGATCGAAACATTGATTTCCTTGATTTGTTTATCTTTGCTTGAAATCTTTTTGGAGTGTTCTCTGTTGACCTCGTTTGTCTCTTGTTGATGGATAGATTTGAGGTTGTCAATTGTGGTTTGATGCTTCGACTTGAGTTGCTCGGTATCGGCGTTCAACTTTCGAATATCAGTCTTCAACACACATGATATATCAGTATCACCTATCGATAATTATCATGAATATGCTACGGCTTACCTCCAAAACCTTGAATTTGTCGTTTGCAGAACTGATCATCACATCTTTCTCTGACATTGCGTTAGCACGACTTTTGAGTTTTTTCTTATACTCGACCTTGAGCGTCTTGTTATCTTCTTTACATTTGATAATATCCTTCTTTATAATATAAATACTTCAATCCATGCAGTTCATTACAAGTCCAATGACCGAGGGACTTACTTCAAGTGAAATAACTTTCGCATCCAACACGTTGATCATCTCCTCCCTCTCCCCCAACCTACCTTGTATCTCCTCCACGGTGACTTCTGAACGTTTCTTGTCAATCTCAAATCTTATCCTCATCGATCTCTCTTTCAACATATCTCTCTTCATTTCCCTAGATTCCTCATCCCTTTTGGCTAATTTGTATTGATCAATTGCTTGATCTGTGATTTTCTCACTTTGGATCAATTGCGCTTCGGCATGTTGTAATTCCTTGCGAACACTGGATAAGTTGACTTGGCTCGAAGGTAGTCTGCTGGATGTCGATGAAGAAGAATTAGAGCTTTGATGTCGAGATCGTTTGCTCTTCAAATCCGATTGATGTTCATTAATGTCATCATTGTCGGACCACCCAATGGATCGTTTGAGAACATTGAGCCCGGGATACCATGATGGAGAATTGGGAGGAGAACAAGAGTGGGAATCGGAGTTGATCATCTTGCTACACAGTATCGTTATACTGCGGTATGCAAAGGGGAATAATCAGATTGGTAATGGTATGAGAGGGTGTGATTATAGACTTACAGGTTATTGGATGAAAGCGAAGACTGAAGGCAACACGGAGTAAGGTTGAGCGAGAGAAGAGAGATGGGAAAGAAGGAAAGAGAAGGAAGGAAAAGCTCAGATCGCAGTGAAATGAGGATCTGAATATACTATCATGATCATGATTTACTTGGAGGTCTGTGCTGAATGGATCGTAACGCACCATCGAGAGGTATCGCAAGTCAATTATGAATTGTTCTTCTGTATCGATAGAATTCGTATGAACAGTTCAAGCTGAAAATGCAGAATTGGCTCGTCAAAACTGTAACTATCTATCTACTTCCAATTCAAGTTATTGCTAATCAGCCAATTACTGTAAAATCTTGAATTCACCCCGTTTATCCTTCACTCCTGTGTCACCCTTCTTCTCATCTCAAGTAACTTATCTTCAAAGCTCTTGATTCTTTCTCTCAACGCACCCTGAGTCTTCTCTTTCTTTTCAATCGTATCTTTCAACTTGGTTATTTCTTCATCCCTAAATCTTAGTTGATGTTCGAGAGAGTTTATCGTTTCGAATCGGCTATGTAGGACTTTACGATGTTTTACGATCCAATCTTTTTCCTCGGCAAGTTGTTCTTCCAATTCACGAGTTTTTGCCTTTTCCTTCCCCCAGCAACCATGCAAGTCAATATCAAACGATGTAATGAATATATATTGTCTTGATACTGTTGACTTACCTTGACGTCTTGGTCCTTTGTCTCTTTTATCTCGCGGTCAATCTTCTTCATACTTTCCTTCACCTCTTCCAACTCCATTCTCAATCGCTTGTTATCCTTCTCCAATGACTCTTTCTCCCTGACCAAAGTAGTGTTACTGATCTTCTCTTTGATTAAATGGATCTTCATCACTTGATAATTCTCCGTCAACCTCATAAGTCTACTTTCCTTCTCCTTCCTCGTTCGAGTCGATTTGAGCTCTGCTTGCGCCTCGTTCAGGTACTTTGATAATTCGTTCATGGTTGAGATCTTCTTCTTTGTTGGATTGAGCGTTTGATCAGATCCAGGTCCAGATTCAATCCTTCGAGCTTTTCCTTTAGGATATTCTGCATCGGAAGCGCGGTCATGTGGATTGTGGGATCGATGTGCATTAGCGATAGACGACGAATGAGGCCTTTTGGAAGGAGGGTTGAGGTTGATTGTTGCTGGGGATACTTCACCCGTCAATATCGAAGAATGATGATGGTTCGATAGGTCAAGTTGTCAATCGCAGTGTTACAAGCGTAAAGATTGCTAAGAAGATTGACGTTCGAAGCTTAAGATTGATTTCGGTATCACTTGATGAAGACTATTTTGAATATTCTTCAGTAATAAAGTTGGAAGCAATGAACTGAACAGAAGAAAAGGTGAAATAATCGATGTGTTCGGGAATTGATATGGCTTTGACGCACAGATCACCAAGGATCATATGAATGATTGAGAGTCTCTGTCAGTCGTCCATACAGGCAAACAAAACCTTGAGATCTCTAAGTCCTTGTCATAAGCATTCCATTTCGAGTTGCTTCAGTATTGGACTTTGATGTCAATCTTATGATGAAACGTAAGTATACATATAACAATGATGAGAACCTAAATAATGATGATATAAGTAAATCTCTCAGACTACCCTAAACCCCTTTCTACCGCTCAATACAGCTTGATGATCATATTCTAACGAGCTTCGAATTGGACCTGAGATCAGAAGAAAGAGTCAGTACACCATACATGATAGCTCTAGTCCATGGCGGCTCAATGGAAACTTACAACTGCGAAAAGAAGCATGGTCAGCACAAGACCGTGTAGCAGCACAGCGACAAGAGCACGTTCGCACTTTGAGAATCCTGACTCACTTCTCGTTGTCCTTGGCTTATACATCACTCTATGCCCACATTCCCTACACCTGATCAATTCCGAGGTCTTCATCGCTGTTTTCGCACCGCAGTCTAAATCAAGGAGAATGGGTTAGTATCAAATGTTGGATTGTTGTAGGTCTGTCTAAGCGTGTTCAGAGGTACATCATGATGATCCACCTTTGTATATAAATGCTCATTATAGATCATGACATTTCTTATATCTGTGCGTTTCGTTCTCCAGATCATCGCAGTTGGACATAAGGACGTATGACTCACCACCACAGATATATTCGATAGTCTCGGGAGGTTTAGGTATATTTCTCGCTGGCATTGGATTGGGGTTTTGCTGGGAGTATCGATCGGCTTGTTGAGACATTGTGAGACAAATTTGCTATTTGTATCTGAGGCTGCGAAGTAGAGGTGATTGAAGAGGCTATTCTTGAGACTGTATTTTGTATATGACCTGATGGTGATGGATGATATTCGTCTGATGTTGATAACCCGACATAGATTTGATGTTTTTGAATTGTTGTCGAATTCAAGATTTCAAAGGTGAGTGGCAAGGCACCTATCAAGGGATTGATAATCAACCAGCAAACAATGACACGTCATTTCAAGTATGGCCCTTATCTCGTCACCGCATATCGCATATCCACCACAGTCACAGTTACCGGGTAGTAGCTCCCTCTGATCACCCAACTCACTCATCAGATCACATCTCACTTAGTCAAACCATACATATACAGCTCAACACACTAGACCAACATGGACATATCTACAGCCCTGTCAGCCCTTGAATCACTCTCTTCCTCAACTTCCACTTCATCCTCCGGTCCACTCAACGCCCTCATCGATGTGCAGTTCGCCAATGCCAAATCACGTATACTCGCTGGGGAAGATCCCAAAGTGGTGATTACAGAGTTGCAGAAGAATGTCAAAAATGGTAAGAAAGAGGTAGAGAAGGGCTTGAAAGGGTGGTATGGAGCTTTGGGAAATGTGGGGAAAGAAGTTGATAAGGTGAGTGTGATAAAGCTCATATAATCTCATGCGAGAGAGGAATACCCAATGAATGGAATATAGTTTGACATATTGTATGATCTTTTCATTTTGTATAGGCCTTCCCACCTATTCTAGGAGAGATAAGTGACGCATACTCTGATCCACCATTATTCGTCGAACCTGAAGCTGCGGAAGCATTGGATAGAGCTATATTGGAATCGTTAGGTAGGAGGGGTATATGGGATGCTGTAGAAGCTATGGAAGAGGTGAGTGAACCATTATCTACAAGAATCTGCATATCCCCGTGTGAACTTTCTCACATATCTCATACTTCGTGTATCAATGCTGACTTTTCTATCAATCAAAATAGGAAACATCCCTTTCTTACCTCCCATCGAAACGAGAGCTATCCACTCAATTACAGTATATCCTAACTTCAATCCGATCATCCAACCTTCAATCAGCCCTTGAATGGTGTACTGAAAATTCCACTTTCCTATCTTCTCCACCTCATCCTTCATCATTACCGTACCATCTGCATCGGGCAGTATTCCGATCAATCAAAGATAAGCGTGAAGCTATAAGTTATGCTCAACAGTATATGATGGGCTATCTACCTAGTCAGCCGGTTCTCAAATTGATAACGGGGTGTTTATATACCGGTCAATCCACAGGAAAGAAACTGAATGGTCATAATGTACATGAGGATGAGGCCGAGGCCGAGGGAGAAGGAGAGTTGGAAGAATTAGCGAAAATGTTTCAGAATGAATTTTGCAGGAGGTATCAGTGGTCTAAAGAGGATCCATTGGAGGTAACAGTAGAATTGGGAAGTAGAGGTGGGACTTTGGATAAGATCGAAAAAGCGAGGAGGGTAATGGGTGAACATTTGGGCAATGTTAGGAAATGGGATGAGTTGCCTGTAAGTGGATTGTTGGCTCCAGACAAAAATTCTCGTACTGATACGCTTGTGCTTTATGTCCTACAGATGGAAGTTCCCCTACCGCCCTCGCGTCGATATCACTCAGTATTCGTTTGTCCCGTATCGAAAGAACAGGCCACAGATACGAACCCACCGAAGATATTGACTTGCGGACATGTCATCGCTGAAGAGAGTTTCAACAGGCTACTCAAAGGAGGGTAAGTGAATCGTTGCTATACAAACTTAGCAGAACTTCTCACCAACAATCACCAAGCATATATGGTTTTTATATATATCTGGCTAATTCTGACCTTGCTTTTGCAGCCGCAGAACAGTGAAATGCCCTTATTGTCCTCAAGAAACATCCCAATCCGTCGCTCAGAGATTGTATTTCTAGATTTTCTTCTTGCATATCCTTGTTTGATATTTGTATTTTCTGTATTTTTTTGTACTTGAGAGTTCAGGATTTTGATATTGTATAGAAATGCATTCCATCGCATATGAGATTGGAATCCATGGGTATATGATGCATGAATGAGTGAAAGAAATATGCTCTACTTATACACACAAACACAAATTGAAATATATTCATCCATCCGATAATGTACCCCTCTAAATCGTTGTTCAGCAGACGAAACTGATTGGTCTCATGTCCAATAAGGATATTCAACGATACCCGGCAGCTTTATACCCCATTGACCTTTTTCACTTTATCACCAACTTTGGCTCCTCCTAAACCATCCTGCTCTTCCTTCTCCCTTCCTCGAGACGCCCAGAGCTGTCTTCGTTCTTCCATGAGTGTTTCTGCCCATTTCTGTATAACGGGATGTTCGAGATTTGGTATGGAGCCGACGAAGAATGGAGAGAGAGTTCGAATATCCTGGCCTAAGATGCAGACACAAAGTCAACTGTTGGCGGTTCTGATACGGCATAAGACCAGGCGCAGTAACAGGCACATTGACTCACTTCGCTCGTACTCTACTGCTTGTAAAGCGAGTTCTACCCTGTCCAAATCCTATTCTATAATGTCAGCTAAGTGTCTATGTTTAAAGAGAAACGATATTTGTTTTTCGACTCACTTTGACCAATTTCGATTCAGGTGTTTCCCTAGCTTCGTACTCCTATAACATATCAACACATCAGCTTCTTCCTGCTATTGCCATTCACGTCATGGGGACAGTTGATACACTCACATCCCATAACGATCTGAATCTCTCCCTGGCATCCTTGTTACCTTCCCCTCCGAGCATCTCATTCAAGAACGAGTCCATCGCTTCTTCCTCCAGCTGATGTTTTACATGAGCCGGCACGCCTTCGACGGGGGTTATATCACCGACACTGTACATTTAGTATATCAGCTGGACTGTCACTGGGCGGCCCAAAGGAAGACAGCTTACTGAGCTTCAGCTAGATCGTGTACTAAAGCCATCTGGTTGAAAGTACTATGTTAGCTATATCCCTGCGTTCCGTCAATGGAAAGCAGCTAAGCTTTGTCACTCACCATCACACATCTTGGTATATCTAATGGTCTAAGGGGATCTTGCGGTATCATCATAGCCATCAAAGCCATCCTGCACATGTGATCTGATATACTATGCACCCAATACAGACAGATCATCAGCAACGATTCGCGTTCAAAATGGCAGATTCCAGCTGACCTTTCTGCTTCTTTCACCTACAAAAGGAACGATAAGGAGTCAGCTGAAGCTCTCCGTGGAATTCAGGAGGGAAAAAAGCTCACACCCTCTCTTATCCATCCTGATCGTTTCTGCACTTTCAGCTGTTCCAGTAAATGAAGGAAAGCCAGTGTATCCAAAGCTTCATTACCTGTTGACCTATATCCATTGTAAATATTAGCTTAGGTCCATATCAGAAGACAGAGCGATGGAGAGCTCACTTGTACGGCGCGGGCAGTTCTTTCCCACCTGCTCCCAGCACTTTGTTCGTCTCTTCGACCTGTTGAGCGACTTTGGTGATAGGTATAGAGTCCATTTTGTCAAGCTTCGATGGGGATACAGGTACAGCGATGGGCATTGTCCTTTTGTGATGTACCAATGATACTGGAGGGTAGTCAAGTTGGGATTGGGGTGGAAGAGAAGAAGGAAGAGGTAGAAAGGAGAGGAGGATGATCTTTGTTGTTGTTTTGATTTGATTCTTGATCTGACCTGACCTGAGCTCGAAGACCGTCGCGTGGTTCGAAAGGCTGAAACACAACACAAGTAAATCCACGTCACTTGTTTGGGAATGATAAAGGTGTTAGTATTCATATATGCATCTCCATCTCGGCGAGTTCCGCCGGAGTCGGAATATCCGGTGAGGATGAGTCCAGAGGTCCACTCGACTTGATGGTTGATGTCGATGTTGGAACTGCATCTCCAGACACATATCGTATCCCCCGAACCAACAAGATCACTTTCCTTCCTGGTCCAACTCTTGTCTAGTCCTGCGCGTTCCGTCAGTGAATTCAGCAAAGTATCAGACAAACTCCTTCTTTCCTTCTTCCTTCAATCTCAATGGCTTGCTCATGAAAAGTCGCCGAGTAGGGTGAGTGCCTCCTCCTTCTGTATACATATCCTTCCACTCACATAGTTGATCGATCTCAGGCTTGCTAGGCCTAGGATTAGACCATCTATGCCTCCAGAGTCGCAATCACTATCTCACACTCAGGAATCCACCCAACAACCCTCTATCGAGGTTCGTCCTTCTTCGCCAATTACAACTGATCTAGTAACCTCTGGACCTTCATCTTCACAACCTGTTGAAGAGCCCTCACTTGTTTCCGGTACCAGCTCCCTTGGACAACAAGGTCAAAGCAGCTTGGTCGAGGAAAGTGCAGATAGCGGTTTAGGATGGACTCAATCGCAAATTCAGCAGAATAAGAAGGAAATTGATCATAAGCATACCAGAGAGGAGGGATTGCAGGGTATCAGAGAAAGATCAGAAGAAGGAGTGATAACTTCACCTGAGATACCTAGTCCTGGACCAAAATGGAATACCAAATCCCCTTCACCTGCGCGGGCTGTTCAACGAAGCTCGCCAGATCCAGAGGTCGATGTGGATCAATTAGAAGAGTCAGCTCCTAACAGGTCTATAGGTGGACTAGAGGAGACAGAAGTGGATACTCAGACACCTCATGTACAGACACCAGAACAATCTCAACCTCCTTCTACACCTCCTTCCCGTTCACATAATCTTCCTCAACCTCCTATCATACCAAATGTGACGAATCCAACCCGTCAGCTTAGAGCTGTGACTTCATACTCGCCGAAAAAGCTTACTCCAAACTCGAGAAAGCGAAATGGTGATCTGACCAAGATCACCCAAGCTCACACAGCACCTGTGAATTTCGACAAGCCCATGGTATTTCCATCATCAAGAAACCAAAGACGTAAAGCGGAATCACTGGAGAGCGAGGAGTCAGACTTTGCGAAAGAACTCACGACAACGAAACCACGAACTCCTTACGAGCACTTCAGCGGGATCATGGAGAGAACCTCTCACCATCACCTTGACACCATTCCTGATCGCTCCAATTTGCAAGGCCCTTCCGCCATATCGACTGAAGAAGAGGAAGAGATCGAGGACCGTCCCCCAAGAAGTCCTAGGGTCCCCGTGATGAACGATGGAGATACAGACAGGGGTGGTTCTGATGAAGAAGAGGAAGATGGCGCAATTAATTGGGAAGTATCTTTACAACCCGCAAACAAATCATCGACAGATACCGACGACCATCAAGGCTCAACCCCTCCGCCGTTATCAGACCAGGCCGATGCCCATGGCGACCCCTCTCCACATTCATCGCAGTTACAGATTAATGGAAATCAAACCCGTTTCAACCAAATCGCCGGATCTGAATCACAACCCTCACAGCAGATGGACTTCGACAACGGTCATCTTTTCTCAGATGCGGATGAAGGCTACATCGGTTATCCTGAATCACAGCCATCATTACCTCCTCTCGCTGCTACTCAGGCTCGACAGCCCAGCTCTTCGGCCCTCGATTCGATCCATGAACAGCCGATACCAGAAGCCGTCTATGAACCGACTCAGCCTGATGAGACGCAGCAAATTGCACCGCAATTGCCGATCGATGGGGATGAGACCGATAATGATGTACCTCCAAAATCACCATCTCCGCCTCGTCCCATCATGTCTCGAGCCGCTTCGAATATTTCCACCGCTTCGAAAATCAGCGTGCCTTCCCATCGCCAACTTTCTCGTAAACCAAGAAGCGGTGACGATTCGTTCATCAGTCTAGTCAAGCTTGACCCTCCACCTAATTTACCCCCAACAGTGTTACCCCCGAGGGCCAGTGCCCTTCCACCTAAACCGATCCAATCGGAAGCTGCCCTCGCACTTCCTAGCTCCTCGCCTTTCAAGCAGTCATCCCTTCATCGGACTAGCTCGGAGCCACCTGCGCCGCAGGAAACTCTCAAGAACAGCTTGGATAAGGAATCGAGCTCGATCGAGAGCAAAGCTACAAATGATATGTCATCGAACAATCGAGTAGTCAGTAGTCCCAACGACCAACTGAACCGAGTCTTCACTCCACCTCCTGGAAATCCTTCATCGCCTTTCAGACCCCCTCCTACACCGTCCTCTCCATCACTGGAAGCTGCTGGGCAGCCGGATGCTCCTGCATTATCAACTGTCCTGGAGGAAACTCAGAAGAACAGCGCATCCCTACCACCAGCTAGACCCGTCAAGGTGTCTCCGAAACAATATACCAATCGCAGCAAGAGAAAGAGAATCTCCTCTACTCCTCCAGTGGGGTATAACAGTGACTCTAGCACGGACAGCAGCAGCGCCCCAGAAGACCAGGAAGACAATACTTATCGTCCCAAGCCGGCGTACAAGAAAAGAAAGAAGACTTACGCAGCGTCAAACACATCTTCTAAATCCGCTGCTACGCCAGATACTACGGTCATTCCGTCTTCGAAAAGAAAGCGAAAGCCAATTGTTCGTTCAAGCTCCTTATCATCCGACGGGGAAAGCAGCTCTTCTGCACCTGAAGACTTGGAAGATAATACATATCAGCCGAGTTTCTTACCGAAGATCAGGATCAAAACGGAGAAAGGGAAAGGTAAAGCGAATGCTTCGGCTCCTAGTAGTACAGCATCGAGTAGACCGCCAATCACCAAGAAGGCAAAAACCAACGCCCATGTCGCTCGACTCTCTCCAACTGTCTCAACTGCCTCTGAGGCTATAGTCACACCCCAGCCCATTCCGGTTTTGGCAGCTTTCTTCCAACGATACTATCCTGGTAAAGCCACCTGGACTGGAAAAGCGTACAAAGTGAATTTTGAAGATGGGGAGAAGAGGGATCATATAAAGCCTGACCAAATGCGCAAACTGATGCTGAAAAAAGGTGATCGTCTAGAAGCTTGTACGGAGAGTGAATTCCCACCGAAATTTGAGGTTGCTGAAGATTGGGATGGAGATCTAAAAGGGGTTAAGTGCTGTAGTGTTGAAGGAGAGAAATTAGGAAGAGTGAAGTTAAACCTGTTTGGAATCAGTAACAAGGTCATTCACGCTTCTTTTGGCGGTCGATTATTTGAGGATCCCCATCAGCAAGCGAAAAAGCCAAATGGGATGTTTAGACCTGCTGGAGATAGGATGACAGGACGAATCTCAGTTCCTCGATCACCTGTCAAGCGAGTTAATGGTCATGGAAATGGATCACCAGCTGCAGCTCGACGATCGGTCTCGCCTACTCGATCAACCTCTGAAACCCTCAAAGGAATGCTGTTCCTTCTTACAAGAGGACTTCCGCACGATCAAGCTGAGATAACGAGTGCGATCCGATCGCAAGGCGGTAAGATCGCGAGCTCATGGGAAGAACTGTTCGATCGATCTTCACCTGGCGAATGTGGCTTTTCGAAAAATCTATCTGGAACCCCATTTGTCATTTTGATGGGAGAAGGGAAAGAGGGAACGATCATCACACCGAAAGTCATGGTTGCTCTTGCCAAAGGTATACCAGTTTTGAGTTCGCGGTTTGTTGATGATGTAGTGGATCAGAATGAGGTATCCCAGATCCCACTTCAGCTGTCATGTCCTTGTAGAGATTTCACTGATTGATCTGTATTACAGAAGGTGGATTGGACATCGTACCTTATCTCACCCGGTTTCTCCAATCATGTGGAACATTACATGTCGCAAGTGGTCGATACGCACTGGGGAGAGGACGAATGGGAGTTACATAGAGCCGGACCAATCCGTAGACCTCTGAAAGGGAAAAAGGTTCTGTTCGTCCTTCCTTCAGCGAAGTATGATAGTCTAAAAGTGGGTGTTTGATCATGTTCATCAAGTCGATGGAATGAAATGTTTGAATTTGATTCGAAACTTACTTTAACTTTGATACTTAGCGATTGATACCGGTGTGCGCCTATTCAATGGGAGTAGAGGAAATCCTACTTACCCCGAACCTCAAATCCAGCGAAACGACTATTCAAGATAATAAATGGGATTATATCTTGTTTGAAGATAGGGAATACAAAGATAAGGTAATACCTACATGGCTTAGCTCTGAGGAAGACAGACTGTGTAACATTCATTGGCTCAAGCAGTGTCTTGTAAGTAGTAACTTCCCTTCAAATCGATGGGGGCGTACAGTTGCTGATCAGTGGACGGGGATAGATCATGGGAAAAGCTTTACCTCCCTCGCTTGATGTTGAGCCAATACAGGAAAAGGATAAGAAGAAGGATAAGTGATGGTAGGGATGACGTCGTGTTTGAGGATGAAAGCAAATGTGAAGGTCACCAATTACTTACGGAAAAGATAATCAGATCAAAGAGTTTCAAGGCGTATTCGGTGATAAATAGCATTTCAATTTTTGGGTGTTTTGTTTCTGTCCCAACCCATCGGATACTCGTTTGTATATGTAGTCCGTTCCATCACATTGTATATACCACGCATCGATATTATATCCTATACGTAGTTGTATTTTGTTTACAAGAGTTACTTGTACATATTTCATTGATGAAATGACTCATTTTCACATGTCTAACCAAGGGAATGTCAACGATGTCGAAAATAATGAGCAAAGTGGAGGTCGATCAGTTCGAAGTGACTTGCTGGCTATCCTCGTACTTACTTTTCTCATTCCATCTCATAGTACACCGAACAAGGTCAGTCAAGCAAGCGATCTGAGGGAGAGAACATAGAAAGCAACGGACTGTCAAGTTGTAGTGACCAGTGGATCTGATCAATCGAAAGATCCCAGTACCGAACCCCTCCTCAACTTACAAAGTCAGATTGTCAGTATGATACCAATACGAACATCGATCCGCCAGCGGTCAAATCGACTTATTCCTCAGTACAGTTCACCGTCGTTTCTCGGTCTCGCACCAATCCGGATAAGATCTTTCGTTCCTCAATCCAAAAAGTTCTATACCACCTCCCCTCCTCGTCCGGTATCTTCGAAATCACCTTTGATCCAGCGCTATGCTCCATCCCTCCACAACCTCTCCGTAAAGACTGGTGTACCACTACCGTCAATGATACTCTCTTTTATGGTGTTACATGAGATAACAGCGATATTACCTATCTTCTTGATCTACTGGTTATTCTCGACTTTAGGTGTAGGATTGGGTATGGTCGGGTGGATAATGGATGTGGGACATCAGGAAGGCTCTACTCAAGCACATATACAAGAAGGGGAAGAAGGGGAAGATGAGTCGGTGGTGAGAAGGTGGATAAGAGATTGGTACGTCGAAGGTGAAAATAGGATTGGAAAGATTGGAAAGAGATATGGGATATTTGGGTACGAGAAAGGTGTCAAGGATAGCAAAGAGGGTGAAGAATATACCGACGGTGTTCTAGTTCAATCAGGTGCAGGTTCAGGTGCCGCTACCAAAGTGGCCGACGCTATCGCCGCTTATGTTGTAGTCAAGGTGAGTTGATTCCGAGTCCTCTATTGCGACCTGCAACAATAAAGCATAGGTGATGGGTTGGTGTCAATCGGGTCTGATCGGATTAATCAGAGGACGTAACGTGCTAGATCTGAATCAGATCATCGAAGCTGGAGCTGACTATACATTGATTAACCGTCTAGGCACTCTTACCACTTCGAATAGCAGCCTCTTTAGGTCTTTCACCCACTTTCGCTAGATATACTTTAGTCCCTTTACAGAATATCTTCAAGAGGTTCAGACGGTAGATCATACCAACATGTATCGATACTAGCCGAATTGGTATTTAGCACAGATTGTAACTGAACATCAAGAATCAGGATCACGATCAGGATCACAGATGATTTGGTACAATTCTAGATAGATAGACAGATCCACCGTTCGAACAACCCATGTACAATCGGGTTTAGGCATAAGATAGATCGTTAATTTGCATTAGTGTATAAGATAAATACCAAAATCGATTAGATAACGAGAATATAAACACAGCTGATTGATTATACAATGGGTATATATGAAGTCACTGATATAAGCACAAACAAGAATTGGAAAATGAGAAAATCGAATTAATGAGGAAAGACTGTATTCTTCAAAATGGTAATAAAGGTAAAGGTAAAGGTGGATGTACATTGAAAAAATGACGCTCTCTTTTCTTCCTTCGACCTATAACCTATGTCCCGGAACTACCGTAAAGATCACCACCAAAATAGCAGTAATCAAAATACAAACTAATTCGATCCACAATGCTCTGATCGTCAACAATTTCCTAACATATGGTTCTTTCACTTTGATATGTCTAAACGGGGTAGTTTCGGATCGGTTGAGCAGGGCAAGTAAGGGTGAGAGGGAGTAGTACGAGGAGAGAAGGAGGTTGAGGGCGACTATGAAAGGGAGGATTGTCTAAATTACAGCAGAATAAGTTAGTTAGCTGATCCAGCAATGGAAAGTACGACAGTGCACAACAGAGTAGGTAAAGCAAAGGAATATGTACTCACCCATAACCTTGTTAATCTAGGTTTCCAGTCCAAAAATATCAACGAAAAAGCCAATACGAATCCACCCCATAGACAGACTAATCCAACTATCAACCTGACGAACGATCCTAACGGTGTAAGGTTGCCGAATGCCTTGGCTCGGAGGAATCGGGGGAAAGCATCTTGTTCTAAAGCTTTGAAGATGTATACTTTCTGAGCGTGGAATAAGTCAGGTATCAATGGCGAGGCTGAGTCAGAGGTGGATATTGGGAAATTATGAATACGAAGGGAAGGGCTATAATGTAGAAGCCAAAACAATCAGTCAAAATGGTACTTGACGTGATCTTGCTCATAGTTTACTCACGGTAAATAGATTTCCCTCTCTGCACCCGGTAAGAGATACCTCAAATAAATCCTTTCCGCTCCAGCTATCAACGCACTCTTCTCAATAGCTCTATCTCTAGCAATCACCGTCGGAGCCTTGGTCTTGGGAACGTGTCCTCCTCCAAATTTACCTCTCAATGACATTTTCCCACTTGGAGTCATCGAAGGTCTATCCCTATTCTGAGGTCTACCCATACCCAGTTCGTTCATCGTAGATGATGGTGCAGGCGATAACATACTTGATCTAGGAGCGTTGCCGTGCGATTCTGTATCTCTCCTTTCTCTCGTTGTACCTCCCAATGTGGGTGAATCGAATTCACCTTGGTTTGATCGAGGTGAGAAATCCCCTTGAGCAGGATTAGGCGAATTGGGTTGACGAGGGGTGGCAGAGGTAGAGAGGGAAAGTAAAGGTGAGAAGTGAGATCCGTTGGTACGTGCGTAGTTGGCGAATTCAGGCCATTCTTCGTCGATTGTTCTACCTGATCGTTTTATATCCTATATACCGTCGTACGATCAGCTTTGGTTTACTACATCGGTCCAGGCGGTCAGCTGGTCAGTAACCTGACACTCACCTTGAAATATGCTTTACACATATTTTCATGCTGTTTAACATCCAGCCAGAAGTCCAAAGCATCTTCCGCAGATTCACGTTGAAGGAATATCTATGAGAACGCACAGACCCATCCATCAATCAGCTATGACCAGTCAATTTCGAGGACCGTTGAGCTGACTCACGTAGAAGCAGAAAAGATCGAGGGGTGGTCTCGTACGTCTATCTAGTACTTCCTGCAAAGTGGGTAATCTGCTCAACTTTAGATACCTCGTTGTGGATGTTCGGCGTTGTTCTTTTGTTGTTGGTATGGCATTAGGGTCTGACTTCTCGTTCATCTTGGTGGATTGATCTTTAGTGGATGGGTGAGGGAGTTGACACTGTTGAAATTAGCTTTCGATAATCTTTTTTGAGGGTCTTGAACGCTATGTGATCGTCGGCGGCGAAAGTGAAAGAGAGAATAGTCAAGTTGGTACTGAAGGAATGTATATGTATAGCGAGTAGATAGAGGTTGAAGATGACTTGATGTTTTTACTTTGTTTCAGTGTAAACACTCACTCTCGAATGTCGACTGAAACGGCTAACTGGAGGATACCACGTGGCTTAATCATGACGTGTCAATATCACCACCTGCTTATCCTTATCACTTCTCGCTTCTCATCGCACCAAACTCGTCAAACATCGTTACTCGCTCGACCTTCTCAAACATTCCATCTTTTCACTCATCCATCTACATCGACAAAGCTCATCGCACCCCCACTCAGCACGATATCAATGCGATAACCTCACCACATTCTTTTACTCCTCTTCACCAATCGTTCCTTCTCCTTGCAGCTTAGCCGTAGCTAAAGAAGAACAAAGGTTGAAGAGGGTATCTCCTCATTGGACAGGATGTTCTTCCTGGTTGGTATCATCATCCTTGCGGATCATGCGTGTAACTCATCATAGTCACACGCTGACACCTTTGTGTATCCTATTCGACGATGCGATGACAACAGAGAGAACTCACCCATACCATCCTCTTACATCCCTCATACTTCGGTGCTCAATTGGAAGATTACCTTCGACAGAAATTGTACGAGGATGTTGAAGGGACATGTAGTGGTAAACATGGGTTAGTTGGTCTATCCTCCCTATCTTTGGGAATCATCTAGCTGACTGGTGATATTCTGTCTCTGGTGAATAGGTACATAATATCTGTCATAACTATATCAGATATAGGTGAAGGTAAAATCATACCTTCTACAGGGCAGGCGAAATTCAAAACTACCTATACGGCTATCGTCATGAAACCTTTCAAAGGTGAAGTGGTAGATGGCAAAGTTATCAATGTCAACAAGGTGGGTCTTCATTGTCAATCTGTAACTACATAATAGCTGATTATACGCTCTTCGCTGCTTCGCAGATGGGTTTCTTAGCTATGGTCGGTCCATTACAAATATTCGTCTCATCTCACGTAAGTATCCCTTTTCAACCCGTACAGAAACCAAAAGCACAATTTGTCACTATCCCCTCACCCACCCACCTACCCATTTTATGATGAACACATATGCATAGGGACAGCAGACACCTTGTAAAAGGGAATGTTGATTATGCCGGGATGATCTTGTAGTAATTGATCGATTATCTCTGACTCGCCACGCTTCTTTTCCTTTAACCCCACATATCATTCTTCATGTGGAGTTGTGCTAATAGACAAATGGGGAATACAATAGCTCACACACGGTGATATGAAATATGATCCCAACGCTTCACCGCCATGTTATCGATCCAACGATGAGATCATCCAGAAAGATACCAAAGTCAGAATGCAAATTGTAGGTTGTAGAGTCGAAGCTAATGATATTGTAAGTTTACGCTTTAAAAATACCGTTTTAGCTACTATCTTCTTGATGGAAGGACAGAAGCTGATATATTTCTATATTCTGCAGTTCGCTATTGGAACCATCAAGAAAGATTTCTTGGGTCAGATAAGAGAGGATTAGAATTATTGACATGAAGAAACAAATATCTTGTACAATATGACAAAAATATCGTCAACTAAATGTGGCTTGTCAGAATTATATATATATATATAAACAAATGCACAATAGAATAAACAACAAAACAAAAAATCAATAATGCATCTTATGAAAATGCTAGAATAATATGCATTTGCATAAGAAGCATAGCATAGTGTATCATAAATATGGTATCGAATCTTCGTATATTAAAACTGATATACAGAAAAAGAAATTGTTCATCGAGCATCGAGCACCAAGCATCCCAAAACTAATGTTCTTCAAACCCACTAAGCTCTCAATCCTCTTATTCCTGATACTCCCACTCCCGTCCCAGACCCAGCTGATATTTTACTTCCTTTCCTCACATTCTCCTTCCCACTGCCCACCCACATCTTTCCTCCTCCCAAACTACTTTTCGATCTTGTGGCAATATCATTATCATCAGATGAGATTGACAATCCCTTCGATCCACCTCCTTCAACTTGACCAGCGCCTCTCAGTCCCATGCCCACACTCGATCTTCTATTCGCATTAGACGAATTATCAGCAAGTAAAGTCAAAGGTCTCAAACCTCTTTTCTCCACCACACTCTTTTTCTCTTTATCATTTTCGTTAAATCCCAAAGAAGTTTGTGATCTAGGTTGATTATTCCTTTCTTCCAATGCTTTAACCAACTTCAACTCCTTTTTACTTGGTTGATGGTTCATCTCCCTGTTATTGGGAGTTTGTATTACCGACGAGCTGATAGAAGTAGAGTTGGTCGAATGGAGTGTCTCAGTCGATTTTCTAGCTTTCGGTAAGAGCGATTGAACAGGTGGATGAGTCCCTATATTAGGCATCGAAATCTGTCTGGCCAACACCGAGCTCGAGCCTTGCACGTTCAAAGTATTCAAGGGAGGTGGGTGGGGATGGGAATAAACGGGATAAGCAGGTTGTCTATATTCTAAAGGTAAGGTTGGAACAGGTGGTAACGGACTATCATTTGTCGTCGTTGTAGTAGTGGTGGTCGTATATGCACTAGTAAAAGTAGATACAGATCTATCACTAGCTCTTGAATCTCTTCCTGAACCAGAGGCTCCAGAAGTTGATCCGGGAGGAGGCGAAATAACAAATTCGGTCCGAGTAGGTGTATCCATCGCCATCATCCTTTCCATCTCTTCTAGATTTTCGTCATTCGTTGAAATACTGTGGACTATAGATAAATCACCGGTATGGGTCGAATCATCCGACATCTTCGGTTGAAGATTATTACTACTACCTTGTCGAAGAGGAGAAGGCATGGTTGTTCCCAAAGCTAAGGCCAGGTGCATATCTTCTAAAGCAGATTGAGAGAAGATCGCAGAAGTGTCATTTCCAATCTCTTGTTGGCCGACACTGTTATTTGATAGAGCCAAAGTGGGTTCTTCAGTAACCTCTGAGACTCTTGATAAGGAAGGTTTATGTTTTAGTGTCATCGTAGTCGGAATCGGCGGCAAGTCAATTCCATTCGATGACACTTGATGTTCTTGACAGTCCTGTTCGTCGAAGTTAGGTCGTTGAGATAAATCATCGATCGATTTCCTAATTTCACCTTCGAAGTCGTCCTTGGCCAATTTCGGTAATCCGAAAGAAGGTTTATGAGTCATCGTTCGGCTACTCTCGACGGTATCGGATCTTCCCAACTCCAACCCCAAATTGGTCATGGCATTTCGTTGACGAAGTTCGCGAGAGACGGAAGTAGCAGTCTCAGCCGTAAAATAATCTGAAGGTAGAGTGAAATCGACAGATGATGAATACGATCTGGTATGAGTATGTTTTCGACCATGCGGTGTAGATTGTTTGAACGACGAGTCTCGGAAGGAAGGCATGGTCACGTAGCTTGAATCGCCCTCTTGGTATGGCGAAATAGGCATATCCGATAAAGGTCGTTGTCTGACTTTAGGTGTATCGTGCTGATCTTCATGTCCATGGTCATGTTCGGTTTGACCAGGTGGGGCAGAATGGAGAGCAGGCTCGATTCGTACATCATTCCTAATTTTGATAGATGGTACAAGGCTAGTCATGATCGACATCAGCTAAGATACCCATATTAGGGTCATAGGGCTGATCACTCACCCAGGTAATACTCCAGCAGTCAGCCAATCCAATTCATATCCATTCTCAGTCCTCTTCTCCTTATCTTTCCCAAAGATGAACATCGGTCCGTTTGACATTCTGCCTCTTTTGGCCATTCCAATTTCAGCAGTTCCATAGCTCGCATCTATTTCAGGTTCGTTCTCCCCTTCACCGGTAGAGTATGAACTTCCTGTTCTTGTTACAGCGGTGGCTTTGGACAACCTCTTTTCGGGTGAAGGAGCAATGATCGAGATTGCTATACCGGATCTGGCAGGTGAAGCAGGAGCAATGCCCTTGTCGAAGGACGGTTCACCATCGGCATCTTCGAATTGGCCCAATTCGATATCATCGCGAGTCTGAGAATGGAACAAACTACTAGCTCTTTTGGCCAACATTGACACTACACCACCTCTCATCTTCTTCATGGTACCATCATCGTTCCTTCTTCTCGTATCTTCCAATACCCTCATAGCAGGTACAGGTTTGAGCATCTCTGTAGCCCTTGAGATGAATCCACCACCTTCGATAGCATGTCCATTAGATATCCATACATCGCCACTACGTCTAGCTAGGGTTTTTCGCATATCTTCATCCCCTTGCATTTCTGCCAATGTCAGTCCTCCATACACGGTATGTCGTCGCCCAGACCCGATAAAAGTGGTGAGAGAAGGTTTGGGTTCGATCATCTTTGAGAGTGTTGGAGAAGCGAGATTCATCGTTGAAGCTCTTTTAGGAGCTGGAGGAGTCAACTTGGGTGAGATGGAAAGGGGCAAAGATAATTGAGATTCGGATAGTAAAGCCAGAGATCGATGGGCGGTCGATGTAGTCTTCGTTGAGCTTTTCTTAGACCGGACACCTGACGAAACAGGCATGGGTCGGTATCGTAAAAGGTAAGAAATAAGCGCCAAGAAGGGTGAAGGTAAGAGAACCGATATAAGATACAGGATGATTGCCATGTCCTTTGGTCCATTCAAGAGAAGCGGTAAAGACAACCCCTGCAGCCAGTAAAACATACTAAGTCAGCTTCATCAGACTACCACTTACTCAACGACTTACATAGCAAAGCACAATACCAGCCACGGCCACCAATCCCACACCTCTTCCACCTCTGCCCCAATCTTCTAATGCTTCTTCCTCACGTTCCACTTCCACCCAATCGCTATTTCCCAAAAGCATCTCCATACTATCTTTCCCTTGAATTTCAAACAAGATCGAGCTTCTCGCGAGAGTGGGCGTGGGTGGCAAAGGCATATCAACAGGCATGGGTGGAGGGGGCGGCGCTCGTCTCTCGGCAGTCGATAAAACTTTTCTGGCTCTGGACATTTTATGATCTGGAGTTTTGTACGCATCCGCTCCAGCAGATTGTAAAGTCCAAGTTGATGATCCTTTCTTTACGGGTACAATCCCATTGGCAAGTGAATCGCCAGATTGAAGTGCTGCCACTCTGGTAATCAAGCTTGATTGGCTTTGAAGTTGATCAGGAGATACTGGATAACTAGTCAGACTGGCGAACCCTCTAGGTGGTAGAGGATTGAACGGATCAGGTGAATAATCACCTAAGATCGATGCGTCGAAGTATCCTGACGTGGGGGACGTGGACCCGATAGTATGTGTATAGGTAGTACTATCGCTTGGTCTTACTGGTAATCTCCTTTCACCAGGTCTAGGTAAGTTTGGATCTCTCCCTTCCTCATCTGGAGAAAGTGGTACACTTGATGGTGAAGGCGACCGGTTCCTTGTTATGGCAGGTTGAGGTGAAGCGGGAGAAGGAGGGAACGACCAGGCTGATATAGAAGATGGAGTGTTGGTAGGTTCGCTCAACCATGATTGATCATTTATAACTGCCTCCGCTGCTGATCCGGATATATCGTTTTGGGACCTCGACTGGTGCTCAGGAGTTACCAGTGTAGTAGTCGAGGTGAAAGCGGAGGTAGAAGGGGGAACAGCGAATGATGCTGAAGCCGCAAAGCTCGAATTGGATGGTTTGGATCTAGGTGTTTTGAACGTAGCTTTCGTGGAGGCCGTAGAAACTGTACCATGCGGCGAAGAGTAATCAAACGATGATACAGGTGTAGGTGGTCTTGCTACAATATAATCACAAATCAACGAATCAATTGGTTAATCTTCAATATTCACTGTTATTGATGATGTGAACAAGTTATCGATGACTTACAAGGTGAACTCAACCAACTACTTGTATCTCTAACTCTCTCCATTCCCTCTTCTTGAGTCATACCCATCAACTCATTACTAACTCTATACGTCGAATCAGTCATCGAATCAGGCGTACAGGACCGAGATCTCAATCTGTCTTTCTCGTATAATGACATTCTAGATTCACCCCTCAGTCTAATCAGACCTTCTCGGGGTTTCGTGATCATCCTCCACATCCCTATCGTCCCACTTCCCAATACTATCATCAAACATAATGATGTGTATCCAAGGATCACATATCCGCCACAGGAGGGTTGGACTGACGATATGATTATAGTGATGGTCGTGAAGAGAATTGAAAAAGGTAAAATACGAGGTAATAATGTTGAATGAGTCATACCTCCATCCTTGAAAATCACTTTTCTAATTGTCGAAGTTGATGTTGCAGGGGCATGTCGATGGTATAAAGTAGGTTTGGAAAGGATGGTGAATAAACTGAGAAAAGCTAAAGTAGAAGGTAATGGTACTAGACTAGTAGCTACCAAAGCCCAATTTGCCGCTTCTTCTGAGCCTTCGGTGGTGGTAATTGAAAGATAGGCCCAGCCAGTAGCCAGGGAAACGAGAGCTTCTACCAACAAGATAATCATCAAACTTCCTCTTACGCCCAAAAGTCCTCTGATGGAGGTATCTTCATCATTGGTCTTGTGGGAAGAAGGTGATCCAGGTCGAGGAGGTAAGTTGAAAAATTCCCTGGGAAGGTTTCTCGATTTCTTAGGATGAGGAATTATGCTTGATAATTTCTGTAGGGACGGTGTGAGGTTGGGTAACATGTTGAGTAGAGGGGTGAGGTGGTATAGTGTGATGAGGAGTAAGAGGATAAGAGAAGGTATGGGCAGTGTCGAGAGGAGGATTGTGGGGATCATATTGGGTTGAGTTGGTGATGAGCGTGGGTGAAAGAACGTTGGACAGTTGGTAAGGATGATACTGCTGGAGATGAAAGAGGGTGGATTTTCGGATATTTCGTAGGAAAAGTGAAGTTGTAAGGAATCGTGGAAAGGTGAGGAGGTATAGTTGTAGACGTGAGTGATTTCTTGATGATCGTTATGTCGTATGCTCTGCTGCTGGGTTCGTGTTGGTTGGGTTCCTACTAGGTCGTTAAATCGTCAAGGATGTTTAGTTTGATTGTTAGTGAGTGCAGACAAAGTAAACAGTCAATGAGAACAAACATGTTGTATGCAACGTTGATGATATGGTCAGTACAAGCCGTGTTATTGTTTACATTCACCCAACGTAGAACATCATTGAACCCATCGACCATCAACCAACAACCAACGATCAGTGCACGATCACACTCACGCATTGATCATCATCCACACACTGGTCCCTGACATGTCAGAGTAACTCGTCATCACTGTCATATATCGTTAGTAAAAGGTTCAGATATCCAGTTGTGCATCGAGGTGATATAACAAGATTGATTGATCAGATAAAATACAAGAGGACGGACTAACCACAGACCAACAAATATCATACAATATATGCTAAAAAACAAAACAAAGAAATATCCCAAAATGATGTTGGACCAAGTATCGATCCAATGTCCTTATCTTCTAGATTTCCTCAATAACATCTCTTCATCCAACCTTCTAGCTTCCTCATCAGCCTCCTCGGGACTAATACAACTTTCACCTCCTTCCTCTCCCTCTGAAGGTGTAGAGATAGAGGGTGAAGACGAACCATTCTCGCTTTCTTCAAATTCCCTTCTCCTCCTTGCCCATTCGGCCTCGGTCAATTCGGCATCATGGTTAGAAGGGAAAGAGGTGTTAAGTTGAGCGGGGTGGGCAGATAAAATTTGAGTCAAGTGTCTTGCGAAATCCACTAATTGAAATACCAATCTATACACCAGCAAATGATCCATCAGTTGATTTCATAAGATGTCAATTCCCGTGGAAATGCCAACTCACGAATGATTAGGTCCTATCCAACTTGATTTACTTTTGACGAAATCATATGCATCCTGCATCGATCTGATCCCACCTAATATATCAGGCATGGCTCCGATAGCCGCTAAAGCCATGGTATAGGCTATAGCCAACGTAGCAGATCTCGATACACCGCATTGACAACTACACATCATCAAACCCCAATTCAGTAAAAGCCCACTGAAGACCAAATGACAGATGAACCATTTGTGATCTTGACCAAACTCACTGTATCAAAATCGGTATACCACTTTTCCTACCGCTCTCCATCCACTTTATAGTCTCCCAGAAACCCCAGATCTCCTCTCCTCCCGCAGTCGGTGAAACTTCTTCTTCAGGAAGATCGATCAGATGTGACAATTGAGCTGTGGGAGGTATATCGGCCAAACCCAATTCACCATGTGACCATCTAATGTGACAATATTCAATTTCTGGTCTTTTACCTGTACTATCACCAGGGTGAACGGCAAGTTTCATCTTTTGTTTTCCTTTCCCTTTTGACGAACTAGGCATGGAAGTCGAGCTTGAATTTGTGGTATCAAAAGGATCATCAATCTCTTGAGCAACGTTGATTATCCTAACTTTTGAACTTGACGCAGCGTACGTATCAAATTGATGTACCGATTCTTCCGCACCTAGGAATATACCTGGAAGAATCTCAATCGGTCCATCTTCATAAGGCTCCATCTGTCTCTTACCGGGATGCTGATAATAGTTATTTAGAGGCATGGAGAATGTAAATGCCGTAGGGAGTGGTGGTGAAGTAGATGGTGTAGACGAAGTCGAAGCGGAGGCATCATCAGATACAGTAGAAGTAGATGTAGTAGGTGATGAACCGCTATAAGACCTAGTTTGATCCTCAGGTGAAGCCGTAGTAGGTAAGGCATATCCCAAAGCACTCAACCCGCCCGAGGGTTGTTCGTCAATCGGGGGGAAAGTGGAATGTCGCTCTTGATGATTGGGTAAACCCAACACGTCAATAGCAGTTTGACTCCTTGCCCTTCCTTTATTCTTCAATCTCATCGTTGCATATGGATGCGAACCTGCGCCGGGGGTAGGTGGAGGTAGATCATCAATACCAGGTGGGTTCGTTATGAGACTTAGAAGGGATGGTCTGCGATTGCCGCGGTATGTCGACCGACCAAGTGACATCGCCAGGGCAGGTGTCTTGGGCGGTCCAGGTGTATAAGGTGTACCGAATTTAGAGTCTGATTCGGCCGTGGAGTATGTGGGAGTGGGGCAGACGGTTGATGGGGTACTGCAGCTGGGCGAAGAGGTGGAATTGTAAGCTGTGGTGGATGTTGATGCTAATGCAGGTAATGATAATGATAATTTCTTAGGATTTCGCTTGAGGTGCATCACAGGAGGTAAAGAGGATGATTTGGGTGGTGAGGAGGTCATGTCATTGATAGAAGATGAAGAGGGGTACGATCGGACAGTTAAACCAGGTTCGAAATCTAATGAAGAAGAAGTATCGAGTCTACCTAGTATTGGTCGACTGGTCGTATGTATCGATGAAATTGAAGATGACGAAGAGGAGAATGAACGAGATGGTGTAGGGATGATGACCCCATCTGATTCCATTTCTATATCCATCTTGGTTATGATTATATTCAAAGGAGCGTTAACACCTTTCTCACGATTGTGGTTATTGATATCCCCTACAGCAGTTCCAGGTTGACCTCCGTTGTTCTTATCTGTGATGTCTAACCGATCCCAAATCTTTTTCAAAGGCCTTGAAGAGCATGAAAGATTCAGCTGATCTGCAGGGGAATGAACACCCAATGGTCGTTTACGGGGCGAGGATGAAAGGAAGATGGGTGATCGAAGTGATAGCTGTGTATGCGTAGGAGAGCGATAACCTAAATGATGTGAAGACGATGATGTCGATGATGAACAATGAGAGGAAGGAATGGGTGATCTGATGAAAAGCATCATTGATCGACAGGTGTATGGGAATGAGAAATGAATGAAGTGGTAGTTTATTGAGATTGGGGAAGAAGACCCGATCGGCCAGCGATAAGACAAGTTGAAGGATTGATTTGTGGGATGATGGATATGAGAAAGTATGGTATGAATGATTAACGTAAGACCAGAGTGATCCAAGTGACGTCGTTTGGTTGGAATGGAAATGCGAGTGAGAATCCAGATTGAATTGGGTCCGATAGGATGAATTGAGTCGAATGGGATGATGGGATGGAATGGTTGATTGTTTGGTATGGTATGGTATCGAGTAAGACAGTCAGATAGAATTGGTACAATTGTCAGCTATATGATCAACATATATATACCCAAATGAGAAAAGCGATGTTGAGGCGATACAATAGAAGCGATCGGTCAAGGAGAGAACAGCTTCTGTTACAGCCAAAGATCAAAAATCAAAGACCGCAGTATAAAAGAGGGAAGAGGAAGAATGAAGATGATCTCGTCATAGATCTATTGTATATATCTCTGAGACAAGCAAGACATTGTTTCGAGTAAAAAACTCCAGAGCATTCCGATCAAACATACGATAACGACTACTCTATTGTCTTAGCGACATCGAATCAATCACCTGCACGTCCTAGAGGGGAACTCGGAGAGTAACCTTGTTCATCCCCCCACCGGTTCTATCACCTGAGCGACAGAAAAAAGTGAGAATAAGAAGGGTGGAGCGGTTGTCAGGCTAAAACAGAGGACAATAGAGATCAAGCAGGTATGAAAGGGAGGTTTCGTAAGAAAATGTAGAAAGGAACAGAGTGAACGTAAACTAACTCACAGTATTAGTTACGGTCACAGTATCATCCTTTCCTAACTATCCATTATTCTCTTTCAATCTTGCTTTTGAGAGCGACTGTTCATAGATGAAGATATATCATTTGATTTGATTTGGTCTTTGTTATTGTTGAATATTCGATCTTCTTCGACTTGTTCGATGTGAATTAGGCTGTATATTGGATACTACCGCAATCACAACCACCGCATTGATCTTTGTTCACAAACAATAACAATAAAACAGCAAAGTTAGAAATGCGCAATGACCTCGGTCGTACCTGTCGAAAAGGTAAAAAGCGATGTCGGGATGTTGATGTTATAAGCCAAGAGTGATATCCCCTTGTTTCCTGACAATGCTATGAGATCGTTTGAGCCACTGTCTGCTATTATATATTGAACGAGTATAGCAGGGTGAAACTTGACTACGGGTTGTATGATGACTTGAACAAGGTAGCTTGCTGTATGTGTATGTGTATGTCTGTGTTGCTGCTGTTCAGGGTCAAAACAAACAACAATAGGAATAACGCTAGTGCTGGTGCCAAGGCAGTTAATTCCACAGTTCCGCTAACTTCGCGCGCGTAGTGCTGGATGCTGCGAGGTGTGTATGAGATTATGTATCGTAAATGCGAGAAGAGAGTCAGTCGAGTATACAGCAATACATGCATCGATATCCACATATACCCAGCGGTGATGGTCTGTGATCTATCTTCGTCACAAAGAAGGAGAAGCATACTCGACAGAGGCTGTGCTGTTCTAGCGTAAGAATAGATGAGATGATGAAGATCCAGACTTTTCATTTTGATTTTGATCGGATTAATGTTTTGCTCTGATATGTGTTTGACCCTGAGTTTCTCATCTTCCCTACGTAGCCGATTACATAATCGGGTATGGGTATGTAACCCATCGAACATAACCTTCTATACCTGAAAAAAGCTAGACCGCAATGATTGATGGAACTGGTATGCAATACTCTTCTAGCCTGGGGATGTAACATGAACCAAAAGATTAACATATATCTTACAGAGCACCACAGTACAGACCCTAACATTATTTATATATTCTCACGGGTCATCCTTTCATACTTCATACTATCACTCTTTTCAACATGAACAGTTGAAACGTTAGAAACACCTTGGTCAACCTTACATACGAGAAATACAGATATGAGAATACACCTCACGCTCATTTCTTTGTTCCTAGCAATGTAAACACTGATACATACTGAACATTCATACTGACCCTCATAAAATCGTCACTATCTCAACGAACCATGCCAGATATAATCGAAGATCCACTCGCACCTAAAAATGGACTGTGAGTCTCTCTTCGACTTCCCAAACATCCCTCATCTTCGTTTTCACATCTAACAAAGCTGACAATGCTATTCATTCAATATCGCACACCGTATAGAACACTCACGCTATTCCATCTCTTCACTCTGCTCATCTCCTCCCTTACCCTGTTAATATCTTCCCTCAATCTCCCAGCGCCTTTCCGGTCAAGATTCGACAAAGAAGACAATGTGGTGGGAAGCAGGTAATTCTGCTCATGTGTAAGTAAACATTCCCATCACATACTTTCTTACGATCCGAGAACCGGAGGAGAGGCTTTCTTGATCTGTACACTTGCGGAAGTGTTTAATACTCGATATATAGTGGTCATTATAATCAACGAGAAACCCCCGAAGCGCGAGAACAACTGAGACTTGAAGTGGAAGCTAAGGAAAGTGCAAGGCAGAAAAAAGCCAAAAAGGCTGTAGAGGCGTACGAGAAGAATAGGAAGAAGTAAGTCTCGAATGTCCGACTCCCCAGCATACTCATCCAATTTAGATATGTGTGGCTGACTATCCTTATCGTCGTCGGTGGGATAGGTGGCAGAAGAGGTTAACGCATTTGAAAATGATCAGTGCGATAGTGATCATCGGTATATGTAAGTTGATCTGCTGTTGTCTTCCTCATGAAATCGTACGAGAAAGCACTTTTGTTTACATAGACGGACTTGGTCCAGTCCAAAGGAAGATAGCTGTTGTTTGCCTTGCGGGATTGATATACTACGTATTCGCAATGGAGATAACCGAGATGTTGAAACCGAAAAGTAAACAGGTGGATGATGATGATAAACCGGCTAAGAAGAGGAAGAAGATACCTACTGTGAGTGACACGCCATGTTCGAATGCAGTATGACTGACTGACTGATATACTGTACTGGATTTACGTACGTTCGTAGACACCGGGTATGGCCATGACATACATATATGAACCAAATGGTCAGAGCGTCATGGAAGCCGGTGCGATACCTACTAAAGCACCTAGTCATAGACTTATGACCAGTCTGGATAGTAGATATGCCTGGTAGATTGACTGTTCAGTATAATTATGACACAATGATACTAACGTGTTGTTTTAATCCGGTTGCTGCTACCTAATGTAATGTAATGACTGGGCCAAGGGTCAATAACATCTTCTGCATCTTATATCTAGGTTCAACTACTTGTCAAACGGCTCATCTAATTTCGCACGACTGGAACATCACCGCATTTTCCTATATATCACGTTGTGCCTATATTCCCGTCAAATCGTTGCCTGAACTAAAAAATATTTACAGTATCCTTCCCCATCTTGATCAATGTAAGAATCTGAAATCCAGTCTGTAGTATTGTGGAAATGCTGGTCAGCTTCAACTCTTTTGGATCACCACACTCAATCAACTTACCTCTTATTACCTTTATCTTTTGTTGTTCTTAGATAATCTTCCTTCTCTTGAACAGTCCATGAATCCCAAATCTTCGATTTCTGATTATTCCTATAGATATACCATAATTTCGCTAATAAGACCAAAACGATGGAAGCTGCTGATAGACCAGCAAGGACTCTATTACCTTTATGATAGTATGGTGAGTCGGCTAGGATACACAAACACAGTCAGTATTCTATACTGCATACACAATGACATGACGTTCAAAGATAACACTTACAAGGTTGATACACGTTTGAAGCCACCAACGAAGCTGCCTGGACGAACATGTTGTACACTGAACTAGCTACGGTTCGAGTACGTACGGAACCGGCGTTCATACTATTCATCGAAACGAGAATGGGATGGCAGTACTAAACACCACAGTAGTCAATAATCAGTTATGACACATCATTGTAATGTATCACAAATTGGACTCACGGGATAACCTTGGACCAGAGTCAATATAGCATATTTGACCCATCGACCAGTAGTATCAGGTAAAGTCACCAGAACAATCATGAACACCAAATGCCAAACAGGCTGAACAAGGATGAACAATAATCGACTATTGAGTTTCTTGGAGAGATAGGCACACGTGAAATTACCAATGGCGAAAAGGATCCATGATGGGATAGTCAATAAATTGGTTTGGAGAGTAGTATATTTCCTACCAAACAACAAAGTCAGTTCTCTCAGTTCTCAAGTATAGATCCCTAGTTCAATAGACCAAGGTCGCAAGTAGACTTACAGATTCTTCAAGGTTAAGGTGAAATACGCTTGGACGGTTGAAGGAGTGATGAATGCCACTAAACCGATCTAACAAATGAACAGACCAATAGACCGTTTAGCGATATTACTTTATACAGCAAGATGAGCGGTTCAACTCGAGCTACACTTACCAAGTACAAAGGCCACATGTCGTAGTCTGTGAGTGATCTCCACAGATCAACCAGTGATAGACCTTCTCGATTGTGCACTATGATCGATCCTACTGTATCAGCATACAATACGGTACTGAGGAGTAGACAAGACTCAAAGACGTACTCGACGACTTGGTAGGATCATCCCTTAATACTTTATTGACAATGATGGTTTCTTCTCGTCTAAAGTCATCCACAATATTATATCAGCGAATGAAATTGGAACGCATACTGGGGCAAAAAGACGCATCGAGCTCGAAGACTCACTCTGTAAACCATCCTTTCGGTCTCCACCATTTAGCGGTCTGAGTGGGACTAGCAGGCAAATAGAAGAAAGCCCAGACTCCAATCAAGAAAGTTACTATCCCTTCTAACAAGAATAACCATCGCCATCTATTTCATCCAATAATGGGTCAGTTTTACACTACATACTCGGGTATTTTAGATTGTGGAGAGCATGTACTTACCCTTCCATCGATCCGTGACCTCTGAGCTTTAGTAAACCAGCAGCCAACAGAGCTCCAATAACGTTGGTGGCGGTATATGAGATCCAGAAGAAAGATAGTCTCAAAGTCAATTCTGCTGCGGTGTAATAGTACGAAAGATAAAGGATGGTGTCGGCGATAAAACCTCTATTAGAGTCAAAAAGAATATTGAGAAATTGAAAGATCCCGGTCAGCAAGTGCATGAGCAGCAGACGTACACAATGGAAGAGTGATACTCACCCTTCGAGTAACCCGAGTAAGGCTCTCGTAGCGTAAAAAGAACTTTTACCGTTGATCCCCACTTGAGCGATAGCCACGACGGACCATAACATCATTTGGATTGGGATCCATATATCGCTCCCTACTTTTTTTGAAACTATTAAAAACAATAAATCATTCAGCATAGTCCTCAATCTATATATCCATATATATATATATATATATATACATATATCAGGTGAGGATGACTCACTCATTTGGGAAGGTAATTCGGCTGATAAGAAACAAAGGTAAAAGATGGTCATTCCGTAATTGTCTAATAAGATACCATTCACTTATCAGCTTACTGTCTCTTAAAGGTATGAATGTCACTTACAATGTTTGGTAGTTAGACCAACATCAGCTAACATATTATCCGATAAGGCATTCGAGATCTACTCAACAAGCTCTCGTAGTTCAGTATCTATGTGTGTATTGTGTGGATCTTTTTACGCTGGGGAGGAAAGAACTTACATTTCCTCTATCAAGTTGTAAAGCCGCAAAGCAAATACAAGCTACAAAAGCCACTTTGAGATCCAATCTTCTCCTCAACTTATTTTCTTCCTCTGGTGTCCAGGTGGCTCGAGGATCCCATCGATGTTTGGATTCGTAACTGTCAGGAGGTTCGTACCATTTCGCATCTAACTCATCATCCGATGAATTGACGCTGTTGTGTCCAGAACCATATTGGTATGTATACAGTTGATCTTGATGTTTATCGTCGTATGATTCAGGTGATGATGGTGTACTGTCCTTGGATGCAGGGGCAGCGGCAGGGGCGATCACTTCCGTAAGGCCCGGGTTGGCTACGACTGGAGGAGCTGGAATAGCCATCTTCGCACAGACTTGATCGTCGAAGGTATACACAGGAATGAGTGATGCAGTCTGGGCGAATAAGTGCAGGAAGAAGAGGGTCTTAGTTTCCTTTCATCCATTCTGGCTTATATCACTGGCCAACGCATGAATCTGTATATAAAAGAGACGATCACGCTATATTGCAGCAACCGTCTTTCTGGGACCTGACTCTTACCGACAAATTCGCAATCGCATCGTCAATCACTCGATGGTGCAACTGTAATTGCAAGCGAGAGGAGTCGGGGCCACACGTCCGATGAATAGATATCCGTAAGTACTGTATAATCCTATCAGCAGGGTAATCTGTTCCCACATGAGATTTATGGAGAAAGGTTGCGTTAGATGATACCATCGATTTTTCGTGATTTAGCGTAAGTAGATAAACGGAAGCAAAAGGGTTCATCAAGATAAGAAGGTATCTCTCCGAAGGTTTTTCTTCCATGGACTGCGCCAGTCACTCGTAGTCTAGCCGCTTCTCAGGCACATGGTGTGATCAGTCACTACCTATCGCACAATCATCATGGCGATCATGAATTATTCCAGATATCGATGCTTTTTACATAGCGGTATTCCGAATTGTCAGCGATGCTAGTATGTTGTTATCAATTGCGCAATAGATGATAGGAAGAATGTTCCCATTGGGATATTCGTCTTTCACTTCAATGACGTAGGGAAAATTGGTGTTTTACGTGATTGCCCTTGACCGTTCTCTGTCCCATCAACATTTTCAACGTGAATTTGATAGCCAATATGCGTCAAACCTGGAATTGGAAGACGAAGAAATACATATTAATCGATCTGGACGCTACAGGCTACATGGTGTTGGCTTGGCTACAGGCATTGAAAATGATCAAATCTACTTGCTCCAGCTTTCCAAGGCATCTTCACCAAGGATTCGCTTAACCATCCTCTCACTTAATTCCCAAAGGGATGTAGCAAGGTTGAGATCACTACCTTGAGCAGTCTCTTTACCGAGAGTTGCCTAAGTCACCATGAAATAGACGATCAGCCACCATAATCTGCTATGCTTTTTGGGGAAGTGTAGACTCACAGGATCACTGAGATAAACACCATTCCAGTCCTTCTCAACTACTTCTTTGCTCAACGCAGCGTACAAAGCACTATAACTTCCTTGTTCGGGATCTCTACCACCGGCCAGTGTGAGGTATTTGGTGATTTTTCCGGTGATACCAGGGTATGCTGCCTCCCACTATTAATCTAATCAGCCACAATCTTTCCCAAGACATCACTTCAAGTAGATTACTTACCTGCTCTTGCATATCGGTGTTGACAGCCCCGGGGTGAACAGCGAGACTACATAATCGAGTGTTCGTCAGCATTCCGCGTCATCTCCTCAAATGCAGCATCGACCTCATGATAGATAAGACCATTCACTCACATGTAGATATCATCACCGTTCTTCTTGATCACCTTATCCCTGATAGCTTTCGAATACAAAATCATAGCCAACTTGGTCCTTCCGTACAACTCGATGGGTCCCAGCTCCTTACCAGCTTCGGTGATCTCTTCTTCCGAACCGAAATGACATCCTCTTCCTCTTGATACAGAATCTTCCGATCCAGGTGCGAACCTATGCATCTCCGATGATTCGAAGACGATTCTGACCGATCCCTTTTCTACACCAGGGAGCTTGGCGGTCTTTCGTAAGAGTGGGTAAAGGAGGTTGATAACGTAGTAATGGCCTAAGGCGTTCACCCCGAAATGTCGATCAATCCCATCGGCATCGAGACCAAACTGATTAGAGTTGATTCCAGAAGAGCAGATCAACTAGACCGGCAGTGCATATACTATCAGAATACTACAGTGTATCCTGATATGAGGGATTACTCACATAATCAAGTCTATCAAGTCTCTTTGCCAAACCTCCAAAAACTTCTTTAACCTGTTTCAATTCACCCAAATCGCATCCTACCCATTCGACCGATCCCTTCGATCCCTTCTCTTTCACTTGAGCTTCAATATCCTTGATGGCTTTTTCACCTTGTTCTTCCTTTCTGTTGACCATGATCACATGACCACCATACAGGGCAAAGAATCGAGCAACTTCAAATCCGATACCTAACGCACCTCCAGTGATCACACTGACCGTACCTGTGAGATCTTTCGATTCGGGGCCGGCGGGACCGATGATGGGGTGGAGAATTGATTGCATCTTGTGGACTGTGGTGTATATGTGAGCTGAATGCGCAGACAAACGATCAGTATGTGTAAGAGAGGAAGAATACAATTTTACGATCTCTCGACTATATATATATAGCTCATATGCATGTCTTCGATTGAGACTGCTGACTTTGTGGTTGGGTAGTGACGTTGTATGAGGTATGGTATGGTATGGGTCCATTCCAACTCTACGTCATTCCTCAAACTAGCTTGGTCAACCTCCACCACCCGATATCCAGCAAACATCGACAAATCGCTGTACCTCATAAGCATAATCGCAAAATCGCACTGTGAATACATACACATGCATACATCTCATCTACGAGAACTTGGCCTCTGCATGTACCAATGATTCAAGGCACCCAACGATAAAAGTCCTTACGATCCAGCCCCAGGAAGAAGCAGGTAGGTACGGCTGCATTGAGCCTAAGCTCTGCCCATTAGTCTATCCATCATGGATCCACCGCCTGCAGCTTGCCCAGCAGGAGCTTTCTCGGTACTCGCATCTCCGGCTATATGGGGAGAGCGCAATGATATGTCAGCAAGGAACCGGTTGAGCTAGATATACAATAGATCACGATGGGATACGGAATGGAGCATGAAGAGAGAGACAAAGCTTTTGGGTAGGCCATGAAGCAAAAATACGAAAAAGATTACTCACTCGTCCCGAAGATATCAATCGAATCGATCCTAGTAGTCTCCTCGTCCTCCTGATTATCCTTAACCAAAATATGTAGACTTCTAACATTCTGGAATCTAACGAATCTCAAATCCACCTTTTCACCTTTAACCTGTTCAGGCGTCAATTCGATCTCCTGAGCTGGATTTAGACTTTCCGCATCTGAGAAATCGATATTGGGAGTATTGATGAATAGCTTGATTGATTTAGGAGCTTGAGAAGGACTGATGGCTGAGAAGATAGAGATGGACTTGAGCTTTACTTGATCTTGGAATGGGATGGAGATGAGTAGTTCCGCATCTGCATCTGATTCAAGGTATGATGTCCCTTTCGGTCCAGGGTTGGGTCCGACGATTGATGAAAGCGGGTGATCAGATGATTCGTTGAGACATGATAATCCATTTGAAACGATGTGTTTGAGAAGGGATCCCGTACTTTCACTAGGAGCAGATGATTTCACGGTGTATGAGGACGAAGAGGCTTGTGTGCTTGTAGCGGCGGCCGGTGTACCTGCATGCTTAGATACGAGAGCGTTTAGTTGAGGAGGAGAAGCTCCACGAAGCTGTCAATCAGAAGTCAGCTGCTTGCAAACTAAATCTGTGACAATTTCGAACATACCTCATCTACCTCTCGCCCTCCTCTCAAGAACTTGAAGGTAGGCATGGCCCTGACCTGGAATCTCTGAGCGAGTTGAGCTTGTCGATCCACATCTATTTTCTATGTTGTGACTGCACGTCAGCAAGGAGTTGATCGGTAAAGGAAGGTCCGAGCGCAGAAGGGATGTCATACATACAACGAATTTTACGTGTTTATACTGTATACAGATATGCATCAGCTTCTTTTCGGTCACAACAGCAGGCCTTCTTCAGCACATAAGCGTCATTAGACTCACAGAGTTCGAGAGCTGTTCCAGCACCGGGGCAATAGCGTGGCATGGACCGCACCAAACCTATATTCCATGATTAGACCTTTCTTCTCCACTTCTGAAACGCTACTCACCGCATGGAAATCTACATTTCAATACATCAGCTTATGTCTCCTGATTATGACCTCATTCAGAAGAGACTCTCTTACCTATGACAAGAAGCTGATTTGGCGGCAAACTCCTGACAATACCGTCGAAATCTGCAATGAACAGCTAAGTCAGCAAACACCTACAGAGTAAAGAAGCGGAATATGAGAAGCCTTGAGTCAGCCAACTCACGAGAAGTTGACTCGATCTCCGTGATGTTCGGGGCCATGTTGGAATGCTATGCAGTGTATGAATGGAAGTGACAACCGAATTTGTCAGAAGCAATCATGAACTCGTTCGAAGTTGAGTGTGTCAACAGGCAACAACAATGGTGAGTGGGTGCTGAAGGTGGAGGCGAAGGATGAGACATCAATGCAACGTGGACGAACAGTGTGTGGCACTTCCCAGCTCTTTTGTGACTCCACTCTTCCTTTATTGCAATACCTTTCACGACTGAAGGCGGAGAGAAGTCAACAGGCTGTGCGTCTCGAGACGCATTGGCCGCTTGAGGGCTATATATGGTGCCCAATTGTCATGTCGATACCACCGATTTGCTCCTCATCATACACTGAACTGTCTGTCTACTCCTCCCACACAACATCTGCATTTTCACCATGTCTTTTCCTTCCGGTAGTGGAGATCCCAACGATCCGAGGACTTGGGGATGGAGCGACTCATCCTCTACTCCTGGTGGTCAATCACAAGGATTTGGAGCGGGCATAGGAAACGACGCACCCGCGGCTCCGCCTTTCTCAACAACATCTGCCCAATGGCATTCTCCACCACAGGATCATTCGCACGCTTATACCCCAGCTCCCAATCATTCAGACCCTTACTGGCAACAGGGATCTTATCAACAAAGCGCTGCTACCCACCAATCCGGCTTTTCTGGTCCGCCTGGTCATCATGCGTATCCACCTCAGCAAACGTACGGCCAGCCATCAAATTGGGGTCAACCAACCCATGGCAGCAGCTATCCGGGGCCATCAAGCCCCGGTACAGCTTACAGTTACTACCAGAGTAATCCTCACATGTATTGGAACGATGGAAAGCCCAGCGGTATCCTCGCTCAGGCCGTCCAATCGACCAGACCCGCTGGCTATACCGGTGCTTGGCCACCCAAGGACGCTGCTTCGGCCGCTATTGCGCTCGGCGCTGTGCTCAACAACAAGAAACAGTCTTCCGCCCAAAGTGGAGCCTCTGGTCAGTTCAATCCTCAAGGTCCTCCTGGTTATGGCAGTGGAGGCTTCTATGGATCAGCTTCGGGCTATGGAGGGCCTCCAGCAGGTCAAGGGTGGTAAGGAGCAATGAGCCATTCATGAATACAGTATATAGAGGCCACTGATAAGATCTGAGCTCCGAGAATATTTGCGGATGTATGCATATCATTATTGCTCGGCCAGCATGGAGAGATCGATGAAAGTGCAGCATTCTCGTTTCCACACTGAGCTGTTGGCAGGCATGCATCTCAGGGTCTAGTCTCCCATAAATCTTCTAGATGATTGCAATCAGGCAACCATGGAAACCGTTCACACCCGAGCTAGCCCTGCGGCTCCATAACCTTTCCTTAAAAAGCATATTGGTCTGCTAATAAGGCAAAATGCATGAGTAGAGCTACTGAGAGTTGTCATAACACCAAGAAACTCGAGGCTGATAAGTTTTTCGACCAGAGAATTGAATGTCATGGGGCAGATCTGCAACAAGCAGCAACAGGATTGCTCTGACAACAGCTTCTTGCTATGTAGCGAACTTGATACAGATGTATGTCTTCTCTTAGTTCCCTCCCTTTCTTTTCAGTAGGTCTGGAATGGCAAGAACTCGGACAGTGACCTGGTGTCCTTCTCCTTACAAGAAAATATGATACAGAAGCCTTTCAGAAGTGTCCACAGCGAATGATATCATCGATATCATCAGTCCTCCTTTGTCAGTAAGAAAGATTGTTCCTTGACAGCCCATGACTTCTGTACACAGCCTCGAATAGCAACATCACCTATTTACAGTATCTTTGCGGCACATTGCATGCTTGCCATTGATCATCCACATTCTTTCCAAAAACTTGCTCTTCGGTGCGACACGACAGCCACACAGCCTATCTTGCAGAGACATGATTAATATGAGCGATCCTTACTCATTTCATTACCATCAGTACCAGAGCAGCGGGGCAGGTAAGTGTTCATTTACATATATTACAAATCCGCTTTTGAGTTACCCAAGTGGCGATAAGCATTGACTGAAATTCTCATATAATAATAGTCCCTGCATCTAACTACAATCTGACCCTGTCCCAACCTAGCGCTGTGACCCATCGTTCTAAATGCGATCACGGTCCATTGCCATGCAAGGCGGACAAATCAAAGAATAACCTTTTTGGGTATTCATCAAGACCGGACAATGAATATAATGGCTGGCCGTCTGCGCCTCCAGTATCGTATGAGGAAGCTCGTTCGAACCCCGACGTACCGGACTTCGAGGGAGGGCCACGTTGGACAGGACGAAATAGATATTCAGTAAGTTTGCTATTTCACTGAAAGCAGAATCAAGCATAATGCTTACGGACGGTAATTCCTCACTCAGCATTTGAAAGAGGAAGAAGTGAAGTACGGTGCAGAGGAAAGTAGCAAGCCTTCCCAAGTTCCAACGCCGGTCGTTCAGGACAATTTGTTCGCACAAATCGGTCAGGTAGCCCCAGGTTGGGATCCTCATCAGGTTACCAACCCGACTGTTAGCACTTCGTGGGACCAATTCACTAACTCGGCGTATGATCATAATTCGAGCGCTCAATGGCAGGCGTGGATAGGCACTAGTCAACAATCACATGAGCAAGCGTATAATTGGGGCGGATACTCTAATCCAAATCAACCACCTCAAAATGCTCCATCCCAGCACTCATGTGCCCCGGTGGCAGGACCAGCCCCAACAAACTACGGATCGATGCAGCCGCATGACTACAATACGGTAGAATACAGCCAAGGCAGCACTAATTATCAGCAAGATACCAATAATACTCAGGGTGGACTTGTCGGAAAGGTGACTGGGCTATTCAATGAATCAGTCTTCAAAAGATGATATTCTTTGGTCTATCACGAGGGGACATGATTCAGTCTCAATCCACGAATTTTCGAAAAACTCGATTCCACGTATCGAATTCTCCAACCATTTTTGTCTGGGGATTTAGCAATATCTATTCATTGTCATATACAATCGGTCAATGCATGCTATTCGACCTATTACCCGGTTATATTTCCATATGCTTTCAAAGCTGCATAATCATTTTTTGGTATGCTGTCCCTTAGCGTCTTTAACCACCTTGTACAGGCCGATGAGCCCTTGGTGACCAGATGTGATGGGTGTTCATCAGACTAAGCAGTCCCATCCTTTCATGCGCTCCAACGCACATGTCTCCTCCTATGTCGAGTGATGTGGTTTCCCAACGGAGCTTGAAAATAGCAACTCCGTACGTTCAAATTCAGATGTACGAGTATAACATACATATGCTCTCTGCTTCACTTGTATACCCCGGTGAGCATTCTGACCCACCATTTTTCCGCGAGAAGGTAATTCCTGATAAAATAACAGCCCACGGACATATCGCACACCTGCCATGAAGTCTGACGAAAATCGCTCTAATAACATATCAATGACTGGCTGTGAACGACCACCCACAAGCCGTCGAGCCAGTCCATCCTCACAAGAATTTCCTGACATTCAGTCCATGCACATACACCATGGGGTCGTCCAACTATGAGTGATTTCGATGGGAGTCAGTGTCCTGCGCTCGAAGCTCGCATGGCCTCTCGACCCTCCACGAACTTTTCTTGGCTGCCCAGGACAGGCCTCCCACGAGCAGGCGAGAATTCGTACGAAGCTATAGCCTTCTTACCGCCAGCACCTCAGGGATTTCGTTGTGCTTGTCAGTCTTGTACTCAAGGGACCACCACAATGAACAATCGTTCAATCCCCTCGCAGATCCAGTCCAGCTACCCGCCTACGAACACGTTCTACTTTCCTACAAGTCAGATGATTAGACCGCCCATTGATGATCGATGCTCCCAAGATGCCTATAATCCACTGTATGGATTGATGAATCACTCAAGGTCAGCTGGAATGTCTGATCCTGGTATATACGTTCACTACCCGATGCCACCTTCGGACCTTAGTCAGGCTGATTATTGGGGCGACCAAGGTATGTCACCATACTGGGACGGAGTACCAACTCAACAAGGCTCACAAGGCATATCCTCTTATACGTACCCTCAAGAGACCTATGGCGGAGGTGAGAATTTGTCCATATGCAGTAGTGCCGGATATAAAACCCTATCGCTGATGATTCACTTCCTTTCGCTTGCTGGATTTTCAGAGCAATCTTCTGATGGTGACATGAAAGAAGAGTTGATTGATGAACGGCTAGAGGAAACCAATGGTAGCAGATGGCCTGATATAGTTAATCTGATGCCTCAGGTAGGTCATGATACAATTCAGTCTAGGACATCACGAGTGCTAATATCGTTCAATCGTTATGTAGAGGCAAGCCATTGTGGATGAATTAGGAGAAGTGAAGGGTCTGCCTATGAAATTAATGGTGAGTGACTGCCGTCAACGAGTGCGCAGCTGTAATGGCGGTAATAAGACATACAATGAATTTAGAAATTGACTGAAAGCAACTATGATTGGAGGAAAGAACCTCACACTCGACCACCTTCACCATCCGGAGAAGCTTAGAGATGCATGATGTCTGCCACATTTCATAACTCGGTATACCTGAGCTGAATTGTCTTGAGGATCTCATTATCCATTGTTGAAGATATTTTACTATCTCGTTTGACCAATACCGTCCTAAGTATAGATTTATCAACTGATATGTTATGCATTCTTTACTGGCAATTGAACACTGCTCGCTGACAGCCACCAAACTGACTTTTCCAATTGTAGTTTACGCAATTGACCTGGACTGACCAAAAGTCAGCAGCATGTATGTTCCGATATCTCACCAGAGTGGCGGTCTACTGTGTCGAGCTTGCGGCCCGCAAATGATACGAGCAGTCAGACCGGATCTGAAACACGTCGTAGCTCTCTCTTTTGACAAATTTAAGCTGTCGTACGATTACGTTAGGGGTAGTATTATGGATCTCTCCTTTCGGATCGCCTTCACTGATTCGGCCCTTTCTTGTACGAATACGTTGCATCAGACGACAGAAGTAACACAAGCTGTTCCAACCTCTGTGGTCTGGGACTGACCATCTCGGACACTCACTCGAGCGTTCGTCTTCTGGCTTTCTACAAGATACATAACAAAACGGGGTAGATGTATTGGAAATTTATATGCCAACACGGGTTTTACACTCAAGCACATCAGTGAGAATCCCTAAATCTGCTAGGATACCGTAGGTGTACTATCAAACCGCAATACAGCACAAATACTAGCTGTGAATTACTTCTTACACAACTCCACCGCCGGCGGCACTGAATCTTCCACCCATACCAATTCGAGAAATTCGAATTTCTCGAGCTGGTTCACGGGATCAAGGAGACGGAAGTACAAATGCGATCCCACCGGGTACCGTATTAAATATGATTAGTCGATGGGAGTCCAAGAAGTAACTCTGGCCTCACGAGAAGGGAGACCCCGTTGAGAATATATCAATTCATTCTCATGATTTTCATAATCCTCATGCTCAGCTGTTGATTCCAGTCTTACCATGAACTATGAATTGCATGCAAACGATATATCCAATCTATATATCTAAATAATCTAAATAGTGTAAATAGTCTAGATGATCTAAAAATCTACTACACACCGCAAAATACCCCTGTTAGACTTGTGATGAATCAAATTTATAAGATAAATCTATGAGCAGGATGATCATCACCTAATTCAACAAGTTGCTCTTTCGTCAAACCTTCCAAACCAAATCTCCGCTTTCCTTCCTCAGAAGACCATTCATGGCTCTGTCCTGGTCCGGGTGCAGGTCCATAAAGTTTCTCTCTCCTCCTGTTTTCTCGGCGCAAGCCGAAGTACATGACACAAGCTGATATAAAGCATATACACGAGAATCCGAACGTCACTCCTTGGCCTACGAGGAATCTTGGCGAGTCCTTTCCTCGATAGACTTGAGAGGAGATGATACCCCCTGAGTTACCTAGGGAGAAGATCAAACCCATCGAAGTGGCTTTTTTGTCTGTGGCGGAAAAAAAATGTCGGTTCACAATCCAGCTACGCACTTGAATTTTCTCATCAAAGGAGGATGTTGGACTTACAGTGATTACCGAAAGTATTTCCTGACCAGACAATCACGGTTGCAATACACGGAGCTATCGAACAAGTGGTTAAGAAGACCGCGAAGTACAATCCTCCCTATGATTAGTTCCGACAAGATCAGCCTTGTCTTGCCTTGAGGCAACTTCAATGGAGAAGTGCGACTCACAGGGTATCTTATAGGGATAGTCAAGAAGAGTAAATATCCGATAGCAGCCAGGGCTGACCAGAACATCAAGAAGAACCCTCTTTTACCTGTCCGGTCAGAAAGATAGGCGGTACTCATGGTGGTGATGAATGCGAGGACGTAGGCTGGTTGATCAATTATATCAGCATCAAGAACTGTCGTCATACGCTATAATGGGATGTCACTCACGAGGTGTACTCAGGAGAAGGGACTGGGGAGTGGTGAATCGACCAAGAGCAGCGATGATGGTAGGAGAAAACAGACTGGAAGAAGGGTTAGTATATAAAGGAGATTTTGTTTTGTGACCATGGTTTGACGTACGATTGACTAATAAAGCAGATAATGTCAGCCCATCTCCTGCTAGTATGAGATGCGCAAAAATCAACCTCGACTTACCTGTAAATGGGTTCTGCACAACCAATGTACATCAACATGAAAGTGGGTGTCTGCATTCCAAAACCTACATCAGTCCAGGATTTGTGATAAGGTTCATCAAAAATATGTCAGATTTACCTTCCAGTCTTTCAAAGCTCTTTTTACAACCTTCCAGCTGAAAGTACCTTCTTGCATTATACCAGTATCCTCCTTCAATCTCAAAATGACCATTTCTTTCTCGAGGGGAGTCAAGAACTTGGCTTGATCTGGCCAATCATGGACCATCCAGATTGATGCAATACCGATGACGAAAGATAGGAGACCTTCGATGATGAACTGCATAATGAGTTGGTACAGTCAGCTCATGAATCATTGAACTGCTATTTTATTGACGAAGAGAATTGAGATGTCACTCACGATCCAGGACCATCCTGCTTTACCTCCAACACCATCCATCCGACTCAGTGCGTCTATACATTGCGAAGCCATCAGTTTTCTGACACAAGATTCATCGCTGCGTGTGATCGAGATATAACTCACATCCGAAAATACCACCAAAAGCTCCTGCTAACACAGCGCCGGCAAAGAAAAGTGAGATTCGTTTGGAAGCTTCTTTACGCTTGTACCATCCAGTTAGGAAGAATGAGATACCGGGGAATAGACCACTCTCAGCCAGACCAAGACAGAATCGAAGGGCGAGGAGTTGATGGTAATTCGTGACGAGACCCACTAAAAATGATAGGACGATATACAGTCAGCCAAGTCTTTTGGTAGATTGACAGAAGGTTATGGCTCACTGGTAGTTTGGAAGATTGACCAGACGATCATGATTAATGGAATCCATCTTGATGGTCTGAACTTCTTGAGAACGAGATTAGAAGGTACTTCGGCTGCGACGTAACTGCCAAATCCCTTTCATTAGCTTCGTGATATCGCATGGCTGGTAATGCTTGGCTGGGACCGACTTACCTGACGAAGAAGACTGAATTGACACAAGATGAGTGAGCTCAGTCAGCCAAATTTACTTTACCATAAAACCAAGATGAATAATCCGACTAACTCATCGAGGCGTTGTTATACTGTAACGAAGTCAATTTGAGATCCGTAGTCAATCCAGCAAGTTTTGCTGTACCTATGTTGATTCTATCCAAGAAAGACATCGTGAAGAGTAATCTGCCATATCATACGATATATCAGCTTGCGCACTGACTGACGGTTGATCGGAGAAACCCAAAGGACCATCCTTTCGATCACATAGGTGACTCACGTCATCCAAGGGACCAGATTCCTATCAATCTTCCATATCAGATTCTTTTCCGCCAATTCATATTCCTCAGGTGACATCGCTGCGATCTCCTGAGCAAGGGATTGCTTATGATCGGGTATAGTCGAAGGTGATCTACTGTCATCTTCACCTGATAGAGCTTGAGCTCCAACGAGCTTCTCTTCGGTTGTAGTTGTCATTCTTGACTTTGTCGCTCGTTCTCGGTTGCTTCCTCAACGAGAGCTTTTCGATATTTTGTCGATGTTATTGGAGCTTGAAGAGAGAGTAAAAAGATAGAAAAAGAGTCTGTCCAACCCAACGCCCTCAACGTATGGGCACAGCCAGAAAAATATTGGACCGATGTTATTGTTGGAAAACAGGAGGAAACCGGACCGGCCGAAGGGAAACAAAGTGGACATATACAGGTGGAGGGGGAGATGGACTGACTCGAAATCATTAGCCAATCACTCATCTCCCAAAGTGAAATTTTGAAAGCAAAATCAAAAATAACCTTTAAACCTTTGGGATACCGCCGGAAGTAGGTGGCTCGTGCCTGCTTATCGGCCGACTCACCCGACAAACTCTACACCGGAAACGCGCGTTTGTCTTTCCTTGCATTCACATGGACTATGGAAAGTAATGTTGATGCATTGACGCGTATGATGTAGACAACAAGATAATGTACAACTATCTGTCAGATGTGTCCATATATATATGTATAAGATGCTCCTTCGTCCTTCTCGTCTCTGGTTGATTCAGAGCCACTTCCCAACTCTGCCTTTCCTTCTTTCAGCTTTGATTGCTCTGATCTTCGATTCTTCGCTTTGTTCTCCCTCGCTCAGTGTGGTAGTTTCGACCTCAATTGTCATCGCTCGTCTTCTGACATCTCGTTCCTCCACACTGAGGCTGTTGGCTCGACTTGAGATCGACCCGAAGATGTGCTCCGAATCTGACTCACGCTGCATCCATCGTAAACATTCTCGATCGATGGGTGTCGATCTCGAGAATGATGAAGAAGTAGATGAGATAGATGAAGTGGAGGTGGTAGATTCGACCGATGCCAAAGTATTGATAGATGCAGATGATTGTGCTCGACTATGTGTGTTTGATGAAGAGGCATATATAGATGATGGGTTGGAGTAGATAGTGTTTTTGGATGAAGATGCGACAGGTCCCGAAGGGAGGAAAGGAGTTTGGTTAACGAAGAATGGATGGATGGACATCTTGTTTAGTTATGAATCTTTAATTCTGGTGTGTGATTAGTTATGGTCTGGGATGGTTTGGGTTGAGTTGTGTCTGGCTTTGGAGCTCGTGATGTTGTGTTGGTGGGACATCTTCCTCCTCAATTTCTTCAAGACGATACATCTTATACCTTCTTTACATCCTTCACTTCATGTTCCAATCGAACATTACCCATCAAGATCAAGATCAACCTTCACTCGGTGATCCAACAAACCCCTCATGAGAAACATCCGATCAATTCAGATATTTGAATAGAGACTGACACCTACACGTGGTATCGCATTCATTCTTAAGACCTTGCCATACTGTTTGGTATGTGTATTCAGGGGTAGATAGTAATGTTGTATCATGTCAGATGTTACAAGAAGCCATTTATGTCAGTGTCATCGTGTACGATGATGATCTTATTGTTTGATCAAGGTTGAAAACTGGTAGATTACCGGATGTGAGTGTCTCACGACTCTTGATTCGGATAGAATACACACATATCGTAGAAGGCTAGTTCCCATGACAGCAAAGATGACTAGATGATGAAGCCGAAATGAATAGGTGGTGAAGGTGTTTCAAGCATCTGAATTAGATGAGCAAAGATTTGAAACATGACAACGGGCAATGACGAAGATTCACAGCATCGGGAGATCATCGTTTATTGTCCTCATCTTTAAATAGTGTAGGGGTTGAAGCGGTGATCGCCGCAAGTCAAGTCATCTATGAGATCTGTCCTCCACCTTCAATCTGCCGAGTTGAATGTTGAGAATTTCAATCACGACTGATCGTTCTCGCTTTCATCTCTACACATCTGTGCGTTAAGCCAATCTTATTGTCTCTCGGTGACCCCCAAGAACAGGATGAGAGTTAAGTTGACACTACTTCCACCTTTCGCCTCGGCGAAACTGATTCTACCAGTACCGGAAGGATGCAAGACGATACATGATCTGAAAAAACATATCCTGGAATCGATCTCGGTAATATCTCAACATGCTTCCAAAGCTAAGGAGTTGGTATTAGAGATAGACGGGTTTGAGCTTCTGGCGGGGAGTCAGGTAGGAGTGATCGAGAGTGGGGACGTAGTCTCGTGAGTCTGCTGACTCGACATCTTCAGACAATGAAGCAACAGCTGATGGAGACGTAGGGTGAGGTTAGCTCCAGGAAGCTCGAAAGTTCAAGTTGATCCGGTTGAGAACAAGAAGCGCAAGGCTCATGATAAAAGCAAAGATGCTGATAAGGTCAGGAAGAAGCGAAGAACATCAACCAGCAAGGCATCAAAAGTCAATATCAGCTCAGCTACACGACTGCCTATTGTCACTTCCTTTCCACCACCATCACAAGCTATCCCATCACAGACCAATTCTATTCCTGCGAAACGTGCAAGATCCCTTTCGTCTTCATCATCCTCATCCAGTGCTAGCTCCTCTTACTCCAGCTCCTCCGACTCAAGTTCGGATTCGGAATTATCATCATCATCGTCTTATTCTTCTTCTTCTTCTGCCTCAAGTTCTTCAAGTTCAAGTGCATCTTCGTCCACATGGAGCCATTACCCAGTCCTAACAAAATCAACGTAAGTCACATATCACCATCATCTCACCCAAACATTCACTGATCTTGCAATCAGGACTGGTCCTTCACGAGTTCCTCCAGGTGAAGGTAAACCGTCCACCAAAAATCGGAACGCCCGTCGTCGACTAGCCAAACAATACAAGAAGAAACAGATGAGCCAACAGCCACCTCGTGATAAACGGACGAGCGAAAGTGTCGTCGAAGCCGTGACGGCGACTTCAGCAAGTGTCAGCTCGGGTGAACAGCAGATACCGGTACCTGGGAGTATGGCAAATAGGAATAAGAAAAAAGGGTTCCTGAACGATATGAAAGATAAAAGAGGTGTTAAGACGGTATTCAATGATAACAACGAAGATGGGGAAGGGGACATGTCGATTGGGATGGAAGGAGCGCACGTGAAACAAGATGGATCAGATCCAAATCAGGTGAATGGAGATGCGGAAGCGGTATTACCTTTCCAGGACACGTCTTATATCGAAGAGCTCGGTGTTAGAAAAGAAGAAATGGTAATCCCTTCTCAAATGGTGGATTTACCCAGTAACCTGTTTGTCACTTCGGCTGAGTTTCCTAGAGCACCCACTTCTCCTAGGAGGAGCCAGCGTCGCAAACATCTAGATGAGGAAGAACCCTTAAACACTCATGAGCGTCAAGATCTGTCTGATGGGCAGGAGATAGAGATGGAAGGTGTCAATGATGAAGAAGAAATGGTGAATGCCGATATAGGCGATACAGAAGAAACACTCTGGCAAAGAGTAGAAAAGGATTTTGAAAGTTTACCTGTACTCAGCGTAGATGTTATGGGGTCGTTGAAAGTTGGAGAGATGATCACATGCAAGGTAAGCTACAATCTCTGTTCAATGTACTCCGACAGTTTACCGTGGCTGAAAATGTATGGACACGTCAGGAACTCGAACTGGACATGATCACCTATTCACCTGCGTTGGTCACTAAGATCGCTAAAGTAACGCAAAAGACAGATGGACAAGTAAGGTTCGAATGGATGAAGAAGCCTCTTTTAACATATGAGGGGTACGAGGATCAATTTGTTGGTGAAGTCGATGAATTCATGGAAGAAGAAGAACAGGAGGAGGTGATTCTGGATGAAGGAGAAGTGGCAGCTGAGAAATGGAAACTAGCCCGACGTGATCTGTAAGTTAGCATAATGCATGATGTTGTCTCAGTGCATGTATTCCTATATGTCCTTTCAATGACCGAGCAAACGGAAGGATGTTTATTTTATTCGTAATACCCCTTGGATATCAACCCGATGTGATACGAACACATCATTCTCGCTCGATTCATTTTTACCTTTTCCAAATTGTGCGAGAGCGTTTCGAGTAAGAGATCGTGAACGTGTGAACATTGAAAATCGTGACTGACGAGCTAATTGAAGGCAACTCAACCTTCTGAGCGGCTAGAAAGCACCCTACTCCGCCCATTTCCTTGTCAAAGGTCGAGTCAGAGGGGGAAGTCCTGCCAAGGATAACGGAAAAGAGAATCAAGAAAGCTTAAAGGAGGGCGTGAGATCGGCAGATCGAGATGACGAAACGTCAGGATCCAGGAGTTTGTCATCCCATCAATCCGTTGTACTCCAAGCGGAATCGAAACGGAGAGCTGTCGGAATCTGTGAGAGACATCTTGCTTCTTGATTCTGATGTACATTGCCTTTCAGGTCAATGACAAAGGTCGACCGAGGCTAATCTCTACCTTTCACACTCATCGAGTCGAAATTGACTGTACTGTACCTACGGTGAATCAGCTCTTGTGTAATACTAAATACTAGCAATGTGTGACAAAGGCTATAAATACTGATTGATATGGCTTGATTTCCTGATGAACGATCGAAAAACTTCATTCTCTCAAACTATCATTGTCAACTGAATCGTACGATTTTTTTTATAAACAAACATGTCTTCAAATCATGGTCAACTACCTTCAGAGGGATCTTCCTTCTATGCCTTACATGCTAAGGGTTTCGAAGATATTCCTAATACTCAAGTATCCAGAGTGAGTTGATCATTCTTCCTTGGATCAGCTCCATTTTCTCTGGTTTCACCCCATCGCTGAAGCACTCTGTTTGATTGATACTCGTAGCAATCTGGACATACGAGCTACTCGTTAGAGGAGCAAAAAGCCTGGACTGTAAGCATCACAATCATCTTTCTTCCGAGACGAGTTCTATAAATACTCGACGATATCTTTCGTTCATAACTCCTTAGATCGTCTAACCTGGTCTCTTTCATCAATTAGGCGGGGCAGCAATCTTCTGTGGCACCTACTCAAGACCTTTCAAGAGTGAGTGTGTCATAGGCAATGATACGTCATGTCCGAAGGCTTATGTTCTCCTTTAACTTCTGATGCATAGGCTTCTACACTTAGCGCCACTGCTGAAGAATTTAAGCCTGGTTACACAGCGACCAGCAACAATGTGAGTCTTGCTGAGTGGAATCTTTAGGGGATACGCTGGAGATTCCAGCTGATCAATGCCCTCAGTGATCGGACTAGCTTGATCGGTCCCTGTCGTAGGATCACGAGTGGGCTTAACAAAGGTCAGGAACAGGTGGGGGGAATCACCTTCAGTAGCTTACTATAAGTAGGTTCGATATGTTGAATGCAACGGTGTGCTGTCGTCCTTTGTTACTATACCCTGACTGGCATTACCTCTCAAGTCGTCATTTTGACGTAGTCGTTACATTCAAGAACTCTGTAAGTGTTATTGACAAAAAGTATATAGATAATCCTTCTCACTATCGATCCAAGTCAAATTGTCCGCTCGTTTGCGCAATTTCTTCTTCACTCCAGTCCGAGTAGCACTTAGGATCGGTCGGATGTGAGAAAGGAGGTGGCATGCCGTGTGAGCTGACTTTCTAATAGGATCAAAGGATGTTCAACAGTAACTCCGCCCGCTTCTTATCGTCACCTACTGGAATACTATATATAGAGGTACTAACAGAGGAAATACATCCCCTTTCTCTCTTTTTCAGTCAGTCAAATCACGATACATTACTCGTATCGATAAGAAATAAACATTCCAAACCTGATTAGCAAGGATTACACAGTGATCGTCATTCGAAATGCAACAAAACCAAGATCAAAACCTTTCGCGAGCTTCGACATTCGGCAGCACCAAAAGCTCAAATAGCGTGACTACCGACGAGCTGAGATCCGCGCTGGGAGCGGAATGGGATGGTATAGTCAATAGCATCGATCAAGAGCTGAGCCGTCGCCCTACACTGGAAGAGCAGTTCAACAGTACAGACAACACCATTCTGAGACCTGCTGTGAGTCTTCATCATACCTTGTTGCTCAGCTATGAGTCTGCTACTGGCTGATTCGTCACCAGAGCAAGATCAATAAGGACTATTACGAGCTCGATACAAGAACCCTTCAAAGCTCAAAACAATGGGGTGTGAGTGGTCTGCCTTTATTTCCCTATGCAACTCGGTTCTCATCATTTCAAATGCATTGCACCTGCATTGCTTGAGCTATACCAACATAATACTAATTTTTTTTCAACGATACAGGAGTATGTGTCGTCATCTCATGATCAACAAGGATGAGGGTTCTGCAGGTCCTGTGGGACAGGGACTTAAATGGTAGTCGGGGATCTGGGTTCCCAGATGCTCGTCTAACTATCCATTTCTTCAGCAACATTTATTCGTTATGCATTTTGGCATCGTACACGTTAGTTGCTCATCACATACATAACCAGATGATCAGGTCAGGCGAGTACGAGTCTTTTGAGCTTTGATACCATTAAGAATGTTCTATGCCATCATAATATGCCTGGTGGCACCGAGAGATGTTGTAACCTAATTTCTGCCGACAGCGTTCAATGGGTCATTTCTAGATCTTATGTGCCGAAAGTGCAACATGCAGTGTGGAAGCAGCTATCATGTCGGTCTACAGAATGCACTAGTGATCCCACTGTATCATTGCATCGCTATACCGCAGTATCCTCGATCCCATCCACCATTTGTAAAAAATCAATTTCATCCGAAGTACCTTGATTGACCCATACTACCGAACAATCCGAAAATTGTCCGTCCTTGTCTGTAAGACTTGCAGCAATTGTATAGATAGTCCTTGGATCTCTGTTCAGACTTTCAGAGTCTATATAAATCTGGTGTGCCAAGTCGTACCCTCGTTTGCTCTGTGCTCCGACGATCTGTTGAGCCGACCCCGGTTGACTCCTGAAGATATCATTTAACGGAGGAATATAAAGTCTAGTCCCCAATACACGCCTCAGATTGGTTCTTTTTGTATCAGTGTGGTTGAAAATAGACCATCCTCCTCCACCACATGTATCTCCTCGCTCATCCTCATCAGGATCTTCCGTGATCAGAACAACAACAGAATTGGGAATCTTGTCTTTCGCCTTTGTCCTAGAGTCCAAAATACTATTAAGATCATTCATCTGAGATGTTTTGTATAATTCATGGAGATGAAAAAGTTGAAAGGTTACTGATCTCACATGTTCGAATATCCCCCTCGTATCCGCTCCAGAGTCAGATGTAGCACGACCACCAAGAATAGGAGTACCGTGAAAAGATTTAAACGTATTGATTTGCTCGTTGACCAGCTGTCCAAATCTTTCAGCACATCGATAAGAGATGTCTTGATTTCTATTACGAGTTTGATCCCCATGGCTTTTACCGACAACTCTGAAGGAAAAGGTACCATCCTTTTCAGAGATGTTATAGTACATCGTTGCCCATTCGGTTTCCGGAGGGATTCCCACCAGGTCGCCCGTGACGGGTTCCGATGGCATTTCAATTGTATGATGCAGATAAACCGGTACATCTTCTGGAGGAATCGTGGCTGCCAGATCTTCATCGGGTATAACAGAAGAAGAGGATGAGCCTCGTTGATGGGTGTAAGCGGGATAAGGAGGCATACTGACACTCCCGTCAGGTAAGTGATATATAAATAACAAAGTAGGAATACTATACTGTATATAGAAAGTGATTGAACACTTTGATGAACATCTACCAACAAGTTCCAAACGCAGTACGATATGTAGTACCTCGGTCGTCAATTTGGCTGCTTATCGGCCAGAAATCTCTTCTTCTTTTTCTTTTTCTTCTTCTTCTTCTTCTTATTCCCTATCTGACCTGTCCTTTCATCACACAGAAATCATCGGCGAAGCAAGAAAGAGAAAAGACGTGAAACCCTTATGCCTAGGGCAAAGGACTAAGCCCTAAAGGATGATAGATAGTGTATATCGAGTCATGCGAATCAAACGTACAAATTTGTCCATACGTCATTTGTCAAAATCTTTTGTAAATCGAAGTTTGAGTACTGGTTATAAGATTTACGGTGTTACTCAAGAAAGTGTTCGAAATATAGTTTCAAAAAGTCTCGACATGATGCTTCGTTCGACGCTGTGCATGGGTCTGATTTGAAGTTAGAATTCGCTCAGATGCTATAGATCGCAAGTTCTTAGTGTAAGTATGATCAAAGAGCTCAAAATTCCATATCAGGAGATTGAATACGATTTCATCCAATATGCGATAAAATACAACATTTACAACATGTACAGATTGGTTTGCGTTTACGATATCAAATGAGTCACCATTTCCGTCTCCGTGAATACTTACCATTCAAATATCTTCCATCTATCTCAATCTATACTTATATTGTCTAGATTCATTGTCTAATATCATCCGCAACCTCTTTAACCTCTTCGTTCTTCTCCAACATATCTCTCAGATGAGCTATATCCGCCCATCTCTCAATTTTCCCATTCCACTTATGTTTCTCATGATTGTACTCCACATCCACCACCATTATACTAGTATTATAGCATGGTTGGGTCAGATCGACCTTGTGAGATAATTTGAATCGCAACGTATGTGAGATTAACTGCAAGAGACATGATAACCATGCGCCATGAGATACTATCATCACTACTTTCTGTTGTTGAGGTGCTTCTACATCTTCTATTCCTGACTTGTGGAATCCTTTCGTAGATGGGAGTGGTGAAGGAGGGATATGGGACGATAAGAAGAGGTCGAACCAATCAGATACCCTACGTAGAAGTCTTGCATGGGGAAAACGACGTATCAGGACAAGGGTGCATCGGGTAGCGTATGGATCAAACAGAACTCACTCGTGAGAACTCTCAGCATCTGGCGGAGCATGTTCGCCCCTTTTCCTTCTTCTTCCTTCCATCGACCCTAGGCATCTCTCCTTGATTCCGTCATGTAGTTTCAGCTGTATATCGGGATGATGACGCAATACGATTTCTGCGGTCTACGAATCCGCGATTCGAACGAAAGAGATCAGCGAAGGATATCTTTAGACGGGAAACTTGCGGTGTAGCTCACCTCTCTGGCTCTCGAAAGAGGTGAAGACCAAGCTTCATGGATCTTGAGATCCTTCAACCGCTGAGCCAGACGTTCAGACTCTTTGCGACCGTGGGCATTCAACGGCGTGTCTTTGTGTCCTTGGATTATACCTTGGACGTTGCTAGGGATTGCAGGTGAGATGTTAGTGGAATAGTCTGTTTGCTTGTATTCGAGGCAGCAATATTACTCACTCTTCTGTCTGTCCATGTCGGACAAAGTATAGTAGCATGTTATGTAGGACGTAGATACAGGATATATATGTGTGTATTGGACATGAGAAATGAACGAGTGGACTGTGATGATCGATCCAGGTGGAGGCGAAGGTAATCTAATCTGGGATAAAATAACCAAAACAGCCCAAAAAGTATTCGGGTGACTCGTTTCCAGTGAACCGTGATGATACGAGAGGAATTCGATCATACTCGTCGTATCTTGCTTGGCTTTTTATCTTTTTATCGCTTTTACTGCTTTACCTCTTCACATAGCTCGTCATATTTCCCCAGTATAGTATACTCATCCTCGCATAAAATTAAACCAAAATGTCTCCCGTCATCGTATCCTTAGGTAACCCCCTTGTACGTCAATTCACAGAAGTGACAGTTCACGGCTTCCAGGAACATAGCACTGACTCTCAACAAACGTTCATAGCTCGACATCCAAGTCGACCCAAAGGAAGGACCTCAATACCTTGAGAAATACGGTCTCAAGTCCAATGATGCTATCCTTGCTGAAGAGAAGCACATGCCTATGTGAGTGGTGTCAGCTGCATGGGGTATCATACCAAAAGCTGATATATATGATATAGCTACGATGATATCGTCGCCAACGCCACCGTAACTTACGTTGCTGGAGGTGCTGCCCAAAATGCCGCTCGAGCTGCTGCTGTGAGCTCATCAGGTCTCCAATATACCTTCGGATAGTCTTAATAGCTAACTGTCTGTCCCCTTTTATGTGGTAGTACGTCCTCCCAGCTGGTTCAGTAGCATACATCGGATCAGTCGGTGAAGACGACCTTAAGCAAACTCTCTTATCAGCCAACGAAGCTGAGGGAGTACAGTCAGCCTACCAAACTCAACCTTCTCCCGCTAGGACCGGTGCTTGCGCAGTCATCTTATCCAACCATGACAGATCATTATGTACCACCCTCCGAGCCGCTGAGATGTTCACCCCTTCTCACCTTGCTACCCCCGAGATCTCCGAATTGATCAACAACGCCAAATACTTCTACATCGAAGGGTTCTTCCTCACTCACGGTATCGAGAGTGCCTTGGAAATTGCCAAACAAGCTTCCTCAAGGGGGAAAACTGTCGTGTTGAACCTCTCTGCACCATTCATCCCTCAATTCTTCAAGGTCCAACTTGAAGAATTGCTCCCTCACGTGGATATCCTTATTGGTAATGAGAGCGAAGCTGAGGCTTACAAGGAGGCTGCTGGCATGGGAGTGAGTGATAATCTTGAATTGACCGAACTCAACTCCAGCCGGTGTTCTATTCTTTGTAATGACATAACAGAGTTTCGCTGATCCCAAAAATCTGCTAGGACGCTACTCTCGCCCAAGTCGCTTCCACCCTTGCAGCCATGACCAAATCCAACGCTTCTCGACCTCGTCTCGTTGTCATCACCCAAGGTGCCGAGTCCACCCTCGTCGCTTCATCCGCCGCCTCCAGCTCACCATCCAACTTAGCTCCTGAGGATGAGAACCCAAAGACATACCCTGTGCCCAAGTTGTCCGCCGACAAGATCGTAGATACCAACGGTGCTGGTGACATGTTCGCAGGTGGTTTCTTAGGTTCTTTAGCTCAAGGTAAAACCTTGAACGAGTCGATTGAGATTGGTCACAAGTTGGGTCAAATGTGTTGTGGACAGATTGGGCCCAAGTTGGTCTGGCCCAAGGAGAACGTTGTATAAGTTGACCTGTGGCTGGGTCAGAGGATAGATTGAGATGAAAAGTACTCGTAGGCTTCAACGCTTAATATACCATTTCATGTAATATACCCCTGCAATTACTTTTGTTATAGAATAAATTAGTGAAAAGAAAAACTTGTTTTGTCGTGTTATATAGAATAGACGAGATGCAATGACCAATTCAACAGGGATATTTCCTCATTTGTACCAGTCCATGCATGTTCCTGAATCAAGAAAATCGACGTGGAGGTTGTCCACTTTTGCATTTCTCTTTTTGGGTGGCAAATATTCCCATGTTCAACATTCCACGTCAATCTTCTCAATCTTCCACGCATTCATAAATACTTACTACTGCAAGGTCATCAACTACAAGAGAGATTGGAAATCGATTATTTTTACGAGAATAGAGAACTGAATAAGCTCTTTGCGAATCAATCGAAATCCAAAGGAGGTGACCACTACCGAAAAATGCCCTCGTACAAGAAAGTCCCACTGAAGAGTATAAAAACCCTCACTTTCTATGCCGATCAATTGACGAATTCAAGGAGGGTGGATCCGATTCGTGAGTGCTCCAAAATCAATCTGTCTTTGGGATGGATCATAACTGAACTATTCCGTCGTCCAGCCCAGCTCACCTGCGTCGGATCAGCATGTAAATCCTATCAACCCGAGGTAGTACAATGTACGAATATGGGTGATGATGGTTTGGGCGGTGTACAGTGGAGGGTGAGTGACCCTCAAGCATACTCTACGCAGAATCACCTAGCTCGAGGAGCGCCAAGAATATATTTGGGTGTTGAGCAGTAACTGATGAGTCTGATCTGATAGTGCGATACGGACCTGCCCTCTTCTTTGAGATTGGGTAAAGTCGAAGTTTCCTGTGAAGGATGGTCTAAAAGTGGTGATTTGAATGTCTTACAGGGTGAGCCATATCTTGATCACTACCCGATGTTTACTCAAACTAATCTGGTTCGTGGTGATAGGATCGTGCGGCTTGACATACAATCTGAATCGAGTGAATAAAGGACTAGAATACGGTGAAGATCCATTCTTACCTTCAAGTTGGGGTGAGTCTAAGTTCAAATTTCGAGAAATCAGAACAAGTCTAAAAAACCCCTCATCTCCAAATTCAGATTGGATATCATACTGATATACACAATCTATCTCGAATTCGTAGATTCATTCTTCAACAAAGGATTCAATATCCTTTTCTACCTCATTTCATTTATCATTCTGTACAGTTTGACTCGATCATTGATCCAGCGATTCTTCCCTCGTTATACCCCTCCGAGAATATCAAGGTTCTTACCATTCTCAGGTCCTGGCGGCGGCGGCGGCGGTGGTGGTGGGCCAGGAGGAGGGGGTGGTGGAGGGGGGCCAGGATTCAATCCTGGTGGGGGCGGGGGAGGTCCTCCTCCACCACCATATACCAAACATCCCTCCATCCCTAGCCAAAACCAAAGTGCACAAAGTACAGGATGGTCGCCTGGGTTCTGGACTGGATTAGCAGCTGGTGGATTAGGGACATACTTGGCAAATAATAATGGAGATAGGAGACCAGTTCAGAGGGATCCATATGCTGGTATGATGGGTGCTAGGAATAGGTTTGGAAGGAGGTTCGATGACGATGATGATCAGTGGGATAGGGGTGTTGGACCATCACGAAGGGCTGGAAATGAGGGATTGGGTGAGATGAGGAGGGCTGCTGGGTTTGGGGGAAGTAGTACCCGTTAAGTCTCCAGATTTTGGTAGATAGATACACACGGAATATGAATCTGAATATGAATCCAAATGATGCATATGAAGGTAAATCCAAATCTCAGAATTGTACGCTAGTTACCTATTTCCCGCCTCTTCTCTGTTTTCTCTTTCTACCAATCAAACTACCCAGATGATTGCCCAATTTCTCGATACCTTTCTTCTCATTTACATCCTCAGCACCGCCTCGCTTAGGTTCTTTTTGTTCAACCCTTGGACCTCTTTCGCTCTTACCTGCTTTGAATTCTTTCTTGGCGCCTTTTCCATCTCTCTTCTTATCAAATTTGGCTTTCTTACTCTTGGGCGTAGAAGCATTCCCACCTTCATCATCACTATCTTCAGCAGCGATCACACCTGATTTCCTCTTTTCCCCTACACCAAATTCCCTCTTTCCGTTCCTATCCTTATCTCGAGGTTCCCTGGGTCCATCTCGATGCGATGTAATCTTCTCAACTCGTCTCCTCACAACCTAAGCGATACACGAAATCATCAGCACTCCATCTATTTGTTCTACTGGAATGATTGATGAAAGAAAAACTCACCTGAACATTCTCAATACTAAACTCAATCAACAACGTTTTCCCACCTCTCATCCCACCTTCTGACCGATCATCACCTTCACTCAAACGCTGTTCTATCCTTTTCAATCTACCTTCCAACTCATCGACACTTTCACCCCCTTTGGAAGTCTTGCCTTCTCTGGCACTCTTCAATTGTTGTTCAGTCTTATCTTTCAGATCTTTTAATTCCTCTTTCCACCAATCCCACATCAGTTTCCCTACTTGGGGATTGTTATTGGCGAATCGAAGGACTTTCAGAGCATCTTTATGAGATCTCATTTCCAAAAATCCATATCCTTTCGATCGTCCTTGACCACTTAACGGATCAACTTTCTCAGTTTGTCTGACGATCTTCGATTGGATCACCGCTGTCTCCCTTTCTTTACCTTTTCCTTTTTTAGACGATTTGCGAGCCTCGAGGGCAGCCGATAACGTTTCGTCCATCTCTTCTGTCCTACTTAATCCTTCTCTCTCTTCTTTGGATACCTCCGCGTCGAACTCTCTCACTGCATATATAGCCAATCGTTTGAGCGTACGATCAGTGGCGAACAGTGGAAGTTGTCTAATGGATAGACGGGTCTTGGAGATGTACAATGAAGGGTTAGATCGAAGAAGGGTTTTTCGGGCGTTGAAGGACGCCTGTCGTTTTTCGACTTCTGCCTCGGGCAATGAAGCCGCCGCTGGGGAGTTGGGGAATATCACTGGTTACACAAGTCAGCTTGATGGTTCTTGTATTGGGTTTGGAAACAGACTTGAAGCTCACCTCCTTCTCTCATAAGGTATGTATTCCTCTTATCACCCGCGTTCCTAGCTCTCTCACTATCCTCTTTCATCAGGCCAGCCTGTTCTCGAGTGACAGCTCGGGAAACTTCCAGTGTTCTCCCATGAAGGACTAATCGACTAACGAGCGAAGACGAGGGATCCGCGGTAAGTACTGAAGGAAGGGCAAATGGATTTTTGGCTCCTCCACCAAGCTATGGGGACGATCGTTAGCTTGGGCGAGCGCTTCAGGTGTAGGAACGGTCAACATACGGGCATAGCATTCGCACCTGTCTCTCTAGCGACTTTCTCCGCTTCTTGAATCGCTTCATCGGCATGTTCGACTTTCCAGAAGCAGACAAATCCAGTTCCTCGCGATCGTCCAGTGGATTTATCAATGGTTATCCGGGCATATCGTAACGGACCAAATGATCGGAACCTGGCAGAACGTCACATCAGGACTATAGAGGAGGGAGACCAAATTTGCTATACTCACAAGGTGTTTAGTTCTTGCTCGGTAGCTTCAAACGGTAGATTTCGGATGAATAACGTTGATCCAACATCGACAGATGGTAAAGCCGGTTTGACTGGCTCTTCTTCTTCTTCCTCAACTTCGTCTGAGCCAGCTTCTGACATATTAACATCCTCATCGTCCTCCGCCTCATCCTCATTGCTCTCTTCATCTTCATCACCTTCACTTCCAGACTCGTCGTCATCCGAATCCTCTTCACTTCCAGATCCTTCTTCAGAACCAGACTCTGAACCGGATCCAGCAGGTCCACCACCTTGTTTTGCCTCGGCGCCATCCACTTTTCTGGCCTCTTCCCATTTCTCTTTACTCAAAGCAAAGTCCACAGCAACCTCTCTACCCTGCTTGCCCGATTTTGTCTTCAACACTTTCCCATTAACACCTTCGATAGCTTTCTCGGCGTCTTTACGAGTAAGGAACCATACAAAGGCGAAACCTCTTGCTCGGGGTGGTGGAGGTGGTTTGGAGGGATCAGATGAAGGTGGAAGTTTGGATGGAAGAGTTGGTAAGTCAATAGAATGAATAGGACCATATGGTAAGAACGTTGCTCGCAGATCTTGGATCGTGGTCTATCCTCGGATATGGCAGATCAGCTTAGTCATATAATGATCCTCACGAAAGCATGAGTGGTAATGAGAATTCAAACTCACATCCCATGCGAGATTACGGATGATCAATCTACCAGCGTGACTCTGACTTTTACCTTCACCCCTTGCTGAGAGCTTCTCCAATCTCTTTTTCAGCACACAAGAAAGAAGCGAGCCTTTGTAGGTGTGACCATGTAATTTAGGTAACGCCTTCAGCGCTTCACCATGAGAAGGAAAGATGATATTCGCTACAGATACAACGATAGGGTCAGTCGGTATCTCACGTCATTCGCAGACTCAAAAAAATCAACTCACCTGTATCTCGGTTAGCAGCTTCGCTCTCGCCTTCACCTTCTTCAGCAGGTATAGGATATACAAGTTCCGCTTTACCATCGATCTTCCTGACTTTCTTCCATAAGACATTCTTGGTGATCCCTTCGGGTAAGCCAGAAAGTACCAGTGTCCTTATAGCATTTGGATCACCAGACTTCTCTTCGCCAGCCGCAATACGAGGTTTGGTCTTGGGTTTGGAATCTTGATCAAGTGCAGCAGCTTTACGTTCTTTCAGTGGTGCCTAGGGGTTCACCTACCATAAGCTACACTTCTAGCATAAAGGTCTCGGGGGATGATGAGCTTACTCTTTCTCCTGCTACGGACACTCTAATCTTCCTATTCCCACCTCCAAATACACTCCCATTTAATTCTTGTACTGCTCTATCGGCATCTTCTTTCAAGGAGTATGTGACGTAACCTACACCTTTCGATTTACCGGTATCTTTATCCGTAGCTACGAAGCCGTGTCTTACTGGTCCAAGATATGAGAAATGTGTGAGCAAGTCGGTGGTGGTCGCTGTGTAAGGTAATGAAGAGACGAAGACAGTCGTACTAGTGGATCAAATTGGACATTGTCAATGATCATCAAAGGACACGGTATCAATGGAAGGAGAACTCACTTGACTCTCTCTTTCCTGTCCTTCTTGGATCCAGATCCCTCCGATAATGGTATGTAATCTTCTTCGGACATGATGTCTTGATCTTTCCACGAAGCAATGAAGAGTAAGAGGACTTGATCACCGCATGTGCTCTTTCAAACTTTCAACCTGTGTTTTTCTGAAATCTTGAAATCTTTCTGAGATCGCAAAGGCGGTTCCGACGGAAATGATCTTTTTAAACCTCCTTAAATGCCACATCATTTGCATGTTCAGGAGGAATGATAAGGGATCTTGGTTGAAAATAAGTTGATGTCTTTGCTGTTGCTCATGCAATCATCCCGGTGGTGATATATCGCTTCTTCACTGCTTCCTCTCATCATTGGTTTGTACCATCCATTACACTATTCAGCATGAACGCTACCAGATCGCTTCTCGCTCTCACATCGTCCTTCGCCCGAATGGCTGTCAGGCCGCAAGTCCCTCTCACTTCTTCCTCACGATCGGTCATTACCCCTGTAGGAAGAGAGATGAGAGGTTTCGCTTCATCTTCGAGATGTGAAGCTACCATTCAACAGGGTGAGTAAACGCTCATTCAATCAATCGAGTATATCATTCGCTGACCAGTCGAATCTATTGAATGTTCATCTCATGTACTTTGCTACATCACTATAAATCTCACCCCAAAATCGTGTTTTCACATCATTCCTGTCCAACCACCACCAGTCCTTCGAGGAGCTCGTAAATCATCCAAACGGAAATCATCTGTCCCTCTGCTAGACAACTGTTTCCAGAAAAAAGCAGTCTGCGCCAAAGTGTATACCACCAAACCTCGTAAACCCAATTCAGCCGTTCGTAAAGTCGCCAGAGTCAAGTTGAGTAATGGGTCAATGACCACCGCCTATATACCTGGGGAGGGTCATAATCTACAGGAACATAGTGTGGTGTTGGTAAGAGGTGGTGGAGCGAAGGATTTACCTGGTGTTAGGGTGAGCTTCTCGTCTACTTCGACTTCCTCAATACAGACTGGACTGCATTTTGTGTACTGTTCTTGTGGAAGGAGGCTGATCATTTGTTATAAATGTTTAGTACAAAATCATCAGAGGTGCTTTAGATTTGAATGGTGTAGCAGGTAGAATATCGGCGAGATCGAAATTTGGTGGTGAGTCTTTTTTTGGATATCTTTCTTCCAGTCGGTATCATGCTAATTAATTTTGTTCTTGTCCCTTCAACAGTCAAGAAACCTAAGAAATCATAGACATCTATCATTACCTTGGCATACAGATACACTGCATAATGATACATATACAACTCTGTTCAACATCAATGACACAGCAATAACGGATTGATCGGCTATATAATTCATGAAGCTCCTAAAAGCTGTTTAGGTCTTTTATACACAAACCTCTTCGCTTTGTGTCCCCTCTCCTGACCTTCTCCCGTGCCGTGACCATCTTTCCAGCATTCTTCGCAGTACAGATCGTCGTCGCATCCGAGACAAATGAGCGTCGCGTCTTTGTTGCATATACCTGTGTCCATGTCCATGAGGGGCAGGAGGTGATAACAGAGAACGAACGAGTGAGGTGGAAGCGGAGGGGCAATCAAGGAGGTATGGAGGAGCAATGTCAGCATTCATAATTACATGAGAAATCCCGCATCCCAAATGGCATGTTCTGACTTACAGCACCAACTATCGGTATCATCATCCCTATTCATATCAAATCCAGGTAAACTCCAGCCCTTCGGTACTGTCTTCGTTATTGGGCCTCGTTGAGTTTGTTCAGGTCTGATAGGAGAAGGAGATAATCCCATCAGGGCATCCAACCTTTTCTTCGTTTCTTCGTCTACCTCTTCGTCATCCTCCTTCGGTATATGAGTAGGTAAAGAAGGGAATGATAATCCTTCCAAGCCCGGTATTATATTCTGCTGTTGATCATTATCCTTATTGGCTTCCTCATCAACCTGATCGTGGGCAGGATCGTGCGATTTGTCCAGACTAGCTTCCTCTAGCGCACGTATGAGGATCTGCTCCTCGGTTTCTTCCTGATCTTCCTCCCCTTCTTCCTCACTTGCTTCCTCTCCCTCATTTCTCCTAATGGGAGGTATGTGCTGTTTCGCATCTTCAAGAGCTTCTCTAGCATCTTTCGCGAGGGTTTTGCCGGTTGACTGTCCACTGAGAATGGGATTGTGGGAATGAGCTGATATGCAAGAAGCTAAGAATTTTTCTACCTATACTCACATCATTCATATCAATCACATGTTTCAATACGTCGAAATTGTCGTCGTACTCACATCTCTATCCTCACTATCTTTATCATCCAGTCCATTCCTCACATCATTTCCTCTGAGATTAGCTATTCGTCTAGCCAACTCGTCGACCTCTCGCTCCGTCTCTGCATTGGATTCCTTTCCGACAATCAAACCATCAAATCGACCATCCGCTATCCTCTCCAACTCCTCGTCTTCCTCTTCCGCTCTCTTCGCGGAAAGCTCAATATTGTATCTAGGCGATGATGATCCAGCCTGAGTTGCATGATCGGTAAGCTGGCTAGTCGGCGCACGGAGAGCTGCGAAGCGCTTGAAAAGGTCGTCGTCTGACATACTGCGGTGGTGAGGAGAGGGAAGAATGATAGTCGAGGAACGAGGATGACCTCCACTTGGTCAGTTGGGTTCAGCACATAGCTAGTTAGTTACCTAAGTGGTGGCAAAGTGTACCAAGCGACGAGTGGTGGCATTTCAAAATGAACTTCTCCAGCTAAGATATACCTTGCTTGCGGGACCCTAGAGGGACAAATCGCCTAGGACTCTATATACAAATTGATATGATTGTTATTCAGCCACTCGCCTGTAGACCATCTCGTACTTATGAACATCGTCATCTTTCCCATTCCTCATTACTCATCCTTTAGTGATATGATATTTACAGGTTCAAACGCCTCGAGCTCATTCAGACTATCCTCCCAGACTTTCATGACCTCACATCCGTACTCCGTATGATCACTTGCAGCCTTATGAGCTCGGGGATAGCTAAGCACATTATCAATTTTGCACTGGTCAATGAATTCAAGAAGTATGTCCCTCTTTTGCGTAAATGTGTTTGAGGAAGGTAAAGGTGATACAATCATTCTGATACCCGTAATCTCACTTTCCCTTTCTCTTTCACGTTTAGGTTGATTAGCAGTGTCAACTCCGAACCACCATTCTTCCACTGAATTTACGATAGAAGAAGAAATATATTTCTCTTTATCTTCAGGGTCGTGCGTGGTACCGAATATCAAAATTCCATTCCAATCATCCTTATTCTCTTCAAACATCTTGTTGATCCTTTGGATATCTCTTACCGTAGTGGCTTGTACCTCTTTCTGCCTGTAAGTTCCATTTTCTACGAGAGTACCATCACTGATATGTCTATAAGTGTATCCAGGTTTGAATTCGATCCAACTAGGGAAAAAGGCCGCTACGCTTTCTCTGATATCTCTCTTCAACCTCAATTTTGAGGCTTGTGAAGCTCTCATCGTATCATTGTATAGATCAATCAAATGATATGCAGCTTCGAAATTCTCACTTTTCTGTATCGACTTATCGAGACCTTCTCTACCACTTTGATCGGTCCCATACCATTTTGTGTGGTTTAATGATAGTTGTCTAGTAGAGGGGTGTTCAGCAAGGGACCAATACAATACTGAGATTTTGGGGTCTCCCGCATGGGTCTCGTTGGAGAGATCGGAAGACATGGAGTGAGTTGCCACCTGGTGATTCGTTTTTGATGTGGATGTGACTGGGTTGAGGACTGGTATTGTCAATCAGTGGTCGGAACGGAACCGGTCAAAATGCGTGGTTTAGTCAAACTCCAGTGGAGAGTTGAGAACCAATATGTATACGATGGGATATCGACCTTGTGTATAGTGTAAAGCAAAAAAGACAATTAGAATCGTATCCTAAACAGGGAAAGCTTATATCTTTCACCCTCAAAGTTGACTCGAGAGAAATTGTACTAGGCTGCATACCTCACTCGTCTTCGTCCTCGGTGGACTTCTAGTAGTTATAAAGGATAACTGAAAAGCAATCCATTATGGCTCTTCAAGGGGTCTTCATCATTGTACACCAACTGTATTGCAAAGGAAAATTCCAGGGTAAACCCAACAAGGGATACAAGATGCCACATCAGGCGAGGTGACGAAATCGCAGGTGACTTCGCTCTATTGATATCCTAAACCAGGATTTGTACCGTAAGCACTGGGATGTATTCATTCATGATCTCATAGCCAGCTCCCTCAAGATCTCCAAGTCTGATAGGTGTCGACTGTCATAGAATAACATATGTATTCACCAATCCCAAGCATCTTTCGCTGACTTTGAAATTCCTCCTGGTGTTCCATCGTTATCATCCATCGGTCCGGCAAGTTGCACTCTCTCCAGAGCCTGCATCTCCTCCAGAGTCTTATGCCAGACTTTGATGACTTCACATCCACTATACCCCTCCGCCAGCCCACAAGCCTCAGGCCAACTAGGTAGATCGTTAGACACCTTCCTACTCCAATAAGCACTTCCCAACTTATCCAGTACACTTTTCTTATGATTGTAGAATAATCCATTAGATTCATCTGGAGATACCAATACCTTGAAATCGGTGATCTCTCCTTCTGCAGATGTTCCTATCCATGAACTACCGCTTCTCATGGGATCAATCGTACTACCCAAGACTAAAAATCCATTAGCAAGCTTGGGCGTACACTTGGTCTGTTCGAGTTGACCTTCAATTCGTCGAATATCTTGTAAGGTAGTTTGAGCGACCTGTTGAGTCCGGAAATATCGACTGATATCCTCTTCCTCATCTGATCTTTGATTTTGGGATTCAACAACGACGTTTCGGTAGGCCTTCAAGATGTCTTGTGAAATTGCCCATTCTTCGTCTTTGCCCGAATAAAACTGCGTAGAAGCCACATAACAAGTCCCATTTGGATCTCTAAACTTAGTACATCCCTCTGCAACTTTATCAATCTGCGATCGAGCTTTGACATTCGTACCGTACCATGAAACATGGTCGAATGTTACCCTGTCAACAAACATCATGTTGGTAGTGTTCACTGACCAGTAAAAGATCGACGAGACAGGGTCGGTTGGAAGGCCTTCGTCTTGAGTGCCACTTGAGTTATATCCCGTTGGTCTGAGAGTGACGGGATCGGCAGATGAATAATGCGTTTGTGTGCCGCCCCATCCGTAAGGGGTGGTCGTGTCTTCACTTGCCATTGTTATGTACCGTATTCTTTTGGAACCAAAAGATTTATACTGTATGAATGAAAATTCGAGTGATACAGTAATTAGATTAATTTGAGTAGTGACCTATATGGTGAGAGGGGAAAGGTAGAGGATAAGTGCAGATATCGCTCAATCATATTTATAAAGAAGGTACAGTCGACGTTTCAATGTATCCCCACGTAGCCTTACACCAGAAAGAATCCAAACGGGAGTTGAACATCCTTTATCAGAAGGAGAGCTGAGCCGCCAAGCGTTGTGACATCGCGACTCGGGGTTTGTTTTCGAATCCTTTGATGAACAGTACATCAGTTTCCAAAGGGCAAACTGGCTGAAAGAGAGAGCTGTATAGTAGTAGCGGAGCTGGTGGAGAATGTGAATCGGTGGCACAGGTAAGACCATGCTGGAAAACCAGATCAAATCACCAGCCATGACAGTAGCATGAATCCTGTCTCCAATTTCCGCTGATGAGATGTTATATGCATTTCCCTAACTTCCAATTGAAATACAGAACTACAATAACGTCAATCCCAATCCACCCATTCCTCGTCTTCTTCGGTCTTTGTCGTATTGTATTTCTCTCTTTCAGACTTCTGAGCAGCCTGAGCCTCAGCCTCAAGTTGTGCAGGGGTCCGATCAAACGGTACAAAACTCATATTTTCAAATCCCTCAAATTCCTCCAACGTACTTTCCTATACATTCACAACCTCGCACTCAGTGTATCGCTTCTTCAATTCACTAGCCAGTTCAACACTCGGATACTCGTTAGATACTTTGTACCTCATATATTCACTAGCAAACTTATTTACCATTTCCTTCTTTTTGGTATACGAGAGCGAACGTTGAGTAGGTTGAGATGATATCAATATCCCTATATCTGTAATCACCTCTTTAGGCTTGCTGAAGCTATACCACGATGATTGATTTGTAGGAATTTGCTTTGTGCCCAAAACCATATACCCAGCTCTAGCCGTGTCATCTTCATCCATATCTTTGATTTTGCGTATATCGTTGACGGTACTTTCCTTGACAAGCTTATGTCTATACCCTTGATTCGGATCGTTTGGGAATTGACGATCAACTTCGTCAATGAACGTACTTTGAATAAAATCATTGGCACTTAAACCATATTGACTTGGGTTCTGTATCATTCGCTCATACAAGGATGAAATATTCTGACCTAATGTGTCGACTGATGATTTGATCTGAGAAATAGAAGCTGTACCGTACCATGTTACATATCTTGGCTCAATGGGTGCGTTAACTCTAGACTTTTCAGATATGTGGTAGTAGAATATGGATAATTCGCGATTAGAGGGGTGAGCCATTTCATTGAGGCTTTGGAGTTTGAGTTGAGGTTGACTTCCACTGCGACTTCCTCTCATCATGTGAAATCCTGAGGTAAAGTACTGGATGTGACATTTAACCAAGCAGATTTCTAAATCATGATGCAGCATCCATTTTTTTTGTGTCATTAAGGAGCCGTGTGCTGTAAGCATGCTGTAAGCATCCAAGCTGAGATACGATACCATGATAGAAGGCATACAATACACAGTAGAGCCAAATCCTTTGATTTATTTGCGGTGGATTCTTGCTCAAATTCGGGCCCTCAGACTCAGTAATGCAGCTGCACGTTTGAAATGCTACAGTGGAATTCATCATTTCAAACACAATCTCGTCAGAGAAAAGAGGAACCAGTAAGAATGAAAGAAAAAAGGTCAACACGTTGAATATGATACGTTCATATCGTAAAAAAAAAAGATCTATAATAAATTCTGTCTTGTACGCGAAAGTGTGTGAAAGGATGAAACACTAAACGTGATCTAATCATAAACATCTCGATAAGTTCACAAATAAACCATCTATATATGATTCACATTTACACCTCGCTCTCTCCTCTGGATCAGTTTACCCACTAGCCAACTCAGCAATCAACTGACAAGCCATCTCTAAGAAATGGAATGGTCCACTGACACCTCCTATCGACTGTTGACCCGACGGATCTTTCGGTTTGGGTACGCTGCTTCCATTGGAGTTGGTATTGGTGTTGGTGTTGGTGTTGGTGTTGGTACTGGATGAAGAAATCGTATTGCCAGTACGTCCAGAAATCATTGACGAAGCGTCTACACCATCATGTCGAGAGACGTCAATAACGTCTTTCTCTTTCTCTGTGACCATGTAATATCCTAGATTACGGAAATCTACGAGGTAATGTTGGTCGTCGACTCGATAGAGTTGGAGATCCATACGGACCTAAAGAGATTACGAAAATCAGCAGTGCTCTCTATACACAACATCATATAATGCTATTGCCAAGAGAAGAGGAGATGTATGTGTATTTACGAATACGGGAAATGAAGAGTCTTTGTCCAAATGTGTCACTCACAATAACATCCCCATACCTGGCCCTAGTCTCAACATGATACAAGCTCTGAGCCGATTTCTCCTGAGCCAAAACCTCCTTTTTCGTAGGTGGTTTTTTACCCATCACAGGTCTAGTACCATTATTATCTTCTGCATATTGTTCAAGGGCAGCTTCCACTTCTTCCGTATATCCTCCGGGAGGTGCACCACCAATTTCGGGCAAGTTTATATCCTCTTTCTTCTTCCATTGCATTCCCAATACATTGAGAGTCTTGTATATCTCCAACATCACTTCCATTGGGGGCGATCGCGATCGGATACCAAAATGCCACTTCGGTTTCGACATGGATTTATCTAATCTTCTGGGTGGGTCAGGAACAGGAGGTGATAGTAAGGCTCGAGCTGCTGCTTCGGCCGCTCCCTGTGGATCTACGCCGGGTACTTCGGACGTAGGTGTCGCTAAGGCTGTTGAAGCGCCTGATGATGATGGTGCTGTGAAGGTGAGATACCGAATACTTTATTAGCTTGATCTTCTTTGGCCATAATGACCGTTCTGATTGTTACTAACGAGTCAGATACCCCGGTAAACTACTATCGAGCACATCGAAATGAGCGTTAGGAATATCCTGGATTTCCAAATCCACATCCTCTTCGATATCCATTTGCTCATCTACGCCATTCTGCTGCAATTGAGATGGTGGCTAACGATACAGCATGAATGGTCAGCTATCCGTACTTTTCAGAGACCGTCCCTTCAGCTCACAGGTATATCAGCGTTCCAGGCAGGAGGCGAGGAAGCCATGAATTCTTCCATTGCAGACGTGTCTTCATCCTCTTCGAATCCATAGGCTGATGTGCGAGAGTCATTAGATGTCAGTCTTAAGTTGTAATCTAAATCTGGTTGAGGAGGTACGGGTGATAGGCTATAAGCTGCAAGAGCCAGAAATCTCGACTCACAATCCTTCAATATCCTTCGATGATCCCTTACAAGCTGATAAGCCACCTTCACCTGATTATCACCATCTCTCTGTAACGCATCCCATACCATCGGTTCAGTGTATGTCGAAATCTTCTCTAAAAGCTCTTCGACAATATCAGGATCGATTATACCCAAATCCTCTGTAAATACCATCCCCTTGGCTTCTGCAACTTTCTTAGGATCTGCCTGACCTTCGTTAATCAAAAGTAAAGTGGTCATATCGTCCATTGGTAATGCTGGATATCGGTCCATCTCAGGTAAAGGCTCAAGATATCTAGGTAGATTTTCTTGGAAAAATGGCATTTGACGGATTTCCGCTATGGTCGCTCGTTTTAGGGGATCAACCTCTAACATTCGTTTGAGAAGGTGTCGAGCGGGTTCAGAGACGTGCGAGGGGATATGGAATACACCATCTAGGTATATCGGAGTCTGTCAGTTTTGTTATTCGATGTGGTAATACACAACACAGGATGTTATGATGAAAGTGAAAGACGACTTACTCTCGATTTTCTTGAATAGCGTTGGTATATGTTCATCATCAAAAGGTAATTTACCACATAGCAAGACATACATGATCACACCTGCTGACCACACGTCGATTTCGGGACCAGAGTATAGTCTAAAACGAGGGGATGTAGATCAGCAAGGTGAAAGGCAAACGGAGAATGATTGATGGGTTAGAATACACAGAGATGTCATACTCACTTTCCAGATATGACCTCTGGAGCAGCATAATTAGGACTTCCACAACTCGTTTTCAAGAAATCACCATCCGTCATCAAGTTGGATAAACCGAAATCACCGATTTTGATATTCCTTCGGGAGTCGAGGAAGAGGCTGTAGTAAGATCGATTGTCAATCGTCAAAATCAAGTCATTGTCGTGAAGTAGATCGTAATGTTTCCGACAAAGGGGATGTCTTCTCGAGGATCAAGATGAAAGTATCACTCACTTTTCAGGCTTTAGATCTCGATGTACGATATGATGTCTATGACAGTATTCTATAGCTGATATCATCTGTTGGAAGAATCGTCTAGCTTCGTCTTCCGTCATCTGTCGTATCAACATCGAACATCAGCCGATGTTGTTGTTTCAAAAAATAACAGGATGATAAAGATAAGGAAGACCCACCCCGTGTTTCCCTTTCGATACGATATAATTGAACAATTCTTCACCCGCATATTCCATCACCATAATCACGTCGGTAGGGGTGGTGATAACTTCGTATCTGGTGTAGAGAAAGGAGGTCAGCATGATACGGCGATCATCATTAGACATATAGGGCTCTGATTGTAAAATAGAGGTTGTAGGAGATATGAGTGTCGATGTGACAACACTCACAACTTGATGATATGAGGATGTCTCAACACCTTCAAATACTGTATCTCCCTTTTCACCCTAGCATTCATATCGGGTGTAGTTATCTTCGCGCGGTTGATCAACTTGAGAGCGACTTGATGTCCTGTTATCGCATGTGTGGCCACTGTGAGGTGATTACGGTGAGTCAGCAAGGTGTATTATGGATAGTATACCACTATATACACCATATAGTGATTAGTATATAGTATAATCCGTTCCCACCCTCCCTCCCTTATACTACTATGCCCCCATCCCACCCCAAGCTGCCATATATGATATATCCCACCCTCCCACCCTTGTATACTACGCCCCCCATCCCACCCCAAGCTACCAGTATGAATGCCGCCCCATCCCGCCCCTAGCTGCCACTACAAGGAAAAGAGCAAACTCACACTTCACCTTTCCAAAACTCCCCGTCCCCAACGTCCTCTCTATTATATACTGCCCCACCCTAGGCTTCTGCCTAGGTAGGGGTACATTCTGCTGTTGTCCTCCACCATATCCCCCATATTGATGTTGATTTATTGAATTATACCTTCTCCCTCCTGTGTTACTGTTACTCCCACTCGCTTGATTAGGTGCTGGAGGTGCTGGTCTCGTTGCCATGGTTATTATGGGAATGTGAATGGGAAAGAGTTGAGAGTTGTACGCGATGGAATATGAATATGGTGATGACAGGCGGATAAGAAGGATGAACGATGGTCGAGTTCAGGTCGGTCGTAGTTGTTGTCAGTAGAGATACGTGAGTGTGAATGACGATGATGATGATGATGTGAGTACGAGTAGAGCAGTAGCATAAAGGGGGGACCATTCACGCATTGAGGGTGGATGTGTGATCGGATTGCGGGGGTGATATTGATATGAGACAATTCCCCAATCTGGCAATTCCAGTACCACGTAGGTTGGACACATCATCACGGCCAACAACCCCGGAATACCACCCACCATACAATACATACCACTGTACCACTGCAACCCTAGTTTCACATGCTATCATGCTATCTTATACACCTTTGTCATCAGAGCATTCAAGTAAGCATATAAATCATACATCAACATATCAGCATATCGCATATCACACATCGCAGCCAGACACCAACATCCGCATAACACCTTTCCTTACCCACCCAAACACACGCTCAACATCCACCCTGTGATCCACGGATCCACGAGTTTATCACGACTTTTAGTCTACCATCATCCCATCACCGCACATCCTTCGCCTGAAGTCGATAAGCAACCCTCTTTTGCACGCGACAATCAATCACCACCCAATAGCCAGGCAATCTCATCACACCCAGCCAAAGGGCGAGTCAAGGTATTTTATGACAATATAACCTGTAGCATAGAATAAACGAAGATGGGTAATACACCTTCTTCACATCAACATGGTTCCCCTCATCATGGCAGAGGTGATCATCCTCAGATAGGATACGATGACCTAATTTCACCTTCTCCTACACCTACCACAACTCACCATGGACACGGACATAGACATCATCCGAATTTGAGATTACCTATGCCCGCCAGACCAACACATATATCACCTAATTCATCTAATCCCACTTCACCTAGTGGAAGTACGCATAACCGAAGTGGATCACCTCGTCGAAGGAAATCATTGGAACTTCCTGACCTGAACAAGTTATCATTCACTCCCTCGGCACTTACTCCAGCTGCACCTGTACCCACTACACATACTCATACTTCCCATCATCTCGCACCATCAACTAGCGCCGTTAAAAATACTTCTCCCTCTCCTGGACCTACTACCCCGACTGGCGCGACGGGAGGAACGACAAATCAAAAGAAATGGCAACAGGTATTAGGAGGTAGGACAGCCAGTCCATTATCCAATGCCAACGCTTTAGGCGCAATGTCAAGAATTGATAATCCACCTAGATCAGCTCCTATAGCGATGCCAAATACAAACGTACAATCTAGACTTGCGACGGAAGAAAATAATCCTTATTTCCCTACGACAGCTGCTCAGGATGCTGCAACTGCGAGAAAAACACCTCTGCCTATACCTATACCAGGTAAAGAAACTCCCCAATCTCAACCACTAGGTAGACCAACTGGACTATCCCCTCCTCCACCTACCAAGGCTCCTACACCTCTACCCGCCACCACCGAGCAAAATTTGCAGCCCACCGACGATGGGATGGTGAACGTTCCGATTCACTGGACGGGAGGTGGAAAGAATGTTTACGTTACGGGGAACTTTGCGGATAATTGGAAAGGCAGGATCAAGCTTCATAGAAGGTGAGTGAGAAATTGAATTTCTCTCTCTATCATTCATCTGACCTCACATCAGTTATGCTACAAAGATTCTATTCTATTCTCTGTTCACTGTTGATTTCAATGTTACAATTCAAGCTAATTGCGCTATACTCCAATCATACAGCACCCACGATTTCAGCACGATCCTCCGCTTACCCCCAGGCCAATACCGCTTGAAATTCATCGTGGATGACTCATGGATGTGCAGCAAGTTGATATCGACGGCGACGGACGATGATGGGACATTGGTCAATTGGATAGAAGTTGAGACGCCAAAGACGGAAGAGGAGATGAGAGCGGAATGGGCGATGGATGCGAAACCTGCCGTGAAAGAGGAGAATGGTGCGTGATGTCTCTCAATCCCAATACCATAGACGAGCGAGAGTCTATCGAAGTACAATTTCTCTCATGAGGAGTTTAATGTTTATTGGGTGACAACATACCCAATGTCGCTTTGCAATCTCCCACAAGATGCTAATTATACTTCTTATCCCTGTGCATAGACGACGAATCGCAATGGACTACCTCGATTCCACCGGCACTAACACTATACCAGTACATCGAGGAACTACCTAATCATTTCTCACCTGAGGAATACTCCCTATTCCTTAAATCAGTACCGTACCTACCGAACGTACCTGCTCCACCGACCTTACCTAGGATATTAGACAAAGTGATAGTGAACAATGATACCAAGCGATTATGGGATTCGCATGATCCCCTCATGGCCAATCAGACTGGATATTCGGGAGCTCCAGCTACACTGGACGATAACTCGATATTGGCCGTGCCGAATCATGTGGTATTGAATCATTTGACGGCGAGCGCTATCAGGAATGGGACGTTGGGTGTTGGTACGACTACGAGGTATAGGAAGAAGGTGAGTGGTGTAGTGTCTCTTTCCGACAGGAGTATGAAGAATAGTATATATTTCAACGGACATCTTCGCTGATTGATGCCATCGATCCCATTTGTACAGTACATCACAACAATGTTCTTCAAACCTACTCTATCTGATATGCCAACTACCGAAGCTCCTTCTCAACCTCCATCGGAATCAGTCTCACAATCTCAATCGGAGTCGGTCTCGCAACCTCAATCGGTCCAGTGAGACATGGTTTGAGAACCTCAAACTTCATCCGATATCAACCCATCCCTGTCCCTTGTACTGGAGGGATAAGGATCATAGCGAAATATAGATTTAGATCTGATGTGTTGTCCATAGTATTTCAGTTGACGTTTTCGTTAATATGACCTTTTGATCTTAATGTTATGAAAAGTGAAATATGTAGCCAATCATTCATTTCTTCACAAAGATGTCCTCTTTCTTTGATCATATCGTACCGTATAAATCAGTTTGGATGAATCTAGTTCATGTCCATTCCATTGTTATATTCATCCAGTATATATGCAGTATCTTGAGGGATGGATGTGTTTTGCAACAAGACAGAGTGGTGGTGGTTTTAATCGGATATTGAATTGAATGGTCCATACCCGGTAATTCAAACTCCGGTTTTGTTACCAATACCGAATAACCGGAGGAATGTTGATGAGTGGTAGAAGTTGAGGAATATGTCATCTGTCTGTTTTCAGTGGGGTACTCGCACCTCACTCGTATATATAACATCTCACCAATCATCTGTCAAGAATAACAACTATCCATCTCTATCCTCCATCCAAGAAGAGAAGCACGCCAACGCCAATATGTCGGAATCGCTCCCATCTCAAACATCATTGACCACTGCCCCGAACATCCCCCACCCTCAGGCAAAACGAACCAAATCTTCTGCCTTACTCACACCCGATTTACCTAAACTTCCTATCCCACCTTTGAAAGATACCCTCAAGAGATATCTCAGAGCTCTAGAGGGATTGCAAACTCCAGAAGAACATCAGAGGACTAAAGAAGTAGTCGAAGAGTTTCTGACGGAAGGTGGGGAAGGGGAGAAATGGCAGAGGAAATTGGAAGAGTATGCGAAAGAGAAGGAGAGTTATATAGAGGAATTCTGGTGTGAGTCTTCGCCCGTGAAATGAAGTAAATGATCTGTATATGGACATATATGGACATGGAAGGACCAAGAGAGAGTGCTGATAGGCTGCTTTACATACACAGACGAAAGTTATCTATCTCACTCCGATTCAGTCGTATTAAGCTTGGTGAGTCAACTAGGCGAAAACAAGCAACCCAAAATTGAACGTAGCTGAAAGAAAAGATTCATCACAGAACCCCTTCTTCGTACTCTCGTAAGCCTCAAATGATCTCTTGCGAATCCCACCTAAGTTTGTGCTGATTTTATATTCATGTAGCTCCGACGTAACACCCCGTGCGGACCCACAATTATCCCGAGCAGCATCCCTGATCCTCTCCTCTCTGTCATTCATCCACGATCTTCGAAATGGCTATCTCCAAGCGGACACGGTCAGGGGTACACCCCTCGATATGAGTCAATATGGTAGATTGTTCGCTACCTGTCGTGTACCCACTGATGTAAGCTAGTCCATAACCTGAAGCAGTAAGCAACGTAGCTGATAATGATGGTGTAGCGAGGATGTCGGATGGAAGTTCACGAGCAAAGTAAACATATTGTCGTTCTTAGGAGAGGTCAATTCTGTGAGCTAATGTCTTGCATTCACCCTCTGACTCGAAGAGTGACCAAGCTAATACAGATCTTTTGCATATGGACAGATTGGTTCGATTGTCTCGATTCGAAAGATCGACCTTTGTTGACCGATCGAGAGATTCTGAACAATTTGGAAGCGATTGTGAAGGATGCTGATAAGACACCGGTGCAGTCTGTAAGTGGACGCCCATCTTCATTTCAGTCCGTATCATGGCTGTCATACATTTCATACCAGAATAGTGAATGAAGGGGCTACAACTGACGTCGTCGTGCTCGCTTGTAGGTCGCGTCGAATTCAGTTGGAATACTCACCACTGAATCTCGTAAAATATGGTCATCACTCCGAGCCGACTTGATCAAATCGAACAAATTGAACGCCTCTTGTCTGTCGGTGGTCGAATCTGCGTTATTTATCGTTTGTCTTGATGATGCTGGTCCAGAAGATCTTGCAGAATTATGTGGGAACTTCTTATGTGGTGGATATAAGCTGGAGGGTGGTGTGCAGACTGGTACATGTACGAATCGATGGTATGATAAGGTGAGTTGGAATTGCTCTAGTCGCTTTCACGAGGAGCTGACCGATATTCATAGTTGCAAATCATCGTTTGCTCGAATGGAGAGGCAGGTATCAACTTTGAACACACCGGTGTAGATGGTCATACGGTATTGAGATATGCTGCGGATGTATATACAGAATTGGTATTATTATTCGCTAAGGTAAGTCAACACGACAACATTATGAAAATGGCATGGATTGACACTTTGCAAAAAAAGACAATCAATCCATCTACACCATCCTTATTCAAATCTAAATTATCTCCATTCTCCAAATCATCCAAACAACCACCTAAACCTGAAGATCTCGAAGATGGAGAAGAAGATCCTTCGTTTGAGATCCAACCTAAAAAATTGGAATGGAAGTTGACACCTGACTTATTGGCTGGTATAAGATATGCTGAGACGAGGATAAGCGATTTGATATGTCAGAATGATAGTCAGGCTTTGGAATTTAAAGGTTACGGAGGGAACTTCATCAAGAGGCATGGGTTCAGTCCGGATGCGTTTGTGCAGATGGCTTTTCAGGCGGCATATTATGGACTGTACGGTGAGTCGATCAGTCTGGACAGCTGGGATGATAGAAGCGTTGTCGCCACATGTTGACAGAATGCTGATACCGTACCTGTCTTAATCAGGCCGAGTCGAAAGCACATACGAACCTGCAATGACGAAAGCTTTCTTGCATGGGCGTACCGAGGCTATACGTACTGTACAACCTGAATCAGTGTCATTTGTGAAGGTCAGTTGGTCGACTCACTCTGTATATCCAGTTGAGCGCATGCAGCTGATTCTTGGGTCTATTTCAGGCCTTCTGTTCAGATCACGCATCGGTTCATGAAAAGGTCGAAGCATTGCGAAAAGCTTGTAAAAAGCACACTCAGTTGACTAAAGAATGTAGTCAAGGTCTAGGTCAAGATCGGTAAGTGCCCTTCATTTCCAGAGAAAGAAAGACATTGAAGAGGTTACCTCATGATCGTAGACATTTGTACGCGATGTATTCGCTGATCCAGCGAGACATTCAAGCCTATCATGCATCAAGAGCAAGAGGTAGCTCAGCCACGAACGGAGTGAGCGGCTCATACAACGGTAATGGCAATGGACCCATATCACCATCAAGTCAATCGGCCATCCTCTTCTCACCTCAAACTCAAGTATCCACCTTGAGTGGCGAAGGGAGCGTTAATGGTGATGCACCGACTCACGGTCAGGTACCTGGATCTACTGCCCCGGAAAGCGAAAGACAAAAACCTCGTGTTCCAGCTTTATTCAAGGATCCGGGATATAACCTTTTGGGAACTAGTGTGCTGTCTACTTCGAATTGTGGGAATCCGGCTTTGAGGTTGTTTGGATTTGGACCAGTCACACCAGAGGGATATGGAATAGGTGAGTGATACCAAACGCTCTCTCTCACTGGAGTCGGATTCGATTGTGGTTGACTGATAACACCTTGACGTGTATAGGATACATTATCAAAGACGAGGGCATATCAGTCTGCATGTCATCCAAACATCTTCAAACTCGAAGATTACTTCAGACTCTCCAAGCGTATCTTATTGAAATACAAAAAATGTTAATCACATTATGGAAGGAGGCGAATGAGAGACCGGAAGCGTTCATTGATCATACGGGTGTGATGAGAGATGCGAGAACAGGTAAAAAGGTGGAGATGGATGGTGAGGAAGATAGGGAAGATGAAGAACTATGTGAGTATTATTTCTCCCAAAAAAACAACAACCATAAATCAACCGATAAAATGTGATATATGCTTACTTTTGGAGACTGATGTAGTGGGAGGATTCGGATTCTTCGATGTCGGAGTACAGGCTGCTCTACCTCAAGCGAGAAGGAGGAGACCTACCGTTGGTAAGTCTGATGTCCTGCACAAAATATCTTTCACTTTCGCTTATACTGATTTCTTGATGGATTTAGGTAAACAACTTGTCATCGCCGAGTACTAAGATCAGGAAACAAATCGGTCACGCTTCTGTGCGGATGTTTTGATGTACTAAACTGTAATCAGTTGTATAATTTGAAATTGAAAGTGGAATTGAAAATAATCTTGCTTTGAGTAATAAATATGCATAATGAATACTGTATGAATGCGTTTTTATCGATCCTGATCTGGTTGTTCAGTGCTTGACTGCATTGCTTCCGTAATTGTTCATTCAAATTTCATATGATCACTTTCATCTCCGATCCATTACCTTTTCATTTCGCTCCGAATCCACTGAAACTAGATACAAATATACCAATCAGCATCAAGGCTCGTAGGGTATCGACGATTAACCGCAACTCTTGTTACTCACCTAAAGAATCCCGAAGGTTTACTGTTCCCTTCCTTCTCTTTCTCTTCCCCATCCATTCCCTTCCCATTGAAATCAAATATTCCACTTCCACCTACGGGACTAGCAGCAGTGCCAGTTCCAGGCGATTGATGAGGTACATACTTTGCAGCACTCGTATGAGACCTAGTCGATCCACCTCCACTGCCTCTATGAGTTGAGATCCCTCCTGTCGATTTGGCGAGATCGGATATGTTCCCCGGATCAAGGTTGAATTTTATACCGCCAAACGTGGAAGATGGGGAAGGTGTTGCTGTAGTCTCATTGGTGGTGGCAGGAACTGAAGGTGTCGATGGTAGCGCAGGAGAATCAGGTATTTGGGTGGAGGCTGGCTCAACTTTAGTTTTTGTGGGTTGTGAAGGTGACTTGATGCTATTCAAGAAAGATGGTGGTAATTGACCGGGAAGAGGTAAAGCGTCAATCATTACTGGCTTCTTATTACCATTGGTTTGATTCTCCAGCTTGGTCAATTTGGCAAATTTGATTTTCTCCAATCTACCCAATAGTCTACTGTTTTTCTCTCCATTCAAAGCACTGTCAACTTCCTTCAATATCTCTTTGGTAGGTTCGAAAGATATTGATCTCGCCGTGGCTGAGGAATGGACGATAGCGGATTTTTTAGGTGTATTTCGAAGAGATGAAGGTGCTGGAGAACCAGATCTACTAGGTGAGGAAAGTCTAACGCCACCTATCCTTCTAGCTAGATCATCGATGGTTTGCTGACGATCTCGGATGGCTGCATCGATATTCCTGACTGATCGCTGTACCCTCTCAAGAGCAGGTTGTGGGCTGACAAGAGTCCAAGTCAGTTCATCTAAGCATTGCTTCACTCTTCTGTGAGGTCTGATGAGTTGGCTTACGTGTTGCTCCTACCCTGCTCTCGCAACTCAGCTCGTCTCTTCAGTCCAGCTATAGACGCTTCCAATTCTTCAATCTTGGTTTCGGCGATCTACAATATTCAACAAAACAGTGTCAGAATGAATGCTAATGTTCTTCAAGTTAGTGTACCCTATCACTCACCTGCACGGCTTTACGGAGTCTCGTTTGGCTTGCAGCTTGTTCCGGACTGAGGTCCTTGATCTGCATAACCTTAGCGAAGGATGGATCTTGTCTAGCTTTCAGGAATTTGTCCGCTTGGCCAGTTTTCATGTCCGCTAAGAGTACACCCATATAAGCACTCCTGCTTGCTCGATTGCTCAAAGGGACTTACTCTTCAACATGCGAGATTGCAGTTCTGCCAATTTCAGCTCGGTACCGTTGTCCTCATTCCTCAAATCAGCCAGCTCTTTCCGAAGGTCCTCGACGATGTTGGTCAATTGGGATATCGATGAGAAAGCGATGATATCGTGTGATGACAAGTTGTCTGCAGTCACGGGGGGAAGTCCATTAGCGTTGAAGGATTGGTGATATCTGGCATTGGCATCGAGAACGGCTTTGAGCTATTGAGAGGTTTTATCAGCATTGAGAAAGCAAAACATAAACTGGTCAACTTACATTATCGATGTCATCTCCTAAAGCAAGAATGATTTTCTCCACTATCGCGCCCATAGATTTTGACCCGTCATCTGGCCTAGTAGAGGGCGGCGCGACAGTTTCTCGAGTTGGCAAGGTGAACTTAGCGGGTACAACTGGAGCAGCGGGAGGCATGTGTGAAGCTGCAGGAACAGGTTTACCAAACAACGGCTGGCTTTTGTCGATCGTCACAGCAGGCGAATCGGACGGAGTTGCAGGAGCTCCTGGTTTACCTAAACCCAAACCAAAGACAGGCTTTGATGCTCCTGCCGATATCGCAGGTATGGTTTTGGCTGCGCCAAAAATTGACGGAGGAGCCTCCGCTTTGACAGATTCTGCTGTTTTGTTCCCAAATAAGCTGAATCCATCAGAAGCAGAAGGTGCAGGAGAAGCAGGTTTAGGCACTTCAACGTCTTTGGTACCGAAGAAGTTGAAGGTGCCATTTGTTGTCGATGCGGACGCTTTATCTTGTTCCTTTTGCTCCACCGAGGGCGTTGAACCAAACAAGCTGAATCCACTGTTACTGGAGGGTTTCGCTTCGTCTATTTTAGTCTCTGTAGGCTTGCTACCAAAATTACCGAATCCACTGAAGGCAGGAGGCGCAGCTGATAGGTCCTTGTTGTCTCCAGTAGGCTTAGTACCGAAAAGACCAAAAGCACTTGCAGCAGGTTTATCTTCCGCTTTATTACTCTGCTCGGTGGTTTTACCACCGAATATGCCTGAGGCAGCAGGAGGCTTAGCGGGTGAAGATTCCGGAGTGGTACTTGCGTTTTCAGGCGGACCGGCCAACGGGGAGCTAGTTTTGGAAGCATGTTTGAAAGAGAATGCAGATGGGAGTTTGGGTTGTGCTGGAGTAGTCGAAGGTAGAACGGGTTCTTTCTTCTCTTCCTTAGGCGAGATGGAAGGAGCCGGACTGAGTCGAGCGAATAACGAGGCGCCTTCCGAACCAGGAGTAGGAGAGATAGGTTCGTTGTCAGTAGTCTCAGGTATTTCAGTCTTGAAAGGTTTGGCAAACCATGTTGGAGGCGATTTCGTAAGTGATCGAGTGGTCGATACTTCCGACTCAACTTTACTAGCTTCTTCTTCATATTCCTCCTCCTCTGCTTCGCCTTCATCTTCGTCAGAAGCAAGTTCATCTGATACTTCCTCTTTGATCGGTGACATGTCAGGAGGTATAGACGATGATCTGCGTCGGCCGGAACCCAAAGGTGTTTCTTCCTCGTCTTCCTCTTCCTCATCATATTCCTCTTCGTCATACTCTTCGTAGTCCTCGTAGTCCTCTTTGTCACCTTCGCCTTCGTACTCATCCTGGTACTCCTCATCCGTAGCATGACCGTCGTCAAGGAAGGCTGCTCCAGCTTCGACATGATATGTTTGCTCTTCATCTTCTTCGAGTGAGGGCGGTTTCACAGGTTCAGCAGGTTCATCGATAGGCATTGTCGAGCTAAAAGGCTCTGTTGGCTTGCTGGGGGTTGAGTCAGGAGTAGTCGATTGATCAGCTGGGGGTTTCCTCTCAGGCGTAGCTGCCGGTGTCGTAGACTCCTGCTTAGATTCCTCGGATGATTCGGGAACGTCATAGCCTTGAACTTCCTCCTGCTCTGCAGGTGTAGGGGGCGCTGGGTCGGTTGTTGCCTCCTTCTGTGGAGTAGTGGTAGCAGGTTTAGCACCGAAGGATAATGCTGATGTAGTTACTGGTTTTTCGGGGGATGCTGATGCAGTTTCTTCTTTCTTGTCCGTTGCACTACCGAAGATAGATGTGCCAGAGCCGCCGAATCCGGCGAAAGCATTTGGTTTCTTGTCCTTATCCGCATCACCGCCGAAGACAGAAGTACCATTACTGGCAAATCCTCCGAATCCTGTTGATTTCTTCTCTCCGTCCGACTTCACCCCAAAAGCACCAAAACCACCATTGATATTACCTATAGGCTTAGTGCTAGCCGGGACAAAGGATTTACCAAATCCGACGGAAACAGAAGTCTGACCGAAGCCGCTGCTTCCAAATGCAGAAGGTGATGAAGAGCCGATAGTAGAGGGTTTACCGAATGCCGACGATCCGAAAGCTGAAGGAGAAGAAGAGGGTGGTGTAGCAAACGCTGCTGGTGTAGACCCTGAGCCAAACGCTGGGGTGGATGACTTTGTGGAGGTCTGACCGAAAGAACCGACCGAAGGCGCTCCGCCAAATGCAGTAGCAGGTTTGATGAAAGACGAGGATGATGAGGGTGCTGTTGCGGTGGCTTTAGGAACGGCGACCTTGGGTGGAGGGGAATCAGGCGGTGTTTCGTCGTCCAAGCCGGCAGGCTTTTTGTCGGTTCCGAGGACAGGTGACCCGGGTGGGGAATCTGCTAGTCCTGGTACTCCAGCGGAGTCAGTGGTTTTATCAAGAGCAGAAGCAAATCCGCCTAAGCCAAAATCGTCTGTTTCAGGGTTGTTGCTGGTTTCCGGAGCGGGCGAAGATTCTTTCTTCTGTCCGAAGCCACCGAAAGCCGAGGTCTGGGAAGATGTGGATCCGAAACCGGCGAAAGCTGATTTGGTAGGCTCTGTGGCAGGAGAGGAGGTCGACTGCTGTCCGAAGCCTCCAAACGCAGATCCTGGCTTATGAGCCCCGTCAGCCTTTGGACCGAATCCACTGAAAGCAGAAGTAGAGGAAGCAGGCTTGTCTTGAGCAGAAGCCTGAGGGCCAAATCCAGCAAAAGTAGGTTTGGGAGCTTCTGACGAAGACGAAGGAGTCTGTTTCGAACCGAACGCGCTCTGTCCGAAGGCACTCGAAGCACCAAACGCACTGCCACCTCCTGTTCCAAAGGCACTCGTCGACCCAAAAGCAGAACCTCCGCTTCCGAAAGGTGATGCTGTTTTATCCTTGGTTTCGTCTGGTTTTGCTGCTTGACCGGAGGCTGACCCCCCGAAGCCAAAAGAAGTACCAGAAGGTTTGCTTGTCGAACCGAACGCGCCAAAGCCGACATTCGAGCTAGAGGAGGTAGATGTCGAGCCGAAGGCAGAGGAGCCAAAAGCACTGGGACTGCTTGCTGAAGGCTTTGACGATTGTCCGAAAGCAGACTGGCCGAAAGCCGAGCGAGGAGTAGAGGTAGAACCGAACGCAGATGAGCCGAAGGCTGTGGGTGTCGAAGAAGAGCCAAAGGCAGGGGCGGGTGTGAATGTGGACCCAAATGCAGCTGGTTTGGCAGGAGTAGAATTCGGGGTAGTGCTTGCTCCGAAAGCAGTAGGAGTGCTGGATGAACCAAATGCAGCCGGTTTAGAGGATTGACCGAAAGCGGACTGACCGAAAGCAGATGGAGTACTGGATTGTCCAAAGCCTGAGAAGGCACCAGGCTTGGTCGAGCTTCCAAAAGCACTGCCAGCCGCGGATGTCCCAGATGCTGAAGGGTTTGATGTCTGTCCGAATGCAGAGGCACCGAAAGCAGCTGGTTTAGAGGATGATCCAAATGCAGGTGTGGATGCTTGACCGAAGGCGGATGAGCCGAATGCACTGGCAGAACTGTTCAATGTTTGGCCGAAACCTGTAGAGCCGAAGGCAGAGCCAGTGGATGGGGCAGGAGGTGGTGAAGCGGCGGAAGAAGTAACTGGTACCTGATTAGACGGCGCAGGCTGGGTTGCGGATGAAGTTGATGATGATATTGAAGTTGTGATGTCTGAAGGAGAGATCATACCAGAATACGGTCCAGCATCGGGATATCGAACGTCGAACGGGATGATGGTTCCCTCTTGAGTATAAGCGAGCAATCGAGGTTGAGGCGGTAAATCCGGCAATTCTATTCCTCCCACGATGCCTCGCCGTATCACCTCAGTCGAGGTCAAATCTAATGCTAAAGCCAACACAGACGCATCATCCCTGACACCCGCCTTGGCGGCAGGCAATACACCTCTAGCAGTCTCTTCCAAAAGCAAAACCTCCCATTTTGGGGGTTCCTTCTCACTAGCAGCGTGCCCGTGAAGTACACCAATCTCCGACGACGCTCCCGAAACGATTAGAGCAAGGTGTTTGGTCTTCTCTCCCCATGTCTTCAATCCAGAAAAATGTCGATATAGACTTGCTCTAGACGCCAGACCCATTGAATTCAACGGATCGAAGAATTTGGTGAATGTGAACTCGGATTTATTGCGATGTATTATACAGGTTTCCACTTGCTCGTCAGGTTGAGCGCCTGTTTGAGCGTAGGAGACTAAGAAGAGATCGTTCTCCAACCACTGAACGAAGATAGGATAGTACGACTCGAGGTCAGGTGGGGATGGTATCTCAGCTTTGGCTGTACCTTCCGGTGTGTATTGAACTAATTTGCCATATGGTGTACCGACAGCTATCTGTTTACCCTTCGCCGACCAGCTCGCTATATGAACGTCAGTACATCTTTCTTCAAATATCGTCTGATATTATTACTCACCACATGTAAAGGGGCCTGAAAGAGGAGCTGACAGTCTACGATCTTCTATATCGGCTATGACTAGTCCTTCATCCGCCAGCAATATCACAAGACGTGAATGTTGGTCACTCGAGGAAGGAGCAGGATTGGGAATGACATCAAGTAGTGGTGAGGGTATATCAGTGGTGAAGGAATGATAAGGTGAAGTCTGAAGAAATAAAACTGATGAGAATCGGTCAATCTGACTGTTACACTCACGTTACCGCTCAAAACTTCATTCAATTTGAAAACGTGTATGCCAGTCCCACTAGCTGTAGCCACGACCAGACGCTCCTCATTCATCGCAAGTCTATCAAGTGGTCAGCTGTTGTACCTATGAATTCATTGGCCAAAATCTGACTTACCTGATCCAGACTGGTCTGGCAGGAAGGGATATTGTCTGTATGGTATCTGAAGTTGGAGAAGCATCCTTCGCTGCACCTTCCAATACCTTATGAAATTGGGATAAACGATGTATGCGTATATCTAGAATGGCCAATATGATCACATCTCAGTGCTCCAGTATGTAGCTCTTGTCTGAATGACACTCACCGCTGTTGCCTCCCGCAATCAGTAGATCCCAAAGATTCGACACGACCATCAGATTGCACTCCGCCGGTAGTCCTTCTAATTCAAGTCTGTCCGACACCCGCACATCGACATCGTGATTTGTTCTGACTAGTTGGATCCACTGAGAATCTCATCATCAGCAAGCATGTTACGGGTAACGACTCTGTCATAACCTACATCTACATCCAGCTCCTCTCCTTCTATAACTTGAGTGCTGGGCCCAGCTGAGGGCTGATCATCGTCCATTGCCAAGGCACCGAAGGAATCTCCACCATTTCCGAACATGGTGAGATATGCTGCAGCTCTGTTCTACTTTGTGACAGAGACTGTGATGTATTGGTGAGTTGATGAGATGGAAGTGTAAAGAGCACGAAGTCGGTCAACATTTCATCCACTTGATCGTCTTCGCAACTTCTCCACACGACGTTAAAGCACTTCAGCCTCATCTTACGTAATCAGTCTTCCTCACCGGTTTAATCGACGTCGAGACCATATAACAACGAGATGATTGAAATTGCTTTGTTTTCAACTTCTGTCTTCTACATCAGCTACTCAATATCGAGAGGAAGGGTTATGGCCCCCTATACACCACTTCACGATCGCCCACCTTGCTTTACAAGCTTACCAACACCTCCTTATCCCCGTGATCCTCCTACGCCCCGATACGCCTCTCCTGACTTGAACCCCTCCATCCCCTTTCCTTCGCAAAACATCATGTCATCCGAGTCGGAAGCAGACTACAGTGATTCACATCAAGTCTCACATAGTAATGGAGGAAGCTCAAGTTATACCCCTAGAGTGAGAGAAGATGATTCCGGACCTAGTAGGAAAAGAGCACGACCAGAGGAATACCAGGAAGATTATGCCCCACAGTATGCTCAGACGGGATCGAGTTATATGCAATTGACAGGATCTATATTCAATATATCTCCTCGAAATCCATTTACCAGCGTTGTGGGAGACTTCATCATGGCTAGTGCTGCAGGACTCGATAATATAGAGGTGAGCACGGTATATCATTTCCTCGATGTCCCAAGCTAATGATTGTGGGATAGATCGAAATTAAATTAGGTATACTGACTGCTCCTGACCATCAAGGTCCTTCAAGGAGGATACGACTGCCAACACAAAGTGAGATGAGTGCGTGTGTTCTACTATCAAAATCCTATCTGGGAAGAGTAGTTTTGGCTCACATTGGGTCAATCTTCCTAGTTGTACCACCAGACTACCCTCTCGGTCCATTCCAGTCTACAATGCATCCTCAGCAGCATAAAACGCTCAACAACCTTCTCAACCAAGCTGCGCAATCTTCCGTCAATCTTGCTCCACAGCAGGGTAGAGTGAAGTTCTCCCGATCGAAATTGACGGATTCGTTTCATGGTGCAGGGGGTCGAAATGGGAAAGTGAGAGTGAGTAGGAGTAGAGAAACAGGCGAAGTGGTAGAGGTGGTCAAGAAGAGACGAGTAGCAGATATGAACGTGTATTGCCCTGGTGCGGCGTTCGACTGGAGGATCAGTGTCAATGTCGAAGAACCATGTGAGTAACTCTTCAATAATTTCATATACCTCTCGAGGTTGGGCTCAATATTGATTGATCGATGAATGGAATAGGTGAGATGCCCGAAGGACCACCATCGATGACAAGAGATAAAGATCGGGCTACCTATAGGCATCAAGTCTGTCAGGTTGATTTGACGCATGTTATGTCCCGAGTTAGTTCCTACAATCTTGCTTTGTGGTAGAGGATTGAGCTGACACGCTCTCCATCTCTTAGGAGACTCCTCAGTCACGACCGATATCATCGTTCGAACTCGAAATAGAAATATTGGACGTTCCTACGTTATTGGCCGAAGGCTCCGCGGGATCAGATCGGTTTGATGAGATACTACAGAATGTCCTGGACACAGCAAGAATGTTGGTGAAGAATTGTGATCCAGCACCTCAGTAACAACGAAGACTGTCATGTCGTAAAATCTATATGTACTCAAGTCGTCCCCAGATACTATCTTCCAGCCGACCGAAGCTCAAAAATTACTTCTCGTACTGGCGATGGACTCCCTGGCTGGGGTCGATTCAATCTATGAACATCAAATAGTTGAAGGAATGTGAACGAAGCAGTGCAATGCATATAATCGTTAACATCAATAATGAGCCGTGGTTTGTGAATAACCATCACACTTCCAAGATATAGGATGATCTGCATCATGCATCTTTGGTCAAAGGTGATTATTACGTGTGTCCATCATGTCGGGATGCAAAGAGCAAGACGAACAACGTCAATGGTCGGACTCGTACTATTCCTTCACGCAAAGGTGAGATCTATCTCCTCGAATACTGCATCTTCATCCCAATTGTCACCATCTGCATCAGCTAACCCAGACATGGTGTTGGTATCTCGATTGCCGAGTTTTTGGTATTCTCCACGGATAGCTGTATCTTCACTCTCACTGACTTTGGTATCGCTTTGACTAATCTTGTCCATCGTATGCAAGTCATTGATTGATGGTGGGACATAATTCTCCAAAATGCCATATTTGGTAAGTTCTTCCATACATTTAGAATTCATCGAATATACTCCACATCCGATCCAAGTTTTCTGCAGCTCATCCGCCAAATCGACCTGATTATTTCCACTTCCCTCTTTCTTAGTCATATAAGCCTCCGCAAACCTTCTCAGATGACTTCGTCGATTATCAACCACCTGGGTATCAGGGTGGGGTCTAACATAGATACTTGGATAAACAACTTGATCATCCGAGGTCCCACAAACCAAATATCCTACCTCCGTCTTACCAGAGTCTTTATCATGTTCAGCGATAGAATGATTTTCTTGAACTTTTCCAAAGCAGGTATCACCGATGGGTCATCTGTCGATCGAAATTCGTAATTTCCAAAAGAAAGTATACTTTTGAGGAGGTCGACTCTTGAGTCGACGTACTCTTGGACCGTGGCATATTCGTTCATTCGAATACCGGTATCTACCAATTCATGAAATCTGCTTTGTACTTTATTTCCATGATTTTCGATATCTTTCTCGGTGAAGCGACCTCTAAATAAAGATGACTTGGATCTTAGTACCAGATGATCTGGAGTATTCCTCTTCATTGAGAGGAATGATCTGACTTGTCGAGATTTGCAGGGCTCAGTGTAGACGTGGTATACTAGTGTCATCGGGGAAGTGGCACTTTGCGAAGAGGACATGATGGGCAGATCAGAGTTTAGAATATTCCGATAGGTGATCCCAATGGCAATGGGAACAAGGAAAGGTAGTAAAGTTTGAGAACGCTTTCGTTGTGGTTTATATATAGACACTCTGTCGGCCTACCTTCTGGAGGCACTTGAGAATCTAAATACCCATGAAAGGACGACCAGTGAAAGGATCGCATCAGCATTGAAACGAAAGATACGTATTGCCTGACCACGTTCCTTCGATTATACAAGTAAATGTCAGCCTCGTAGCGTTGCATCTTACAAGAACGGTCGGCTGCACGATAGCGTCTCCATTGTTCGTGGTGTCCAACGAGTATGTCAGATAGGATGGTGGCGAGTCTTATGAATGGCTTCTTATGGTTTCAACACAGCTGCTGTAGCTGCCACAACAAGTGGCACTGTGAATTATCAGTAGCAAAGGATCATGCACTTCACTGCCGAAGAAACAGGCAGACCATGTATGGAACAGACTGTCTACTGAACCCGTCCCTTCTAGTCTATAGGACTATTTCGTCAACTTACGTTTCCAACTTCTCAACCGATCCTTGAACGATTGTTCCTTACTGGATTGTGTGATCAACCCATGTCGTTCCAACTCCTTGAAGTCCTCCCAGTCCATCGACATGATGTTCATACCAGGATATTCTTCTGTTGCTGTTTCGTTGGCTGACCATGCAGATATATCCTCCGATTTCTTCAACTCTTGAGCCAAGTCATTCATTTCCCGTAAGTTTTCTTCGGACACCTCGCTAGCAGGTGAAATATACACACCAGCATCTTTGATGAGGTTCATCGACCCGTCCTCCACTGATGAATGAGTAGCTAAGACCATCACAGGAGCTCTGACACTTTGGCTCATCTCGGTCAATTGATGAAGAGACTTGACTGACGATTCAGTACTCATGGGGATGGTGACGCAATAATCTCGAGAGAATTTCCAGGGTCTACGAATAGTTGAAATCGTCTGTTCTGCGAAATGCTTAGCTGATTCTTCATTGGGAGCGTACCTTCCGCTCTCTCTTAATTTCTGTTCCACTTGCGCTGCCAGTGTTAGACCCGCATTGGTAGTCTCCTGGCATGATCCTCTGTGGACCGCCGAGAAGAACTCGATGGTGTCGGAGGTGGGTTTAGCGTAGTAGAATACCTTGCTTTTGGTGTGAGTTTTACCATTTGGTAGCTTGACGTGTAGATCGTGGGACATGGTGATCAGGATTTAAAGGCGACAAGGTCAATGAAGTATGTTCCTTTACAAGAGTATATAGATACATGTATTTTGGATTTGCATCTGACAAACATGTGGACATTCTCTCATTTATATTACTCATGTCCGGTAGGATGCTAGTGGCCTGAAGGCGCAACTTGGAAGTGAGAAAGGATGATCAGACCAACCTTTCATCGTTGGAGTCAGAAGCTTTCGGGAAGATCGCACTCACAAGTGCTTTGAGAGACAACATAGTACAATATGTATACAGTACTGTATTATGGGATGTGATAGTGGCGGTAGTGCAATTACTGCAAGTTCTTCGTCAGATGGTGCCTCCTTTATAGTCCCAACGGTCTTCATGAAGAGGTTGTGAAGGGAGGGAAGGCGTTTGCTCGTAGTATGGTGGTTTGTCTCATGCCGAAATGACCAAAAGAACGACCTATAGTGGAAAGGATGACTCATTGCAAACCCAATGCCTGCTTGAAAGGATACCAAATGTAAAACTAGCGCGAATACATGTGGCACGAAAGAGTGACAGAAATAGTCTACAATAATTGGCGTCTCAATCATCGAAAACTTCAGAGGTGAAGATGTCAACAATCTGTACAGTGGATCATTGCCAGTTGGATGCTGTGAGTATACTGTATACTAGAGGGGAAGAGAAGAAAATTAGGAAAAATAGAATATCGTGAAGCGAAAAAAAAAAAGCAAGAAGAAGATAATAATATTTAAAATAATTCAACTGTGATAAAAGCAGTCCGGTACCATCACTTGAAAGCTAAATCATTCAATCCCTCAAACACATTGACAATCACACACAGTACGGCATGGCTCCCCTCACCTTAATATGGCTAGCGATAGATCGGGTAGTCGATGGGAAAGTGACCAACTTGAGATCCAAAGATGGTAAAAGAAGATATGTCATACCAGCTTGTTACGAAGATATACGTATGTCGAATAACAGGAATAAGAAGGAGAATTATAAGGATGTGAATTATCTGATCAGGTCGGGGAGAATGGCAATGGAGAAGGGTGATGCTCAGGTGAGTACTAAGCTTTACCGAATGGATACATTCGGAGTACTATGTTCACGAGGTAGACCTTTGTCAAAAACCCGTATGGCAGCGAACACCCATAAATGGATACATGCATGTAAGGCTGATACAAGCGAATTTGTAGGTGTTTTATAGAATATTCTGTCTGATGTCAGAATTGAACAAACGTAATACGGGCTCGAGTGGCTGTTTTAGCTCAAGCGACTTGAAGCACCTGAGTTATGATGTGAGTACGTCCTCCAAGATATACATACTCCACTTCCCCTGCCTGTATTCTGATGATCTTTGCGCATGCTTGATACATAGCATGGTAAGAAAGAATTATCAAAACTGGTACGATCCGATCAGTCGTCTATGAGACATATGAAGAATTACGCTTGGTTAATGGAAAGTATCATACCTTCTCCTGTAAGTTCGATTGAAATCAAATCCGTCCTTCTCGATAGGTATTGAATTCCGAGCACTTCAGGGGACTGATACTGAAGTATCGACATCCTCTTCAGACAGGAGGATTCCGCTTAGGTACAGGAACGATCTTCATGGCGATCCCATTTCTAGGAGCGTTACTGACAGCATTGATGAACTCGATGGTCTATATAGGGATTGCCACCCGAGTCTCAGCTCCGAGATGGTTAGTTACAGAGATCTTCTTACCTCTGTTCTGGGCCGTTTTCTTCTCGTAAGTTACAACTTCCTCTTTATCAATAGAACAATCTATCTGTTCAGTATAGGTGTTGACTTGGGATGTCACAAAGATTCATCATGCCCTCTTTAGGCGATCTACCCGCCTCTCGGATTTCACCATCCCGTCGAGCAGCCCGTAAAGTCAAATACTGGTTGAAGCTACGTACGATCACATCACTCGATGAGCGAGATCCCGAAACAGGTTTATGGATATCAAAGCATATGGGTAGTATCTTCCCGAATTTACCGGATGGGGATAGATACGCTTGGCGGTATAGCGATGGTTTGAGAAAAGAGATTTTTGGCGATGATCTGAAGCATCTCTATAAGACTAAGATTAAGAATAGCATAGAAGATAGAGTGTGACGCAGGTTTGGTCATTGAAAACGGTAGTGAATGCGACGAAGTGCAATTCGGATAGGATTTGACAGAGTGCATGATAGTCTATACCCACTGCATGAATCAACTATATATATAGTCAAAGATGCTACTTAAAATGCGCATAACAGATCAGCTAGTTTTGAGCGGAAAGGAATATCAGTTGATCCGTCCGTACATCTTCCGAAGTCACAACGTATTGGCCGTGATGGAAGATGCATCATTCCAAAGATCCCCACACAATCTTCCCACCTACGATCACCCCCTTGACCTTAACGTCCAGAATCTCATCATCGGGAATTGTCATCAGATCATCATCCCAAATGACCGCATCGAACTTTCTTCCTGGTGTCAACGATCCGGTGATATTCGAGAACGACGCGTAGGCACCTATATGTTATCCCTATCAGTTTCAAACCCCAATCCTGAAATCAAGTGGAAGCTGAACTTACCATCAATGGTCATTCCTCGCATCGCTTCGATTCGTGTCAATTTCTCTGAGGCGTACCATCCTTCTTTACCATGAGGCGATCTGCCATCTTCTGATAATCTAGTTACAGCTGCGTAAAAACCTTTGAGGGGATCTATAGATTCGACCGGAAAATCCGATCCCAGGGTGATCCGCCCGCCGTGGCTGATACCCATCTTCATCCTCAGTACATGTCAATCCTTCGAGGAACTGCACACTCACTTGAGATAGCTTCGCCATGCATAAGCCCCCTTGATACGTTCTGGGCCAAGTCGATCTTCGGCGTACCACATCTATACGAATCATGAGCCTAGGTGTATTCATCATAGAAAGTGTCACTCACATCACTCGTAGCATGAGTCGGCTGCACACTAGCAATAACTGCAATGTCATATTCATCAGCATTGAATTTGCAGGTTGCGAGAAAAACGAATTTCAGACCTACCTCCGAGTCTCGCCGCGCGCTCAATGTCTTCCGGGGTCATGATCTGAGCATGTTCCAACCTGAATCTGGCATTTCTCCTGGTATCTGGTGGATGACCCTTCAGAGCAGCTTCTATGGCGTCTAGTACAACATGAGCAGCTCGGTCGCCAATCGTGTGTACATTCTGAACGCGTTGTCAGCTTCCACGCGGTTGTCCTTGGACACTTTATGACTGACCACCTGCCAACCCTGAGACAGCAAATCAGCATGGAAACTTTGTCATCTACGAATTCGCCGACACACACAGCATCATACCACTGTTTGATCAGTGGTCCCCATACTTCCTCCGGTTTCAGCATCAATCCCTTCCATCCTGGTTTGTCGGAATAATCTTCTGTTAGAGCGGCACCTCGAGATCCTAATGCGCCATCACCGAAGAGCTTGACTGATCGGAGGATGTAATGTGATTCTGATTTCGATTGCAGATCTGATCAGTACTGGGGTCCATACGACAGAAAAGTACCCTCTGAGCGAGTGAAGCTTACCTTGATCAGTAATCTGTTCTACTTGATCTCCGCAGAAATCTTCGTCTTCGCACTTGAGCTGTGCCAAAATGAGTATTCGTCAAAATTTACTAGACTGTCTGTTAAGCCTGAGGACTAATTTACCATCTGATAGAACCTAATCGGCAATTTCCCTTCCTCGGCCATCCTAGTCGTAAGAAATTGTATCAGCTTGACCGCTTACAACCGCACTACGAAATGTTCGCTATATATACCTTTTCCAAAACGGAACTTCCTTCAAAAACCCTTGTGCATCATGCACTCCTGTCAAGCCTTTGCTCATCGCATCCTCCAGCATTATATTCAGATATCGCTCTCTGTCTTCGTCAGTCCAGGAAGGCCGAATAGCAGTGAGCATGTCAATGGCATTATCGATCTAGCATATCAATTTTTCCGATCTCAGCTGAGGTCCGCGCTCGGCTAGCTGAAGGTGAAAGGAACCTACAAATATTCCAGTTGGTCTGCCATTTTCATCCCTCACCACCTGACCACCCTGAACGTCCGGTATATCGTCACCTAGAAGCTTCAAGATAGCTGGCGACACCCATTCGACGTGGAAATCTACTCTTGATAAGCTGATAGGTAGGTCTTTGAGTACAGGGGACGAATCAAATTCCGCCTGAGACGGAACCGCCATTAGCAGCTGATGGAATTATGAGAGAGCTGCAACTACACTCACTGCAGTGGGAAATTCTTTATTTTCCCAAATATTCTGATCCCATCCCAGACCTTCTACCCAGGCACCCTCTTTCAGAGGATTGCTTTTGACGAACTCCTCCACTTTCCGAATGACTTCCGCGATCGATTTACATCCATGTAAAGGAAGTTGCTGAGAGTGGCCATATATAAGAGGATGGCCGTGCGAGTCGGTGAAGCCCTGTGCGACTGAAAGATTAATCATCGGATAATACCTGCTACATAATAGCTTACCGGAGTCATAGTGTGCCCCTCAGGTAGATATATGATTTTTATAGCATTTAAAGGGTTTTTATCGATGTAGTTACGACGGATCTTACCTGAAGTCCTAAGGCTGCATCAGTCGTTGACATCTAGCCGGCTGATCCCATCAAGTTGAGGATTATCTAACTCACCGAGACTACCAGTCTCCACTACCTCTCCACGATCGACGACAACGCACTGAGTCTCTCCCACTCCTTCATCCTCAGGCACAGTGTAGATGAACTGACCGTCTCTCGAGCATATAGCGTACCTTGCTGGCAATTGTTCACCATGTTTCGCATATGTAGCTTTAGTCTGGTAGAACGTCTGATGTTTTTGAGCGTATACCACGAAGAATCCCAGTATGAGTAAAGAGAGTGAGATGTGAAGTGAACGAGTTGGATGACCTCTACGAGGAGGTGGAGGGTGTCTCTGGTAAGGTGTCACGGGGGTTTGCTCTGCTCTGGAGGAGGGTACCCTACGTCTCAGTAGAGGTTCGGACATCTCTGAATACGCCTTCAATTGCTACCAAAAACAAAACAGAAGCGATGGATCATGCATTTCATCTCAGCTCGTCTTATCTTTCTTTACTCGCGATGTATGTACCCCTTGGACTACCTCCACACCATCGACAACTACTTTCCCACGATGACACCCATATCTATTTTGACGCACGGGTGACCGGCTCAATTGGGAGCCGACCCTGAGCTCTCGCAGCATCCGATTACAGCATGAATCGTAATGGATGATTAGAAATAGAAATAGGGCACCACGTGTATGATCCATTCCTGTGGGGAATTAAACATTTCAATTAGCTTTTGTCCTTTCTGTTTATGCGAGGTTAGTCTGAAAATATCGTCCCATACTTTTTCGCGAAGTGGTCAATCCCCTTGTATCCCTCCCTGTTCTGATCCTCTTATCCACGTCCTATATCAACTCTCGATTCTCTTCACTCTCACTCGCCACCGACTCATCCACCTCGCTTCCCCTCGTCTCCTCAACGAGCAGGGCAACGCATTTTTGACAGTCTCGACGCGACCACCAGACAAAAGTGTATCGGTATTGGTATCGCGGATTTCTCGGATAGGTCGTATTGCGACTACTGGAAAGAGAAATAAAGTTAATCTCATATACCACTTTATTATTGGACAAAATCGCGTTTCGCCGATTCTTGGTCTTACATTATTTGTATAATTCCTCAAACTTTTCTGCTGTTCAACACAACAGAAACGTAGTCATTGGTGCTAGCCTTGCTACCTTGGGATCTCAGTTGGTATCGCCGGCGAAGATACAGATCATCTGAATTACCCATACTTGTCACGCTATTCGACGCCAACGCTTGGATCGCCGCAAGATGGGTTTGCGTACGATGCTCCGATCCACTCTCGTCTCGCTATCCTCACTTTCCTCCTCCGCTCCTATAGAAGTCATAACAACATGCTTCATCCTGGTCACCCTCGTCTACTTCCAGCTCCTCCATGCGATCAAGGGATCGGAATTTTTCAACATCCCCTCTGCCTCTCCACCACCTCGTCCAGTCCACCTCGTCCGTCTATCGCATCCACCACAACTCGATGAATCAGCTTATGGTCTACCCAGCACCAGTTCCAGGCTGGCCAATCATTTCAACACTGCTACACCGTGGAGTGGAGAAGATTGGCAGCCTGTGACTGTAGGAGATTTCAGAAGAGTATTAGAAGCGAATGCAGTAGAAGGTGGATATGTGTTTGATGAGAAGATCGGAGGTAACCCAGCTGGCGAGAAAGCCGCTGTGGTGTTGGTGAAACAGATCGTGTTGGTCAAAGAAGATGAGAGTGAATCGACGGGTCAATGGGAGAATTGGCTATTGAATGATTTCGGTGTAGAATTTGGAGGTTCAAAATACACTTATAAAGATTTATGTTTCGATTGTTCAATCGAACCTACCTTGACTCAGCATCCTTTACATCCATCTCAATTTGTCTTGACTCTTTTCCTACAAGCTCCTACACCCTACACACCGACTCTACCATATCTTCATGGTCTAGGTAAATTACCTCCTTTCACCCCTCCTCATTCCAACACAACTTTCAGGATCCTCACCCCCGCAAGCACAAGTTGGGGCTTTTTACCCAGCTTCGACGGTGCAGGATTATTTTCAAACTTCGGTGATGGTCTCACCCAAAGTGAAAAGGAGGATGAAGATGCGCTATACGGGCTGAGGAATGTCAGATGGTTCGCCTACGCTGTCAGAGCTTTTGGCGTTCGTTTTTGGAATTTGGCAAAGGTGAGCGTACACAATCTTCAGGCACTACATTTCTTGCGGCATGATCCAATCCGATCCGTCAAGCTGATCTTTGTGATGCTTCGTAGAACGCTGATTCCGCGGACATCTTCGTCGTCTTGCTTGGGTATGTGCTGATGCATGGTGTGTTTGTGCACTTGTTCATTGGTATGAGGAATATAGGAAGTTCATTCTGGCTTCGTAAGTCTCACTTTGTCTGGTATCGGATGCGGCCGCCATCGACGACTTGCATGTGACATTCCGTCAGAACAATAGAGATGTCACTTTCGCTGACTCTTTTTATTGTTCTTTATTTTGACTCAACGATAATAGCCGTGGCCACTTTGGTATCATCTACATTCGCATTCCTCGTCGCCCTCTTAGCAGCATACTTACTCAATGTACCAATCGATCCCATCTGTCTATCAGAAGCGTTGCCCTTCTTAGTCATCACAGTTGGTTTCGACAAACCTTTCTGGCTCGCCAAAGCGGTATTACAAAACCCAGATATTGCTCCTGTTCCCACTTCCCCCGAAATGTCTCCTGTAGACGATATCATCGACGAAACAGGTCTTGGACTAGATCTCGGAACTTTGCATAAGGAACTCGCTCCATTAGAAAGGTTACAGAGATTAGCAGAAGGGAAAGTCAGATGGGCTGCACCGGTTGCAGCTAAGAAGATCGTCGTAGATGCTGTAAGAAAGGCCGGTGTCAGAATTGTGAGGGATTATGCTATCGAAATTGCAGTGTTGAGTGTAGGAGCAGCAAGTGGAATCGGCGGTTTAAGAGAGTTCTGCTATCTTGGTGAGCAAATCTCGCCCCCGCTCAGTGGATGTCTCACTGACTGATCATCTACCAGCCGCACTCATTATGGCTGTCGACTGCGTTTTCCTATTCTCTTTCTACGTGGCTATCCTCAGTGTCATGGTAGAGGTCCATCGAATCAAACTCATCCGAGGCAACCGACGTGCTAAGCATCTTCGACGTAATTCAAGTCATGCCTCTCTCAACGCTGCCTCTATCTCACCATCGCCTACCGGTAAATCGTTCTCATCTACAGATGCTGATGGACAGCCTAAGAACCCAATGGTCCGATTGAAGCTTCTCCTCATCGTCTCATTCCTTACCCTACATATCCTCAACCTTTGTACCACTCTTACCGAACAGACAGCTTTGAAGAGACATTCCACCCACTCTGTACCCAATGTCACCCCACGTGCAATGCTAGATCCTCGAAGTCCTACTCTCTCTCCTATGTTGCAGGCATTATACGACAATCAACCTCCCGAGACCGATATGGCTGTCCAGATAATACCCGCAACCAATGTCGTCATGTCAAGCGAGGATTACACCCCTTCGAGAATGGCCACCATCGACCAATTCATGAGCGAGTGGACTCAACTTGTTGGTGATCCAGTTTTGAGTAAATGGATCGTCGTCACACTCGGTATCAGTGTTTTGTTGAACGGTTATCTCATTAAAGGTATCGCATCCAACTCTATGGGCGGTAAAGGGCCAGTCGCAGCTGCTGCTCAAATTCTCGTCGGTGTCTTCGAATCTGCCGAAAAGAGTGACAGGGAAAGGAAAGCAGCCAGTAAATCTGCCACTCCCAGGGGCAAGCTTCCAGCCAACTACACGCATCCTGCACCTGGCAAAGATGGCGAGAAGACACCGAAAGGCGATGAACGACCCAATGGTAATATCGGTCAGATCATGGTCCCGCCAGCTCCCAAAGTTCCAATTATCACTGAACCTTCTCCGCCTATCCCTAAATCCGACTCAAGCTCTTCTCTTCAATCGATGCACTTTGGTCGACGATCCCTGGAAGAATGTATCGACATCTATGCTGGAGGTGTTGGATCTAACAACCTTTCCGATGAAGAGATCATCCTGTTGGTAGAGAAAGGCAAGATCGCACCTTACGCTCTGGAAAAGGTGTTGAAGAATCTCGAACGAGCTGTAAGAGTCCGACGAGCCGTCATTTCTCGATCATCGGTCACCCGAACTTTGGAAAACAGTCTTTTGCCTATGGCCGACTACGATTACAAGCAGATCATCGGAGCGTGCTGCGAGAATGTCGTCGGTTACATGCCTCTTCCCGTTGGTATCGCTGGTCCATTGAATGTCGATGGCGAACTACTGCATATTCCTATGGCTACGACGGAAGGTACTCTGGTCGCATCGACCTCACGAGGATGTAAAGCTCTGAATTCCGGTGGTGGGGTCACAACAGTCTTAACTCATGATGCCATGACTCGAGGACCTGCCATCGATTTCCCTTCTGTGGTATTAGCGTGTGACGCTAGATTATGGATAGATTCCAAAGAGGGATTCAGCATCTTGAAAGCTGCTTTCGACAGTACATCTCGGTTCGCAAGATTACAAACTTTAGAATGTGCTTTGGCAGGTAGGACTCTATATGTCCGATTTGCTACTCAGACTGGAGACGCGATGGGGATGAACATGATTTCCAAAGGAGTGGAAAAAGCTTTGGAAATTTTAAGAGAAAGATACCCGGACATGCACGTTTTGGCTTTATCGGGTAATTATTGTACGGATAAGAAACCCGCTGCGATCAATTGGATAGAAGGTAGAGGTAAATCCGTTGTGGCCGAGGCCGTCGTACCAGGACATATAGTGAAGAGTGTCTTGAAGACCACAGTGAAGGATTTGTGTAATTTGAATATCAAGAAGAACTTGATTGGAAGTGCGATGGCGGGAAGTATAGGTGGTTTCAATGCTCATGCTGCGAACATATTGACTGTGGGTTTTCCTTTTACTATTCACAAGTCAAATGATGACAGGCTGATAACGATTCGTGCTTCGTATAGGCTATGTATCTCGCATGCGGTCAAGATCCAGCTCAGAATGTCGAATCATCCAATTGTATGACATTGATGGAACCGTGAGTCCGATTCATTTGCGGCCACCCATTCAGTCTCGAGCGTTCTGATATACTAAATCTATTATTTAACTTTAGAACCAACGACGGTGCCGATCTATTGATATCATGCTCAATGCCATCGATCGAAGTGGGAACCGTAGGAGGAGGTACGATCCTGTCCCCTCAACGAGCAATGTTAGAGATGCTGGGAGTGGCCGGTGCTCATCCTACCACACCTGGAGCCAACGCCCAACGACTGGCCAGGATAATATGTGCGGCCGTCATGGCTGGAGAACTGTCTTTGATGTCTGCTCTAGCGGCTGGACATCTCATTCAAGCTCATATGAAACATAATCGATCGGCACCTGTCACTCCTGGTGCGGTCACCCCTTTCGGAGGTATCACACCGTTGAGAGAAAGTATGTTAATCAATGGACCTCCTCCGAAGGGGCTGAGTCCTGTCACTGCTACTAGACAGACTTTTTAGAGTAGTTATATTTTGTTTTTGATCTTTTCATATGGATTTTTCGCATTTTGCTTATACATTACACTCACATTCACATTTTACATATACATGATAGTTAGTCAGAATCAATCAAAATCAAACATGGCATATATGATACCCCTTCTTCATGGTTTATGATTCAGTATAGGATTGATATGAAGCTTTGATATTCTATTTCGTATGCGTTCATTTCAATCTCAGAAGGGTAACTTAGATATCCAAACTGAGTTCTTTACCTATCATCTTTGATGTATTAACGGATGATTAGTCTTTTTGTTCTGTTTTGTCTTTATTATCTGTTCGATAGACATTATAAAACTTATTTATATATATCAGTCTGATCAGGTCAGGTAATTAGTAATTATCATTTGAACAAAAATCAAAATGTAGGATATTATCCTTATATATAGTAACAAATAACATGCAAAACATAGGGGGTATATGGGGGGATATGTATGAATGCATTAAGTTGAGTACACGAGATGATGTCCCGTCAAATAATCTATGCCTAGAACCGATATCAGAGTCAAGCCGATTTTCCAGAGTACAGATGATACTGTATACCATGTATCAAGTGGGCCTCTATTTCTTGGTCGTCTTGGTTTTCGATTTGATCTTGGGTGTACCAATCACTTCATTCTTAGCTTTCTTAGCTACGTTGGCTGAACCGATAGTGGAAGATTTCTTCTTTTTCTCCGGTGCAACAGCGTTCGATACCTTCTTTTTCGTAGTCGTAGTCGTGGTTGGCTCTTTCTTTTCTTCCTCCTCTTCCTCTTCATTGGCCATCTCTACATCCTTATTCGATTTTCCTGCGCTCGAGCTCGATCCATCAAATCTACCTTGTAATTTCGAATTCCAAATAGGTAACATGACCGAAGTGGAAGTTTTGATACCTACCGATAAGACGTTTTCCCAACCTTCTGGGATATTAGAAATTACTGATGGGATTGAGGCGAGGAGGTTTTCAAGCACTTGGGAGGAGGAAGAAGATGAGGGGGTGGCTATTCTTATAGAGCTGTCAGAGTGTATATATCAGCATATATTGCATGGTGAGGTGCAAGTCGTATATATATACATACATATATATATATATATCGATAGAAGTTAAAAAGAAGCCAGCTCACTAGGAAGTACCTGTAGAAGGATGGAAATAGGTAGAAGCGATTGCTCGACCTAATTCTGCTTTGAGGTCTTTTCGATTGAGGTTGATAGGTATGGGTTGTCTAAGGGGATTGCCAATATAGTAGTAAGCATTCTTCATCCTTGTTAGTTTCACTTTCTAAATCTTGGTCTCATGGTCATCGCAATCGATTTACTTCTTGGTCATGAATGGAGCATCGTACCTCCATCCGGTATTTTCTTTTCCACCGTGGGGTTTTTTCTTTTCAAGCCAGTGAAGATCGAAAATGAAACTCTCACTCACTTCTTAGCTTCGAAGAACATCTTACCCAACAGTCCCGGCATGAGCGGCAACACCCTCTCATCACATAAGAAAACCTCATGATCCCTCATAAGTTCTCTTCGAGGTTCGAAAGGTTTGAACTTCCCTTTCAACTTTTCGACACCAACCACCCTCGAGATGAACTTTATGTTTTTGGCAGCTAGGAGATCTTTGTATTCCCTCTGAGGGGATTTGGATAGGAGACAGATTGAGGTTGTTGGTGGAGGAGGAAGAGGTGGGTGGGGTAGTTGACTAGTATTCATAACGATAACGAAAGATCAGATCAATTTCTTATACGAAGAAAGGAACCACCAAGCACAGATTGGACTGTCATTGAAATCGAGAGAGGTATACTCACATCCTGACAGGCATTAAACCTTTCCTCGTACTTCCCCTCTTAGTGTTAATCACCAACCAAATGTGATCCTCCTTGGGTAATAACTCTTCTTCCTCCTTCTCCGCTGAGACCTTCTCGTGGTGCTTCAATAAGGCATCGACAGCTTTCTTAGCTTGTTTCTCCGAGAAAGATGAAGGGAGAGGTTCGACGGGAAGTTTCTTGGGTTTGGAAGAGGATGGAACGGAGGAGAATAACTTGATAGGAGGGGGCATCGTGGGTGCTGTTTACGCGATGAGTAGGTGTGTGATAAAAGGGGTTGATATACTGTTTATATAGACCTGTACTTCATCTACGAAACCAAAATAAATTTCAGAATTCAGAAATCCGAGCAAAATGAAAAATAATCCAAACCTCCGTCTCCAGGCACGACACCCCGTAAACCGGGTTGATAAGATCTGAGTATCACCTGAAATGAATGCCACGTAATAAGATCATTTACTGTATATGTTGTATGTTCATACTCTTCTATGCATGTATATATCATATATCGTATCGTATTCTTACCACTTTCTCGTCAACTCGTATATATAAATCCGATAATATTCTATCTATTCGAAATAAGAAACCCATGTATATCGATAGGAAAGGAGAAATCACCACCACCACTTCGCATTCTCTTCTCCCTCAATGTATGAAGATCCATAATCCTACCCCAATGTCTCTTTGCTACAGCTCACTTCAATCCTGGCTCGACTCTCCACTGACACTTCCTCACACTTTCCAAGGAGGTCGACCCCTACTGACCTTTCCTATCAGGAACACCGTTCTCGACCCATTTCCCACTCGCATCCTTATGTCGGACGGTGAAACATGCAATACCAGTGTGTTCGGTTCTGAGCATCGAAAGACACAAGGATCAGCTTCTGTTTTATGACGTGTATATCGTCCATAGCTGATGGGGATGACTCACATCTGCCAGATGACTTCTCTAGCGAATCTGATATAGTTGAACAAAGCCACGAAGAAGGACATGCTGATAAATACGTTGGCAGCAATAGGAGAGGATTGTACGAGAGGTTCACTGATCATATATCCAAATGATATCAGTAAAGCATACTTCTGCACAGCTCAAAGTGGTATTGATGTAGAGTGACTCACCGTCCAAACCACCAAAGAGCATTGGCGTCGATCATTCCGAACAGAGAGTATACCATCATTCCGTTCCAGTAAGGGAAGGGAGATTTGGTAACGTGGGCGAGGATCAGTTGAGATACTTGGTACGAGAAGCTATAACAGAACCAGATGATCAGTTCGGGATGTTCACCTTGTGATGGATCGTATTCAGCCTCACGCCATTCCCCAGTATCCAATGAAAGGTAATAATCTAGCATCGTGAACTAAGCTTACACCACCTCTCAATTCCGCATGTAACCATGTGACTAAGATGAGAGTGTGGGTGAAGAAGGGGAGGTATCCGAGTAAAGGTGATAAGATTGGTTTACCGGCTTTTCTTCGGGCTTGAATGACGTTTGAGTAGCTAAAATGGAGGCAGATCCATCATTAGCAGGTGTTCCAAAGATCATGTGAAGATGGGCAGGTATGATATGAGAGATGATCGTCGATTGTTAAGAGATAGATGATCGTCTGAGTGACTAGATGATCCGCTAAATCGCTCTTACTCACGAAGTAACGATATTTCCCACAGTCCCCAACGCACCGAAAGTCATGAAAGCGACATTTGCAGGTAGCTTATCCAACTTCCAGTACCCTTTCAAACCCAATACATCATTGATCTGATAGATGAGGTCCAAAGATTGCGGGAAAGCTTTGATGAGAGGAGTCAATATGGGAGTTGACCAGAATCCAGGTCCGGAAGGATGGAAAGCTGTGATAAGGTATATCACGCAGATCATCAAAATTCCTTCGACTGGTCCTGAGAAGGCGGATAGGTATAAGGTGCCGGTGTGGTATTCCTCCCATCTGCGAAGTGTATTAGTATCAGCATGATATTATCATTATGATAATCCTTGATCGGCATACAGATACATGAATCAATAGTGGATGGAAAGACAGAAGGATAGAAGAGTATACTCACGTCGAAGCGTAGAAATTGCACAGAGAAGCTGCCTGAGAAGCTACTGTCCACCATGATCTGTTCAGACCTAATGCGTGAGAACAGAGGATGACCTCGAGCTACAAGTTTGGAAATCAACAATTTTGTGAATAAGACGAGGGTAGTTAGGATGCTATATGTTCAGGAGGAAGAACGCACAGTCGTGTTTATAGCATCTGGAGAAACAACAAAATTAAGATCAACCAACCGTCCTTTCCTGATAACTAAGTAAAAAGACGACTCACCACATCCATGATCGAACATCTCACCTAGAGCACTAGCCATACCCGTTCTTCTAGCTTGTTTACCATCTATCGCGTCCATACCTTTACGAACACTCTCATGTTAGTTGCGATAGTGGAAATAGGGATGATAGGTAGGAAAACCTACTCTGATAAGCGAATAACCCAATTGCCCATCTATATCATCATGCACACCCATCAGGTTAGTTATGACTGATTTAGAGAAGAAGGAGAGAGGAACGTACGATAAGTATACCCAACTAGGTAAGACCTTCCCCTCGTATGTCACATCGTAATAGAGTAGAGTGAAGACGTTGATGATCACGAAACAGAGACCGAGGAAGGTGATCTAGGCAGAATAGAAGTAAGGGGTGATTAGCTTTGCCATCTTGGTTTATATGAACGATGTATTCATCCAAAGCTGCTTTCATTCTGCTATTCTAACACTGCTTCACAGGACCTGATACATGTCCCCTTTGGAGACTAACAGGAATTCAATCCAATCTCTCTTGATCTTGGGTATTTAATGGAGAAAGGACACTCCCACTCACGGTATTAGGAGCCAAAGTCTTTGGGAAAAGAGTGACCAACCAAGTCCAGAATGGACCCAGGACATGTTTGGACAATACGCTCTTATCTACTCCTGAATATTTGTATTGATCTAATCCTGCTAATTGGGTTTTGGTAATTCGCATCTTGCCGGGGACGGATGGTATCCCACTTGCTGAGATAACGGAGTAAAGTGAAGAGGGCAGATAAAAAAGGGAGACAGGAAGAAAATGAACTGATGAAATGACAGAAAGAACAGGAACAAGAAGAAGAAGGAAGGAAGGATGGTTCTTTTTTTTCTGTGAAGTTGCCATGACGATGGATGAATTCCGTTCCGTTGGTACCTTGTACACAGTGGCAGGTGGCATCAACCACTCCATGGGTAACATTCCCATTCCACTTGAAGAAACGTTCTTCAACTCGTCCAACCAGCCTATGGATGCATACAAGTGATGACTGCGAAAGTACGCTTTCAATGTGAATGAACTTGCGAAACTCGGCTTATTCACACCCATATTCATACTTTTATATATAAACGTAAATATTGGGGTTACTTGGATACTCTTAAATGGGAACTAGCGAAACGAAGGTATACAATACTTAAAAAATCGAATGATCAGGTGGATCACTTGATATCGTCGACGAAAAGGACATATAATGGAATAGAAAAGAACAGATAAAGAGAAACCGAAATATGTAAAAACTGGAGTGTAGAAAGTGGAAGTGAGATATTTCATTTGGATAGTAGAGGATAGAATTCGTTTATTCATCATCGTCATCTTCCTCAGATTCGGAACTACAATGTAATCAGGTAGGTAAGTATCAGAAATACGAGCAAGAGCAGGGTAAACAAACTCACGCTGGAGCAGCTTTCTTGGCGGCTTTGCCATTAGCTTTGTAAGCTGCGTTTTCCTTATCGGCTCTAGCTTTGTCGGCTTGAGCTTTATCTTCGTATGGCTGTGGGGTTGCAACACAATCAATCAACATCTGTACTATTATACGTTGAGAGAGGGGGTAAAGACTCACCTTCTTCTCACCGGCACTCATCTCCTTCCACTTGAGACCCAAGAGCTTACCAACATCACCGAATGAAGCATCGGGGTTTTCAGCCTTAATTCTTTCTCTGTAGTCTTGAACGAAGAACATATAGGCGGAGAGAGCTCTGTGAATCGATGAGTGAAGAGATATCAATTAGTACTGGCTGGTTGTAACGCATGAGTGGGTGAAGGGAGGAAGGACTGTCGAACTCACCTCTTAGGCTTGTTGGGGTCCTTCTTGGCTCTCTTCTTAGCGGCAGCTTGGACGCCGGCTGATTTCTTGGTGTCTTTGGCGGATACTTTAGGCATTATCTGTTGGTAGGTGAAGTAAAGTGATAGTCAGCTATATGCATCGATGTGATACCATCCAGATGGATGATGAGGAATGTCTCTGTGACAGGTTGGAAGGAATGTTGGTAGAGTGAGATGGTATGTATGGGGGGAATGTGGTAAGTTGTAGGTGAGAAGGGGTGAGTCAAGTAAGATGCATCGTATTTCTCGATAAACATCTTTCCTCTTTCCCACGTCTTCTCTCTGTCTCATCATCGTCGGTATCATGATGATGGTCGAGTCGGATGTATGATGGTAGGACGGGATGGACCACCTCCACCTCCGCGACGCGTCCCCTCACCGACATTACTTCCCTCTCACCGTCATACGACGATGACAAGGAAGAAGCAAATGATAGCGAGAGAAATGCATCGTTCTCACCGTATACGAGTGGAGTGGAAGGGTATAATACCTCTTTTGATAAGGTGAGGAATGTGATGTATGATGATTGAAAAATGTATGGTATGGTATGGTCACTCACTGTATGTAGTGGTAGTATACGGTATGTGTCTTGGTTATGTGGTTATGTGGTTTGTATGAGAGGATGTTATTATGGGAGAAGGATGTATGGTGAGAAGAGAATGTATGGTGATGATATGGTGGGTGGGTGGTTATAGATGTATGGTGGGAACCTGGTTCACAATGGGAATGGTATGAGATGGGGGATGACAGGGTAACATGTAAACGAGACGTAAGGGTAAGTTATTGTTTATTCCCTTTCTATGGGTTGACTTACCACTTTAGGTAATATCCTGGCAGGTGACGCGAGTTGAGTGATTCAATGATTCAGGTCTATATCACCGAAACGCCGTGCTATGGTGAGAGTGGAGTAAAACACATGACTTGTTGGTGGGAGTGGCAGTACGAGTAGAAGTATGGATGATTGAGTGAATCAGAGATAACAACAACGCCAAATTATACGAGTAGAGGTCATCCAAGTAGTAAGATAAGGACAATCGGTCTGACATCATCAATCACAGGCTATGACATGACTCATATAAAACCGATCGTATAACTAATCGCTACTACTGCTACTACTACGATACCTGATAACCTTCCCTTTTTTCGCCTTGCCTTTGGTATCGGCTCCTACGGATTTTCGTTTGTTCGGACTGGAATTCTGAACAACGACGTTGATCGATAACTATACAAATATCACATGTACTCATATTAATATCTAATATCATCGTCTGCTTATATATCTAAAAGATCATCTACTCACACTGACATCCACTTGCTTGCCGTTCTTCAATGTGACTGAACCATTCCTCGAACCTGTCCAGCCGAATGATCTAGATCGATCGATACCATGCAGCACATTGAATCGACATATGATAAGCGCAGGTTTAATATGATATGATATGAATATCTCGTGGTATGAGATATAACGTATATATCAGCGACTCACTCAGTTGACATGACCCTCTTGGGAGCCTCAAGATGAATCGATTCTCCAACTTGTACTTTCAACGATTCAGCTACATCCATGAATTCTGATTGGGATGGTAAATATTTCTCGACTGCTTTCTTCTCCTTGGGTTTAGGTTTGGTCTTGGTAGAGGACGAAGTAGGTTTCGATAGACCTAGTGGTTCTTTGATGGTCTTTGAGGGGGAAGTACCACCTGAAGCACGAGTTCTCGTCATTATGAGCACCGGTTGTAAATAGAAAGATTACTTTGGGCGACTTCGTATCGCAAGATGTGGAAATGATTATAAGAGCAAGAAGGAAGAGCCTGCTGTGTATAACCGATGCATCGCGATGCTATATATACTGTTGTTCTCTGTACTCAGATGTCACTGTTGCATCCTCACAACGCCTTAGTTTATAGTCCATGACGCATGTTGATGGTACCTCATCATTACCATTGTATGGACGATGGATCAAAGCGTTAATTGTCTGGTTCTTGTTAGTGTAAGTGTAAGTGGGGCATAAGTGGGGAATGTGGTACAGTAGTAACACGTTTGGTAAGCAGAAGTCCCGATTTGTTCTCACTCGGTCATCGTCGTCAGATTGGGGAAGAGTAGTCAATCTTACTGTCCGTCGTGTCTTGCTCTCGACGGTATTTGAGGGCGGACTATAGAGTAATGATCACAGTACTGTTGACAACCATGCTACTGTAGTAGTGAATTGCCAATTGCAGTCAAGTTACATCATTCAACAGCAGTAACCAGTGATCGGCTATGTCCGCCGGTCCGAGTACTGTGTAGCTGGGATTGGTGATTGACGCTGCAACCGGGTATGACCAGCTTCATCTCTGATCATCTCAACTACCTTACCTTTACCCTCAATCGATACCATACATTCGTCTTGTATCTTTGGTCCCTCAGCGGCACCTTTCTAATCAAGATCGGATCCAGAGTAAGGACTACCAAACGGTTACTGCGGGTTCACCTGCATCATCCGACGATCGTAATCCGATCGAGTGGCGTCCATCTACCCATCTACGTTGATTCATTTTATTCCATTCATCAAGATGATCGCTTCTCTCTCGCTCCTCCTGCTATCCTTAGTGTCAGCTACTAGCGATAGCTATGGATCGATATCATCTCGATCTGGCGTATCTCCAGAACTACTAGATCTGAGAGGTGCAGATGTAGGGTTCAGTCAGTATACCTATAACTCAACTTTGGTGAGTCCAATACCAATTTCAGCTTTGTGTTGCAATGACCCCTTGATGCTGATGAGGGGTGCGCCGATCAAATTGTAGCTCCCACCCAATCGACCTAGACCACCAAACTGTCCACCATGTTTCAACTGTCAACTACCCGCTTTCAACTGCGGTAATGCGGGTGAATGTAATCCCTATGATGGACAATGTAGATGCGAACCTGGATTTGGTGGCCAAGATTGTCTAACACCCCGTAAGTATCGACTCTCAATTATCATATATTATGTGTGGGTTTGATTGGCTAATCGCTCACATGTCATGGTATCTGAATCTAGTATGTGGTGCATTATCAGATGGGGAAGAGAGGTATCCTAGACCTGAAGGAGAGTTGTGTCAGTGTAAAGATGGCTGGGGAGGGATAAATTGTAATGGTGAGTCCATTGTTGGATAACACCAACATCAGTGTAATGCGCTCGATCAATATATCTGATTGCACATGAGGGTGAATCTGCATGAAAGGGTAATTGACATCTTAATGTAGTTTGTAAAACCGATAAGGCGTGTTCTGCCTTTCGTCCGAAATCTGGCGCCAATCAGGAAGACGATAATGGTGATGAAGATGAAGAAGATCAGATGGTATGTTATAAAGGTGGTTTGGCCGTACAGAGGAATTTCCAGATGTGTGATGTCACGAGTGAGTAATGTTTTTACAATCATACAACTGCTTCTCCAATGTCTCGATAGCTATCTCAACCACAAGCTCCTGAATATAGTAGCGTTCATTCCATCGCCATATGGCATGACAGACAGTGCTGATACATTTTATGTACTACGATAGACCGTAAAATCATCGATACAATTCCAGACAACAAACCTCCTCAAGTGACTTTCTCCTGCACAACCGGTGGACCATCTTCCAACGCTTCTTTGCCATCTTCCTCTTACTCGCCATTCAGCTCGTTACAAGGTGGATCAGACATTCTGCAGGAAGATAACTTGGGTGAATGTAACTTCCAATTTTGGGTGGACAGGATCGAATCATTCCATTGTGAATTATCGAAATGTTCTTGGCAATCCAAAGATTCATTCGACTCCAATCAGACGAATTATAATTGCGAGAAGATAGAATGTTCTTGTATACCTGGGAGATTCTTGTGTGGGGAAGATGGTAGTGTTAGTGAGTATATTTGCGTTTCTACAACATCTCAAATGCCTGGTCGCTCCTATCTCCTGCTTCTCCAGCTACCCTGATACCTGCTGGTCAAGATCTGAGGTTTATATAGACTGATATTTCCAATGTACCTAGATATCGACGATTTCCTAGCAGAAGAAGTCAAAGGTCCAGGTTCTTTCAACTGTGTATCTGGCAAAGGATGCTCTTTCGAGGAACCAGCGATGAATCAGTTGATCAATGATATCTTTGGTGATAAATCGATCACCCTCGATTGCGATTCGGGTGAATGTCTACACTACACCCAGGTACCAGGATACACACGACCTGAAAGACAGGATAATAGTGTTTGGGTCGCTTTGAGCGCTGCTTTGGCGGCGTTGATCTTTGTCCTGGCTTGTTTGTGTGAGTGTTACCAACCTAATCCGCAGATGATCGTGGAAGATCCGCTGGTAATCAGCTGACTTCTTCATTAGTACTCTGGTACCTCGGCAGAACACATCGACACCCCGAAGGCTTCGGCGGAGTCAAATTGCCCGAAGATGAAGCTGCCAAATTGATGGCTGACCACGTTCCAGCTACTCTTCACTTCAGCAACATCTCCTATGACTTGCCATCTAGTAAACGGGTGCTATCCCATATCACAGGTACAGTACGACCTGGAGAATTGTTGGCGATCATGGGAGCCTCCGGAGCAGGCAAATCGACTTTACTAGATATCCTAGCGAGGAAAGCCAAGTCTGGTCGTGTTAGCGGGGATATGTACGTTAATGGACGGACCATACCTGATGAAGCTACTTTTAGAAGAGTTGTCGGTTATGTGGATCAGGAAGATACCCTCCTTAGCACATTGACGGTATACGAAGCTGTTTTGTACTCTGCCCTGTTGAGGTTACCTCGAGATATGAGCTATCAAGCGAAAGTCTTCCGAACGCTTGAAACGATGAATGAGTTGGGTATATTAGGAATAAAGGATTCGAGAATCGGAGAGTCGGGTAAAAGAAGTATTTCAGGTGGAGAGAAGAGAAGAGTATCGATTGCTTGTGAATTGGTAACTGGACCTAGTATCCTGTTCTTGGATGAACCTACTTCTGGTGAGTGTTGTCTTGACAAAGAGAGAATGGTATTGTGGTGCTTTCGGTTGGATAGATATTTACTGATCAATCGTCTGATTTTCAGGTCTCGACTCATACAACGCCTACAACGTCATCTCCTCCTTATCATCCCTAGCCAAACAATTCAATCGAACTGTCATATTCACAATTCATCAACCACAATCAAACATCGTAGCGCTATTCGATCGATTGCTTCTATTGGCTAAAGGTCAATTGGTCTATTCGGGTGAATCGGAAAGAGCACAACAGCATTTCGAAAAATTAGGATACGAGTGTCCAAAGGGATACAATATCGCTGATTATCTGATTGACGTCACGGTTGAAGCTTCGGGAGAACATCGAAATGGAAATGGAGAGAATGGGAAAGCCAAGCTGGACGGGAATGGCACAAGTTCAGGTGCAAGATCAACTGATGATGTTGAAAATGGATTCGGTACTTCATCTTCGACTCGACGGGAGATAACATCTGATGATACATCATCAGACGAAGACGGAGGGGAAGGAGGCGTTTTGAATGTCATCAAGTCCAAGGCATCAAAATTGTTAGGCGCGTTCACCACGACGACCTCCTCAATTTTGCCCGGTTCAGGATCGACTACGCCTAAAGAACATATCTCACCTATACCTGAGAAACTCGCCTCATTGGTCTTGGCCTCTAGAGCAAGTGATGATTCCAAGATTGTCGAGGCTGAAATTACAAGGATACAGCAAGGGCAATCGCCCGATGGATCCAATGCAATTGGTATAACGGAACGGGATATAGATGAAGAGACTAGATTATTGAAAGGGTTCCAGAAAGCTAGTTTGTGGACTCAGTTCAGGTTGTTGAGTGGACGAGCGTTCAAGAATCTCTATAGGTGAGTTTGGGACTGATACTCAACGGCACTTGTCGTCCTTTGGATGTTTCGAAACGTGGTGTGTATGCAGTATTGACGCTTTCTGCTTCGTACACAGAAACCCACTTCTTATGGCTACTCATTACGCCGTTGCGATTGTCGTGGCTTTGGTATGCGGTTTCTTCTTCTATCATGTCACGAATGATATACCAGGATTTCAGTGAGTGAAAATTCACCTTACAAATGTTAGTGGCTCGCGCTAATTCGGAATTGGCTGTGGTAGAAACCGACTCGGTCTTTTCCTGTTCATCCTGTCATTATTTGGATTCTCATGCTTGAGTTCATTGGGAATATTCGCGAATGAACGGATCTTATTCATGCGTGAGAGGTGAGTGTACGGCCAAACTAGATCATTAATTATGGACAGAAAGGTCAACGCTGATATGTGATCCTTTGTGAAAACAGGGCAAATGGATATTACGCACCTATAACATACTTCCTCTCCAAAATCCTCTTTGACATTATCCCACTTCGTGTAATCCCTCCTTTCATCCTCGGTTCCATCGTATATGGTCTAGCAGGACTAAATGCCGAGGTATCAGCTTTCTGGAAGTTTATTATGACGCTCGTGTTGTTCAATTTGACAGCTTCAAGTATCGTGCTTTTCCTCAGTGTTGCCGTGGCAGATTTGGGAGTGGCGAATCTTCTAGGTAGTTTGGTTATGCTTTATAAGTGAGTTCATCTTCCTCTTTCTCACTATGGACAATCACCAGGTCAATTTATGTTATGAAGTATCGTTGAGCTGATATGATTTTGTCTGGTTCTTTAGTTTATTGTTCGCCGGTCTATTGATGAATTACGATAGAGTACCTGACGGGTTGAAATGGATGCAAACTCTTTCATTCTTCCATGCGGGGTATGAAGCCCTGCTGGTCAATGAATTGAGATATTTGCAGTTGATCGAAAGGAAATTCGGATTGGATATTCAAGTACCAAGTGCTACCAGTGAGTTTTGGTCATCTATGTACAAGCACAATATTCGTAAGATGGTTTGAAAAACTAATGTGGTATTCAGTCCTCTCATCGTTCGGTTTCCATGCTCAGGCATTCTGGTGGCCTGATACTGCCCTTTTGGGGATTGTCTTTGCGATTTTCACGGTGGGTAGTTACCTAGTTTTGGAATTGTTCGTTAAAGAGAGGAGATAAGACTTGTTTCAGCGTAGCAGAATAGATGAGTAATTTTATCTAGAAGGAAGAATCCAGAAGGGAACTATTGAAAACAACGGCTCGATCGCACGAGCCACAGGATCTCTTGATACCCACGTACAAACAGTGTCGTTCCACTATCAATCTTTCTATTCGTACCGTTCCATATTGGTATTATGTATTTTTATGGGATGATCAAGACATTTTTGCATGATTTACAGTATCGATCAACTTAATCAATCAAAATCAATATGATCCGAAAAGCATAGATCTACAAGCGAAGCCAAATTGCATGTATAATAGCAGATAACTTATGTGAGGGGAAGTTCAAATACAGTCTTCATGTTTTTGCAAATATCCTCGATCCCACTTAGGTATATCCAGATCCCGACATTTCTCATTCGCACATGAGCCTTCTGGACAAATGATATTACCCCCCTTGAGCATCTCTGACCAGGGTATGTCAGTTCTAGGATACGGTTCTTTAATCATCATTGCTATCTGATATATATCTCCCGGCTGACTCTGACTGGAAATTTCGAATTGACACTTTGAAACAAGGTCAATTTTTACTTATACTGGTGGATACTGTGGTATATTATGGTTGAACTCACACTCATGTTGAATAGAAGATCCTCATCCTTCAAATCATCATCCATCGAAATAGAATTCCTGTCATATATAAACCATGAAAACCCCTCTGATAACCATTCTTGTCCTGCATCCCTGCCAGCTTGGATCTCAGTCCTATTCCACCCCTTGCTCGCCACCGCGATTCCACTATTCTCAAATCTTGTAGAAGGGATGATGAGCCTTGTGAATGGGGGGATTAGTACTTGGACTGAGACCTCTTCTTCAGCTTTCACCCGGAGTATGATGGGGGATATAGTTGTTAGAATACCACACAGGGCAGAGAGGTAGGGCATAATTTGAATTTTCTGCACTTGGATCAAGGTTTGGCTTATACAGCAGGAGATGATACCTTAAGGAGCTGAAAGATCAGTGTCAGTGTCAGTTGAAACTGTGTGGACATACACCATACCGTTGTGATGATTCTCGTCCCGTGTTAGATCTCCCAGGTTGAGTTTCAGATGCAGATGCGTCATGATCGATCATCCCATCAGATTAGCAAGGGGAAACGACGAAGCTCCTTTCATCGACACCACTTTGGCGGATGAACAGTGAGACTGTATACACATCTTAGCACAATTATGCAAGGTTTATCCCCGTGTCATAGTTGGTCTTCACTCGCTCTTTGCACAACAAGCTTACAACGAAGGTGACACTTCAGTTTGTAGGGCAGTCGCGAGCTTCGTGGGTGCCACGATATCATATAGTATGGCAATTATAGTTTGAATGGCCAAAAACTTGAACTAGGATGCATATACAAATGGTATCCAGGTATATCCATAGATAAGCAGGCAGCTGTAGCGAATCTGATGGTCATGTGGCAATCTCATCAAGCGCGATGGTGTCTATAAATATCAGTATTGGATGCTCAGCTTGAGAGACTAAGATCGGATATTGTCACCGTTTCTTCCAGTCGTTTCGTTAGCGTGCTGAAGACGAATAGAGGATATATCCATCAGTCAATATACATTACTCGTATCGATATAGCATACTCACTTGCGCATCATACAGCGTTTCATTCCACGTTGGCACTGGTACTCCCAAACATTCATCGTTCACGCACTTGCCCTCAGGACAGTAGAAATGAGCCTTGCCCTTCAGAGTATCCCAGGTCCAATCGCCATAGGGGGTAATAACAGTGGATGAAGTTAGATTTAACGCTTGGGTATACAAGTTGCCATCGGGGCTATCAACCGATACCCCATTATAACACTAAAGCAGTTACTTAGCTACTATATCCATGAGGTGGAAGAAGTAGAAGCCAACTTACAGTCATATTGAACAGAAGATCCTCATCCCCAAGGGGGTTCAAAGGCTGCCCGGTAAATTGACTATACACCAGATCTCCCGTATTCTTATATATATACCAGTTCACTCTCTTCTTCACTAAGCCCTTGGCCGCAGACTTGTTATCGAGTTCCTCTTTTGTCCAACTATCTTGCAAGGGTCCAGGTCCCCAGTAGTTCTGAGATTCGTCGCCCACTACGTTGACGATTTTGGTATATTCGGGAATCATTATCCGAGAGGTCACTGAGGCTTCACAAATGCACGATAAGGAGGTCAAGATGATGAAGGTTTGTAAGAAAGGTAACATGTTGTAATTGTCTAAAGGAATCGAGATAATATGTTGACTGTAACAATTGGAGGTTACTAGTTCTGCGGTGAACAATATAGAGAAATACAAACGTTTACAGAACAATCGGTGATCTGGTTGTAAGCGATAGCCTGGCTGAACACCATGATCTCTATATATAGGTATGGGCAGAATTCTACACCTGCCCTGTTCATGTCGATCTGCGACATCATTGTGAATGAAAGGACCATCATGCTCTTTTGCACCAGACAGGAGAATTGTAGAAAGGAACATATTGCTCTGATGATGGATAGGTCAACATGAAACATGCCTGGGCATAAAGGACGAGGAGGTCCGCTTCAATCAATAACCTCGGTCAAAGCCCTCGTGGCCCTCAATGCCCCCACCCGAACTCTTTGCCACCGAAAAAATATCCGCCCTTATGAAGCGCAAGAAACACAAATCCTGACAAGATAAAAGACAGTGGGGCCTAACAAATAATTTCGAATCTTGTGATGATAGTCTAGATCTCAAGTCCCTTCTTGACGTCAAGATCCCCATATATTTTTTGGAGTCGGCCCAGACTCTCTTAAAAATGATGTAACACAGGTCATGGAACGTTAAGAGCTTTAAACTTCTCATGTCGCTTTTTAGGCAAACATTACCATTTAAAGTGGGGGAAGGTCACTATATTTCCCTTGTCTCCACAAGCTTCTTTCACGCCCTGCACCCACTTCATTTTGGCAGGGGGACCAATTCGGTCACATCGGATATACACACAACCTGGTTCTCGAGAGCACTACATATAAAGGTTGACATTTTGTCTGACAGATGACCTTGCCACTGCCTCACTATCTCCAATTGTCACTTCCGGTATCATATCTCTTCAAGTGAACTGATTGCCATAATAACCTTTAGCGAGGATATAACGATAACACCATATATACAGTATGAGTCACACCAGCAATATTACGACCGATGAAGTCTCTTTGATCAACCCCCTATCCAATATGACCCTACAATGGACGTCTGAGATACCCACCTCGGTACGTTCGGTATCTTCAGAGCATCCCAAAGCCGACGCAATATCAAGTACAGTTGGGCAGGATGATGCCACGGTGACTGTGGCAGATACCATCCCAAGCTCGACTGACGATAACAAGTCCAAGCCCATTTTCATGCGGACTACCTACTTGTTCGAGGGAATGTAGAAAGTTGACGGATGGGCAGGCATCGAATGGCTAGGTAGACTAACATGGGATGAGAAAGATGAACCTCCCCAAGATGTGAAGGACTCAGCCACAAAATTTGATTGTGGCTATCTAGTTCCTCAGCTGAGAAACTTCTCAGTAATGTCCGTTGATTTTTCGATGAAATCTGATTATTCCAAAGGCAGCACATGGACCGAAGTGAATAAACGATTTAAGGATCAGATGAGAGAAAGGGGCGAAAGGGCATCCCACGCTGCATGGGAAGCTTTCAAGAAGACTCACCCTGAAGAAAGTGAGAATTTTGAAATCAAATATGTTTCACAAGAGGAATACGCCAATGCCCATCCGCATCCTTCAGGTGAACATCCATCCCCGAGATATAGATGGGAAAATAAAGGTACATTTGATTTCGATAAGCATACTGAGGAAGTTGACGAATTCTACGCCGATGGATCAGAACAATCCAAGGGGATTGTGTTGACTGCTGGTTTCTTAAAAAAGGGGGCCTATATCGATCGGAGAGTCGTATGTAGTGCAGACAAGGAGGACATTGGCGTTAGTGGAGAGTCGAAAGCCCCTGATACGGAAGATGTGATAGTGATGCCTGAGACTAAAGCAGCTATTCGCTTGACAAGTCTCCCGGGCTTCTCTATCAGTCAAGAGAATAAAGAGAAGAGCCTTCATTTCATTGCTCAAATGAGAGAAAGGCTCACCTCTGTGACACAGGACAAATCCGGCATAGTGTTGAATAATTCGCTAGCCCCAAAAGACAGGGTATATGCAATCACTGCCAATGATGTGAGTAGCACTTCAAATAGGGTGGGCGAAGTCGTTCAAGCAGCCTTCAACGAAGACAAGAATAATGCGAATCACTTCGCCTACCTTCACCTTAGCCCGGATGATTACGAGGCCTTCGGCAACAGAGTGAAGATTTCGAGAGTATCGCATGGAGATTATTGGAACTGGGCAAAGAAGTCTAATGGGTATGGTAGCGTTGGACCAGAAGGTACAGGTGAAGAAGTATCTGTGGTTTTGGACCAGTCCCCTAGATTACTTGGACCAGTCCCCTAGTTTGTCTACTTGCTGTGGAAAGATGGCCCAGTGACCACTTTATACACTCCTCATATACATGTACTGTGCCTGCTACAGACTGTCAGACTGTTGATTGGGGCTGCAAATTGGGTCTCACGGCTCTAAGCACTTTCTCTTGAATCTACAAACACCACAATCACTTCCATTTAGGCTTGAACCATCTTGAGGATGTCGCAATGACTTGGTGGCGGAAACCCCCAGACATGAGTATCTGTCAGTCTTCGAGAGATTTCACCATTCACCATTGTTTCTACAAATCGAAGACCCATTTGAAAGGAGGTGACTGACGTTACGATGGCCATGGCTTCACCTTCTAGCCGCGCCACATAGATCATCTGCTTCCCATTCATGAGGATCGCCTCACTGAAGTTCTAGACTTCATGCTTCGTATCCAAGGTGGAGCTGCAGACTCCAAAACGAAAAGAACGAGAACCGTTCTTCTCTCTCTGAATGGAAGAGCGATTTAAAAGACATACGTCATAGACGATGAGGTGGCGAACAATCTACCTTTTCTTAGTATATATGCCGGACTTGATTCGACCAACCGTCTGTCCAATCCTTATTGATTATAGTACTAACGCTATCAAAGACTCTACAAAGACTCTACAACAATAAAGAGAATTTGCCTGCTAATCTTACTACGACTCGCGACATCCCATCAGACGGAGACACTAGAGCTGAGCGATCGCTTCATCCGACTGTGGAATCAGACGACGAAGGATCCAAAGGCAGCACAAGCCCTGCAACACCCAGCAGTGATGCTGACCAGGTCGATGAACTTACTTCCTCTCATGAGGCATCGGCACCCGAAAGTGCGAGTGGCGGAGGTGCTTCGACCATGCCTGGCACTGGGTTTACCCAGTCCAGAAGTAAAGCGATGGTACACGTACAGCCATACATCTCCGATGGTGTTCAGCTCGACAAACAAGGTGACGAAGGTTGGTACAAGTGGCGAGAAGCTCGTTATATCATTGGAGCTGTAGCAGATGCTGAGGCCAAGTACGATGCCGACCCCGTGGAAAGCTTCGCTGTATCTGTTGACTTACGAGACAGACTCAGAAATCGAAGTCTCCCAGGAATCGAGTATCGCCCAGAACAGTCTGTTGTGGCGTTCTTATCGAATAACACTAGGATCCGATTAGAATCCTGGGAGACAGACTTCAACAAGGAATTTGAAGAGAGAAAGAAATCACATGAAGGAGGACCGAATTCTGAATTAGCTGATCAAAGCAAGATGCAAGCCTTACATGCGAAATATGGTCAGAGCGAAGTGTACAAACCGCTCAACATGAGCCGATATGAAACTCAAAATCAACAGAGATGGCAAGAAGCTCGACTGACCAATCACAAGACCGAAAATGGTTCTCTCTATTTCCGCGTCCAAGGTGATCGCAGAGAAGACAGTGGGTCTGCAGCCCCCGAAGAGGAGGAACACGTTTACTTCGCTGTGTGTTTATGAGTGGAGATGATTGCTGTCGGGAGAGTTCCATATATACAAGGATAGCGCTAGCGGAGACTCCTGTATATATGGAGCAAGCGAAAGAGCATGCTATGGATGTACTCTGCTAGACTGTGTCAGGTCTGCAATAAACATGTGTCGCGTATGCAGGAATGGTCTGTGAAAGGCCGTAGTGCTGTAGTATTGTCTTCAATGTCCACGTGAACCACCCGCAAATCCAACTGTCTCAGATGTAGGCTCGATCTCAACGATCGTGCATACCTTGTCCATACCTGTTGAATGGTATTCTCATTGTCATTTGCGATGATGGAAGAAGCTTCCCAAGCGATGAAACCCTTCAACATGCTTCTGCTATGGTCTAAAAATCTCTCGCTCTTTGCGTCATCTGTAATCTATCCGCTGTTGTCGGATAGGGAACGACCCCCTGGACAGATTGGTGTGCGGAGTGAAAAACGTCACCTGCAGGGTATGAAACTAGCGACATCGAAACTGATCAGGATCGTTGATATGCAAACTCATATACCTCCCGCTTCAATTCGATATTGTGCCACAGCCAGCTCTTGGCATAAAAGTAAAACCATGTCTGGCACGCAGCAACTGGCATTGCAAATACCACGGATTGAATCGCCCATTGAATTTCTAAATTTGACGAACCACTGGGTAGGGCGAGAGAGGCTCAGTAAGTTGAGTGACCTGTTGAAGATTTTGTTTTTGTGCATCTTCTTATCGAGGAAATCTATCGATATACGAATGTCGTGAAAGTGTCGTCGGGATCAGGCGGACTCGAGAATTTGATGATACGTTATTGGTCATTAGTAATTTGTAACTTTCAGCAAAACCTCATCTACTTTTACAATCTCATCCATCTCTATCTAGTTTGCATACTCCACTCAACTCTACCCACTATCTACAGTACATGCTCTCGATCTAGCGCCTGCTTATTGAGCAGCAGCCTGCTGCAGCAAAGCCAATCTACCTGATAATTCAATTTGACTCCTTACCAAATTACTCAAATAAGATACAGTCAAAGTATCTTGTAAACCAGCTTTGATACCTCCTTCGTCCTCATTTCCTTCTTTGGTGGAAGACCATCTACCTAACCCTTCTAAGAGGTACCGACCGACTTCGGGATCGGGTGATTGTTCACCTGAGTTCACTTTCTGCACGTAAGCCAAACATTGGTCGATGAGTTCCGACAATTGTCCCAATGAGGCGGAGAGGGTCGGAAGAGGTGGGAGAGAAGGTGAGGGAGTAGGTGCGGCGGTGGTGAGAAGGTCGACTGGGTAAGAATCGGTATTAGTATGCGAATATTTCGTCGGATAAAGCGTAATGGTAACAGGGGTCTACGGTTGAAATGGTACAAGAGCAGACTGCGTGCAGCAAGGATATATCATAGAGAAGACTCACGGGCCGCCCTTTCACTTTCAGCGTATTTGATCACCACGGGAACAGGTAAGAAAGCACAGTTTTCAGGTTTATTGCTCAAACCTAACTGAGTGGATACCCATCCCTTCACACCTAATCCTTTTCCAGATGGGTCAAGCTCGGTATCGATGGTCAAGTGGATCGAAGGGTGAGGAGAAGTTTCACCGGAAAAGTAGTTCTGGATGAGGGCAGAGTAGGCATTGAGAGTTGGGTGGGTTGCGTACCTGCACATCGAATAGCAGAACAAGTAAGTATATTTTTGTGATGTTCAAACACGATTGGAGGGAGGAGGATGGTACATGAAACCCAAGGGGCGAGACGACATGAAGAAGTATGAACTCCAACTCACCATCCAACAATCGATTCCTTGGCACCGGTCTTACCCAACAACTGCATCATACCTTGTTGGAAAGGCATATCAACTGCGATTTGGTTTTCGTCTTCCTTGTGAGGAACAGCGAAACATGCTCTGACATCTACTTCTTGTCCGTTTTCTGATCTCGATCCCATCAAAGTACCGATCACTCGAGGTGAGGAATCCGCCTCGGTGGGTCGTCGAGAGTGGTGGGTGAGGATGGAAGCGATAACGGAGGGGTGTACAGTGATGAGCGTAGGAGGTCGGCTAAATACATTGTATGCGTCAGTCTTACTCCGGTGTCTGATATCTGATGGGCCAGGCTGGTTATATTGCATTAATAGGAGAATACATACAGTTGAGAGGTCGAGGTGGGAGGGAGGTTAAGGTGTATAGCGGAAGAAGAAGTATCGAGCGACATTTTGTCAGATTTTCTTATGGTTTACGAGGAGCGAGCGGTCAGATGACGAGTACAGTCGATTGTCGCTCGTCGCTGTTGTATGTTAGCGACTTTTTTATGGTATCGAAGGTGAGAGACAAGACTTCTGATGTGAGGTTTATGCAGGTCAGATCAATATTGAGATGACCTCTCTCTCTCTCTGAGCGGAAGAACAATGAAAATGAAATGTTGAAAAACCAGAAAAGTGTGCCTGATTTTCCAAAAAAAAGAGATTATCAGGCTCATGGGCCGATGTTTGAATTACCCGAGCGTGGAGGTCTACGCATTGTACGTGACAAGTACTTAAGGATGATCACCATCTATCTTTATACCTTGCATAACCTCACTCACATACACCCCTTGCAGAAGACCATATATCCACCTTCAAGATGGCTTCGGAAGCCTCGGTGGATGCCCTGAAAGTGGATGAGGTGAGACAACGCTTATACCCATTACAACAGTCAACTTGAACATTGCTGACTTCTACCAACTTATAGTCCCGCTTTCAAGGTGAAGGATCCGACTTGACCCTCTTACATTGGTTAAGACATGCCGAACAAGCCATAGAATCACTTGAACCATCCGACCTATCTCCTACCATCCCATCCCTACATGCCTTCTTCCTCAAGATACTGCTTCCGACTGCTCAACCGACTTTACCTAAACCAGGTAGACCCATCAGACATCTAGTCGTGCGATGCCTTGTCAAACTTCATCAGAGGGTAGAGTCCAGGAGCTTGTTCGACTTTGTGCAAGCTCTCACGAGAGCAGTGGGAGATGGTGGAAATAAGAATATGAGTGCGAACGAGAATGTCGCAAGAGTAGCGAGCTGGTATGCTATTGGCGAGATCATCAAAGTTCATGGAGCCAATGTGAGTATGTTGTATTCTATATTGAGATGCATTACTGATCTGTGCATATAGATGATGTCTTTCATGGGTGAAATATGTACATCTTCGACAAAAGTATTAAGAAACACCAATCTCGTAAGTAGACCCGTCGGTCTTCTCGGTTCACGCTCATAGTTGATATGTCCCGCCTGAATTCTTAGTCCGTCATACTACGGGTACACGCTATCCTTGCGTTCTCAAAATCCCTTCAATCAGCCGGTAAAGCTCTTCCAGATGGACTACTGAAGGATCTCCTTAAATCACTTCGGAACGGTGTACAAGACAAGGCTCTTCCCGTTCAGCGAGCTTGCGCAGAAGCATTTGTGTCACTTCATACCAACACTTCACTTCTCCAGCTTCAGCAGACGATAGATATGGTCACCCCCTTAGTCTTGAAGAGCTTGGAAGGAGCAGACTACTTGACGAGGAGGTCACTGAGTCGACTACTTGCTCATTTTCTAGCTGCAAGTCAAGTGCCAGGATCAGGAGTAGCACCTGCAGAACCAAGCAAGAAAAGTTCAACCAAAGAAGGCGAAGACAATTCGAATGAACCGACGGTTATGACATCGGCAGCCCAAGATAAATCGTCCAAAACTCTTCTCAACACCCAGGAAATGCTCAAATACCTCTCAGTACCATATAATAAACCCCACACTCCTCGAAGACTAAGAAATGCCATAATCGATGTATACGCTACCCTTTTCACTTTCCTTGGAGGAGACTACGTCGAAGCTCATTATGCCGAGATCGTCAAGCATATGATGGACGAGATAGTCATATTCCAAAGAGGTCAAACGTCAAGATATGATACGCTGTCCACTAGAGACGCAGTCATACTGTTACTTCGTGATTTGATCGGTGTCCGGTTGTTATCGGAGCCAGGTCAAGTCTCAGCAATCCGCGAATTGACGAATAGTTATCTGAAGAAATGGCAGCCCACCCCCCTACCTGGTCAACCAAAGATGAACAATCAAGTGCTTATAATCGCATTAAGGGAAATCGCTGGATTACTGGAACAGCTCGGTAATGCACCTCCATCGATAATCGAGTTATTAGCTGAACCTCTGGTCCGCTTATTATCACATGAATCATACTCTATCCGATTAGCTGCATCATACACCCTAAGAAGGTTTTGTACCATCAATCCAAGTCAATTACCTCGAATGCTCAATATCCTCCTAGCAGATGTGACTAAGGATCTGGGTATGCTTGGAACACCAACAGCATCGAAGGAATTACCTAATCGAGTTATCGGTAAATCGTTCGCTCTTTCCGCTTTAATCGCTGTCAGTCCAGCTAGACCGCTCTATGTGTCCCACGATATCTCGTCAAAGGTATTCGACTTATCTGTATCACTACTCAAACAAGCTGGCGACCACGAAATACCCATTGCGATGGTGGAAGTACAAGTAGCTTGGTACCTCATTGCAGCTCTAATGAGTCTCGGTCCTTCTTTCGTCAAACTCCACTTACCCCAATTATTGGTTTTGTGGAGAAATGCCTTACCAAAGCCAACAAGTAAAGATACCTCGGTTGGTGAGAGGGGAGAAGTCGAATGGAGTTTCCTGCTATTAGTGAGGGAATGTACCCTGGCTGCTGTTTTGAACTTCTTACGGCACAATCAATCTTTAGTCAATATCGATGTGGCCAGAAGACTTTCCACATTGTTTACCAACTCGCTCAACTTCGTCAATGGGTTTGCCACCGCATACGCCGAAGCGTTAAAAGAACAAGCCAATAATCCTGCGGGTACCCAGTCACCCGTCTTTACCGCTCGACCCTCGTTAGTGGAAAGGGAAGCCAACTTACGTAGAAGGGTCTTACAATGTTTCACGACCTTAGGGCCTTCCTCTGCGACGGAGTCGATGCAATCTGCCCTCCTGCAGGCTGCCATAACGGTGTTTGCCGATCCCGAAAATTACTCGGGTTCAGCTGCCCAGGCTGCTATAGCTGCTCAATCTGGTCATTTCACTACTATCTGGCAATCTACCGATGGATATGCTTTTGGTGTGACTAGCTTATTGGGTGCGAGGGAAGGTGAAGGTGGGATCGAAGCTGAGGAGGCGTTCCTAAACAGAGATAGAGTAGAAATGGCTATCGAATCACAGGTATGTAGCTATCAGGTCATGTGTTTGCATGGTCGATCACCAGCTGACGTTGTTTATCCCAATAGCTATCGCATCCAATTCTTGGTTCTTTGGAGCACGACTTCCTTGAATTACTAGTATCCAAACCACTGCCTAGTCCACCCAAACCTGCTCCTCCACAGACCGGCGTGATAGATTCTGGAGTAGAGCTGTTCGCAGTCATGTTCGCTCACCAAAATGCTGAAGGTCAAGTTCAGTCTCTCGCCACGCTGTCGAGTCACATGCGATCGAGTAAATTGGAGAAGAACCCTGGAAGGAAACAAGCCGTCGTGGCTAATACTATGGCGGCGTTGAGGAAGAGTCTGAGCAATGTTGAAAATGCTGGTCAGAAGGCTAAGCGATCCCTGGGAAGTGCGCAGACCAGCGATCTGATTAAATCGCTCTTACAGGTAAGTATATCATAAACGACCAGAGATATTCTGTTCATTGACAACGTGATACTTGCAGGACGCTATTTTCGACCCTAGTCCAAGTATCCGATCCTCTGCGGCTGAATCTATAGGTATCCTATCTGTTATAGCGGGATCATCCTACCTGTCATCTCAAGTCCAATGGCTAGTGGATCAAGTGGTCAATAATCGAGTTCCCGATTCTCGAGCCGGTTGTGCACTGGCTTTCGGTGCGATATATAGTAATGTCGGAGGCTTAGCTGGTGGACCGATTCTGAAAACTATCGTCAACATCTTGATGTCCCTAGCCACCGATCCTCATCCCGTAGTCCACTTCTGGGCTATGGCTGCTCTGACTCAAGTAATCAACGCTGCGAATCTGTCATACGAGCCTTTCGTCCCCACCACTCTAGGAATGTTAGCCAATATATACATGTTGGAAACGCATGAACCCGATGGTGGCTCGCTCGGATCAGTCAATCTTCGAGGAGACTTACCGGCCTACCAGGTAATTTGTCGATTACTTCATGCCCTCATAGGTGTTTTGGGACCGGAATTACAGGAGCCGGGAAAAATACGGTCGTTAGTTTTCCTATTAGTACATGAATTCAGTGAAGAGACGGATGAAGGCCTAGCAGTAGAAGCTATAAAATGCGTTCAACAATTCTTAATGTTCGCTCCATCAGAAGTGGATATACCGAAACTCGTATCGACCTTCCGATCTCACTTGGCTTCGACTAGAAGACCTCTAAAGGTAGCTGCTATAACTGCTTTGTATCAGATTGTACAGAGAGATGCTGTACTGATCAGTAAGATCGGAGGAAATCAATTGGTTGAAGATCTATTTGGACTGTTGGACGATGATCCGTCGATCGAAGGTGTAAGACAAGTAATAACTTCATGGTTACAGCAGACTGCCGCTGCTCTACCTTCAGGTTGGATAGATCTCTGTCAGAGAATCATGACTCGTACCGTTGCTCAAAAGCAGAAACAAAACCTCTCTCAACAGCAAAATTCGGGTGGTGGAGGTGGACCTAAATTTATAGATGATGAAGGTGAATCATTCTCTGGTTCAGCATCTGCTTCAGCCCAAGCTTCCAATGCTTTATCGTCAAGATGGAGAACTCAGCTGTTCGCTTTGGAATGTCTCCACGAGATCATCCAGTCCGTGAAAGAACATAATAAACTGGAGAATTTCAATCCCATCTTAGCCAAACAGATGGGGTCCAACCCGGAACATCTATTGTTCAGTAGGATAGGCGATCTGATCAAGATGGCTTTTAGTGCTAGTGCGGCGTTGGTTATGCAGGTTAGATTGCAGGGGTTGATTGTTCTGAGGGATGTTATCGAGGTGAGTCTGGAGTGAATCTGCCGATACTCATCAGTACATCTCGTCTTACGGCCGTGTAAGGGGAAGCTTGTCTCACGGCAGACGCTAACCTGCCTTATTGGATGAACTTGTAGCACTTTGCCAATTCTCCTGATCCCGATTTCGAATCTTCCCTCTTGCTCGAACAGCACCAAGCTCCGATCGCTGCTGCCCTCACGCCTTCCTTCGGATCGGACTCTGCCCCTGAAGTATTGGCTTCTGCGGTACAGGTCTGTGCGGTATTTGTGGGAAGTGGAGTAGTCAAAGAAGTTAGTAGGATGGGTAGGATCTTGAAGCTTTTGACGGGAGCGCTGGAACAATGTAAATGTGAGTGAGCATTCTCACGACGATACAACGTGTATGAATTTTGCATATCTGTAGACTTGCCTAATGATATTATATCGGGTGTTACCTACCTGTCTTATTGGGTGACTTGCTGACTTGCATTCATCGATCCACTGAACAGCCGGAGAAGTCATCTCCCTTGGTGACGTTGATCAACTTTCCACCAACGCGGCTATCATGCTCAAGATATCGATTCTCACGGCCTGGGCTGAACTGAAGATATCCAGTACGAAACAGGCATACCTCGTCGACGTCATCAAACCGTATCGATATCTCCTTGGACCGTTCTGGATTGGTGCTTTGAGGGATTATGCTCAGTTGCGGACTGATCCTGAAATGGGCGGTGGTGGATTGAGCGGCATGGGTGTAGGGCTGGATAGTGGGAATGCTGTTGGAAGAGAAGTCTTGCTGCCTGTGAGTGTACTCAGAACAATTTGAAGGGAACACTTGACTGATTGACTTCATGCTGTTTTTTCAGTATTACGAAGCAGCCGTGCCCAACCTATTGCACGCCGTTGCCATCTCCCTCTCACTGTCCGACCCATTCACTCTTGGTTCAATAGACGGTCAAAGTTTTGATTCCCCTTCGGAACCAGCCAATTTCAAATTATCGGTCAAAGAAGAGCCCACCGCCAACTTCTATATCTTATACGGTCTCTCCTTCGAATCGCTGTTGAAATCACTTGGCGATCATTCCAGCGCTCCCTACTCCAAGGCATGTTTGAAAATGATGAGCAGCTTGGTCCGACCGGAACTGAGCGGAACGAGGGTCTTCGAATCTCAAATCTTCGATGAGCTGTGTACACTCACATATCGAATTGGTCTAAGCGAATTAGCCAGTGTGAAATACGAGATGATCGATTGTATCTCGACTTATGCCCTCTCACGTAAAGGTTCTGAAGGGAAGTTAGATCAGGGACATGTAAGGAGGATATTAGCTATAATAATATTCAATCTTAGGAATTGCATCTCATCAAAGGAATTGAATATCAACTCCAATTTCTCTCATCAAGATTCATTGGTAGATCGAACGAACCTCATCAAAATCAGTTTCAACAATTACAGTAAGATTGTTAACGAGTTGATTGATCCTTCACAAAGAGCCGATCTGTTCGCTGTTGGAATACACCTCTATCTGGATTTATTGATCGACGAATCTCCTCAAGGTGTGGAACTGGTTCAAGGTAGCTTGGGATGCTTGAAAGGATTGATAGAAGGTTTTGTAGCTGGACAAGTACCTGGGGTAGATAGTGCTGAGAGAGTCATACATGGTTTATTGGGTGGTTGTCTAGCGAATATAGATGATATGAGGTGAGTCGGCTGATACCCACAGACGCATACAGTATGATACTAATTATTTGTGTGAATCGCAGAACTCGAGTCAATACAGCTTCGAACATTAAGATCAAAAATAACTTATTGGCTATTACCCTCATTCTCACTGCTTTACCTTCCGGGATCAAAGTTAGTAAGAACTTAATTGAGAGTGTGGCTTATACTATTGGTCAATATCTTGGTGCGGGTACGGAACGACCGGAGGTGAGTACACCAGTCACTTCTATCATGGTTTTCCCCTTGCTACCTATGTTATATATGCTGATCTGGCCGTCGGTGGGTTTCGTAGCTTGGTCTAACAACCATTCACTGCTCCTCTACCCTCCTCACTGCCTCCTTACGTCTCCTCCCCTCACCACTTGGACCCAACTCTCCTTCTGCACCGTCCCCTATCCTTCAGCACGTCGCCCTGAACCTCCTAGGTCCCATGATCAATTACCTATCTGAAGTAGTCGTTTCTCATGCTACTTCCTCTTCGGGAGACAATAACTCGTTAGAAGGGTTAAAGGAGATAATCAAATCGTTGGTGAACTACATCACGGCTCTACCTGAAGAAACGAAATCAAGAGGATATGGAATTTTGTTACCGACTTTATGTTTATTACTTGATCCACCTGGATCATCCTCACCATCGGGTCAAAGTCAACTACATACCATTTCAACTGGTGTGTTGTTAGGTTTAGCTCAATCAAATCCCATTTCATTCAAGGAAGCTACTCAAGCGATGGGTGAAGGTGAGAGGTCAGAGTTGGAATTGGCAATTAGGAATGCTGTTGGTGGTAGAAACTCCACTGGTGGATCGAATACTGGAATTACAGGAGGAGGCGGAGGGGAAAAGAAAGGGATCGAATTGAAATTTTTTGGTTAATCTGTGTGCCTCGTAGTCGGATTGTAACGAGAAAGAATTGATATGATAGATAGGTCAAGGAGGCCTTATGACATATATATGATGAATAAAACTTACTGTATAGAATGTATATTCGCATCGAATAAAGCCAGATGAGATACTCACTCGACATCATTGGTTGGTGGTGAATGACCAAGCATATGTTTAACGATTGAACTTGAATATTCACAGATACTGATACAGACGATCTATCGTTGATTTCGATGAACATTTGGAACGTAATATGATCGCCTTGATCATCTTTCTGTCGAGTAGGTGGGATGATTAGATTAGATTGTTATTCATGTTAATATCACATCTCAGAGGATAGATTGTGTATGTGACTTTATTAAGATAGCATACGCGGAAAGAAAAGAAACTTTTTTTATACGACTATAAAACAAAATGGCCTATTCTACCTTATCTTTTTGAAAAGAACGAACTTCCCTTCGCTCATCTCCAACTGAAGAAATTGGGATCATTGGATCAGGTTTAAAGGATAGTGAAAGTTCCAACTACCAACCCTACCAAACCAACTACAGCACCCATCGCACCCTTGAAGACACTTTCAACCTTGTTTGCTGAAGAGGCAGCAGAGGAGGCAGCACTGGCAGCAGCTGAAGTAGCTGAGGCAGCTTTCGAAGCTGCACTACCTGATCCAGAAGCAGCCGAGGCCGATCCACTGCCCGAAGCGGAAGCGGAAGCGGCAGAAGCTGAAGCAGCCACGGCAGAAGAAGCGCTAGAAGCGAGAGAGGTAGCTGCTGAAGAAGCTGATTCGCCAGATTGAGTTAAAGAGGCAATGGCCGATGCGTCGACTGAAGCTGAGCCACTGGCTGTGATGGAGGCTGTGACTGATCCGCCGGTGACGGATTGGCCCGCACAGAGGGCGGATTGAAGGGCGGTAGCGGTCGCTTGGTCAGAGGCGGTACAGTTGCTGTTTGTTCAAGGGGAAGGATGGTAAAGAAGGAAGATGGAGATAGGTGAAAAGAGGAGGGAAAATCGGGTGAGGTCAGTCACTGATACGGTTGAACATTGTAATGATTGAAAAGAGTGTATGGGATAGTTACTCACGCAATCAAACATGCTCCGGCAGCATTTTGGAAAGCAGCATTGGTACAGACACAGCTAACGTCGGTGCTGTGGTGGTGAAACGAGGGTATGGTGTAAGAAAAAGAAGGTTGAGTGGGAAAATGAAGTCATAGTGTTACGGAAGGGAATAAGGTCAAGATCATTCTTCATCAGCTTACTATGATTGAGATGGGATAGCTTCTGAGTGGGTAATGACTTACTAAGAAGTACATCCTGCTGCTGCGGCAGCTTGAGTAGAACATGTGACTACACACTCTGGAATGCTATATAATGCTGTCAGCTTTCAAGTACTGTCACGGATGAATTGGTATAGTCAATATCTATAGGTGATATCGATATAACTCACGTCTGAGCAGTGACCAATCCTGCTAAAGCGATAGAAGCGAGTAAGGTGAATTTCATTTCGGAAATGTCAAAGAATGTTTTGGTTTATGATGGATTGAGAGGATTGGGGGATGATCGATGCGGATCTATATGTATTTTCTATTTTTGTATGATATGATAGAAAGGTGGAAGAAAGAAGAAAAGGTTGAAAGGTTGAATGATGAATTGTCTTTATATATTTACTTTTACTTTGTTCGGTTACCGGGTAGAAGTATGATTAGATACTAGATACTAGATAACCCAATTGTATGTTCTCTGGTCCAGCCCCGCAGTCATTTGTCAATGTCAGACAATAAGACATGAATAACACCGTGCATCATCCCATCTACCTCCTCCTTTGATCATGACCGTGGGGTCTCACTCAACAAAAGGCTGGATAATCCCAATCACAGACACTTCGTACGTCCATTCTTCCCAAGGTACATGATTGCAGTTAACCGGTCTTTCATAATCCGTATCCCGTTTACCGTACTTTTTAGTATTCGTACTTGTACTCGGTTCCCCTAACTTATAGGCTGGTATTGTCCTGGTCAAAGAGGTTCAAGGTTATCCCCCCACAATTCCCAATCAATTGTAGATCACTTGTACGGTGGTTAATCCCTGAACGGAGAGTAACTCTGACTGCTGCGCATAGGTACGATGCTCGTGCCTGAGCATGCGGATCTCTCAAGACCGAATTTTACGGTATGAGGTGTGATGTGGCGTTGTAAGACAGCTTTTAGCTTTTGATTCATGAACCATGGACCATAGCCATCTGTGCATGTTCAGTCGATGCTCAACTGTCCAATGCGTCTCACGTGAGTCTCACTAGAACATTAGTGACCTCTCATGTGATCAAATGATCATGTCATGTGCTCACTCGTAAAGTCCTTCGCTTTGGAATGAATATGATTGCAATTTGGCTGCTTTTACTGATACATTAGGTTTCAGTCATGTTCTCGTCAGAAAGATGATACTCTCAGTTCCCCCATATGACCAGTCTAATGGAGCTATATCGACATTGACATGGCACATGGCACATGGACACTAAAATACATATTTTACAATCTATTGATACAACTATAAAAATACATTGATTCCTCTGAATGTCTGATACACATCGTATGATACAATACTATTCCACTGGATCCGTGGAACCATTGAGAGAAAGAAGGAAACGTGAAGGAAACACGATCAAATTGAATGATAGAGAATAAAGCTAATAGATCACACGCAACCCCAACTATCTTCACTTTCTTCTTTATCATCTTCACTAAAGGAATTCTTGTCCATTTCATCATGTGACTCCTGTTCCTCTTGTTTCTGTGCGGCTATTACTTCGCTGTGATCTGAATGCATGGGGATCGAATCGACCCTAGGTCCGGAAGTGGGATAATTAATGACTACGGGTGGTTGATAAGCTGCTTCCAGGTAGGATGATGGACGAGACTGAGATGGAACGTGGATTGTAGGAGGATGACAGTAATGGACAGTACTGTGGTTGACGTTCTCAGTCTCCATAGGTTTTCCATTTTCATGTTCACTCATGTCTCCGTCCAGGTCCAACATTGAGTGCTCCTTGCGACGGGCTTTACCGATCAAGTTCTTGAATTTATCGCTTAATTTCCTCTTATGTCCCAACGCTCGATTTGGTGGTATTGCATCTAGTCGCGAGTGAATGACTGGACTCTTGTTGATCGTAGATGGAAGAGAACGTTTTCTACTTTGATCGCCTATAAGACGACCGTAGCTTTCACCAACGAATCCTGACGAATCCCCTTCCATGTTCAAGAGCGATCCTCTACGATCCTCCTCGTACACATACACTTCTCTATTCCTCATATTCCTCATTTTTCTGATTTGTGATGTATCATGCACAGTATCAGAATCGCCATATGTACGGGTCATTGGTACTGGTTGCAAATATGGGTTCTGCGAGGGAAGAGGTAAAGGAGCGGTTACTGCAGAGAGACTAGAGTTGAGGCTGCTAGGGTCGTATACTCGAGGAAGGAGGTTCGGTCAAAGGAGATTGTGTTTCTCGGGGAGGGAAGTGATCATTCGTAAGTTTGGTCGTTGGGTTCGAGAAAGCGAGGTATTGGCCGTTGGAGGAGCCGTCAAGGGAGCCGAAGTAGAGTAGGTATATCGTTGATTGATCATGATTTCGAGAGACGACCTGCGTCATTAGGTATGTCGATAGGATATAATGAGAAGAGACATTTGGTTTTCATGGATGTGATGAAGATTCATCGCAGATCATACACCGTCCTAGTGGCAATGAGAGTCTACTGTGGTGAGATTGATATCCGGTTACTACACCGTCGTCATCAGGGGTTGAGTTAATCGGTACATCCTTTGTTGTTGATCTGCGTTTTACCATATGTCGAAAGTCCAAGGCGAAAGCACCGGTTAATGTAAGGCTTGATAACGAGGTATATCCTGTAGGAGACTAGAATCAAGCATGATAGGCAAAATCGATATGACGAATGGGCGCTTGAGCTTGAGCGTTCTTTCGAGCAGGGGGTTCCTCAATCCACCCAATCGGGTTTATGGTTTCTGTCATAATTGACTTTCTTCGGATCGAATGATGCTATGAACTGTAGGCCACAAAGGTCATAATCAGATGTTAGCTAAAATCACCGTTGAAATGCGACTTTGATCCATGCCCCGTCACCCATGACCCATCTTAAGGATGTGTTACACTCACTTCCATACCAGCTTCACCCAATCCAACCCCCTCCGCCCCACCCGCAGGTCCAGCAAACATATCTCCCTCGGCGAACGCACCCGTCAAACTCCAATTTTGAAACCTTCTTATCAAAGCACAAATCAACGTAGCAGTCCCTTTACCCGTATCGTCATGTACCAACAAAGGGTGGTTCCGTCTATCTAACAGTTTTACCAACAAACTTTCCAGTTTCTGTTTACCCTCTGGAGTAAACAATGTCGATTCTTTACTTAGATCAAATCGATATAGGTTGAGGTGAGAGCTATTGACAAAATCTAGTGAATCCTGTCGATAGGGTTCATCTTCGTTCTCCAAGTAGACTATACCCCTTAGGTTGAGCTTGGATAGGAAAGTGAGGTTTTTCCGATTGGGATGGCCTGATCGATATATACCTGGTGCGACGAGGGAGAAATTTATGGGTGGGACTAGTACTGGTGCGGTGGTGGAGGTGAACATTGACGATGGCATTGTAGCTTTGTGCTCCTTCCAGATGATTGGCTTTCTTGTTGATATCGTTGAAACCGCGAGATGTGAGACGGAGGGTGTGAGATGTCCTAGACATGTTCACCTTGTCCGGTTTGGTGTAAGGGATATCATTACGTCATCACTTTTGTTGCGATGACAGATGATCTGTGCCTTGCCTAGACGCGTCGATAAAAGTCAAAAGTTCAAGTTGAACAGATGACCACTCGATGAATCGGTCCATTGACAAATGCTCTTTCTGGATTACATCTCGAGACTCCGACAATATTGGCAAGATGGAAGTAGACACTTCCGATCTCGATGCTCAGATAGCTGCATTGCAGAAGCTCAAAGATGATAAAGTAGCCAAGGCAGAGGCATCCCGTCGATTGAAGGAGAAAGAACAGGCTAAAGTGTTGGTTGGGTCCACACCTACCAAAGCTTCTATACGAGGTGAGTTAATCATTCAACCGCATCTACCTCCTACGTTTCCATTCTGATGGTCTGTGTGATACCTATCAGATGCAGTAAAGAATAACTCGACGCCATTACCTTCTAAACCCTCTCAACCGAATTTCAATTTTGAACAAAAACCTAAACCCAAAGCTGCTCCTCAGATCTTACCCTCCCTACCCAAAGCCGGACCCTCGAGGATGGGTTCATCCCTTGCTGCATTGCGTAAAGGTATATCATCATCCCCTAGACCTTCGTTTCCAACAGCGACTAGGTCAAATGGATTTGAACAGCGTAAAAGCAATATCAGACCTTCCTCATCTACATCGATATCAGCCGGTGTTGTAAAAGGAAAGGGAAAGGCTAAGGAGGAATCACCAGAATTGGAGATTGAGCATGACGATATAGATGAAGATGTCAAGCATATACGGAGGGACGAAGATAGTCTGACGTTGATAGAGAACCTTGCGCTAGGTCCAAAGGAGTTCGGGTTGGATCCTGAAGGTGAGGAGGAATGGAGGTTTGTAGAGCCCAATTCGGGTGTACGATTATCGTGAGTTCAGGAATTCTCCCTGTAGCACCTTCATGCTCTGATTGGCGCTACCAGTCGAGTGATACATGAAACTGTCCTATAATATTTTTCTCGTGCTCATGTCGTTTGCCATTTCTAGTAAACGTGTTCTTTCCCATTCTCATCTCCAAGACCATCTATCCGGCCGATACTTCCTTACTCCCTCTCAGATATACTCAGTAATTAGACTATCGAAAGATGGAGCGACATACGATATCCCAGTAGATGGAGATTGGATAATCATCGCTGTCGTAGCTCAAAGAGGTGAAGTCAAAATAAGCGGGACGAAAAATGCTCCGGATGATAGTGATGAAGATGAAGAAGACAAGGAACATGATTCAACTTCTTTAGCTGAAGCACTCAAGATTGATAATTCAGCTGAGAAGCAGGGCGAAAATTCAAGACAGCAATATTGGAAGAAGAAGAAACAGCAAACGGCCAAAGAGAGGAAAAGAGTACCTAGAAAATATATAAATCTCACTCTATGTGCTCTACCGCCAAGAGGCACAAAGGGTGAAACTTCCGGTGATGCGTTATTACAATTACTTTTGTTTGAGGCTGATGCGGTTGTAAGAGAGGATAATGACCAAGATGAAGAGGCAAGAATCACTTATAGAGGTGGATCGGGCGGAGCGTATGAGAAATGGTGTAACCTTACGGAAGGCAATGTCATTGCGATTTTGAATCCTAGAGTATGGAGAAATTTGAGGGTAAGTCAAGCCATCTACCAATCCTGTCAACTTAACCTGATCGACGCTTCAGAAGGATAGAATGCTGATACGTCGGGGTCAATGATGGTTTAGGGCGGTAGCAATGGTCCTCATCCACTTGAATTCCCATTAGGTCTAAACCCCTCTTCGGCAGACTCGATCATCCTGATCGGTCAAGCGAAAGATCTAGGCAAATGTAATGCTATGCAGAAGGATGGAAATAGGTGTAAAACATGGGTAGATCTGTAGGTAAAATGCTAACTAGCGTTGATTGTGAGAGTTTGTTCACATACAGTCCATAGCTGATGAAAGCTATCATTATAGACGTCAAAACCAAGTCTGTGAATATCATATACACGCTGCGATCCAACGTGGTAAATCCTCACGAGCGGAATTTACAGCTAGGTGAGTTAATCTGCGCTCATGTTCATTATTTATTTTCTAGACCTGATGATATATTGGATATAGTACATCGTCATTTGCCCTCACATCTCGTCCGGCGGGCACCTCCAACGGTCCTGGAGGTAAGCTGGGATACGACCCCAAGCGGAAACAAGGTTTATTACCTGCAGCAGGACGTCAAGCGGCACCTAGAGGAATCGAGAATGGCGGTGGGGGAGCTACCTACGTAGTAGGTGGAGGAGTGATCAATACTGGATCAGTATCCCGTGGGGGTTTAAAGGGATTCGGAGAAGAGTATCTGAGTGAGAAGTTGGGTAGTAGAAGTAAATCTGAAAAGCGGAAGAGACACCTTGAGGAGAAGATGGCTGAAAAGGCTTTACAGGGTTTATTAGATAGAGAAGGAAGAGGTGGAAGTACCGGTGCGAAGTATTTGGCCGTTCTTGATAAAGATAAAGAGAGTAAGAAGAAGAAGCAGAAGAAAGTAGGGAAAGAGGATAATGGTGGAGAAGAGATTGAGCGGAAAAGACCCTTTGGGGCTGAGGCGATCAAGAAAATTGGGTTTGATCCTACTTCTAGATCTGGAGTAGGTAGAGATGGTGAGGATATTCAGAGAAGGGTGAGTAACAGATTCCCAAGATTGGATGGTGGGATTTGCATAGAGCTGGGATTTAACGTTGTTTGTCAATCTGGTAGCTTGACGCTATTGCCGCATTGAGGGGTGAAGATCCGGGATGTAGATTAGAGAGAATATCGAAAAAGCTGGAAGAGGAAAGAAAAGCGAAAAGATTGAAAGAGGTGATCAGCGTCGATCCTGGCCCGAAAGGAATACATGGTCAACATGAAGAAGAAGATGAAGAAGAAGGGATGATCGATCTGGATTAGTCATTGCAGCGATTAGGTTCCGATCAATCACAATGTCATGGATTCAAGGCATCATCACTGTGTGGTGATGCGATTCTTCCGCTTGATACGCTATACTATGGAGACCGTATCCTGAAGTTTAGTCTATGTTCGCACTTGTATCAGCTAGAACGTCATTGAAATTTACTAAAAGCCTGGTTCCCGTTCTATACTTCGACCTTTGCTCGTCGATCTGCATCAAGGTGACTTGGCCGCTGATCTGCCACATTCTATCGTGGTTTTACGAGCTATCATTGTGGCAGATAACATGAAGAGCTGTCCGAATTATAGCCAGAATGGCAGCACTTGACTTGAGGTCAATCAGTTGGATCCTAGCGAGGTAAACGAATATGCATATCATAGTTGAGCAAGAAAGGATTTCAGTTAGATCAGGTTTTTCATGGTACAAACTACGAAGACTATCTCTGTGAATCAGTGTTAAGCTGAAGGAATGGTAGATACCAAAGTATCCTGGTACTTTGCTTGCTTCTGCACTATCAGGTGTCGTGAACGATAGATGGAACGCAGATAGTGCTCCTACCGATGTTATTGACCAACGCAAATGGTCTCGGCTCACCGATTGTAGTGCCTCTCCACTGGTCCTTATGGAGCTTGTCAATATCGTCAAGCGTCAGAGATTCACCTGACCAGCTGACCGTAGTGGGGGCGATATACTTTTCGTATTCTTGCCTTGAGTCAAATTGTTTAAATTCCAAATTCGGCTTTCCATTAGGAGAGTTTTTCTCTATTAATTTTGTCATCCAATGATCCATCCTTGTTCTATTTTCATTGTCAATCCATTGAGCTCTTCGAGTCAATAGATCAGAAAAAAGCGTTTGGTCCTCGATCAAGTCGAATCGTTGTTCAGGTAGCTCTCGCCATTCTGGTTCCATATGGGGTGCCCACCGACTCTCCGCTAATCTAGGTTTCATCAGAACCTCCCAGAATCTCGATAGATCCTGGGATTCCTCGTTAGTCGCCTGGTAATAAACTGGATGAAATGAGAATTGCCATTTCGCCGTTGGCAATATGACTGATTTTCCAGCTTCCGTATGCTCTTGAGGAATCTCATCCACGTCTAGAGGCCCATAGGAATATTGATAACATGCTAAAGTACATTTCGTAGCTCCTGAAGTTCCCTTTGTGGACTTTCGAGGAGCCGTGCCTTGCGAAGAACCTGAGACCATGGACCAGTTCGTGGCTTTCGACCGTGGTTTGTGACTACGATCGGTCGTTTTGGCCGTCGCGGAAGAAGGTATGAGACTGAGCGGTCTGGGAATGTTGAATTCTAATAAATCGGTGTTGGTCATTATGCTGTAATGTTTTGTATGTGGATGATTCGATCCTCAAATCGGTAGTCCTGACAGGAAAGATATCGTTTAAAGGGATGTGATTTGTTGCATCAGTATGGGAAATGGGAAGGTCGAGATAAGAATGAGGCCTATATATATAGCCCTCCTGTACAGCACAATCTACCCAGCAATTCAATCCGATTGGCCTTCAAGAAGCAACTTCGAAGAAGTAAATGCAGCTCTTCTTACTTGGTATGAAAGGGAAGACGATGCTTTACACGTATCAGTCACTAGTGTCTCGAGCGGAGATTTGCACAAGCAGGATGTCACAATCGATGGCGGTGTGAAGTATCAACGGTAGGCTCGTGGACGCTGATGTTAGCAGAAGGCCTACAATAGTCTCACTCTCTCAGTTTCTTTCACAGAATGAAGCGAAAGAGCGGACGATGACTGCAGTTCTCGGCCAAACTTGACGCTCCCTTTTGGGCCATTGTTGTCTGTTTAGACCCAGTTGGATATAGGTTTGCGGATATGTTAGATAACATCCTTAGGTCTGTTACACTGCCCCACAAGCGATGTAGCGACAACAGCATCACACTTGCGTCCGTGAGCCCCATGAAAGGTGTGTAACGCTCAGGGAGCTGTATCGGACACGAAATTCACAGTGTAGGACAGATGTGTTACCTGGTTAGTAGGGGGACAAGACGAGGAGAGGACTGCCACTCTCAGCTTGGCGCCTTTTCTGTCCTCGGGTTCTGCGGATCAATTCTAGCTCATCTCTTTGCGATACTGGGTCACCCTCCATACTGTGATGATATGTGGTGTGATAGACCGACGCGACAGATGGAAAGACGAAAATGCAATCGTCAGAAACGATGACTACCAGATGAGGTTGCATACCATGGTGAATATGCTTGTCAACACCGAAGGATCCGTCTCTTCAAGACCCTCTATCCGAACGTTCCTCAAATGGATGAACTTATGAGTATCATCGTATTCCAACATAGAATAATCAATGACGGGTCGCTTAACATCACTATCCTGTGTATCTTCGGTGGCGACGGTACTGAAAGATTCTGTGAATCCATTGAGAAAAATGCTGAATGGACTGGCGAAGACAAGGTAATCATTGTGGGGAGCAGTGAATCTAGCCATAACACAGTCAGGACTGCAATCCGAGACTATTTGATCGATTGATGTCGTATAAGTAGATTGGATCATCCTTTTTCACAGTTGGATTTATACCAGGCGATCGTCATGATTGATCACATGGCTCCATGCTTCAAGACAACACCAGGGGGACCCCACAGAGGGGAAAGATCATCCTCGACACGGAGTCTCTGAGATTTAGCCTTCTACACCCGGACCGTTAACAGAATAATAGAAGGCGTCACCGGCAGTCAGGCGATCCTGTCGTCAGAGCTCATAGACAAGCTGTTCATCGTAAGGGCCATTCCCTTGAAAGTGAGAAAGAAACACCCTTCGTAATGCTAACGAGGTCTGCGTCACCTCGCTCGTTTCCGTCTGACCTTGTTGTGTGCCGCGTTCTTAACAGGAATTCCTTTTCAATTTCACGCAGTGGCAACAAAAGGGGATGATAGAACTGTAGATCATACGGTAAGTATACCAGCAGAATGGCATATTTGGCCTAGCTTCCGTGGTACACTTTATCTATATGCATTTCAAGGATAGAAACTGGGAAAACATGAACCTCCTGCAGAATTTCTGTGATGGGAAGTCGAAGTCAATCATCTCATCCCGTCACCTCTATTTGTCCCATTCTTCACTCTTACAGTATCTGCCACGTCTTCAGTGCTCCCAAGACCTACCAGGCTATTCGAACCTCCATCAACATTATTCGACTCTTCACTAAGACACACCACCTATTCGACCGAGGTAACAGCTTGAACGGGCGAGTGAGTGGTCGGTTTGATCTCGGGTATGACGATGCAATTCTCACCAGCTCCATTGTAAATTTTGAAAGGTGGCTTATCACCTATAGCCATACAACCCCATTCTTCTTGATGCTTCTGCGCGATCTCGTCAAGCTCCATAGGCTTTATAGATTCTTCATCGTCAAGTCTGTCTGGCCATAGGCAGTTTACAAAACTCTCCCTATCGGTATATTGTTTATGATCAAAATTTGGCTTACGATCTCCAAATTTCTTGGTGATCTGAGTTTCTACCCATAACTTCATACGATGACGGTGATCACTGATCGCCCAACGAGCGCTTCGGGTCATTAGCGACACCAAAGACTCGCCAGGAATCAAGGAAAAATCAAGCTCTTTCACCTTTTGCCAATCTGGATCATTGTAAAGGTGATGATCGTCCTCGGAAAGCCTCTCTCGAAATACTCTGTAGAATGAGTCCAACTCTTCCCGTTCTTGGGGCTCAGCACCGACGGTCTTTTTAGTGGCAGTGAATGGTCTCGTCGGAAGCTTGATATAATAGCTCCCTGCCCGTGAATGCGTTTCGGGAACCTTTTCCAGACTAGCTGGGCCTGCTAGATAAGTAAAAGTAGCCAAGAAACACTTGACCCTATCCTCCGTTTTGTCTCTCAAAACTTCAGATCGTTCTCCTTCTCCGCTTTTTGTAGAGGTGCCTGACACTAGAGCAGAGTTTAGATTATCTTTCGAAGTGGTAATACGATTGTCACTCAAGGAATACTCGGTGGCGACTGTGCACAACGACTCGGTCGATCGATTGACGGCGTCCCAAAATGAACTTGCGGTGTCAATGGTATGGTAGAAGGAATCAGACATATTGGAGGGTGAGATATGGTTTGATGATTCATCGTCGGCCTGTCCAGTGAATGCTTGCGAATATGGTCAGCAGATACATGTCTCGAGATTGAGGGCCTTTTTATACCATATCTTCTCCTCTTTCTCATACGAATCTCTGAATAAAAGAAGGATAACTGCAAGCATCCTACAAAGGACACGACGCTTCGACTATCTTGTTGTGCCATACTGTGGTGTCATTGGGAGAAAGGAAGTAACACTCATTGTGCTTTGGCAATGCCGTGGGACTGAAGAAAAGCATGCTTCCTGTGTTCAGCTGAATTTGCTCACCCAGGCCTCCTATTGAGATCGTTTGGCATTAAGGGGAAAGCCTGATACCTCAGAATTTCATAATCCCTTAATGTCACAGTGGTTTTAGCCGTTTGTGCCTCCCGTGGAGGCTCTCTTTTGGCTTCCCGAAGGGCTTTCAAAGCGAGACCTTCCCTCGACAAGCAGCTTCGCTAAAATACAACAGAGCTTGCCAAGTCAGGTCCGACCGTCGGACCAGTGTTGTAAATATGACAAGACGCAAGTCTATGAGGAAGGCAGGGGTGAGATGATCTCGTCTCAGCGGTCATTGACTGAGCCTATACTCGATCAAAGGACTGACCTAACTCCTTGGTCAGCTTGGCCGGCCTGGATTTGCGCTAGTGATGCATTGAATCTGAGTCAGAGATAGCTTAACACCAGCCGCACGATATCGCTGAAGTAGGAAGCTGTCAAACTAAGCCTGTCTCCCAAAGTCAGCCGCAAAAGAGCGACAATTTCGGTCTCTATCATTGCATGAAACTGCGCAAGGTAGATACTCTACACAACTGGGGACACTCGATCAAACAGTCAGTGGCTTCACCCCGGTGCCATTCATCGCAAACTAGCAAAGTCCTCTCCATATTAAGTCTGCTGAACATCCTTCATGACTTCGTGCAATTTGGGGACACCCCTGGCGTCGTTGTCTATAAGCTTCTGATTCAACGTGCTCTGTGATTCCGGTATCACCATCTTCTGATGGCATGGTAGTCACGTTGGTGTCAAGGGCGGCTGGTGGAGGCACAAGGGACGGAATATACCATCTGGTAGTGCCATCCTTGTCTTCGGTATAGATCTCGCCTTCACCAACTGTCCACCCTGCCCACTGCTCATGCTCTTGAGCATAGAGCTCTTCGAGGCTCATATATGGTTGATCGTATTTCAAAGTTAAAGTAGGCTTGTAGTTTTCGTATTCCTCCTTCGAAGTGGCGCTGACGTGCAAACACTCCGCATTGTCTTTCAGAAGCTGCATGTTTTTCAGACTTGCCACGACCCTCTTACTGTAGTCGTCTCTGAGACTAGTAAGGGTGTTTTGGTCTGATCTGTTGAGAAATTGGTCGACGTCCTCGCCTGCCTTCGAGGAAAAGACTTTCGAAAGAACTCGAGATTCTTGCCCTCTCTTGGGCTTCTGCCCACATACGAACAGTTCAGGTAGGACCACAGTGTTCACCATACGTGAGCTGGCCCGGTCTGTAGTCCCAGTGTTACCAAACGAGCTTCTCATTGCTCGTTCGAACTCAGCTGGAATGATCTCGTATGGACCCAGGGGCAAGTTGGAATAGACTTGTTTGAGTTTCGTCGGCCTCGTGAGAAATGCTAAAGACACCACTTGAGGTAGTCCCCATGCTGAGGTGTCATTGCCCTCGGCATATACAGTGGTATCGTTGAGCAGGAATTCAGAAGCGGTGTCACCCATTGCAGCCTTTGTGTCCGACATGGTAGTTGGTCGCTAAATTAAGTTGGAATATATTGAAAGGCTATGCTACCGAGAAAAGGTGTGATCCTTGGTTGAGAAGTTTTGACTGTTATGGTTGCAGCATCTGGTTTTATACCTTTTGCAGAACATGGCAAGAATATCTAGAAATATGCTGCTGTGTGACTTTCAAGTCTTTGAACGAAGACCTATACAGCGCTCCTTCGTTCGCTCAACCCTTGAAACACTTTTCCGTGGACAAGAAGCTATATCCTGCCTTCCACAAATGACGACACTGCCATTGCGCCTAGGCTTTACACATTCACAGTGTAACTGTTTGACGGTACATACACATGAAGGTCTTCCGCGAGCTGAAACACTGAGTCAGAAGTCTGGACTCGAAGCCTTTTTCTACTCCCAGCAGATCATATACATCGCGGTGTCACGCGGCAGTTGGTGTTTCGCCGAACCCTGTTAGTGCAGGGCTTCTCGCTTCCGAGGTAATTTAGGAGTGGTCCAAGACGATAGGACGAGGAAGCACCGAGATTCGTCATTCCTGTAATCATGACGATGATCTTCGCGAGAGGCGCAGTCTGGACTCTTGGAAGTGCTCACGGTCTTCTTCAGAAAATGGGAAGCCTGACAAACCGTTTCAACGTCAGGTTTCAAAAAGTTAGATAAGCGATGTCATCATCCACGGTAGCCCGTTGCTTCGAAATATAAAAATTGCCAGGATTGCTGCACAGCAGTATGTTCTCGTAATGACAATACCCGTGAAGATTTCCAAATGTCCTACCTGTCCTTCTCTAGGAATACAGTAGTGGAGTGACCTGAGTGCCACATTGCGAAAATTGCCCAGCTCAGGTGTTGCGCTCGTATCGAATCTCAGCCCCCATCATTTTGTACATTCTGTATACTGTCCATACTTTTACCTGATGCCAGCTGGGTGCTACGCCGGATCCATATAACCGATCGGCCATTTTACTGGTGCTACAAAAAGCAGCAATCTCTGATGTGATAAAGAGGGCATCATCCACCTCCTCACCCGCCAAGGCGTGTAGATCTTGCAAATGCAGTATCCAACGTGCTGGTCGGTTCTATACTCAGAATTCGCAAATGATCTTGATACATGATGATCTGTAAACATTGATTATATCTAAATAGTAAAATTACGAGTAATGAGTGGTCATTATTATTTGTTGGTGATTCTGCACAAACTAAATCAAACTAAACCTTTCCTTGTCATCTATTTTATGTATTCTCCATCGAATCAGCCTGTTTTTGACCGATCATACAATGACAGCAGTCGATTCAGGACCTTTTTCACCTTTGATCTTCGCCGCCTGTTGACTACCCTCAGCGGCTTTACCAGGTCTGAAGAAGAAGACAATGATCAACATGTTGAAGACGGACCAGCCGAATTGGAACCAGAATGATGCCTGAACATTGGCGTAATTGACGAAAGAACCTTCGTTGAGCGTTAACAAGCCCGCTTGAACTGAAAGTCCTAAGACAGCTCCAACTTGAAGAGATACTTGAAGCATCGCTCCTGCCACACCGGACATGGCGGGTGGTACCGAGGTCATCACGGTGATACTGCAATCCCAATATCACATTAGCATGATAGACCAAATGTGGGTGAAGGATGGTTAAAACTGTTGACTCACTTTGTACCTAAGAAACTAGCCATAGCAGCTCCACTTCCAAGGATGAAAGCTGGGAAGTACCATCTCCAATAACCGTTGTTCTCAATGACACCATCGGAGAAGATCATCAATATGTATGATACCGAACCAAGTAACATCCCTACGGCTATTGGCCATTTACCGGAACCCAATTTCTGAAGTAGAGGAGGGATGACCATAGCTACTGCCAATGCGGCTAGACCTTGAGGAAGCATTCGAACAGCAGCTATGATGGGTGTTTCGTGGTTGACAACTAAGAATCTCTCGACGAGTGGTAATTGGTTGACCTATAGACAGCAAAATGAATCGATCAGTATCATGTCAGGTCCTATGGACACAGAAGGGGGAGTTTGACTTACGGCCCACCAAGGGTAGATACCGAGAGCGAAGACAATCAACAGCGTCATATTTGGGATCTTCCAGAAACTTGGAGGGATCAACGCGTAACCTTCGGGCAACCTTGCTTCCCATATGAAGAAGGCGACGAAGATTGGCCAAGAAAGTAGGAATGGTACCAAGAATTTAGCGGTCTTCCAACCGTAGGAGGCACCGAGAGTCAATCCGAGGATGATCAGAATGATAGCGACCAGCATGGTGAAAGCTCCGACAAGATCCAGTCGCTTGAATTTCTCATGTTGTGTACATTCGTCGCATCGATCGCCTCTGGTCTTGGGTACCAGTGTGATGGCGGCAAAGGCAAAGGGGACACAAACAATCGCGATCATCTGAATAAAATGGCAGATAGGTCAGCATGTCCGTAACATTCATTATGCGAGGAGAGAAGAATTAGGTAGATGGGCCCGGAACTCACTCTGAAGAACCATCTCCAAGCTGAATTCTGACCACCAGCAGTGATGAAGCCGAAGAAACCTGCTAAGACCAAACCGGTGACATTGGCAATAGCACCACTCAGGCCGAAGAGGGTAAGGGCGACATGTAATTCAGATGGTTCGAAGATTGCCAATATGAGTCTGAATGCGGACGGGATCTATAAATGAAACCCTATTGATCAGCTGGTGTACAATTGCATAGCTGAAAAGTGAGCTTACAGTTGCAGCTCCGGCAATACCACTGATAGCTCTAAATACAAAGTAGGCATACTTGTTGGTCATGAAGCTGATAATCAGATTGATGAGACCAAGCAACAGGAATCCATAGGCGAATACTGGTTTGGCAGAGTACAAATCGGATACTCGTCCCCAGAATAGTAAGAACGCGGCGAACGTGACTGAGTAAGCGGTCTAGCAGGTGAAAATATGGTGAGCATGAGATACACTGCGGACTTCGGATATTGGAGCAAGATAACTTACAATGATCCAGGATGACGACTCATATAAGATGTCCAGATCGTTGAGTACAGCATCAGTAAATACGAATAAACCGGAATATGAGGCGATATCGAGATACTAAAATACGATGATAGTCAGTATCGCCGTGCAACGAATTACATTTGTAATCAAAGAGACCTACCTGTGCAACTGAGAATACCAATAATAAGAACCATTTCCTCTTCTGACTCAGTTTGATCTCAGCACCGTTGACTGTCGTGGATCTATGCCTCCTCAATTCTTGTTCGGCTTTTTGCTCAGCGGTCAACTCATCCTCCAACTTCTTTTCGAGCTTATCGCCTGCAGCTTTCGAGTTCAGGTTTTCATCCAGATCAACTACAGTCCTGTTGGGTGATGGTGATAGATTCGGGTCCGGTGAGTTGACTGTAGATGTATACGTCTCAACGGTGTCGTTGCGGTCAAAGGTCGTTGAGCTGTTCATGTTGGATGACATATCTGTACAGCAGTCGAAAAGGCGTGTTCTCGGGTCACCGGCTAGTACCAATGAGTTATATTATATAGTATTGATTAAAAAGTCTTTGAGTCGGTTGTACCTTCTTATAGGTGGCCAAGTATCGTACAATGAGGTGATGGGCAGAAGTAGAGTTGCAGACTGATATGGCTATTTGAGGAAAAGATGAACCGTGTCATCTTGCGAAAAGGCATCTTTATATATCCTTTCTTGAGATGTGCCGCTGATAATCAGTTTTCTTTGATGAGCTAAGCTTGTGGCCGCGGTACCGAGGTACTCGCATGGAGATGATGTGAATGGTGTGCTAACATTCGATTGAAATCGATATGGGTCTAATTGCTTACAAAGAACGGGCTTATCTAATCATCCTTGATCGAGTATGGTATGTATGTATGTATGTGGAGTGGGTGGGAGTGGAGGTGGATAAAATTGTTTGATAAGCTTCAGGGTAAAATAGCAGTACGTTACCCGTTAGTGGGATCTCATCAGATCTCTCCTCGTTCTCACCCCAGTCTTCCCATCGGTCCTTCGTCTCGGGTTCGGCCATGCATATACATAGTACACACTCTACAGTCGAATCCCCGACTTATAAATCGAGTGATCGAAGTCTAAAACTACGAATCTTACTAAGCAGCGTACATACGGAATTGTGCTCAAACTCCGTTTGCAATGTGGCTCGGGCATACCAAGTCTAAAAGGTGAGTCACCCCCTCAAGTGAAATGCTAAAATGCTTACCTTATTGTGGGTCGAATGGCATGTCAAGGTACGATTTCATGTAGACACGTATGCCACCCACACTTGACACGAACAGTGTGAGTTCTCGCGAGACTACCTTTGCCAATCACCGTTTTGCACAGCTTTCCGAGTGGGATCCCTAGTGCGACTTCTCATGAAAGAGCGTGGCAAAGTTTTTGGCGCTACAAGATACATGTTCTTACCCCGTATGCCCGGTGAACAGCGAGGTCTTTCGACCAGCAGAGCAGTATGGCCATCTCTCGAATTTCCTGCAGCAGCAACGCGGTCAGGAGATCAGCTGCATCTTTGCATGGACGAACTACTAACAACGGTGATCCGGAACACATGCCAATCCCGAGACCGTACAGTAGAATAGGTGTCATTAATCCAGGACGACACGACTACACGAACCGCAGATACGTTAAATCCTCCGAATCGCAAGTCTTGTCCCCCCATTCTTCCTGCAGCTGTTGCTTATATTTCGTATGATCCAATGGGGGCTTAGCATCTTGCAATTGCTCGAGCAGTCCATCAGGGACATGTTCCTTGAAATCTTCCATTGAGTCCACCAATTCATATGTGAAGTTCTTGCTCTTGCTCTTACCCTTGCCCTTGGTCTCGGTAGCGTTGTCGGCTTCTTCATAAGTGAATCTGTCGTATAAATCTTTGGTGAAGTTGGCGATTGATTGCATGATACTCGTTTCCAAAGCGTCGTTGTAATTATATATGAAATCTCTAATCTTCAAAGTGCTTACCTGATCCGCTCCGGAGGTTCCATGCCTCTCTGTCCAAATTTGATCAGTCCTTTCCTGTATCATCTTCGCGAGTATTTCCGAGCCTTGTGTCTCTCTAAGATAATATCTGTGGAATTCGATCAGTTCCTCGTCAATAGGGGGATGCTGTATAGACGGAGTTGATAAGATGCTAGTAACCGGCGAAAATAATGTGGTTGTAGTCAAACGACCAAGATCTAATTTCTCAGTATGCGCACCAGTGTGTACATGTGGAAAAATGATATATCTTCCTTTTCCCTGGTCTTCCCTGGGAAAGACTCTGGAAGGGTCATCGGGCGGTGAGGAACCACTTCGACATGGCACATCGGTTTTGTCACTTGGGACAGAATTGCAATCCTTGTTTTCACAGCCTTCGACATCAGATGACCCTCGTTGGGTCTCAGCGTGAGAATCGTCGGCTTGTTGTGAAGTGCTTGATGGTGGTGGAGTGGCACCTCTAAGCCGAAGCACAAGTCTGCCTCGTCCCGGCTGTGCGTCTCCTTCATAGGTGAGATTGACATCGGTCAGACGATCACTGATTTCGGAGACAGCCATGGATGAGGTCGTAGACATGGTATATGTGTGTAAGTCTACAAGTCTTAACGCAGGGATTCAGGTGGTACACTTCGAATTTACTCGACGAGAGTGGCAATAAGTTGTAAAAACTGTATTGTATTGACTTGTGCATGGCCCTCAAGTCATTTGGAGACCACTTCTTATATCTTTTCGAAAGTTGTCGAGGTAACTTTTCACTGTCTTGCTGGGTCTTCTGCCCTCCTGTGATCCTTTCACCTGCCTTCTTTAGCGACGAAGTCAGTCCTGGGAAGCCTGATGCAAGCCACTGAAACTGTTGAGTGTCATTCGAAGACACCATGCTCCCTTTTCTGAGGGGCTCAAACCTTTCTTAAGGACGAAGTTGACAAGGCTAACACTGCTATATGTTCCTCACGGACAACAAGCGATCATGTACGTGTTTTTTGCCATGCTAAAAGGGCAGATCATACACTGGGTGTATCTCTGATTGAAGATCTTCATGCATTCCTCGCAGGACGCATTTCAGCTATCGAACTATGGAAAAGCAGCAAAAGCTGCTCGCAGATCATGATCGTGTTTTAGGGCATGCATTTACTGTACAAACAATCGCAAATACCGACCAACGAACAGCATGAGTATCTATATAAGCAATTGAGCAATAAAATCCAAAGTATATAACTCAATATATAACCCAATGAAGAAAACGTCTCCAAAGGTTGATCATGGCGATCATATTTTGATTCTTTCCATGAATCCGAACAAACTCTTCATATCCACAAACCTCCTTCCATTCTTATCCAGATATTTATCAGTCACATTCACCAGTTGAGCGAATAATGCAGTGTTGGGTAAGACCAATGCTCGGATTTCCTCTACGGTGTCCAAAAATAGTAAAAAATCAGTAATCAACCCTTCACTCTTATTTATCTTATTTATGTTACATGGCAACTCACCAAATCTAGCTGATCCTCTCGCATTGGAAATAGCTTTCTCACCATCAAATAGACTTCGATAATATAACAACTGGTTATACAATTTACTATCGTTATACTGTACCCAAACCACATTATCAGCTTTAACCCACTATTACTCATCGAAGTTCGTGAAGACTGACCTCTAACCTGACGGTACCCTTACATCCCTCTTTGACCAGACCCAAACATCTCTTTCCATATACACTCATCATCCTCGTCCTTGCTCCGCATCCTTCACCATCACATACGGTCCATCCGAGATAGTATCGAGATATATGAGAACGTATCTGGTTTTCCATTTGGACGGAAACAGAAGCGGGATGTAGGATAGCATGACAGGCCGAGCAGGATATTCCAACGTGTTGTATACTGGTCTAAACACAAAGTTGAATTTTAGCATGTCGATAAACAATAAGCGAGTAGAGAGGTTGTACTCACAGATTCATCCATCAACCCTTGGAACGCAAAAGTACTCTCACAAGCGACACATCTCAACTGAAGAGGTTCAGCATCCTTGAATCGCTCTTTATCCGATATCTGAGACTCGAAAGTGAAGAATTGCTTTTCATCCGTCACTCCAGGTCCTGAAGAAGCATATCGAGATGGGTCCAGTCCTATTGTGTACGCCATATTAGTATACATTGTTGCCCTCCTGTGGTTTTCAATACTCACCTAAACATTCTGCCAATCTCGATCGTTCGGTACCTTCGATAGTCTCGCATAATCTCAAAACGGGCTGTAGGATTTGCGTATCGAGGTAGAAGTCGTAATCTATCCATCATTCTCATCAGCTAAACGGATCGGATAAATACCAGACAGCTGACTTACCTATCTTTAATTCTGATCCTTGTCTCCTCAGATCATCAGGATGGAAAGCTCTTTCCGCCTGAGCTGTCTTTCCTCCTTTCCCACTCTCATCTAAACACATTATGTACGGTATGACATCGTGGGCTCGGACGGATGCTCCCTTTGATTTCATTCGGAGCGCGACTTGAACATGGGGTTGGGACTTCTTGTCTGGGTAATCTTCAGGGTTTTTACCGAGACGCTGTAGTAGAGAGAAGGTCAATCGACGATACCATTCATGACAGCCGTTCAGATGTGAGTGTCATAACTCCACTCACCTTGAAGATGATAAAGTCTTCCAAGGGTATCACTCCACTCTTCACAGCCTCACCAAGATTCGTAAGTAATTCATGTATCTTCTCAACTACGATTTCCGTCGACTCTCCACTCAATATTTCTTTGAGGACAGCACTAAAAATCAATGACAAAACAAGTCAACACCATAGCTCGTTAAACAAAAAAGAATTGTTGGTCCATTCGACATACCTAGAAGCATCTTTCGAAACTTTACTGAACTCTCTTCGTTTCATGTCCAGACCTTTCACTTCCGTCTTCCTCTCACCGTTATCTTCAATCTTGACCGCAGCGTATTTCTTTTTGTTTAACAATAAGATCCTCTCGAATATCGCATCCAGATCAATCTCAAGTAACTTGTATCGTTCATTGACCAATTTTTTGAAATCATTCGCAATCTTATGTGCTTCTTGTAAAGAAGTTACATTGGAATTCACGAAGACCGAATCGGTATCTCCGTATACAACCTACCACAGTTTTTCATAATCAGTCAGCTTACATCCTCATGTGTGGAGAGGAGAGAAGAGGAAAAGCTTACATCAAGTTGTAAGGATTCTGCTAACTCCCTCGTATGTGTCAGAATCTCTCGACCTTTGAAGGTAGTCAATGCAGCCAAGGGTCTAGAAGAGAATCGAGATCCGGCAAAACCAAGACAACCATACATCGAGTTGGCCGTAAGCTTCAAAGCTTGTTGTCGGATATCGTACTGCAAATGAAACATGAATGTCAGCTGGTGCTGTGGGCAATTGGTGATCAGCTTACCTGCAATAGTTGAGCTGGAGTAGCTGATTTATCCTTCATCAGACCTTTAACCTGTCTACGTCGGTTGACCAGTGTAGCAATAATTCTAGGCAAAACACCTTGAGCGACATCCGAAGCTGGTACATCAGGTATCTTCTCTTCTTCGGCCTGTATTGTGCATCGAATATATCAGCTCGGTCCATCCTACTATTGGGTTGGGGATAAACTCACCTGATCATCCTCCACATCTCTTTCGACTGTGGTAAAGTCGATATTATACTCCTGTATGATACTAGGGTACAAGGAGTTGAAATCCATGACCATGATATACGTATCCCAAAGTCCTCTTTTCGGTTCGAATACAAGACCACCAGAGTACTTTGCTTTCCCTCTGATAGGTTTATTCACTATATCTTCTGTTGTCGGATCGTCGTCATCCCCTACAGCAGTTTGTTTATGTTTCTTGTTGCTCTGGAAAGGGGATTTATCGGGACAGATGTATTTCAGTCGATGGAATTCATGTAACAAGATAAATTCGTTTCGGACGGCTCTACCTCCATTGAGGGTCAAATTCCTATAACCGATCGAACAGTCAGCTATACCCTTCACAGCTCTGCCTACCGTGAACATACCGACTCACCAAGAATTACCAGCCAGATTAGTCAATTGCTTAGTCAACGGCAAAAGTTGTACTCTAGCCGCGATGGCCATTTGGAAGAACGCATCTACTTCGCACAGTCTGATGAACTTTATCAATTTATCAGGTGATGATAATGTATGATCGAAATAACTATGTGTGTCTTCCGGGTCTACATCTTCTCTTTGGATCTTGAGGTGAGTTGTACACATCTCAGTCAGAGACCATGTGGTTGATGAGATCATTCCCTATATTCACCATCAACCATCATGAAAGATCAGTTTCTTTCTGCAACAATCGGATCAATGAATACACAACTCACCTTGGCTGCATCACTCGACAAATCAGCCACCAACCTACCCGCCAACAACCTATGATTACTTCCACCTTTACTGATATTGAAACCTTTTCTCCTGAACCTTCCTATCCTAGACCAATGATCGGCCTTCAACTCCTTGAGCCTATACAAAAGAGCTTCGAAGCTATTTCCAAGGAAATTATGTCCGACAATAACATCAGGGTCATATCGCTGTATAGTCGCCAAAAGGGAGTTCAAGAGCGCTCGTTCAGCTTTGACAGTTTGAAATGGCGATCTATCCGTTTTACCTCTACCTTCCAAACCAGGTGGGAATTTCTCTATTGGTCGAATGATTGTATTAAGGGATGAACGAAGTTGGTCGGGTGGGGTGGGATCTTCAATGTTACATCCCTCCCATGTCCTGGTGGTGGCACAAAGCAACTCTGTCTTGTTCTCCCGATGATTCACAATGGTACGTAAGGATATCGACATGATAGTCAGAGGAGGTGTATCTTTGGGAGCGGAATTATCGGTTTCGGAGAATGGGTTGACCGTTTTGGGATCCGATACAGTGAATTCAATCTTACACCAGGATGCCTACAATTCGAAGCATAGTTAATCAGCTGACTGTGATTTTCGACTGGATTGCAGATGACTCACCGATTTAGTACTCAACGTAGGATTCTGGATTTTCAACCAACATGGTCCCATAATCTTTCGTTTCAGCACCAATAATTCAAATGGCGTAGTATTGGTACCGAAGACATGACTGAATGTCTGACCGGTCGTACCCATCGGTATCTCAGGTTGATCAAATCCATAAGCGACTTTCATCCATTCACTTTCACCCTTTTCTACCGTTTTATCTTCAAAGGCATATTTACGTTGAACGTATGATGCCGCCCATTCTTCGATACCGGCTTTTCGACGTATACTATCGAATTCTGTAAATACATCTGTGCGTGAGACCTCCTCGTCCGTCTCTTGACCTTGGACTGCAAACCATGGGGAACTATATCAGCTAATGCTCATACAGCTTCTCTTGCAATACAGCTGAACTTTGACTCACCGACTCTTTTAGGTCTTGGTTTAACAAACAGATTTCTCTCTATACCATTGATGCTCACACAAGCACTAACGTATCTCCCAGACTGTCTGTCCAGCACTTTACCCACAAATAGAACTACACCATCTTGTTCGAAATGATCTAACCAAAACATACTCAAACTACCATCTTTTTCCAATACATTTTCGGGTCTAGTGGAACCAACGGAAGCTTTGACTTCTTCCAACTCTGATGTCTTGGAGGGCAACAAGGAATCTTGAATCGATGACCATCCTGGTAGATTCGGTTTCCCATTTCTTTGAACAGAAGATGTAGGTTTGGGTTTGGTGATTGCGATATTCTCTTCGTCCATCGGCTCAGCTTTGACCATAACCGGATCAGGCTTGACAATATTCTTGACGGAGTTGGAATTGTTCACTCTTCTTCGTACGGCTGACGTAGCACCATTCAATTTAGTTGTAGCCGCAGCAGTGAGAGGTCTGACTTTCCTAATCTGCATTTCATCCTCGTCATCCTCATTCTCGTCTCTAGGTTCAGGTTTAACCATAATCTGATCATCATCTATATCCATGATGTAATCTCCATCATCATTGTTTTCTTTGTTGGGTACGACGGTGATATCTGACATTCTAGGTTTTTTACCCATCACACCCCTTTTGGAATCCCAAATTGATGGAGGCTCGTCATCATCATCTTCCTCTATACCGTATCGTTTCCTCCCAGATGAAGAGAAGAAGGATGAATCGGAAGAAGGATGTAGACCCTCTGAGGAAGGGATATCGGGTGATGATTTTCGTTTCCTGTAGGCGACTTCGTTAGACGCAGATGTGACGGAAGATAAGAGCGACGCCATGAAATCGTCTTCTTGCATGGCATTTGGTGCGGGTCGATAGGTGGATGAGGAGGATGCAGCTGGTTTGGCATAGTCAGAGAAAGACGATTTCGCCTTCTGTGGTTTGGATGATTTGAGGAGTGGTTTACCCGCTGAAGCTCTGGCTTTCGCTTTGGCTTTCTTGATCTGACGAGCTACAGACGTATATGGTTGTCAGTTTGCCCGTCTGAACCAGATATGCGATTTCTAGCTTACCTTTTCTAAACTCCTCATCTTCACCTTCGAATGCATCTTCATCCTCACTTTCATCGTACTCGTCTCTCCCTCCATTCCAGTCATCCATACCATTATCCACATATCCGCCTTGATCGTCATCTTCGATGAAGTCATCTGCGTCCAATCGATCACCAACAATGGATCGGTATTGTTCGTCTGTCACTTCGTCGTACAACTCGGATTCGGAGGGCTATATGAAGATATAGAATGAATCACCCCTAAGAGGATATCGTTGGACGAGCAAATTATCGATTCCGCACTCACCTTCCATTGACCCAACCTTCCACCTTTTGCACGCGCCTCTCGGAGGGCTGCTAGACCTTTGGCTGGTGCCATGGGGACACAAGATACTGGAAGTGAGTCGATAGGGGCAATTGGACAGCAGATGAGAATCAGAGACAGTGGTTCGAGTGTGTCGGTATCAATCTGCTTGGCTGGTATGATATGACCTGAGGAATGTAAATGAAATGAGTAGCTGATGGATGACAGTTGAATATCGTGAACATTGATTTGCTACGCGTCCAGTTGCAAGGGAAGTCCACGAAAAAGGCTGGATCGTGAAGACGCGTTCCCTTTGCACGTGGCAAGACCAGTATCACGTGATATAAGCTGCAGGGAGTGGAGGTGGGTGTTATGCCATGACGATTCTAGCGTCCTCGAGAGTGCAAGTGATGGCGAGGAAGAGCATCAGAGTAAGATATATACTGACTGTGTTATTCACAATCACACTACCCAGAGCATCGAAGGTAGCCAAACATCATAGCCATTCCATATCTCTCCATCTCTCTGTGAGACCATCAACATCATGTCTAACCCACTAGACGCACCCGAATCAGCCTCACCCCAATCATCTACTCCAGTCCCAGAGACTACCGATACAACCTCGCCTAACAAGCACCAGCAGCCTCTTGCCATCGAAGATGCTCCTCACGAGGAAGTTGCAGCTCAAAAGGACGAAGAGGAAATACAATCCTTAGATTTGGGAGAAGGAAATGTAATCAAGTTGGATAAATTAGGTCCCATGATCATTAATTCAGATGGGGTGAGTACATTCTACATCTAACACACAAATGATAAATCAGGAGGATCGATGTACTGACATAATGAAATGATGTGTAGACATTATCACGTATACAGAATTGGCAAGAGCTCCATCCTATAGAACAGGAACGCACAGTCAGGTTGTTGGTAAAAAAGAGGAATCTGGTCAGATTGCAGAAACTCGATGCTGAGAATAAAGCTGAAGGAGCAGAGGAGGAGGAAGATAAGTTGACTGCGTTGAAAGAAGGAGGGAAGGAATGATAGTTGGCCATACCCTGGTATTGATACCATAGACGAGATTCAAGGTTTACTACGGCTCATGTATAATTATGTATATACCATGTCAATTTATCAGAATACTATCTAGATAATGTATGTCTCGATACAACAAGCACTGCTACGACTGATTAACAACCCCTGAACAGTATATACCACTGCTGAGCTCTACATCAGGAGAATTGCATACTTTCTGGACTTCGACGTCCAGCATTCTTCGGTCATACAACAAGCAACATACTCTCTTCTGTTCATCTCATGCCATGTAGATCCCTCATCATATCAACGCTTCCCTAAGATACCTCCAGGACCATGTTCCTATATACCAGCATCACTATCAGCTGAAGGATACATGATGACGTCGCAGAATAGCACTCACCTTCGCATAACAATTCTTACAATACGGTAATCCATCTTTATCCGATACCTTTGAAGGATCCAACGTGGATTTACATGAAGTACAGCGTAAACATGCTTTATGCCATTTTGAGCCTATCGAGTAGACCTGATCGTAGTGCAAATAATGTCAGAGAGGTTCATCAGGACACACGCCGGTTGAGCCGACAGCGCCATGAAATACTCTTGCAGGGAAAGGAAGTAGACGTAAAGGAAAATGGCCGTATCCCATCCCCCATTTGTCCTCAGACAATCTCAAGAAAGAGAACCGACTCAGCCACTCACCTGCTCAGCAGCATAAACCCTCTTCCCACACCCTTTACACGCATCATCCCCCTCAACCCTCGTCCCCACCTTTGATCTCGGACTATCACCCCTCCTCAACAAACCCCTATCATCCAGGGCTTTCGAGCCACCAGCAAACGGGACGGATATCGGTCTAGCATCTCGGAAGTTCGGTCGGGTAATCGGAACATTGGGATCAGTGGGTGTAGCAGGTTCGGCAGGTGGCGGGGTAAGGTTCCTAGGTGGTGTGTAGAAATCTTTAGGTGTAGGGAGATTGGTCCGTGGTGATTGGGCGGAAGAGGGGAGTCTGTATGTTGGCGTAGATGGTGTGAGGGGAATTTGAGGACGGGCGGGGGAGGATGTAGGTGTTATATTAGGTAGGACATTGGCGTGACGTAGGTCTAAACGGTTCATAATGGACCGTCAGTTCTAATTCTGCAATGGCCGGACGCGATCGGTTGTAGTGTGAGGACTCAACTCACCTCGAGTACCGAATAGCTGGGTATGACATCTCGAGCAATACGGCTAATCTCAACATTTTGTTTTTTAGCTAACAGGAGAGAGAACTAAGAAGCGAGTAGCTGAGGAGAAGAGATACCCACCTGAGTATCGTGTTCGACCAAATTACCAGGATCCAACCTCTTCCCACACTGAGCGCATTTCAAACATATCTTATGGTATATCTGATTTTTTCAACAGCGTCTTGACTGATCAGTAATCTCTCTCTCAGGTGTGCGATTCTCCTTCGATTCTCACCCACCTTCCTATGTGGTCCCAGTACCTGCTCGGCATGATACACCGAAGTCCCACACGTCTCACACTTTGGTGCTCCTCCGAGGATCATCTTTCAAGTGAGCTATTGGCAAGATAGCTAGTGTCGGCTGATGAAAAGATGTCGGGCAGGATTGATCGAAAGAATCTATCCCAAGGTCTGTTCGCAGATAGGATCTTACGGTAGTGCTCTGGGATGTACTGAACCCAATTGATTGTAACCATGGATAGGATGGAAAATATGAGGTTGATATGATGTGAGTGACGCAATGTTTACACTCACCACATCCCTGGATCAACATGAAACGAACGCGCGACACGCAGCGCAGGGTATGATTATGAGGCAGTGTCTATATAGGGTGGCAAATTCAAGCCATCCTTGGCTTGACCCACCGAAACTCTTACTGTCCATATCGCCTTGCATACGATCTATATCTATGATGGATGTTGTCAAGGTGAATCTGCAAGTTGTAGATCAAGGAAGGACACCTCCCTGGCTCGATTCGATAAATATGTGACGCCGTGAATAGGGAACAAAGGATGGCACATCCTGTACAGGTGACGACCTCAGCCTGTTCTGTGCTATAGGATAACTATAAATTACTGACCTCACGACGACTAAGGTGGTGCTGTATATAGGAGGTAATGGAGAAGAAAGGATGGCCACACTGGAAGTTTGAGTGATATCATCTTTGTCGCCTGTCCTATTCAACAACCACAAGACTGCACAATGAATACGTCCCCTTGTCAAATAGACAAAACTCCCTATTCTCACTCTTCGCTCTATCACCCTTTCCATATCACTTTGTACCTGACCAAAGTCATGACTCTTCATCCCAAAATCCAATCCAAAACCTCTCTCAGCACCATCAACCCTCCAACTCTAGAGCTCACCACAGATTCTGTGATCCTCTACTGTCCAAAATCCCGAAGGGGTAAAAACCACTCTGGCACCATTTATCTCTCCCGATCAGACAAGCATCAATATCACCTATCATGTATCGCCAACGATATCTCCAAAGCCATGTCCTCGGCATATAATAGGCTGAAGATGGAAAGATCATGGTTTAGTGGGATCAAATCGCAGGATATCGATGAGGGATGTCAAAAAGACCTGGAGACCATTTTCCAAAATTCATTACATCAAGATTCGTATGGTCGATTCAATGAAAGAGGTATCAGTATATTCAAAATACCTAATGAACATTATGATTCATTGATAAGATTGAAAGAAGCTTTAAATCACGAAGATAGGAAAGGCATCGTGGTGATCCCCACTGAGACCAGCTCGGTATATCATCAAGGTAGCATGGCAAAGTATGGAATAGCTAGTTACAACACGATTACTCGTGAGAAAGACAGGATCTCGATGTTGAGAAGATTAAGTGAATATTCGAAATTCCTAGCAGAATCTACTAACCTCGACGATACGACTAGAAGCAAAGAGCGATCTAAGGGATTTGAGGATTGTGGGTATGTGTATCTCGATGATAGCGAGATTAAGATGTTTAGTGGTATCATGGAGGAGTTGCCTTCTTATGAATAGCTATTAAATTGAGTGTAACAGCAACCGCTAAAGATATACTAGCAAAGTCCGCACAAGAAAGGCGGTTGCAGAAAAGGAACTTAAGCGTACTACTGTAGCAGGCCTGAAGTGTAGCTGACACCGACGAGACAGCCACATGCTGTAATCTTCCGACATATGCAGATGTAACAACAAATAGTACCTAAAAGAACATTTTCAATATTTTTCATTTCTCATAATTCATCATATACAACAAATTTGAAAAATAAAAGACTGTTTTGGAATTCTCCCATACCACTTTACTCCATCAGGTTCTCAAATCGATACTTCATACTTCATACTTCTTATCGTATGACCTCACTTAGATCTGTTCACACTTTCTACATCGTTCCCCCTGATCCACCTCCAGCTCCACCACCAAACTTCTCACTGATCTTCAACGCTTCAGCAGCCTTCTTTAATTCCTTTTGTCGTTCTTCATAAGCGTCATAAGCATATACAATCTTCTTTTTCTGTTGGTATTTAATCGATTCTTCTAACGTTATATAATCTTCTTCAGAAGAATTATCTATTTCATTATCATTACTAGTACCATTAGGGTTTGGATTTTGTCCCTGATCTCTATTCTGTGTTCGAGGATCGGTCGGATTAGGTATGAACATGTCATTAGGGTCGAAATTATCTATCAATTCATCAAATGACATATCAGTTTAAATCTTATATTACATCGTTTCCATGTTCATTCCATAAGAATAACCACTCACTGTCTTCATCAACCACTGCTCGTCTTTTACCCAAAGCTTTTCTACTGGGTCTGACAGGCTTGGGAGGTAGATCATCCCCATCAATTTCCTTGTCATCAACTCCGTGATTGACTCCAGCGTGACTCTGATTTGATGAATCTCCCGTACCACTTCTGGATGGTGTATCGCCTGATCCATTTCGAGATGGCGTTGTACCAGTACCATTAGCCAGGTTCTGTAACGATTGATGAGAAGCATTGTTCCCCTTGGCGAAAGGATTAGGCAAAGGTCTTGGTCCACCCATTCTCAATCTGCCCATACCTAAAGGCGAATTCGTACGACTGGTAGGTACAGGCGATGAAGATAATTTTGGAGGATGAGGTAAAGGGTGAGGTTGTTGGTCAGGCGAAGGGGTACGTGATGATCTACCGTTCTCGTTATTCGCATTCCTGAATGGATTGTTGGATCCTGCGATAGGTGGTGCACCTGCTCCCTGTGATGGTGGCGGTGGCTGTAATGGCAGATCGTAATTCCTAGGCGAGGAAGTTACTTTAGGTGTACTATTCGAAGGAAGACGAACGTGCGGTACGGGCGATGGTGATCGAGATGATGATGCCTGAGGTTGATTAGAGGGTGGGAATAATCCAGATTGTTCATACATCGGTTGCTATATCAAGAGTATCAGCCAAATGACATTTGAGGCAACATCAAACATCAACTCAGCAACTTACATTACGATCCATCCTGGTCTCTTTCTTGCTTCTTTCCCTGACTTCTCGCATTTCTTTCTCTTCCCCAGCCAATTTCGTGAGATCATCATGCTGTTTCAATGCCTCACCAAGGGCACTATGCGCCTCGAGAAGTGATCCCAAAGCTTGTTCTTCAGGTGTGTCTTGTTTGGTATTGTCGACGTTCGGATTACCATCCAGAGTAAGGGAAGCATGTCGTTCACGTGATCGAGCGGCTTCAGCTTGAGCCCAATCCATTTGGTTTGTCAAAGACTCATGAGCGAGGAAGACCTTTCGGTAGAATTCCTGAGACAGAATGATCAGCTACAGCACACTGAGTCGTATCATGTTGAAGAATACTGCGCTCACCTCAATAACCGGTTTATGCTCCAACTCTTCCGGTTTAGTAAATACTAAAGCTTCACTCAAAACTCGCGCGCTTTCCTTGGCAGCAGTACATTCATCTATTAACCTCCTTAGATCTTCACCGTGACTTGGCAGATCAGCATACCGTGGCCCACCATAGTGACCCGGCGAGGCACCACGTTGAGGGAGCGCAGGAGGATAACCTTGGTTCGTCTGTTGTAAAGGAAGCTGCGAGAGAGACGGAGATGATGGTCGACGCGAGCCAGGGAAGGATTGAGGGTTACTGTAAGTTTGATTGTGTCGTTGAGCGTAAAAAGGCTCCGGAGAGAAGATGGGATGATCCACTGGAAGTGGGTTCCCCTGTGTGTCAAGAATTTGTGAACGATGAGCGGAATGCGTGAGCTTCAGGGTTGGGGATAGTGCACTTACGATTTCTGACTCTTGAGGTAATTTCACTTTCTTCCATAATTCACCTAAGCCCTCACAGCCTTTCTCTTGACCATAAGAGAACGTCAGATCTGACAGTATATCCGTGAGAAGTTTATAGGTAGGTTGAGATACGAGTGGTTTGGTAGCAGGTGCAAGTAAGATGGGTTCGAGGGCAGACAAGAATTTCTTGCTTGAAGCGTGCTCTACGAGAGGAGATCAATATACAGCCGTTTAGCTCAAACGAAAACAAGTAGGATATTGACATAACTCACGTCTAAAGCCTTTGCCTGAGACGTTCCTCATAAGATATAACCAGACTTTGGCCGCATTCCGCCTTTCTGCTTCGTTACCATGTTTGAATTCTTTTCGGATTGCTCGAGCAGCATCTTTGGTGATGCCTTCCACCCCTTCAGACTTGTGTATTCGATCACATACATCATAGATATTTGCTGGAGGGGGATCAGGCATAGAGCATAGCCAACCTGATTCGAGCAGAGGGGGATATTAGTCTTGTTGTGTCACATGAGATGCTCATGATTTGATCATACTCACGTATAGCTGAACCAGCATCATTAGGCTGTGGTATCTGATCCTTTTCCTTCTTCTTATCGCCTCCACCACCAAAATCCAAACCCAGTATCCTTCCTCTACTCGGTTGTTCCTCTTGTTCATGTCCATGTGAAGTTGAATGACCATGAGTGGAAGAAGGTTGACTTTCACTTTCGGTCTGATTCCTCCATCCATCGAAACTCTTCCTGGACTCCTCCATCAATGGTTTACCTTCTAGTACCTGATTATTATCTTTCTTATCTTTACCTTTACCCCAACCCATTCCTAAGAAACCACGTTTTCTCTCTTTCTGATTCGGTCCGTCCATCTGACTTCCCCTTCTCGATAGATTCACTGCATTTGGCATTGGTGTATCTTCTGTCCGCGGCACAAAATTATTCAACGAGTGGTCATTAGACGAGGGAGGTGCCGATGGCGGAGGAAAAGGTTGAGTATTTGATGCTGTATAAGGATGTGGGGAAGGGAACGAAGTGAGCTCAGGTGAAGGATAAGAATTTGCCAAAGGTGATCTAACACCTTGATTGTGTGGTTGAGGTTTCTGTAATTTGGATGACGGTTGATTAGAGGATGTGATAGGTTGATTCAAGATAGCGTTATTGTTCCCGTAAGGGTTGTTGTTGTTGTTAGTGGTGTGTTGTGTATATGTGGAGTTGGTGTTAATTGTATCATGATCGGACCGATTTGATAGGGAACCAGTGTTCGAAGCTATCGAATGACCCCTTTCCCTCCCTATAGCGGTATTTGGACTAATGATATCTCCCGCTTCACCGTAATGGGCTGTTGATAAGCTGGCTAAGCTGGATTGAGAATGACGAGCACTCCCTGTCGGAGGTGGGTAAGGCGGACGCATCGAAGGGGGTGTAGCGGGTCGAGCACCGGGCGGAAGATACAAAGCTGTGTGGGTAGATGCACTTGATGGAGATGCGTTGGATGAAGGTGGATTCGAACTTGCAAACGCTGCGTTGGGGATGGTCAAAGGTTCAGTCAAGGAGGAGTGGTAATTTGGATCATAACCTGTAGAAGGTGATGATGAAGGTAGAGACATGTTGGTGTTGGTAGGTGATACCACAGTCCACCCATCTGGTGAAGGAGCATTGGGCGATCCTACATATCCTTTTGAGTGCCTGTGCGGCTGTTGTTGATGCTGTTGACGTTGAGCAGATCTCATAGCTTGTTCTCTCTCTTGAATTTCCAGCAGACTAGGTACACCTGGGTTTGATCCGGCAGACGCTCCCCTGTCCTTTCCCTTCCTTCCACTGGGTACAGGTGCTGGAGGAGGTGGCAGCGACTGATTATTACCATTGTTCACATTGTACGTTTCTCTGCCTGCGTCTATGGGGAATGGAGTCACTTCCGGTTGATGTGAATGTCCGAATGGCCATCTGTGTTCATGATGATGCTGTGAAGATGATTTCAGATCTGAGCTGTGTTCGCTTGACGGGCCAACAAATCACAGCAAACTTACATTCGTAGGTGTGGATGTCCCTGATCCAGGTGCAGAGGATGTCGTGGGAGGCGGTAATGGGTCTACGACGGGCGACTTGCTCGTCCGGAAGAGTCTCTTCATGTCGATGGTTCGTTCATAGGTATCGCACAAGAATACACAAAGGCGAAAGGTTGGTTATAGAGGATGAATTGATTATTGATAATTGATAATTGACACTTGAAACAATTGCCGGTTGTTGACTGTAAGGATCTGGCTGGGGTAGAGCCGGGGTTCAGGTTGAAATCTAATCGACTGTGCGACGGTGGACAGTCTGGGCTGTTTCCCACTCTTGCTGTTCCACGCAGCTGCCGCTTTGAATGAGGGCTGAGCGATAGTATCGTGATGGGTCACTTACGACTGGTTACTACTGTCCACTAGGTTATGCTATGCTATGCTGCTATACTACTACTGAGTTGCTACTACACAGCCTCGGATCCCTCACAGTCGATCCGCTTCATCATATTCATCCCACGTGTCGCAACCACGTGGGACCAGCCGATAAGTGAACCTTGGTTGCTGGGAATATGACTCATAGTCCACGTCATGCTGCCTTATCATTCTAACCAAGCCATGCATAACAACGACCCTTCTACTCCAGTCAATCTCCTTTATCCCCTCCTTCTTCTTCTCTTCTTCTTCTCTATCATTCCATCGCATCTCCATAACATCATCTCCCTACAATCGACACCCAGCAACATGGCCGACGCTAACGATCTCTACAAAGACGACCTCTACGGCGGTAAGCTCCCTCCTTCTCCTCTTGTTCCGTTGATACAATCAGGCAGGCTGATGTGAGAATACGTTTACGTCTACGTTCGGGTGCATGTAGATTTGGATCTGGAAGACCTCGATGCCACTCAGCTCGAAGAACTAGTCGAACCTCCCGAACTTGATCCTGCTCCAGCCACAGCAGGTGGATCAAGCTCGTCAATCGCACAAGCTCAACCTTCTGTACCAGCAGTGGCCAATCAACCTTCAACAGGTGATTACAGTGGTGTACCCCAACAGCAACAACAACAAGGTGCTTTCGGGAATGAAGCCAACGCGGACCAAGCTGCTTTGGATAGGATAAGACCTAGTGATATGCCTGATGAGGGGTTAGTACATTTATACTCTTAAGTAGTCTCTCTGTTCTTCCTGTGTTTCTGTACTATCTCTAGTCATTCTTCATACCTGTCTGTTTCTGCTTTTCCGCATATGTTGTGTTGGAAAATAAGTCAGGAGTCACGGAGAAGATATAGTAGGAGTAAATAATAACAACGCGGGATGGCGAAAGCCCTTCAGTGGAGCGAATAGTCCCCGTGAAAGCTGTACTGGTCACTGGTATGAGCGAGGTAGATCGGAGTTGTATAAAACCAGGTCCCCTATAGTGGAGTATCTCCTCGCATATCTGATTCTATCTTCATTCAATCATATAAACTATCTAGTTGTTGGTTGGTCGGTCTCTAGAGTCGAATATATACTGATATCAATATATTGTTTTTGATATACCTATATCTTTCTATCTACCTTACATACAAACTGGTGATACTACTTAAAACCAACCGATTGTAATACCATAAAATCAAACGAATGTACCCGATATCAAATCGAACCAATCCAAAACCAACCGTATGGAAATACAATTAATGGCATCTTAATTGATGTTGATGTCGATGGTAATTTTTGATAATACCGAACGATGGTGATCTATGTCAATCCGACGATTTTCTCCACTTGCTTTTTCCCTTCTCTTGTTTTGTCATCTCTCCCTCATATCGCGATCGTTCCCCCCTCTCCTCTTTTCCCATCTCACATTTTCCTTCGCCATATCGTGTCTCTACTTATTCATTAACACAAATCTCAATGAAAAATTTGGCCCATGTCATGACAAAACAGCAAGATGTTCATCGGTGGATTGAACTGGGAAACAACAGATGGTGAGTACCCACGTCACGAAGACATACGAGCCAATGAGCCATATTGGCAGGAAAGACACACATGGGTTCGACTTGGATCGCCATTGTCTTCGGCGCCAATGATATGATATGAGTTAGAAAGCTAATAAAACCGCCTCTCTAACTTCGTAGACGGTCTTAAAGCTTACATGGCTCAATTCGGTGAAATCGAAGCATGTACAATCATGAGAGATCTAACAGGTCGATCAAGAGGATTCGCATTTTTGACTTACAAAAGTTCGGAAAGTGTAAATAAGGTTTTGGATAAGACTCATACATTAGATGGTAAACAGGTGAGTAAGAGTCCTCACTCCCCATTTATCACAATGTTACATGCGAGATGTCTATACCATACTGATCTGATCAACTCGTGGCTGATTGTGCAATATAATGTCATACAGATTGATCCAAAACGAGCGATCCCTCGAGCAGAACACGAACGGACTGCCAAAGTATTCGTAGGAGGTTTGGCTCCGAGCGTAACTGGCGAATCTCTCAGAACATTCTTAACTCAATTCGGACCCGTTATGGATGCCACGGTGATGTTCGATAAGGAAACTACCAGATCTAAAGGGTTCGCATTTGCTACGTTCGCGGATGAAGAGAGTGTACAGAGAGCTATGGATAGTAGTGGGATTGAATTGGAGGGTAAAGCTGTAAGTTGGACTTTCTTATTAAAGTCAAAATCGCCATGTAGAAGAAGGAGGCAGATGAAACAAATTTACGTTGTGCTAATCCACCTTTCATACCATCGTATAGATCGAAATCAAAAGAGCTCAACCTAGAGGGGCAGGTACTCAACCTGGTAAATTCACTTCAGGACCATCTGGTGGACATAATCGATATGGAGGAGGTAACAACAACAATCAGTTCAATAATGGTGGTGGTATGAATATGGGTATGGGTGGAATGGGTATGGGTATGGGAGGTTTTAACAATAATGTTGGAGGAGGTGGATTCGATCCGAATGCTATGGCTATGATGTATCAAAATATGATGAAGAATAATGGTATGGGTGAGTTCGGAGTCATCCCATTTTGAATTGACTGTACAATAAACTGATAGTCTACAATTACATGACACTATGGCATAGGCTCAATGATGGGTGGATTCGACCCTTCATCAATGGCAATGATGTATCAAAACATGATGAAATCCATGTCATCCGCCAACCCTGGCGGAGCAGTTGGTGGAGGGCAGGGTAACGTACCGGCCATTAACCCAAATATGGCGATGAGGAATCCAATGATGGGTATGGGTATGGGAGGAATGGGTATGGGTGGTATGGGAATGGGTAATATGGGTATGGGTATGGGAATGGGTGGGATGGGAATGAATAATATGGGTGGTAATAGGGTGAGCAAAATTTTCTTAATCGATTCATGAGAATAGACTATCGGATATCTGTTAGTGTACAAAATAGATCGCTGATACATTGCTTTGTAAATGACTTCTAGATGATGAACCAACCCCAACAGCAAGGAGGCTCAATCCGACCTGTCCCTAATGCACCTCGCGGTCCAGCAGCTATGCGATCAGGACCATCGGGAGGAACAACCCCTCAATCAGGTCCAGGTGGGGCTGGCAATGGCGCACCGACTGGTCCAGGTGCTCAGAGATATTCAACTCAAGGTTCAGCAAGAGCTAAACCTTACTAGGGAATAGGGAATAGGCATTTTGCTTATGAACACAAGCATATATCATATAAAACAATCTATTATATGTATTCATGTAAAAATCAGAACCAATAAATCAATATTTCCATGTAACTCATATCTCATGTACAGTGTATCAAAGCATGGTGCATACTCGTAGAGTAATAACAACATAACGTAGCCATGACACACATACGGCTTAGTCTGGCATCTTCTAATCAGTGAATACCTGCCATCCAGTATCGGTGCAGTATACTTGCAGTAGGTCACCGCATTGCTTTTCAGAGTGAGCCATGTAATAGGTGAATTCGATGCAAGCAGGAAATATACTATCCATCACATCCGAAAGTGGTATATGCAAAAAGGGGCTATAAATACATACAAATAGAAGCAAAATCTGAAATCCCCAACAAGGTCTATCGTCTATCAGTCTTTCCTCCTTTTCTCTTACCAGCCAACATCCATTTAGGTCTGGTTATAGGAACGTGTCTATCTGATTCAGAAGCTTTGGCCAATCTATTTGGTAATCTCTGTGCGAAATCTCTCAATTCGTTGGCTTTGTCAGATTGGCCTATCGTAGCCAAACCGGCCATCTGTCTATTCGATCGAGGAGCACGTGAAACGGCCATTCCACTCTTCGTTCTGATTGGTTTACCTTTCGATGGTCTACTTGAATCTTCAACTTCACCATCCATATCAACGTCCATATCACCTTCGGCTTCCGCGGCGGCATCGCGAGCCTCAGCAGCTTCCCAAGCTTCTTTCTTCTTCTCCATCAATCGCGCAGCACGTTTCTCAAGTACCAAAGGATCATGTCCTGACTTCCTCATACCACTTGTGAATTCTGATAAAGTGACGTGCTTCTTCTTTCTTGGGATGATAGGTCGGTTTTGTAAGTGATTCTTCTCCTGGGATATCTTCTTGATGGAAGCTTTCTTCTTCTCAATTTGTGAGGCAGCATCTCGGAATTCTTCTTCGTCAGAGTCGAGCTGAGGTATCATACATGATCAGTATTTGCTAATGACCAACTGCAGATATGTATGAAAATATGAGCTGTGGTAAGAAAGTACCACTCACCATCTCAGACTCATCGGAATCATAGAATCCTTGAGCTTCCAATGCCTCTTCTTCCCTTTCCAAGGCATCCAATTTCTCGGCGATATCAGGATCGATAAAGTCTGCGACATTCTTTCCATTGAGGAATTCAGGGATCTTATCATATTTCCATGAATCGTCGGCAAGGATGTAATCCTCTATCATACGCGGTACAGCCCTAAGATCAGCAGGATTCTACATGAGATGGTAAACGAGTAGATGAATCACTCACTCTTGGTATCAGCAGAGTAGATACCCATACCGGACAATTCCATCTCTTGCTCTTCGTCTCTCTGTAATTTCCTTCTGTTAGGATCTTCTTTATCATATTTGACTTTATGCTTGACCGAATCAGGGATGAATGGTTTCCTCTCCACATCATCTCTCTTCTGGGGTACCGCAACGTGTATCTTATTGGCGACCATCTCGATTCTGTTTCCCTTGAGTTTCTGTTCGACCCTGTGAGCTAACAAAGCATCGCATGCGACGTTCCTAACATCCATTACACCTTCTTCCGAATATGTCGAGGCTTCAACGACAGTGACCGATTTGTCAGATAAGATGGTATCAACGAAAGCACGGTTCTCTGGGGAAAGATCGGCAAGTCTGACGATATCGATCTTGTTGATCACGAGGATGGTGGGTTTGTTGGTGAAAAGAGGTTTGATGGAATGGAAGAGCTTGCACTATGAGTTAGGTAGGATTATTAGTGGGATAGCAAGGTTTACGACAGCACTTCAACTTACCTGAGCTTCGATCGTATATCCACACTGTTCACTCAAATCCATAAAGTACAAGACGGCACTTCTTAAATGAGCCAAAGCGGTGATAGATTGCATTTCGATGGTGTTCATTTCCTCCAATGGGTGATCAAGCACACCAGGGGTATCGATGACTTGCCATCTGAGGTATTTGTAATCCATGTGACCGACGAAAAGAGATTTAGTGGTGAAGGCATACTAACCAACCATAATTTACGATTAGCAACATCGATCGAACTGAAGATGTCCTATATACGTACCGGTTGAACATCAACGTCCGCTCTAGTAATCTTATTCACGAAACTACTCTTTCCTACGTTTGGGTAACCACAGATAAGTAAAGTTCTAGTATTAGGGTCGATAGCGGGCAATCTCGAGATATGTTGTCTGACTTGTTCGAGATATGCTAAAGGATCTTTCTGTCTTCTCATGATCGTTGCCATACGACCCAAAGCAGCCTTCTTCAACTGTTTACATCTGTATAACGAATCACCGAATTTGAGTAGTCGAGTGTAATCTTTGGATACTTGAGAGATCAAGTGTCTAGCAGTGTTGATTTGACCTAAAGCAAGTTTGTAGTGGTTCTTGTCGTATAAAACGTTCAAGAGAGAAGATAAGAAGGGATGTAAGTTCTGTAGGAAGACGCACAAGATTAGTCACTGACACAAGTAAACTTGAACAAGGGAGAAATTGGGCGCTTGATGCTTACATCGAGAACGGGGAATTCAGAGATGATCTTGCCTAATTTCTCATCGAAGGTGTCTTGGGTGAATTTGACCTTTCGCATGTAGACTGTAGAAAATGTTAGCATAAGGTTATATCTGACAGTGGGAACAGGTAGCTCACAATTCCTGATACGAGAAATTTTGAACTGAAACGAAGAAGTCAGTATAAACCGATGGTGTGGTACAGTAATTCTGCGTTATATCTGGCTCACATTCTTATGGATAACTGAGGAAAATCACATTATTAGCTGAAGATCTACAAGAACGAGAACACTTCAGCTCACCGGTAGGAGTCTTTCTCATAGTAGCATTGAGCACAATGTCTATGAAGTCCGACGAGGTCGGGACGGGGGCGATCCGTTGCAAACCAGCTACGGACGACATTTTGGGAGGTGTATTTCTGATGGTGGCGAGGGAGAAGGGAGAAAAGGGTATATCTTGTCGATGAGTTCCGACAAGCGAGCGAAGGTAGCCTTGCGAGGAGTATGAAGGAGGACCGAAGCTGTCTATCGATCTACCAAAGCGAGAATGTCAAAGTAAGGCTGAGTGGTGAGTGTAGATTGAAGCTGCTCTACCAGGTTGTGACTGAACTGATCAGAGTGGACCGGTTAAATTTTCAAAATTATCGATCATCTAGAAAAACAAAAATATCCACCCTCCCAAGGGATGGAATGATGTGGCATAACGGGGCCAGATTGGGTTCTGATACTGCCGGTCGCGTGCTTGAGCTTGGTGGATGGATGATCGGTGAATGTCGGAGATGAAATGTGTGAGCGTGAGTGTGGCAGTGCGTGGATACATTACGAGTAGTAGCAGGTTGGAAACGAGCACAACGCGGAGACCCTAACAGCGTACATGCGGCAGTAGGAAAGACGAAGAACAGAGAACATCGCTAAACCATCCATCATCACCTCACCAGGAGCACTATCTCATTCCATCCACATCACATCCGTGTAACAGGTGAACAAAAAAAAACAAACACCATCATTCACAATTGATTTAGCTCCTTGACATTCTTGTCCTTGTTTCAAGGTTCATATCAGATCAGATCAACTACTGTTTCGGACAAGACTCCATCTTCTCTTTTTGTTTCGACAACTGTTCAATCCAACAAGTTCTATAAAGGTCGATCAGTCAACCCTCATCTCATCCCTCTCTCATCCCTATCCCACATATCCACAATGGCATCAGTCGATCAACTGGCTGGCAAGTACTCGTCACAGCTTGCTCAGCTTCAAGCAATCTTCCCCACATGGGATGAAAGTGATTTAGCATTCACTTTGCAAGATACGAAAGGAAATGTCGAAGAAGCCGCTTTAAGCATCACAGAAGGTATTCATCACTTTTTTCCACAACAATCATCAAATAGGTTACTTACCATCTGACTTTGTTTGGACAGGCCGTGCATCGCAATTCACTTCAGCTTCAAAGAAGAAGCCAGCCAAGTCAAAGGAAACTCACCAAAAAGGTCATTCAAACAGGAACGCCGATACAGGTGGTTGGGAGAATGTGAACGGTGAAGGATTCGCTTCGAGGGGTGATAGACCAACCAGGGGTGCACGTGGTGGTGCAAGAGGTGGTAGAGGTGGACGTGGAGGAGGTTAGTACGACTTTTCTTTTTTGGCATGTCACGCTGTACTGACGCTTTGCATTGCAGAACCATTCAGAGGTGGACGTGGTGGACGAGGTGGATTCAGAGGAGGAAGAGGTGGACTAAGCAATGTAAACGGACACTCAAAAACCACCACATCCGATGAATTCCCTACCACAACTGCTACAACCACAGAAGGATGGGCCAACCAAGTTCAACAAGCTACTTCGGCCGAGGATCAAGAAGCTGAAAATGCCGCTATCGCTGATACAAGCAAAGGTGAGGATTTCTCAGCATCTGGTGGATGGGGTGATGCGCCCGCACCAAAGGAATTAGAAAAAGCTGCTAAAGCTGGTGGTACCGGTTGGCAAAAAGACATCGAGAAGCCAGTACAGGTCGCTGGTTCTTCCGTTCCTCCTGCTGCTAAGCCTAAGTTAACTTGGGCTCAGATCGCCAAGTGAGTCTGAAAAGCTTTGCGACTGATTGTCATTACTGACGGCTTTCTCTAGACCCGTCGAGAAACCAAAACCTGCTCCTCCACCTCCTGCACCAGTCGTACCAGAACCTATCCCAGAACCAGAAGCTGAACCCACCATAACTTCCGATGAACCTGTTGCTCAAGATGAAGGACACGTCGCACCCGAAGCTCTAGAAGAAACACCTGCTGAAGAAGTTGAGGCTTTGGGAGACGCACCTGCACCTGAAGAAGTAGAAGAAGCTGCCGCTGCTATAGAGGAAGCACCCGCTGCCGAAGAACCATTCACCGCTAAACCTGCTGAGGATCTCCTACCTGAAGAGACTGTTCCCGCTCAAGCTGAAGCTTCCACCGATGCTTGGGAATCTGACCCCGCTATCGCTGGTTCCGGCGCTCAGCCTGAATGGGCGAAGACCGACACTCAACCGGCTGTCGCTCCCGAACCAGTCACCACCTACCAAGGTCCACCAGGGTTCAACAGCGTTGTATCCAAGGCTGCCCCAGGAGTTCAAGCTGCTCAACAGCCAAGATCCAGCTCGCGAGCTGCCCAAAGATACAAAGATGCCGAGGGTCAAGGTGTCGTACTCCCTCCTACTGCTGGTTCCGGTCTCGCTGGTATGGAAATGCAATTCGGTTCCCTCAGTTTCGGTGGTATAAATGGTGACGGTGTGGATTCACCTGTTCCTGCTGCTGAGCCAGCTAAGCAAGAGACTCCCGCTCAAGCTGCCCCCGCCCCTGCGCCAGTTGCCGCATCTCCTGTCAGATCTACTCAACCCTCAGCCCCAGCTCAACAGCAAGCGGCTCCTGCTCCTTCTGCCCCTTCTGCCCCTTCTGCCCCATTCTACTCTCAACCATCCTCTCAACCCGCTCAGACTCAAACCCAACCCCAAGCCCAACAGCCATCTTACACCTCTCCCCACCAGACTCTCCAACAACAGATGCAAACTTACCAATATCTTCAACAACAACAAGCTCCTGCCCATTCGCAATCCCAAGATCAAGGTCTTCACCCCTCTCACCAAGCCAACCAATATTACAGACAACAGGATTTCTACAATCCAATCGGCTCTCAAGCTCAACAACAGACCAACGAACCTCAAGGTCAACAAGGTCAGGCTCAACAATCCGCCCAACAAGCCCAGCAGCCCACCTCAAGTCCTTACGATACACCGTTCGGTACTTTTGGTCAACAATCCCATTTGTTCGGTCAACCAGCTCAACAACAGACCCAACACACCCAGTCCAACGACCCATACGGTGCTTCTCACAGAGTTAGTGTTAGCTATTGTTGCTGTCTGTTCTATCAGAAGATGTAATGCTGATCATATTTTTCGCTACATAGGCTTACGATTCATACTCTGCTAGTGGTTACCCCCGACCTCCTGTTGACGAGCCTAAACCTGCTGCTCCTGCTCCCTCTCATACTCCTTCTGCTCCCAGTCAACCTCCTCACCAACAAAGCGGATACTACTCTCAAATGGGTAACATGGGTTACTACCAACAAGGTCCTTACAACCCATACTACCAATGTAAGTGACGTTCGCGTAAGCATACTTTAATCGTCTGATTGCTGATTGATCTGAATCAAATGAATAGACGGTCAAGCTCCTCAAGCTGGTTTCCAACAATATTATCCATTGGCTCAACGAAACTTGTATGGTCAACCTGCACCTCAAGCTCCCCCTGCTCCTATTCAAGGTAACAAGCCTCAACCTCCCTCGAGCCACTCGCCATACGGTGGACCACCATCTTACCCTTCCTCGGCGGCCTACGATGATCAATCATTTGGAGGTGGTTTAGGTAGATATGGAGATAGCAAGGTCCAACAACAGAACACCCCTGGCTCTCAAGGACAAGCTCAGGGACAAGGGCAAAACACCTTAGCGCCTGGATCATATAATTCTCAACAAAGTGGTTTACACAATTTCCTCGGATCTTCCACTTCTACCGCTTCTACCACTGGCGCCGGAGCTGGTGCTGGTGCTGGATCGGCTGGATCAGCCAGACCTCAAGCTACTACACCCGACGATGGATTCAAATCCCAATCTCAACAAGGTGCTGGAGCTAGAAACCCCATCCAACAAACTAATACCAACCCTCAAGCGGCTGCTCAACAAGGTTTCAACTCTTATCCATATGGTAATAACGCTGGAGCAGGAGGATATGGCGCTCAAGATTGGAGCCATTATGGTGCTGCGGGACACTACGGTTCGAGAAATGGTTATCAACATTGGCAACAATAGGTGGTTGTCAATGGAGATAATCAACCAATTATCGAGATCAATGAGATAACAATCATAAACACACCAATCCAATAATCACTTCTCTCTGAAATTCCTTCTCTTTACTTCATTTCTTCATTTCTTGTCTTTCTGTCCAACGTGGAAAATACTGATTGACCAAAAAGGATAAATTATCATCGTTTATCAATCATCAATATTACAAATAGCAAATCGTATAAATTAGGTTTTTCAATTTATCGATCATTGATCAAAACAAAGTCAAAGAATTATATATGTATATATGTATTTTCTCTTTCTTTTCACATTTATGGAAACATGATGCATGATCTATTTCTTGAACTACTAGTAACAATTCATGACAATATCATCCACTCGGCGATTGATGTGCATCTTTCACTCTTTTCGTTATTGTACTGTAACGAGCTGGAACTACCCTCTTCAGCGTTTCGCGCTGACCTTCGACGACATTCACCCCGCTCAGCATTGAACAAAAGACGGACGACCACGCCATCCTTCCCATGAAAGGGGAAGCAGATCCCGCCTGAAGGCAGTGTTGCTGTATGAGTTCGAGTCCCAGGGGACTTATATAAAGAAGTACTGTACTGCAATCCTGATCTATCATCGTCCTTCTAATTCAACTCTGCCATTCAGTTCATACAGTAATCGTACTTGTACTTACAGTATTTGAACAAACTTTCCACGGCATGTCTGCAACTTCTTCTGCAAACGGTCAACCATACCACAAATCGTACGTTCTGTACTCCACATCAGGCCGAACACCATGGTCCAACCCATCAACCCAAACCTCAATCTATCGAGGGTCCGCCAAAGGCCAACCCGAAGCTTGGATAAGCTACATCAAAGCTGCTCATGAGGCGAACCCTGATCCAACAGGTTTGAGTTCAAGTAGCTGGATCCAAACCAGTCAAGGGGTTATGGATTCCGCTAAAGATACGATGGATTGCCTACGATACGATGCCGATGAGGAAGATACAGCATTCGTACCCGTTAGTCAATCAGTTTTAGACGAATATAACCGATTGGTTGACCATGTCGATTTCACCCCTGGTTGTGTTGGGTCAATCCTTTGTTTCCATGATGGTTCAACCAGAGGATACGTTAAACCTGATGACAACGCAAGTACTTTAGAGGAAAATGCCAATAGAGTTCGATGGGCCATGCAAGAAAACAGCTCAGACCAAGGTATCGTCGCTTGGAATGTCAAAGATCGGGGTATGATGGATTTACCTTTCTTGATTTAGGTTAACTATGAAAATCATCGGTGCTTCACTATTGCAGTGACCCTTCATTCATATTCTGCTATACATCTATTTGTGGATGCATGAGCTTGATGGGGTATGAGAATGTGTTGCCACCTTGAGATGTGAGCCAAATGTGGCTGGATTCATTCCAACGTTCGTTCAGCCTGCCCTACAGGGGACTTCCAATTGCATTAGTACGATATGCCAGTCCCCTCGAGTCAGTGTTCAGCTACTAAATTATCTCTAAGCATCCTTCGAATCGACCTGGAACCTGTACGAGTACTCAAAGGATCCAACACCCATACAGGTTTTTGTCATTGTGGCGCTGTGCATGAAAGAAAGGGCATGAACGGATCGTACTCTTCGATGTACTGTACTGTCCTTATTGTGGCGAGTGAGCGTCATTTTCCTATCATACCCATATATACCCAGAGTCCTTACCAGATCACTTTTCATCCACTCTAAGCCCCTTCTCAACTCAACGCAACCTTCCACATAAGACAGTAGTGCACCACGGAAGCTGATCCTCCTGCCATCATGACCCCTTCCAGCTGGGGTAATGTAGATCTGATCAGCGAGATCTTCAAACCCACACCTTCCGATGGTTCTGGTCCTGAGGAAAGTTCAGTGATCCTATATTGTCCCAAATCAAGGAACGGCACAAATCACTCAGAGACTTTTTCATTAGTTCGATCCGACGGACCGGGAGGATTAGTCTCAGCTGTTACGGAAGGACTTAAGAAAGCGATGGAATCGGCTTATACCAAACTTAAACAGGAGAAAATGTGGTATGATTCCGTCCAATCTGAAGATATAGCTAAACATGTTGACTTGGAACTCAATTCGATATTGCAAACTTCTCTGATTCAGTATCCATATAGCTGTTTCGGGAACGGTACGATCAGTGTTCAAAGAGTATCAAGCGATAATTATGATTCACTAATGAAGATCAAAAAATCTTTATATCCAAAGGGTAGGAAAGGAGTTTTGGTCATTCCTCGAAAATCCCATTCTACAATCAATAAAGAAATTACAGATGGAGGCAGATTAACCGAGTTGGGTATAACGAATCCAAGTTATATGAAAGATAAGGAAGATCGAGAGATGGCGCTGAAGGGGTTGAGCAAATATGCTAATAGTACTGAACAATCTATCAAGGGTTGGCCCTTACGTGCGATATACCCTTTAGATGAGAGGTTGAGCAAGAAATTAAGGGAATATGAAGATTATGGGTATGTAGTGCTGGATGAGGATGAGATAAAGACTTTCAGGTCAATAATGGATGAATTGCCTTCTATCTCTGGTAGACCTATCAAAGTAAGTCGGACTCTGTCCTTGTCAAGATCTCGACGCAGCGCTGAAGCTGATCTGTCTTTGACCCTCTATCTAGTCATACAATACTCATGTCTCAGAAGTCACAGATTCCAATGCCACAGAGATACCAGATGCTTCGAATTGCGAACCCTCGGCTGAAGAAGACATGGTAATTACCAATGATGAGGATGATGAAGTGAGTCATTCTTCTGAATTTCTATTCTTTTTCCTAAAGCTTGACGCTTCTATGCCCCTTTCGGTCATATTATAGCGATACCGCTACGAGACACCATTCGTACCCCGCAATGCACGAGCCGACGATATAACCCACGCACTTGAGTCTTATAGCACTCTGATCTCTGGGAGCGCTGATTCTTGTCAATGAAGCGAAAAAGTGTAGATATGTGTACGACCATCCCTTGAGGGTCACATATAACCGGAGCTTGATTATGGGTCAGATGCATGTTCATATGTCTCCAGGACACAGTATCACCAATTATCATCCCCGTGTCTGGTCGATGATGTAAAGTACATAATTGTGACAGTGCCTATATACTGCACTGCACCGCAGTGAGAAAAGAAGAGTGTGGAGACGCTAAATTCTGTGCCACATAGCGACAAGTACACATCATGTACGGTACATATCGGAGTAGGCAGAACATCCTCATCCTTTGATTCATTCGACTTGAACGCAGGCCTTTTTGAACATGCTGCGCAGAAATGACGTTTGGTACTCGAGGATCCATGCTCCCCTTCGAGCCCTTTCGACAGAATGAAAACCAAAGTACAATAAGTCCTCAGAACGATGTTCAGCCTACTGTAGTCGATACTTGGTCATGCATGGAAAGAGGGGACCCTGAAGGTGAGGAAAGACCGCTGGCATGATGCAAAACAAGGGATGTACAGTACGGTCATTACCTTCTAGTGCGATTTCCTAACATATTGACTGGTTGGATTTCACGCAAAGTACACAAGCCAGCCTACGACTGGAAGCTTCTCACTCGTGACATCCTTCATATGAGAAGATTCTGTACCTTAAGATGATCGTCAACTTCTCCAATCTATCGCATTGACTAGTGTTTCTATCTTACTTCTGTTCTGTTCAGACTGCTCAAAAAGGGTAATCATATACTCGCGATTTCGATTGGTTCACGATTGTCCGCTTATCTGATTAATCAAAGTGCACAGTGTACACAGTTCCCCACACCAGAAGAGTATGTCGATATCAACCGAGCCTGACACTACACAGGATCAGGAACCCATACCTAGCTATCATGAAGTTTCTGAAGATCCCACACCAGTCTATAAATTTGGCGGAGACGATGATATACCTACCACGGTGTATTTCCACCCTCGTCCATTAGATTTCAACCTTCAATACAATATGGAACCGCGCTTACCTCTAAGTAGAATATGCGATACGGTCATTCATAGTGGTACATATCAAGATTGGAAGGAGAGTGAAATTTCAATACAATATTATACCGACCAATCGATGAGGCTTTTATATAACTCTTTAGTAGGTCATTATGAGGATTACAAGGCTTATAGAAGAGACAGAAATGATTATGAAAAGTCGATTGAGAATGTTACTGATCGATGGAGAAATAGGGATTACACGGGTCAGCCTTGTAGACTGATATCAGTGGATGGGCAAACAATGAAGGATTTGAAGTCTATTCAGAAAAAGGTGAATAAAGAGCGAAGTAGAGGATGTTTGAACTATTCTATTGGGGATCCTAAGGAGACCAATGCCAGTTTTGAGTTGATGCCTCTTATCAGACGATGGTCAAGTAATATCAGTATGCAAGATGACGAGCAAGGCGGGTCAACAGCGCAAGCTCAGAGTCAGGTTTCGGAAGAGAGTGGCAAAACCTCCGCGTCAATCAGATTCTACATTAATTATTCAAGCGATCTCTCAATTGTTCAGAAGGACCGAGATGACTTAGAACGCCTGGCTGGCAGTCTGGGCAAACTCACTTTCGCATCTGATAAGCAAGATATGGAGTTGATGGCTAAGTCTAGAGGGTTCTCGATCCATAAGGTTTCGAAGGAAGTCCTGGATGGGTTGGTTTCTTGTGAGAGCGAGACACGAAGTAAGGAGTAAGAGTGGCGGAGAGCGTGAAGGTACAATGGCAGGGATGTTGTTTGCGTTATACTTGTTTGTTGAACTCATCAAAGGTGATGTGGTCTATTGTCTGGACACAAATATCATTTCGAGTACATACAACCGAGATGAACGAAGACCGAATGAAATACATAATGCAGTGTTCTCAGAACATGATCTCATGAGAGTCCGATCATACAAAGTTCTGCTTTCGCCCCTGATCTACCGGAACACGTTCTTTTCTCCTTTGTCTGAAAGGAACGATGAGAACGGACAGGGAAATTTTGAAGTCCTTCACATTGCAGTAGACTCGGTCCATATGATACTTCCTAAACCATGTGCTCGGTGACCGATCAGCTGGCAGTGCAATCAGCTCAAATTGCAAAATCTACAATCTCGAGGGTATATATTGCCGGAGTGTAGGACATCGCCAAGACATAGCACGGTATTTGAATTGTTCCTTTTTCCAATTCCATTCCAGCAATCCTCTTCTTCATGTGCTACTGAATACTTCTTTGCTTCCTAACTCAGATCACTCGTGATGATCTCGACAAGAAGTCTGATACAGTTCTTCGGCTTCTGCTTCTCCGAACACTATTCTATATAAGTTCAGACTCGATCATCCAGCGGGGTCGGACTTGCATATATGTCATGTCGCTCCTATATGGCAGTGTACTGTAGTACAAATACTGCCTCACTTCTAACTTCAACCTTATCCTTTCGAAACTCCAATTACCATTCCTCCATCATCATCATTCACAACAAGGAAGAGTTTGATCCCACCACACATATAAAAAGAAACATACATCAATACGATGTACCCCGAACAATCCATTCGACTTCGAAGAAGGGGATCAACATCTTTCGATCCCTCACCTCAAGATATCGATACGATAACTGCCAATTATTGCGCACCAAGTTATGAAGATACCACTTCACCTCAATCAGACTCTGTATCCCCTCATCTCGGTAGATCCCAACTGCCTTGGACAGGGCAGGGTCAGGAACAGGTAGACCGCATTATATATATTTCTCACCTCATTTCCCATCTGATAACAGTTGGATGGCGAGACGTGGACCTGGTCTTCCTCCTAGTGGCGTTATCGATCATACCGTACATTATGGTGATGGTACTCCCAATCATCAAAGGATGAATACATTTGTATGTTCCATCGAGAACGGCTTGAGACAATATCTAGAAGACCTAAGATCCAGTGCCTATCTATCCAGAGATAGATGGGGTGATGCCTCGGAGCGACATTCCAACGCGACTATGTTAATTGAATTAACGCCTAAAATCCAAAATGAGATGAACCAATACGCTCAGACGGTAGCGGACGCTTCTGCCGATTCTTTCTTTCTGGATTGTAGGGGTCTTGCAGTCTCGCCGAACACTTTAGAACGATTAACGAAATCAGAGATACGTGTAGGAACGACGGGACGAGTGGATGTTTGGTTTATTCCAATGCGATCAAGACGAGACGATCATCCAGGGGATCCATCTTCTCTGGTTGGACGTCGTCCAACGCTGAGGAGAAGAAAGGGGCGATGAGGTCTTATATTGATCATTCAAGACTGGTTGATACTCAAGCTACGTGCGAGTCCTTAAGACAAGTGGCAGAGAAGTTGGAAGAATTGAGCGAATCTACGACGATCAGGTCCAGGGATATTCATGGAGCTCTCAAGGGCTTTGGGATACCTCGAGGTATTTCGACGTATACGGTGGATCAGATTGTATTGGATGAGTTAAGCTCGTGCGATCCTGTCGTGTTGACCTATAGCGTCGATTCGGGCGTCTTCACGAGAAGACCTACCTATTAGTAGTATCGTGATCTAGAGTGTCATGTCAGTATGTGAGAGATATCCCTTGGGTCGAAGACAGAGAACAGAGTGCCTCTCGCAGTCCGCTGAGATATGTATAAAATGCAGGGTCTTGCATGTCCCCAAAGATGTTACTGATCTATCTCTATATACCCTCTCGACTCAGTCTCATTACCCAAATCCAAAGTCCCACCTACCACTTCACCTATAAATTGCCTATATCCATCTTCATCCTCACTTTCCAATATCGCCGAATGGATGATATTGATCGATATCATATCCTCCTCGTGGTCGCCTTGAGAGTCGCTGCTCTTCTTCGCTCTCGGGATTGTCGGTATCTGTTTCTGAGGAATTGAGTGACCATCGGATATGGCGGAGTCCGAGTCGAAAGAAAGTGATTGTAAGAAATTGTGACGAGATGGTAGGATGATTTTCCGATTACTTCTGACATCCGATCCCGAATACTCTCTTGATGAATAGGATGTTGAAGGTGTATCGATAATGTCTTCTTCGCTTCCTGTCGAATAGGCAGACGAAGACGACGACGAAGTGGACGATCTCGATATCAATTCGGGGGTTTTCATTTCCCTTCGTGAATGTTTCCAATTTACCAACTGAGATTCCAAACATAATTTTCGTTCCTGCTCTCGCTCTTCAGATCTAGTGGTAGATGAACAATCCCTTCTCTGTTTCTCCCACCACTTTTTCAAAGTCCTTATATCCCTCCTCGTGAGGTGATCGATCCCCACCACTTTTATCTCCCTCAGCCCCGTCGGTATCAACCTTCCAGTTTGGTCAGGGGCAGGGTCTTGATGTATCACTTTCATGTCAAAGAGGGATTGAAAAGGGATTTGATCCAATCTTGCTAAATCGAGTTTCTCCAGACTAGTCGGTAAATCCCTTAAAAATCCTGATATCGTTTCGACAGACAAAGAGGTACATGAAGATAAGGATATATACCTAAGATTGGTAAAGCAGCTCGAAGAGGGTAGAGGTAATGAATGAATATTGGTAAATCCCATATCTAATTCTTTCAAATTACCAAATTTCTCCCAAGCCAACAGTTCTATCCATTTATCACCGGATAGTGAACTCCCCCTCAAATCCAATTTCTCAATATTGCTCGATAGACTTTCCAAGATTGGATCTAATTCTTCTATTGGAAGGTAGGATGATGAAAATGGGATATTGAGGATTCGCAATCGATCGAATTTGACATGTCTCATTATCGGTCCGATCACACTTTCGTATTTCACCATACCCAGATGGCTATTCCTCTGTCGGTGATATTTCGTATTACCATGTTTGATATTCTGTGATAATAGCATACCTAGATGATTTGGATGATATCCATTATAACTACGAGGGAAGGGGAATAGGTTTATCGATAGTTCTCTGACGGAAGGTAAGATGTGATTTCCCAATATATGAGGTATGACCGTTGGGATATTGGTCAAAGATAGTTTTCGATGTAAGGTTGGTGATAGACCGAGAGAGTAGAATGATCTTGACACTCTCAGAAGGGTCAAGAGGTCAGATAGGTCGAGGTGGGATAGGATCAATAGTTGGATTTCGGTAGGGAGGGTTGTGAAAGGTGATGAACCGTCTTTGGGAGGTTTTGGCGTATATGGGTGCATCATTATAGAATTGCTGGATGTTGAATGACGAGATGAAGATGGATAAGGGTGTTTGGGTAAAGCAGAGGGTAGCAAAGCCAGATGGGAATGGTTTGATAGGATGTGAGTGGGCGGCAAGAGTGTGATGTCCATTGTGAGTGATGGGTGGATGGTCGTCGGTGAAAGAGCAGAAAGTATCGATGGTGATCAGATTCCAATGGTCATGGGTACGACTAGCAATGATGAAGAGATAGCAACATACGTTTGATCTGATCGTATCAGATGACTTGATATACTTACTCGATGCATCTATCCATCTACATATATGCTCACTCATTCCTTTGTTGTTGTTGTTGTCGTTGCTGCTGCTCTCCTCTCCCCTCCTGCTGTTTACTTACGTCATTCCCAATTGCTCAGGCACCGCTCTCAAGATCGGCGATCACCGGAAACGGTAAAATCACGGCTCCTGCTACTCAGCCATTTCCACTTGCATGGGAGAATCATTTCAACAAGGGTTTCATATGAACATACTTCTATAGATGCATTGATATAAGAGATGCTATGGACAGAACAAATAACATGACGGGTACCGTTTATATATGACAATGAGTGGGCGAACAGCAAAAGAAAATGGAAGGGAAAAGAAACATGTATAAAACTAAAGAGAACAACCTAAAAATCAATGAAATGGACATGGGACATGGGGCATGCGTTTTTATTCGCTTTTTCGACATGAAAGGGACGTTGAATGGTCGTGTATTATACAATCGTACTTGACGTCGAAGCGTTCGGAGGACAGGAATTGATTATGGGATAATAGAGTATATGCGGGTGAAGGATTCGATGAACAACCAACAATGAGCGTTGAACTTGAGGTGATTTGTCCGTTCTGTTTCTCTTTTGGTCGTGTTCTGATACGTTGACCATCTTGAGGTTTTCCATTTCGTCTGCTGCTGATGATGATGGTCGGGAAAATGGAGAAACTGGCATATCTTGAGTGTTCCCTCACATAACAACACAGCATTTCCCTTTATCTTCCCCATCATCCTTCTCACTCCTCCTCTTGCCACCATAAGCTTCTCGATGACCATGATCATGACTTGCACCTACACCACCGTGACCCTGATCGCGCACCAAGACAGCAGCTCTCGTAGCAGCCTCAAACACAGCATCTACACCTTTGTTTTCCAAAGCGGAAGTTTCAAAATACGCTCGGGCCCCAATGATATTTGCTATTCTTTGACCCTAAAGCACGTAACGAACATGAGCAACATGAACATGATCCCTTGTCATGCAAGACTAATTTCACTCACAGTAGCATGGTCGATATACCTCTCAGGTGTGAAAGTACCATTTGCCATCGCCCTGTCTCTTAGATCCGTCTTACAAGCTACGAGTATTACCGGTATTTGTCGACCGCATATAGATCTGACTTCTTCGATCCACTATGACACCCCATAAGCTATGGTCAGCCCACGATGACTGCATGGTTTTTCGAAGGAAACCTTTGTGTATTCATAGCCTTGTCGAGAGATTATAGGCAGACGTGTCAATGGGAATAGCCCGAACTCACCTTCTGCGAGACATTCTCCAACGAATCAGGTGTATCCACCGAGAAAGCTATCAAGATTATATGTGCTTTCGAGTACGACAACGGTCGAAGTCGTTCATATTCCTCTTGACCACTGTGAAAGAGAGGCATATCATCAGCGTTTTCTTCTGTGATCGAAATGAAGGATGACCGTCTGCAATGGGTCTTTGTCGGATATGAATATATAATCTACTTACGCTGTATCCCATAATGCTAACTGAACGGGTTTCCCATCCAACTCAATCTCCGTCACGTAGTTGTCAAATACCGTTGGTTCCTATCAGCCATGTAAAGTCAGCTCTCTTTCCTACTATATGCAAATCTTGGTTCTCTGCCGAGTGCAGGTGATCAAGATGAAAAGCTAGATAAACTCACATAATTCTCTGGGAAATGTCCCACTGCAAATACATTCAACAAGGAAGTTTTACCTGCGGCTCCATCTCCTACGATCACCAATTTACGTCTTATCTATCACACCACATCACACAAAGTAAATCACGTCAGCTTGCGCTACACCACACCGGATTGAAACACGACTGTCATGATTGATATAAAGCAGACTTACCGCTCTTGAGGGACTTCCAGACATTTTAATCAGATTCTTTATACAGTGCTCCCTCTGACTTTAAGGGTACCTGAATGTGTTCTGATGAAAATTTGGATATTGGAGCGTACTAGGTCGTACCTGAAGTTTCTAGCTTGAGCGATGGCTAAGCACTGGATTTATTGTATGTAGTCCTTTCGAAATATGTATTGTTTGGTGGTTGCTCTGTTCTTTTCGTAAGGTTGTGATTGCGGTGAGTACGATGAAAGGAAGTTGGTCGTTGGGTTGAGATGGTTGGTGGGATGATAAGTAGGAGAAATGCAAGATGATCAAAGGATTATATTGTATATATATATGTGTGTGATTATTCGGCGATTGATGTGCTGATGTGCTGATCTTCGCTTAGAATAGATAGATGTATAGTGAAAGATGAGGCTATGTCGAGGTTGGTATGTGGTATGTAGCTGTGTGATATTTCGGTTCCGCACAATATGCCTTTATCAAGATTCTAATTGTTCTATAATATGATGGTGGGAAGAGTATCGTACGACGTTGAGTTGCGATCGTCAGCTGTAAATACTGTATATGAGAGATGAGAAAGACATTAGATCAAAGGAAAGTGGTTGCAACCAGGTTCATGGTCAGGGCGTGTCAAATAAAAATAAAAATGAAAACGAACTTCAACATTGATATATGATCGTGATGATGTAGTTGAAGGATAGCACGTGTACAGGTGCAAGTCGGACAGGTGAACAGCTTTTCATTTTACCTTTGGATCTTTCACATACCGACCGGCCCGAATAGATTGTTTAGAAAGTATGGGAATGTCTCTCGTTTGAGACATGAGAATGGATCTATAGACATGAAAGACAAGACAAGGAAGGAAGGAAGGTATGGGAGGGTTAAGATCCTACTCACAATGCTATTTTCGTTGCCAAGTTCTTCGCTCTTGCTTATCTTTGTGATCTGTTGCTATAAACTTTTTCTCCGACAACGTTTGCTTGCTTGCTTGATTGAATCGTTGATTGATATTTTTATCTAATGAAATACGATCGAGTATCTATATAAGATACAATGATGATGATCAGCAAAGACATTTATCTACTATCTACATCAATCCTATCGTTCCACTTTCTCAAGTCCTACGAAGTCAGTCCCCTTTCACTTTCAGATGATGGTCCTCCACTTTTGAATGCCGAGTAAAGTACCGTGCCGTAAGACGATGAAGAAAAATCACTAACGTGGGAATAGAAAAATGTAAAAATCCAGCTTCTTTCTTCAAGTCTTAGTCGCAGTGACTTCCCGTAGGCTATGCGACTCTCTACGTTGATGACTAAGAATCTTCGGTATTTAGATGTGGCTCGCGAACACACGACTGTGTGAAGAGATTACTATAGTCAATCAAATTCTGTATGTAAGGTATGTATGATGCTGTATATACGAGCAGATGGAAGAATCGAAAAGACCTCAGTTATCTATCCAAACACACATACAGTAGATCATTCTCGTTCTGAGCTATGATCCCCATCGATGACGTTTCATACTGCTTGATATCATGACCGCGGGTGAACCTTTGACTTATGGGCTGTACACTTGCTTCTTCCTTGTGCATTCCCATTACCTTGATAGACCCATCAAATACCGCCGCAGCAAGGAGAGAACAAGCATGTGTATCTTTGACTGTGGGAAATATTGTTGTCCTGCAGGGTGGACCCATGTGCCTTATCACAAAGTCAAAGTCCGAACGGGTTCTCGGCGGTCTTCTCCGCTCTTCCCATCTAAGCCTGAGTGTGGTGCCATAACGCCGATGGCTTGTCCTGTTCTATCGGATATAAGCCAGTCTATAACGCCGCAAATCACCGATCGATCTTTTGGTTAATTTTCTCTTTCGACTTGACTCTCTGGGTTTGTGTCCGTTGTGCATGGTGGATTGGCGATTGCTGCAGCAGACAACACCAAAAGACCTTACTTGTCATTGAATACCTTCTTACTCCATCCTTCAAGTTAACAAAACCATCATCATCATCAAAAATGGCTGAAGCTCAAGCTCAAGGACAACGAGGTGGATTCGGTAGAGGACGAGGTGGTGCTGGTGGAAGAGGACGAAGAGGTCCCAGAAGAGGTGGTAAGAAGGAAGAGGAGAAGGAATGGTGAGTGTGGTTTGTGTCAACGGTATAACAGGAGGAAGGAAGGCAATGAGAAAGGAACAATTGAGAACAGAGAAATATCGTTATGGTCATGGAAGGGGATATACGGTGGATTGAATTGGATTGGATTGAACGTGTTAGATGGAATTTGGATGGAGGATGATATGAATCAGTATCGACGAAAAATTAGGGATTAAGACTGATATGATTATCATTTTGACAACGTAGGGTCCCCGTCACCAAGCTCGGTCGACTCGTGAAAGACGGTAAAATCAAGTCTCTCGAGGAGATCTACCTCTTCTCTCTCCCTGTCAAGGAATACCAAATTGTAGACATCTTCCTCCCCGCCCTCAAGGACGAAGTCATGTCCATCAAACCCGTCCAAAAGCAAACTTCTGCCGGTCAACGAACTCGATTCAAGGCTTTCGTTGCCGTTGGTGATTTCGATGGGTGAGTGGAGAGCGTCATAGCAAGGCCATCTTCCATTATCTGAATCAATGCTGATAATCCCTTCTCCCTTCTCTATCATCAATATTACTTTCGAATCGATATCGCTTAATCACAATCCTTGATGAATCAACCATCCCATTTCATCTAAACCCACAGACACGTCGGTCTCGGTGTCAAATGCGCCAAGGAAGTCGCTACCGCCATCCGAGGAGCCATCATCGCTGCCAAGCTCTCCATCACCCCTGTCCGAAGAGGATACTGGGGTTCTCACATTGCTGAACCTCACACTGTCCCATGTAAAGTTTCCGGTAAAGCTGGTTCCGTCATGTGTCGATTGATCCCTGCCCGTGAGTTTGTCTATTCTTACATAGGAAGAAAAGGAGTATGCTGATGGTTGATTCTTCTTGTTTCAGCTCGAGGTACTGGTATCGTCGCCGCTCCAGCTTCCAAGAGAATGTTACAAATGGCCGGTATCCAAGACTGTTACACCCAATCTAAAGGTTCTACTGCCACTCAAGGAAACTTCTTGAAAGCTACCATGGCCGCTCTCTCAAAGACCTACCAATTCCAATCTCCCGATCTCTGGAAACACGTCGATGTTGGAAACTCTCCTTTGGACGTTTACTCTGGTCACCTCGCTCTTGCCGCCAAGAAAGCCGCTGCTTACTAAGTTTGTTAGTATCTAGTGGATGGTTTGAAATGGGATAGGAGGTTTTTGTACGAGCTTAGTATAGCTGTGATGAGATGACCTATTTTCATAAAAGGCTTTTGCCTATGACAATAACGCATGTGGTTTTGAAATCCGAAACCAATTGAGAGGGACCATTTGCATTTTCGTTGGCATTTGAAGACCGTTTGCATACGACGTGATACTCGGATGAGCGTTTGAGCATGTGTATTGGAGTGACCTCAGGTGTCAGTCGAATTCGACAATTGGATCTTGACATTTTATCGGATTCGAGTGGAGGTGATCCAAAATAAATGTCTTGCTGGATTCATGTCGAAGTTATCGAGTATTTTGAATCTCTTTCAACCTTCAGTCTAGTTTGCCTGCAAGGTAGACCGAGTCATTGGCGCAAGATTGATCTGTCGTCTGTCCTCTCCCCCATCGCTCCTCACCCATCTCGACTTCGCCCTCGCACAATGACAGTCAACCTCCCAACAACCCTCCCACCTCCCTCACTCTATCCCAAACTCCTACCCCACCTGATATCCCAACTATCTCACTCCCCTCCTTCATCGTCCACCCTTCCTGCTCTTCGATCGATCCTCCATATCATCGCTTCCATCACTCTATCTTCACCCTCGTCAGGCAACATTCATCAAGCAAAATCTACTATCCCTCTACAGCATTTACTAGAATTATCAACTTCTCATCCTGGTTTGATCAAAGCTTCACTCTTGTTAGATGCCATCATAGCATATCCATTATATCTCACAACTATCAACGAGATCTTGACAAATGCTTTTGATTCGAACGGAGATCTGGTTGAAGTATTCAGGATCGATATCATACCTTCTCTCATCAACAGGCTCAACCTCGGTAATACCAATAACAATGGGAATAAATGTCTAGATGATATCTCAAAATCGACAATGATATTGTTATCGATCATTCGTTCTCACGATGAATTATTGGCTTTGGTATTGGAAGATTCAGAGAATCTTATCAAATCATTATCTAAAGCTTACTCTATCATATCCACTACGACTAACTCGAACGAAAGAGCGGTTACGAGAATAAGAGTGAAATCGGATATATTGATGATATGTAAAGAACTTTTGGGTAGTGTTCCATCAGGACATGATACGGTAGAAGAGACTATGATTGCTTTTATGGGTGAATTGACTGAACGACAAGCACAGGGAGAGGTGATGGGAGATGGATCGAAGTTGAGAGACGATTGGGAAGCTTTACTTGAGCGAGATGAGGAAGGTCTTTCGAAAGAGGTCAAAGAGGTTTTGATCAAAGAGAGGGATGGGAGAGCAAAGGAAGATAGAGTGAGTATTGACTGGCCGAATACCACTCATCTCTTGCTGTTCGCTAGAAGACGGTTCGCCAATTTGTCGTACCAGTGTCCATCATCGATGCTATGATGCTATGCGTGACATCGTGAGAAGAGCTGACGAGAGCTTTGGCTTATAGAGAGTCCAACATCTCCTACAACTCTTCCCCACCCTCCCACCACATCTACTTCTATCAGCACTTTCACATCCCTCTATCTCATCTTTACCAGAGGGATCTCGAGCAACACCTTCCGAACAAGCTTCGCCCATCGTCGAAATTATCTTCAACAAAGGTGAAGGTTTACCTGACGATCTGAAAGAGTTGAAATTGGCCATTCAAACTTTATCTAAAGGTGATAGTATACCTGAAACATCTACACTCGATGTCAACGGTAACGGTACTAATCAAAGTGGACAGAAGGGTAAGGTGGAAAGAAGGAATATATTCGATGATGAAGCATTGGATTTGAGCAAATTGAAGTTGAAAGATGATGATTCGTGAGTCCATTCAATCTTTGGAAGAACAACCCTATTGTGAATTATTTTGGACCGATCTAACATGTACGTGCTCTTATCCAGGTCATTACCTACTTTATCAAATACCATACCCGACACATTACGAGCATCCATCATGCGATTGGTAGAGAAACAAGCTGTAGAAGAAGAGGAACGAAGACAGGCATTGCAAGATGCTAATCTGCTAGACGATGAGGATGATTATGAGGAAGGTTATGATGGTGTGATTAGTAGGATCAAAGTTACGAGCGGTGATGATGAAGAGGATGAGATTAGCGAAGAGGATGGAGTGAAGGTGAGATTTCTCGTGTTGGATTGGTAAGCTTGTTGAAGCGGAAATACTGAAGGATATCTCTCTCTTTCCGTTTTACAGATCTCACGTGAACCTTCTGGAACTACAACGCCCTCATCCGGGCCCTCCGATAGACAACGCCTGGATATACTTCGAACGGCTTATATAAATAACCAAAGGGTATTCGAGCGAGATGGAGCCACGAGAAGATCGAGTGAGCGAAAGAAATTGAGAGAGATGACTGGTTGGGATGATGGTCAGATCGAAGGTTGGAGAATCATGTTGGAAAGAGATGTAAGTGGTTTCGAATGTGTTAATGTATTAAATGATCGCGGATAACTTATATATGTACTTGTTCTTCCGTTGGTAGCCTCATAAAGATGATATACTATCTGCTCATACTGAGAGGATGTCGAGGAACAGACAGAACTCGCCACCACGGAATAACCCACAACAAGGATCATCGAGAGGAGGCCATCCAAATAGAGGTGGAAGAGGTGGAACTAGAGGCGGGAACGGAGGAGGTCAAAGAGGTGGTAGAGGGGGCAGTAAGTCCGGTAGAGGTCATTCGAATGCTGCTAGAACTAGAGGACATGATAAGAAGATGAGTAAGATGGGTGCTATCTAGCTGCTATCCAACAGAGATACAATTCTGTTTCGTTAATATCCCTATGCGATATGATATATGTGTAATGTCCCGTGAACGTCATGGACGTAGAGTAAGGCTCATTCCTTCCTTTTATTCTGGTGTGAGGCACTTCCAAAAAAGGATATCCGAAACCAAGTCAGTCTTCGAAGTAGTTCGAATGACGATGTTGACAAGGAAACACTGCTCAGTGAGGAGTCCCTAACATATGTAGGAGCTTGGCTAAAGCTTCTTTCTTCTTATATCCTCCTGCAATCCTTGCATTGTCATACTTAGCTTGATATACCTATCTCATCTCCCTCAAATACGGAATTTCTCTTATCGAACAACCTCAAACATGCCATTTTCATCGAGTTCGAGAAGTGCGCCGTCAAATCCCCGTATTGTCACCCTATCCACCTCACAAGATGAATCAGAGACGTCCAACCATCATTCACAAGATGATGGTCCGACATATACCTTGAGCGTAACCGCCTCAGCACCTTGGCATAGCATTACACTTCTTGTTCATCCCTATCTCATCTCGGGAACAGTATGTAAGAACGTCCCTCGGTACAGAATCACCGAACCGTCTTATACTATCAAAAGCCCTGTTGAATATATCGATCTGCGAATTGTGGGTGATCCAAGTAAAGGACCATTAAAAAGTCAAGCTGGATATTCAGAGGCTCAGGAATTTGGAACACACCTTGACACGTACTTGAAAAAGCAACCTGAAGTGTCTGCTTATATGCCGTTTCCCACTATACAAGAAGGGGAGAACGTAGTTGACAGACTCATATATGATACTGATACCGTCAATAGTGCCGGGAGGGACTTGATCAGTCAATGGGTTGAACAGCAATATGAGGAATGGTCGAGATTCACAACGGAGACCGAGACGGGGACGTTACCTTTCAAATGCCACACCGAGCTCGATACGAATACTTACCTTAATCATTTCCCAAAGATACCACTTGATGATCTAGATGGAAGACCGACAGATGTTGAGAGCTACAAACGAAAGACAAGGGAGGATTGGGAGGGGTATACGTTTCATTATCCCAAGGAGCACAATCCACATCATAACTGGGTGACAAAGAAGAGTTTGCCTTCGGTTATTCCTTCTAAAGCACAGGAGTTGAGGGGCTGAAAGTTGTATACTAGATAAGAGGCAATGCATGGTATGCGCAGAATGAGTGCATATGAAAAAACCTAGAGAAGACCAGGGAATAATGCTTATGCAATATGTGAGACTGGGAGAACGCGGAATACCTGAAGCTGAACTGTATTCAGACGGCCGACGGGTCCCAACCTCTAAAACCAAGTGCTCTTGCATATTGTACATGAATGCGTATGACTGACTGCAGAGGGAAGCATCTAGCCACATGACACATCTGTAAAAGTACATCCTTTCAGCGAAGAGGCGGTTTCAACTGTTCTTTTTGCTGCTTTCACAGCGTCTCAATGAGTGACGCAATGATCTAATCAGAGCCATTTGGCACGACATCATATTGAGAGGATATCCCTCAGGTCAGAAAGTTGGAATACTTTGAGAACATATTGTACAGTATTCTGAAAGAATGAATTCACCAGCTTTTCAAAGATATATCGAAAGGACTTGTGTATAAAAATGGGGGGGGGGCTTAACGCCATCAGCCACGAAAATATCTTGTGATCTTGATGAGTTGTACACTATAGAATGATATATCACTGTGCATGATCACGATAGGCCGTATCTAGGTATTCTGATGTGAGTGCATACTACATGTTTAAAGACGAGCATTTGAGAAGCCATCAACAGAGGTTTATCGGCACAAAGCGCCAACTTCTTCTACTGATTAAATGGAATAGTATCATACGTGGCAGGATCATCGTCAGGGATAGTATCGATTTTCTCCAAGAAATTGAACGGTTGTTTCTCAAGCCAATCGATAAACTTATTCTCCACTCTCAGATATGAACAAGGATTGCTTTGCGATGTACTGTAATTGGAGGGCATCAACTTTATAGCGACTTCTCGCCAATCTCTAGGTAGGGACTTCTCGGAAGCCTGAGACAGAGCCCCAACTGTATTTGCATGAAGTCTTTCGGCCGCTCTGATCCCCTGTAATTTGGATTTCTCGATATATGAGATTCCAAAGATCGCGTTGGGGGATCCATATCCTAAAGAATCTTCAGTTCGTGTGTAGAGTCTGAATCGTTTGATCTCGTTGATCCCTTTCGAGCTGGTCCAGCTGTATTGGGACGGATCAACGCCTACAACCACCGTTGATCTTCTAGGTGAATCACATGTGCACAATAAATCTCTGACTGTCGATAGAGAAGATTGGTGGGCACAAGGTATAGAATGGATATCGAACGAATCCGAGTATCTCTTGAAAGTCTCCTTGATATCCTGATGAGTTTTCTCAACGCAATCGTTCAATCCATCCCTTGTAAATTGGTACAAAGCGTCGTGGGGAATATTGTCATACCTGTCTTCATGTCTATCTTTAATCTCGTCTCGATATCTATATGCGGCTTTGATATTCTCGAGTTCTTCAGCGCTACCTGTCAGATGTTGAGGGATGATGGCCGTTGTCAATTGAGCCGATTGAACACCCGGCTCGCCGACGTTATACAGAACCGTGGGTTTTCTCCCAAGCACAACTCTGGTATCATCGCCAGTGTTGGAACTGCACGTTGTGTCACGTTGAGCTGTGGAGGAGCCTTTGTTACTGATATGGTGACCAGACGTCCAATCCGTGACAGTGTTCTTTTCATGATCGATCTGATCGCTTGATATAATTTCGTATTCCTCGTCTTTAGCGGTCGCCCTGAGATCGCCATCTCCAGGGTTCCCTGTGTTAACGACGTCTTGCTCTATCACTACAAGGCTGTCGTCAGAGTCATTACTATGAGTATATACCATGTTTTATGCTCTTTGTTGTACTGTTTTGCGTACAGTCACTGTATGTTGAGGTGTGGGCAATAGCAGATAAAATACAGAGAGTAACTTCGCCTTTTGAGAGTGCAGCAGGACGAACGCCGTATATGACTTATGCTCTACTACGATCTGGTTATAGTGAGACATAGGTCTTCCAATGACAACACTCTCCATTCGGAGATCCTCTCAGGTCTGAAACCATACAGAAGCGGATGACCTCAAGCTCACGACAGAAACTCCTACCGACGGACACCCTCGGACAAGTGTATCCTTTGAGCTCGAGAACGCCTCAATCCTCAAGATCCGGCCGACGAAGACCTCACGCGTAAACGAAGACCATCCGAGGCTATGAGACATTATTGTTTTGCATTCGCAAAGAATCTAATTTGTTCAGTACCATTTATTCTTCAATTCCTTCCTCTTCACTGCTGGTCCAGCAACCAAGATACCTATCGTCAAAGCACCAAGAGTCAAAAGTAGCTGAGCCTTGTTGAATGTGTCAGATAAGATATCGAATGTTCCCGAAGGTGTTATACCTCTGGTCAGGAATAGGTCTAGACCATATGCGAATAGGAGTGAAGTCGATTCGACCAATGCTGGTGAAGTTAAGAGAGTTTTGGCTCCGAGTATCTGTATGAGTAAGTACAGAATATGAGTAATGACACACAATATGGAGTAAGATGACCACACTCACCTGATATGTATGTGAGATCACTTTCTTTGGATCCACAGGTATCAAAGCCTCATAGGGAATCAACATCTCCTCTTTATCCCTTGAACTTGGTTTTCCAACCGGTCGACGAGGATCGAGCAGTCTGCGATGAATAGTAGCGATTTGATTTTTACCATTTACGACTATGTTAAACGAGGCATGCATCAGTGGCTGTACTGGCAGCATCAGCTATCAGCTCAAATAGCTACTCACTGATAACTTCCTTGGTTGTTATACCAGCTTTTGAAGTTGTGAAGCCCAATGTCTTCACTTCGGTGGGCAAGATGAAAGATTGCGAGATAGCGATGACGGGAGTTTCCTCAAAGGTGGATTGTGAAGGTCTGTACGTAGCAATGAATAGTCAGCCTCCAGTGACTTGAACCACTGATGGCACATCCCAGCTTGTCCTCTCGCACACTCACGTGACGCCTTTCTTGTCCGAGTATTCGTATAGCTCTGTACTAGCAATCTTCCATCCTCTCTGATCTGACCAACTGACAACCAGCCAATTCTCTACCATGCCAACTTTGATGCCGCCTCTACCTACCACACCGTCGATCTCGGTCTGATACACCACTCTGCCATTGGTGGTATCTATAACATACGCCTTTCCAACTCCTTCTAGCGATGTTGATGATACACCTTTCGTGGAAGGCGTGAAAGTCGATATGATCTGCAAGTGAGGATTCAAGTACTTGTATAGAGTCGACTTGTCGCCTAGAACTCGACCGAAAGAAGCTATCGCATCGAATATAACAGGTTGTGTCTCTAGAATTACTTCTCCTTCGGCAAAGGGATGTTGCCAGATCACCTCGCCATTCAATGCGCCCCCTTGAGTGGCCGTAGATGGTATAAAGCCCCGAAGGATCGTTCTATCGATAGATCGACTTTGAGTTGTGTAGAATAACGTATCTGATATACCTTCGATCGCTCCGAGTACTTTTTTGCATGATGGGAAAATGTGGAGAGAATTGGAGGGATCGATCACAGCCAAGACAGTAGCTTTTGAGCCGCAGTTCTCGAATGGAAGCAAGAAAGCATTTAGGGCTTTTCCCTCGAACAGTGTCTTTCCTAGTGGTAGGTGGTTGATGGGGTCGACTTCCCCTGAGATGAGGCCGGTATAAGCATTGAGATGGTATGCGACTGTGGATATAGTCTACAAGTTCTCATATCAGCTGATGGGATCAACTCGCATCCTTGACATATTCGCTCACCTCTCCCACAGTCTTAGTAGCCAAAATAGCCAACATAGGTTCTCGGCCACCTTCACCATCTCTTACATTCCAAATATCCTCAACTGCTATTTCGGAGCCTTTCTCGCTCGTCAAGCCTAGATTTCGAGACCAGATGACGTTCCCGGTGGACGAATCGAGTGCAAAGACTTTTCCTTTCGCGGTTGCCGCTATGAGCAGTTTCTGGAAGCCGAATTGGTCTCGATGAAGGTGAGTAGTGTTTAAGGGTGTGACTTGCAATGCAGAAGTGTACGAAGCGGCTGTGAATCGCTTGGCAAATCGAATGACATATCCGGGTAGATCCTGGCGCAAGTCGTTAGGTACTTTCAACAAAATAAAAATTCTAGACATGTGGAACTCACCTTGAGTTCAGCCAGATGCCTACTCAGCCTGCCGACAAAGGTCTCTTCCGCTAAGACTTCTCTCACTTCCTCAGTTTCTGGTTCACCAAGATCAACGAATCGAGCTGCTTTGATATCCGCCAACGATTCCTCGCGGACCCAGCCAGGGTTGTCTAGCTCCATTCGCTGTATGGCACCGCTCGATGTAGTGAGGATCAGAACAGGCAATTGCTTGTCAGATAGAGTGGGAGATACGGCGGCCTGCATGATCCTCAATCGAACGTTAGTAGAGTGACAATGAGGTACACGAATACTGTTCAAGCTTACATGGAGGAAAGTCCCGTGCGAGGCGGTATCATAAGAGAAGGTGAAGCCGGATGTGATGATGTCTGTCGATTCAACGTTGGGGATATTGATGGTCTGAGCGACTCCGACCTGTCAAGCGACCAATCACGATCAGATATATGATTTTGATTTCTTCGAGAGCAGTAGAAGGCACTCACAGCCATATTAAAGGACCAATATACTCGATTGAGTATGACTCCTTTGGCCGTGATGATACCAGAATATACAGAGTCCGACCTCTCATCCGACTTGGTCTAAACACTCTGGGGTCAGCACATCACTTGTCGTCTCGAAAGGTGAGCAAATATGAGACTCACCGAAAGCTCAAACTCCCCAACCTTTTCCCCTTTAATGACATTGATAACATCCACTCCTCCATCGGATCGTCGGCCCAGTATGATACCTCTTGTTCTGGTGCCTACTTCAATGATCTCATTGTACACTTTCCCTTTTCCAGGTAAAAGATCTTTGATCTCCTTCCCTACCGACCCGTCCTCTTTGATGGCCACTATCCTAATTCTACCATGTTCCGTCCAGACCACTTTGGTTTCCCCATCACCGGTAGAAGAGATGAGAGCTTGTTCGGGTATTTTGACTATTGAAGGTATTTGACCTAAATCTGCTTTCGGTATTGATGTTCTCAGATCTAACGTTGTAGTCAACAACATCTGTGCCGAGATACCATTTTGGATGCCTAGTACGTGAATGGATGATCCGCTTGAGACCAGCTGTTTGAAAAGGATAGTTGAGCTGGATATGATGATATGTCCATATAAAGAGATATGGATTAGCAACACGTTAACAGTCGTCCTTTACACGAAGTTGATTAGGAGATATGATAACTCACCCAGCGCCAGGTACTTCAGTGGCCCATAGCTGTTTCCCATCTTTCAATGCCAATCTAGTAATCCTCTTCCCATCGCTCAAAATCACAACACTTTCATCTCCACTTTCACCTTCATGGGATGGTACGAAGCTGACATCCGTACCAAGGTGATAGGGAGTAGTCAAGATTCCACCACCACGTATCTGCTCCTCATACGGTATGACGGATTTCTCCCATGAGAGTGAACCGGTCGATAGCGAAAACAGTCGGGCAGTAGATCCTCCAGGACCAGAAAGCAAGAGTATTTCTATACCAAGGCATACCGCACATCAGCATCTTTGTGCGATACTACACAAACTTCAATATTGTACGACTTACTATCATTATGAACATGGAATGAGATGACTGGATCATAATCCTCGAAATGATGTCTCCATACTGACATCCAGTTCCCAAAATTAGTTTCACCCTGACCGATTGATAATAAGATTGGCCTGACTCACCTATATCACCATTCTCTACATCCAGCACAGCCAAGACATTCTTCTTAGTTAAACCAACAACCCTACTTGTATCCTTGTGTTCCACAAATATAGGTGGGGTGGGTTCTAAGATGTATTCACCAATTAACGGTCGATGCCAATCTACTATTCCTGCTAGGTCGGCTTGTAACGCGAAGATTGTCGTGAACAACGTGGAAAGGAATAAGAAGAGGGTATATACCCTATGTAGGAGTATCATACTGTCCTACCTCATCTATCGTCCTCTATGCAGTTGCGTGAAGAGATATAGGTAACTCTGGGTGGTAGTTGATGGATGTCTCATCTGGTCGAATGCTGCTCAAGGTGGAGGAATGGGATGGGTCGTGAACGTGGCGTCAATCTCAAAAGTACACTCGGCTTGTAATCCACGTCTCCTGCAGGTTATGCTTGTGCTGCACAGGCAAAGCAAAAGGCGAAAGATATCCCAGGTGCATATCATGGAAGAAATCTATAAGTAAGAATATAAAATCGTATATAACTATAGTGCAAAACCCTCTCTCACATGCACTCACTCCGCACCAGCCTATACCAAAGCATTGTGCTGCAAAAAAAGAAATTGGACTAAACTATATCATTGTAAGTAGAAAGAATAGAAAAAAAGTATTATACTCTTGGTATCTCGGGCGGTGCCATATTCTGACCACTACCCAGATCCCTACCCAACTCTGGATCCTCTCCTTCTTCTTCATCTCTATCAGGTCCCTGCGACTCCCACTGTCTCGTACTCTGCTTCTTCTTCAAGCCACCACTTCCACCTGGTGAAAGGAATCCACCTGATTTAGTTGGTGACTCAGCTACTCCACCGGCTCCACCGGAATGATGAGTCGCATCGGTACCAGCTCTCTTACGCGATAAGATCGATCCTGCCCTTTCGCGTATTTTGGCCATACCTCCTTTCTGCTGGATTGGAGCAGTCTGGAAGGGTTCTTTGGATTGACCACCCATTCGAGGGATGAATCGATATCGGTTGGAATGTTGGGAATGCTGAGATAATCGGGATTGCATCCGTTGGATCTGTAAGTGAAGACATCGATGTCAGTATGGAGTGCAAGCGGATACGTGAAGTTGTAAGTTGTGAGTAGGGGATATTGTACTTACAGCTACACCACCTTCTTCCATCGTAAATCCATAACCCCTTGAAGGTTCTTGTGACAAACCAGTTGACACTACGACGTGACACAGGATATCAGTATAAGAGCTATACTTGTCATTGACGTTCGTGGATGAATCAACTCACTATCGACAGCCGACCCCCTTCCTTGCGAATGCATCCCAAATCTACCTGATTGGAATGAACTCCTAGGGTTTCTTTCGTAACTTGGTCTTCCGCTATTCTGAGCATTCTCAACGTCATCGGTGTTGCCAGAATTTCCGAAAGGTGATTGCGGTTGATTTGAAGTGGATCTCATCCTTTCTAATCTGATGGCGTCTTCACCCTGTGGTTGAGCACCTTCTACATCATCATTTTCGTTTTCATCCTTTTCACCTAATTTACCACCTAACAACGGATGAGTTTCGGGGTTGACATCCGGGTTATATTTCCTGACTAGTCTCATCTTGGCGATATCGTCCCCGAAAGCATTCTGGTCCAAGTACCTAATGATATATCTTGGTAATAGAGCGATGACAAAGACGAAAGGCCAACCAAACCAGAAGGCCGCTGATCTAAATAAGAAAACGTCATTGCCATAAACACCGGTATAGAAAGATGAGGGCGGGATAATTGAATAGATAGCGGTGAATAACCAGATCAAGACTGGACCGAAAAGAATACCGAAGTATGTCCATCCGGTCCATGAATCGATGTTTAGACCTGTGAAGAAGTTCGCCACCATCACCGCACCAATCACCATGGTAGTTGACATTTCGTAGATGTACACATCATATCCGTCTCCTCGCATTGTAGTAGAGACGTAAGTGTAATGGATGAAGAAGTAGATGACGGCAGTTTGGTAGAATCCTTCAAATAGATAATAAAGGAAGATCTTGATACCGAAATATCTTCCTTCTCTACCTTTCCTATATAGTTCGGGTAAAGCCATGAGGGATTCATCGTCAATATCTTTATCGAATAGACCGATCGCCAAAACTGGCATAATTGTCCAGAAGACGTTCCAGAATAGCAGATAGACATAAGCGAAGACGTATGTGGTGGACCAACCACAGAAGATCATGTACCAGAATAATACTCCGATACCGATGATGTTCTTGTAGAAGAAGTTGAGAATCATCGATGAGTTTCGGTAATATGACCAATGACCGTGAACGAACAGTAGTCGCTTGAGATATCGGAATTGAGCGATGGCGTAATCGGACGAGTTGACAGCTTGAAGACCTTCCTCACCAGAGATACCTACACCAACATCGGCAGCTTGAATCATACTGACATCGTTGGCTCCGTCTCCGATGGCCAAGCACATGACACCGAGATTGTCCTTGATGAGGTGGACGATTTGAGCTTTCTGTAAGGGTGAGACTCGACAACAGATGACCGTGTTACATTGGGTTGATAGGGCGAGAAGAAGGCTTTCAGTCTCATCATCTTCGAAGCAATGAGCGAGAGCGTGTCCATCGATGACCAAAGAGAAGCCACCAGGTCGAGTACCATTGTCTCTTCCAACTAGCGAATGCACTCCAGTATTGACTCTAGCAAGATTGGGCGCCTCGTGAGATGGTCTAGATCTCGAGCTGACTCTGGAGAGGGTTCTAGTGACATCTTGCTCGCCGCCGAAAAACCCTTCGAGGGCGTCACGTATCTGATCTTGAATTGAGTGTCGACCTTCCCGAACCACAATCAAATTCGTGTCTTGAGTCAAAAGGTTTGTAGTGTAACCGATTGCAACGGCGGTTTCCAGTTTATCACCGGTAGCAACCCAAACTTTGATACCGGCTCTTTTCAGGTCTGTGATAGTTTCTGGTACACCATCCTGCAACTTATCCTCGATGGCGGTCGCACCAAGCAGGATCAGATTTTGTTCGATCCTAGAAGAGACAGCCTCGACTTGAGTTTCTCTATCCTGCAAAGCGACCGTAGCATTGTGGTAATCCCTGGCCCAATTTTCGTATTCCTGATCACCTAGTACCCTGTACGCTAGACAAAGCGTACGCAAACCTTCAGAAGCGAAGTATTGTAAATCTTGATCGGTTTTCTGCTTGAGCTCCCGTTGCGTGTTGTCTTTGGATAATCGTTCGAAAATGATGTTATCGGCACCCTTGGTCAGAAGGAATATCCTTCCATCTTCGTCTAATTTTCTCAGAATGACGGACATTCGTTTTCTAGCAGAGTTGAACTCTAGTACATGAAGTAGCTCGTACTCATCCGGTTGATCCGAGAAGGGGGTAGACATTTTCAGGATATTATGATCTCGTCCTCTGAACACAAATCCAACATCGGCAGCAGACTGTACGAGAGCAGCTTCGTCAGGTGACTGAGCTTTGTATTCGATGACTCCAGGTTCAGGTTCGGCAGCAAGGACGGTATGACATAAACCTAACACAGCGAAGAAGCCGTGAAGAATCCTTGATTGTTCGGTATCGTGAGCAGCAAGATCTTTATCAAGCTCGTCATCATGGAAAGGAGCGAGAACTTCTTTGGGTAAAGCGACTTTGATGTCATCTCCTTTTTCGTCGCCATTTTGCGCAGTGTCTTCAGAATCGCTCGAACCGGAAGAGGCTTTCTGGACTTGATGAGGATCACTGTGTATATGGGTTAGAGTAGGGTGAGAAGGTGGTTTTCCATCACCAGTATATATTCGTCCACCAATGGAACATTGTCGGAAGATCATTGCATTTTGAGTGAGAGTACCTGATAGAGGACAAAACATCGTTGTTAGAAAGATCGATTTTGGAGATGAACAGTGGGCACCTACCTGTCTTATCCGAGAAAACATATTGGATTTGACCAAGATCATCTGACAGATTCCAACTCCTAGCTGTTGTCCTAGTCACCACACCATTCTTGATATATTTGATATTCCTATCCCAGTAGATATAAGCAGCTTGGATGGTTCTAACAGCTTCGATGGAAATATACAGCGAGATCGGAACGATGTTTTGGAAAGTGATGAAAGCGTTGGCGAAAGTGACTAAACCGTTGATATTCGGATTATCACCTGGAGTATCAGCGTATAACATCCAATAGGCTTGTTCATTATTCCATCTGACTTCGTTGAAGTGATCGACAATCGCACAGACCATAGCTATTAATGCTAAGATGAACAGATTCAACAGAACCTGAGGATTCATCTGTCTTTCCACTTTGGATCTCTTCGATGGTGTTCTACCGGCATTTTGAATAATCTTCGTGTCTGCTCCGGTAAAAATGACAATACCAATGACCCAAGCTGTGTTCTTCAACACACATCCTCGCAATAACGTGGTTTCAAGCGTGATGGGATGTATCGGATGTTGCCCCTCTTCATCAACCTCTTCTAGATTTACTGCAGCACCGTTCAATCTGAACATGTTAACTTCAGGCGCGTCAAGGTCGATACGTAGGTGAGCTTGAGTACATGCTTGAGCAGAATCGAGATGTGATAACCCAGGTACACCGTTTCTTGACTTTAGATTGGTTTCTCCATCAAGATTCTTGGTTTCGATATACGCAACATCTTCTTCCTCGGAGGTGGAGCAGATGAGGATATCTATTGCACCGAGGTTGATCAGCAATGCATGCAATCAGACCAGTGATCAAACCGCACTCACCCGCTGGGAATTGTTCACCATCATAGATCTTCACAATATCACCGACTCTGACATCTTCCCATATCGTCCTATGCCAACCAATCTCATTCGGTGCATCCCCAGCTTCGGGGTCATCCTGCCAATTCGAGACCTGACTCCTCATCCTGCTTAAACCATGATCCTCTCCTCTGGGTTCAGCTCCAGGTGGAGCTTCATTCGCCTGCCCATTCTGCCTTTCTTGCTCTTCTAAGAGTGCTGCTTTCTTGGCTTTTCGTGATTTCAATTTTGGTAATGGAATAGCAGGAACGAACGTTTTCTCTTTCGCTTTCATCGGGTTCATATTCTCATAATTTTCACCACCTAGTACGTGAACGATCGAATGATTCACTTTATGATCTGCCTGATGTCTTTTGATATCTTCGTATCCATCTTTGATCGCTGTGATCGCCAATACCACGATGAGCGGTAAGATGACCAAACCCGGTGAGATGGTTGAGAATTTAGGGAAGAATTGTAAGATGTTGATTGCAGCAAAGAAGATGTTGGCAACTCTTCTAAATTGTTCAAACAAGTTTCTAGGTAAGAAAGTTATGATCGTATATTTTGATGTGACATTTTGATTCGTTGGATATTTCTTGTTCTTCAACAGTTTTCCTTTCTTATCGTAAAATTCTGAGGGTAACTCTTCGTTGATATATATCGATCTCGATGACAAGGATTGTTTGCCTGGATGAAAAAGTTTAGAAGGGTTCAACTTGGATAGTGGTCTGGCGATATTCCGACGATACCATGATGGTTGATGTTTCTTGGACCGAGGTACCAAGGGTGTTTTTGATGTCGATGTCGTAGCCATATCGAATGAGGAGAAGGCGAGGCGAGAAGCCAAGCCGGATTATAGAAGTGCGTGTATGATAGAGGATGGGATGTCGAATGGAGTGATTTTATTGTTGCATCCGATTATAATTGGTGGTCGATGGGATATGTTATGGATACAAGGGATGGGGCAATAGCAATGATGGACGCACAGCCAATGATGATACAATGCTATGATGATTGGTGATGATGAGAGTACGAGGATGAAAAAAGAAGCAGTGTGGGTTAGTTGGTGTGGGTTAGTCAGAAACAGAACACCTAACACTGGGGCTGCATAATTCCACCGGATTGCCGAATACAAATATTCAAACGCGATTTACAATCTATTATGATTACTTTGTAATGGGATCTAACCACGTCCCCTTCGGTCATACCCATCGTGACTAATGTTTATCTTAATTTGATGGTTGATTGTCGGATTCAGGGAATGAATCACCGAGGCAAGTTTGCCTTTCCATATGTTTGGCGACGTAGACTCACTTCACTAGCAAGCGGAGTCTCATATAGCTCGGGACACGATAGCACCACCTTCGTATTTCATGACCTTGCATATGACTGATCTACCTACTCATCCCTGTGCATGCATAGCCAAAGAATGCAGATCATCCTAGTATGCATCGGCAGGCTAGTGATCGTCTTTGGTTCGTTGATCGGTCATCACCAAGAAAACGAAACGCGTAAAACGGAATTACGATCAGGCTCGGCCGCCGTGCCTTGTCATCAAATACACGTTGATGACGCGAACTTGATGGGCATCAATCTAGATACATGTAAACACGATCAACATGACCAACAGCCTTCGTCGATCCATGTCCCGAGGGGGGGGGGTCGTGGTGGGGTCGTGAGCTGACATGACCGTTATAATACTTTACAGCTCCATGAGGCGACTTTGACCTTCCTTATCACCTATCTTGGTCCTTCGGAAATTAGAGCCCGTCCTTATGTTCCATGCGATACTGATCGATCTCGTGTACCGCCTCCTCTTGACTGATTGTCAGATGAGAGAGATCCAGACCCGCAAACCAGGTAGATCCTTTCTTCTCCTTTTCCCTCTTCTTCTAGATCATGTCGTCATGTCGAGATCCCGAAGCTCAGAAGCTGAAGAAGAAGGCTTGTCTTCTTGGGATTGCGTGTCATTTTCTACAGGTCGACTATAACGTCTACCACTATAAACACGGTCCCCTCTACCGATCTGTTCGTCTTTGTCTTTACTATTCGCCACACCAATCCGAATAAATTCAAGATGTCAGAGCTAATGTCGTATCAGCCCACTGATGTTGCTCCCATGTCTACGGCAAGTGACATGACTAGTGTGAAGCCCCATGAACGTACAGTGACTTGTTGGAACCTTAAAGATTGGAGTCTTCCCAACCAAATGAGCATTGAAGAACCGGTGGCAACGTACCTCATGCGAGGAACTCATCCTAAAGGGCTGACCGATCATACCCAATATAACGATGAGGTATCGAAGATTCTAGCCACTTCCCTTGAGCAAAGTATGGATGATCATTCTTGTGGGGGTGTACTCGATGGTATATGGGATAAATCCACGGTTATCGAAGGTTGTCGAGAAGGTGTGGGCAGACTGTATGGCCAATACCCGTATAATCGAAGTCTGTTCCTCGAGGACAAAGCTTCGTTAAATCATGTCAGACGATTTGCCACCATTACGAGAGATCCCAGCTGCGTCAACGGTCTGATTGTCATCAGTAAAGAGGATTTTGGGTTACTTTATAGAGGATGGTCAGAAGACGAACCAATGCCTTGGAAGAGCTTCAAGCCTGATTTCATGAGAATGTATGTTCCTGCAGATGGTACCAACATATACGATGCTACGGGGTATCCAATCGATGGAATCGAATCGGAGGATGTCAGGAGATCAACCTTGACGCAGATCTACAGCGATGTATGGGAGAAAGGTACAAGTGATGGTGAACTACCAAGTAGTAAAGTGATCAAGAGTACTGTAGAGGCCCATAAACGTAGGAGATACGGATTGGTCTGTGTTAACAACGAGACACTCAGTGAATTAGATGTCCTGGAGGACCCAGTGTAATCAGATGCTTGCCTCTTCGAGGCGCAATCGTCTCCGATATGTCATGACATCAGCAGTAATGCACTTAGTGGTAAATGGCGAATGGTATTTGTGCATGAATCAAATCTCATCACCCAATTGCTATGCTGAATTACCTATACTGCCTTACTTATCCACTGATACTTGTGGTGACTTGGCTTCTTCCGAACTCTCGGTCGATGCTGTTGACGGGAACAAGTGATTGGACACCGCCAATATCTGAGGTAGATCGCGAATGAAGATAGATTCGTCTCTTGAAAACTTGTTCAATGTTACCAAAGCATTCCAGGTAGGTTCATCCAAACTAAATTCATAATCAGAACCATCATCTTCCTCTTCTTTCGATATCACTGAAGTGGATATGTTCTGAGCTTGATCTGGTGATGCTCTGTTATACTCATTTTCGTACCAGCTCGCGAAAGTGTTCACATTATCTCTGTAATATGCCCAATCCACCACACCAAGTCTGTTAGCTGTCAAAGGCATGTATTTATCCAAGTCGCTACCTGTTATTGACATATTCCAAACGGTTTCAGGTATAAATGACCTGTTCTGATTGAAAATATCTTTAACATACTGTTCTATACTTTGCTCCCACTCTTTGGATCGACGAATAAATTCTTCCGGGCCAATCTCTGATAACACCTGTTCATCCTGTTCAGGTTCGGTCTCACGGAGAGATTTTTCAAATCTGCTTTTGAATCTCTCCATTGCTGACCAATCTTCGATCGAACCTCCAGATCCACTATGAATATATTTGACGAGTAATTTACCTTTCGAGCCAACTAACCCTTTGCAGGCTGAGTTGTCAAATTGGGGATGAATGCCTGCTTCGAGGTATGGAATTGTCACTACAGTAAATGTAGGTCTCTCATTTCCGCCCCTTTCACCATCATCATTGTCAGTAATTTCCAGAGCATTCATGTCTATAACAAGATCTTCTGTAGGGTTAATACGGTTCAACTCCTTCAGCCAGGACATACCATGATCGAACGAATCATATGTCTGTCCCTTTGTGGAACTCCAGGCATATCTGCCCAAAAGTTCTTCTTGACTCCACACGAAGTGTCTATATTCTTTGCCATTGACAGTAAATGATTCTTTGGCAGTATCATTGACAAACTTTGTAAATTCTTCCAGACTCTTCTGGGTATCTCGGATAAATTGATCAGGCGTAGATTTCTCAGTAATCTGATCCATAGATTTTATCCATGGTCTATCCAATCTTCCTTTCCCTTCAACACTCTCAATCAACTCTTTCTCAATTGATCTCGCATATCTACAAACATCTTGAAATTCTTTCGACTTATCTTGGCCAAAGCGGTCTGCGATTGCTTCAGGATCAATTCTGGGAAATGTGGGTCGACAACTGTAATCATATTGGAACTCCGGATTTTTCGATGATGCAGGATAATTCTCAAACAGAACGAGTTTCCACAGATCGTCAAAGTCGTAGTATTGTTCATGAGAACAAGGTACCATGAGGAACGTATCGGATCGAAAGCATGGTACAGAAATGGGGACTTTCTCTGCGGTTCTATCCTCGTAAGGCAGCGGTCCACTGGAACATACGTATGTGGTGACGATAAAGGGGTCAGTCGTGCTGGGATCATTGATGGAATAGACACGCATGATGATGCCAATCTGATATACTGAAAATTGTTCTTCAAAACGGGCTATTTTGAAGAATGTGTCGAAGCGGAAGATGAAGAACGATGAGAAGTGTGCAAACACAAGGGGAGCTCTTATGGGTATATTATGTATATCTCTTTGTATGTGCGTTGATCTGCACATATTCTAGCCTGCTTTGTCTATAGGTGTGGGGGTGGAACACAGGAGATGCTTCCGAAAAAGGAGACACGAAGATAACCTATCCCTTCCTTCCTTTGATCAAGTGCAAGGCAAGAACTCCAGTTACCCCGTTTCCTCCTTCATCTTCGCTAATTGTCTCTCGGACACTCTGACACTGGTCGATACCGACCTCTGACATCGACTCTGGTGCTCTTACCTCATACATCGAATGACACGCTTGGACATGCCCCAGTGGTGAGTGGCGAGTGGCAAAATCGGAACTGCCGTTAGGCTCCTACCGCAGTCCCACAGTGATAATGGCAATCTCGTACCAGATGTCCTTGAGGTAGTTAACGCGGTCAACATACGATACAACAGATGAATACATAATGCATAATGGTAATATTGCGTAATGGTATAAATCATCAAGATCACTTTCTCGACTTGTCAACATCAAGATGGAAATCATACTAATACTGTACATGCATAAGTTGTAGTTGGATTACTCAACACCGAAAAGCAATTCCTGGGTGTATATATCAGATAAATAGTTTACTTTAAAATATAGATGAACGAACAAACAAACTGATAAATGAATTGGGTATATGTGGGCGTAAGATGTAGAATGTAGATAAACACGCCAATAGATAATTTAGTGTTATTCTAAACTAAACGTCAAAGCATTTGTTCACTCGACTGTTAAGTGTGTAGATCACTTCTGCTGATAATAAATGTCTCTCTTAATGTTCCCTATACAAACTTGATCTCCTCTGTAATCTCTCAGCCGATCCACCTGATCCACCACTCCCCTGTCTGGCCATATCAGGTGCTAACCCACCGTTGACGACACCACCACCACCGCTTGAAAGAGGTTGTAAGCAGCTGATGGGTACCACACCCTTGAATTGGTTGGAATCTTCACACAAGCACCATCCATCATCGTACATCTGATGCAAGTAAAGTTGTTGACTTGGGGTGATTGCTATGAAACCCAAAACGGAATGAACGAAAGTCAGCAAAGTGAAATCGAAATCTTAAATATAATATAGCATCTACTGATGACTAATTTTTTTATCTCACTCACCCAATTCATCCTCGAGAGATCTTACAAATCCAACATTAACCCTGACCATGGATCCGTCCCTTAATCCTCCTCCAGTAGAATTACTTTGCATCGAGGCATGTGCAGGTGCAGCCATAGGGGGAGGAACAATATTTTCCTGATATTGAGGTTGTTGAGGTGGGTAAGAAGGTTGTTGGTTATAGGAGTATTGCGGATTATTCCTCTCCATGTAATTCTGGGGGACCTGCTGTTGAGTAGGTAAAGGTGCATAGGAAGTTTCGTTGGTCACGTAGGAGACTGATCCGCCGTTACCGTTGGCGTTGTTGGAGTTACCGTAGGAATCGGACATTGCGTATGATTGTGAAGGTGGTTCGTACTACCAAAAACAAAAAGTATAAGAATATCAGGTTGAGTCGAAAGAAAGTTGTATCTTATCACTCACTCTTGGTTTTTCATACGGTTCATCATCCATTGTGGTACTTGGCCACTCGAACATTGAACTTCTCCTCTTGGCTCTATCCCTTCGTTGTTTCTGTCGTATTGTTCGAGTCGCTACTATACCAATCAGGACCAAAGCGACGATACCACCAATGATTATACCAACAAGCTGTGATCGAATGTCAGCATCAATATCAGCATGTCCGACTTCTTTCGATTGGACAGGATGATCCAGCATGTCGAGATATACAAGACACTTACCGCACCCAAGCTCAGACCCGACCCTCCGATACCGCTCTTCCCATTCTCACTGGCCGCTTTCGTCGCACTGCTGGTCGCGCTACTTACACTCTTACTAGCGCTACCGGAGCTCAGCGTCGCTTTGGTAGACGAAGAGGAGATGAGGGATGAGGTCGAAGTGACTCTAGCAGAAGAGGTCGAGCTGGATGTGGAAGTGGATGTCAAGGTGGGTCTAGTCGACGTGGTGGAACTGGAAGTAGAAGTTGAACTAGCTGCTGCGGCAGATGAAAGGATGGTAGATTTGGCTGTACCTGTAGACAACATCAACATACTGTGTATTGTGACGGGATGGATGTGGATTAGACTTACTGGATTGGGGTGTAGCAGGGTTCTGCGACCTGACTGTACTGCTTACCGCCGAAGTGGAAGGAGTCAATGAAGTGACGGCTGAAGCTGAGGTGATAGCTGCTGCTGATGCGGAGGAAGATGACATCCTGTCGGTTTCTTCTGGGTCGGTATCTGTTATTCTACGTGTGGTGGTCGTTGGGGCATCGTGGTCATCGTCGTCGTCGAGCGGATGGAGGATTGGGTCGAGTAATTGTGACATTGTTCATCGATTAATAGGTTGGGAAAATTGAGATCAATGAAAGACACCGGGTTAGCTTGTGTTATTCCTCAATGTTGTTGTTTATTCTGTTTTAGACTTCCTCCCAAAAAGATTAAGAGCTGAGAGCTGGCAACTGAGACTGGGAGAATGATCAAGTCGTTACGACTGGCATGCACCACCCTTGACCTGTGCAAGTAACTCAAGAGGAAGAAAAAATACCTTGAACTCCAACTCACCGAGTGATATGATTGGGCTTTTGATTTACCAAAGGAGATACTTTTGGGTTTTTGACAAAGGATTGGGATCGTGGTTTGATGAAACGATATTGGGATCTATTGTTGTTGTTTTGGCTGTGGTTGTAGGTAACAAGAAAGGAGGTGGATTAGCCTTCAAGTATGGGACGACAGTACCGTTGTTACTGGTGGTGGTAGTGGTGAATCTGTGTAGAGTGTCAAGTGTTGAACGTTGAAAGAGCGTGGTGTTGAGGTCGTAATGAGTGACAGTGATGGTAGCGAGGGGGGTTCTTTGATGGATGGATAAGGGGCAACGAATGAGGAATAAGGAATGTCCTCTTAGTGTAGACGGGTCAATGCTAGTGGATAGGGCGATCCCTTGGTGCACTAGCGATTGCAATGGGCCAGCTCGGTCCGATTGAATACTAAGTCACTGTTGCAGCTTTCACTCTTTCACTCCCCCCACTGCGAACACTGGACAGACGCGTAAACAAACACAATACAAAAACACCAAAACACCCAAAACAAAACAAATGGCATTTTACCCTGAACAGTCAAAACCTTAATCAGGACCCTAATGGATAAGACACCAAGTGTCCATCAATTGTCCTATCTACATCGACGAGCAAGATAAGAGAGATGAGGGGAGGAGATGTTGTATCGGATGGAATGGAACAAATGCACCAGAGAGAGTCACTCGTGCCACACTCGTTGATATGCAGCTCTGCATGGCAGGTTGTCGACATTGTGACTAGTCCGAGGACTTCATAATGTTAAATGCTCATATGCATCATACCATACCTTATACAACATCATGTGGGTATACATTTTCTGCTACAGATAATCCCTATAAGCCCAAAGTTACACCATGAAATGACACACCTCACAGCCCTTGAGTACATCTTTACTCTCCACTAATCACCTCCATCCGACCCATCCTACCCAACGAGCCTTTCTATTTTCCCAATGACCCATCATCTTCTCGCTCAACCTCACAATCGTCCATGGACCTGATGGGTCGGTCAACCATTTCTCTAGGAACAAAGTGAGCTAGTAGGAAATGTGTTAATACTGTATCATCACAAATTATATGGTATGGAGTAATCAGAGAATCACACGGTACTCACTACATCGGAAGATCTCAGTTCCACCACCACCCAAACTACATTCCCTCCTGCTTTCCCTTTCTTACAATACTTTGCCAGCGTATCGATCAAGGGTTGAACGAGATATTCGTTATATATACAATCTACAGCTAATATCAGATCGTATTCTGCCTTTTCTTGCGTGGGAGATGATGGCCAACGTTCAGGATGGGATTTACGTTCTTGAAATATAGCTATCCAATCTATTTCTTCTAGGTTTACTTTAGGTCGGATTTCAGGTATTGTTGTCATTTTACTATGACCATGTCCAGATTTATTCTCATTTGATTTGGCTCTGGATAATTTACTATCTTTTTCCTTTTCCTTATCTGAGACCAGTACCGAACCATCTTCAATACCTATCCCATTAATCTCACAATTCTTCTTAACCAACTTAAGATTCTCTAACCTATCGCTTGAAGTGTATCTCCCGCATAATCTACTTAACAATACTGCTAGGAGACCTGTCCCAGAACCTAATTCCAATATCGATGATTTACCAAGAATGTCGGAATTGAATATCGGTCGAGGGTATGAAGTGGGATAGGTAGATTGACGGAGAAGTTGAGTGGATAGGTGAAGAGATGATCGCCATAGGACGCTACCTAGCAGCCAGTATAGACTATTCAGTGAGACATCAAAGATTGATCATGGGTTATGGGTTATGATTGAATGTTGAAAACTCACCAGTATCTCCTTTTTGACTCTTCAACATTCCTAAATCCTGTTGAACCTTCACCACGACGTTGTCCACCGATCTATTTTGAGGTGGTTTCTTCTTCTGGCCTCTCTCTCTCTTATGTACACTACTACCATTGACAGGCACATCGAAAGGAGGAAGTGGGGTCAGATCAATGGTAATTTCCAATATGGATTCATTGGAATTCAGAAACCCCAATCCACCTGAATTATCGTCTATGGCCAGTTTGGTCGTTTCTGGAGAAGCCGATGCGAGTGACATGTATAATTCCATTATCTACTTGCGTAAGATATCAGCATACATCTGTAAGACTGTCCGGAGCATGTACCCACTTCTTCATCTGCATCTTCAACCAATACGCATTGATCATCGAAATTGAATAGATCATTAGGGCATTTTGGAATGGGAGTTGAAGGAGGTGGTGAGGGTGAGGACATGATGTGTTGAAAGGAGGTTTACCTTTAGATCGATTGGTATAACCCACTAAGATTGCGGGGGACACAACATCTCGCTAGGCCTGGTGAAGTGCAGTGCTGCGGTATCGTTAGCTTTGATATGATCTACCTCTGGTATATGAGTATGCAATCGATGGCAATGCGGGTGGTATGGTAGATATATACTCAAGTAAGAAGGTGAATGAACAAACGTTTGACAAAATAAACCTCAAACCTCGGTGATTCGGTTAACCATTTTTCATGAACAATCTCGTTACGATCAACATCTTTCCTCTTTTCATGCCTTACCTTGCACCTTGCTAGATCTACCAATTCACATAAAATCGATCAGTCCCAGTATCTTGTACATTCCAGTCAAGCATCCAGATGACCGTCCAGTAACACCTCGGGAGAACAATGCTACCACCACCCCCAGCATCACGCAAATCATCGTACATCTTCTCTCATCCGCATCAATCAACGTCCGGGTTTGGTCCCACTTCTTCACCTATCAAATCTACTCATGCGAGATTACCTTCGTTCCGAACTGCAGCTGAGAATGTCCTAGGACTGGATCACGAAGACGATTCATTGAACAGTGAAGAGGAGGAAGAAGGGGCAGACAATGATGGGAGGGAAAGAGGGTTGGAAGAGACATTGGAGAAGATCGGGTTTGGTACGTCTCCTTGCTTCTCTTTTCTTCAACCGTATATTGATACGAAATATCATACGATGAGCTTTGACTGATATGTCATGTACATATCTGCAGGTGCATACCATTGGAAATTACTCGTGAGCACTGACTGACATATCCGTGACTACCTTCGTGCTGATTGGGATGGAAAGGCTCTGTGTGGGTTCGGTTGGATGTCTGATAATTCGGCATTACAATGTATAGGTGGGTTATTTCTCACATCACTCAAGGACAATGATGCTACATCATTATCAAAGTATACTCTACTGACATTAATCACAGCGGTGATATTACCCCGTGTTCAAGTCCATTTCGACCTCTCCTCAAAGGTTGTAGGTCTACTTTCGGCATCGACCATGGCAGGTGTAAGTGTCTCGACCCGGACAAACAAACCCTGTCGTACTGATTGAACCATCGTATCGGTCCTTGTAGATGATGATAGGTGCAGTAGCATGGGGTGTAATATCAGACTTACTAGGTCGATCATTACCTTTCAACGCTACGTTGTTCCTCACAGCTGTATTTGGTATAGCAGCTAGTTTCAGTCCTAATTTCGGGGTGTTGTGCATTTGGATGTTCCTGTTGGGTAGTGCAGTAGGGTGAGTAGCTCAAGATCACCCTGCGAAGTGCGACGTTTCGACTCACTCGCGCATATGTCCTTATATGTTAAATAGGGGCTCGATGCCAACTGACGGAACTCTCTTCCTCGAGAACCTCCCTCACAGCAAACAATACCTCCTTACCCTGTTATCAGTCTTCTTCTCTCTTGGAGCAGTGCTCAGCTCAGTAGTAAGCCTGGTCTTCTTACCTGGACATAGCTGTAAGACGTATGAAGGGTGTGATATACCAAACGGAGCGAACGAAGGTTGGAGGAGGGTCATGTTTGTGTTGGGTTTGTTCGTGAGTCACACCTATAATACATTACCCATCAGTCCAATCATATTTGGTCTAAATCGTCTTCTTTCGGGCTACTTTATAGAATTTGGCATGTGCATTTGCTCGATGGTTTCTCTTCCGCCTTCAAGAATCTCCCCGATACCTCATTTCCAACGGACGTGAATCAGAAGCTATCATAGCCCTTCAAGCTATCGCCACTTTCAATTCCAATTCTATGGACATACAACGTGCGGATGTTCAAACTGCAAACGAACAGATATGTATGAACGGGGAACGAACCGAAGATGATAAGTCAATTGAGGATCAGGAGATAGAGGGATTACCTAGATGGAATAATCAACTTGAATTTGATAATGAACATGGGAAATATGGTGGATTGGGAATGGGTAAAGCGTCTGGATCCGGATCAGGATTGAATAGAAAAGAACCATTAAGGATGGGATCGGATTTCTATGATACGTCAGCTTCGACCCCTGGATTGATAGAAAATGAAAATAGATTTGAAAATTCTTTTTCCAACGCCAATATATCCGAAGAAAGGGAAATTCTCTTCGATTCTAATGGTAACAACGACCCACAAGAAGGGGAAGAGAAGAAATATAAGAATACGAATGATGATGATAATGATGAATTTGACAAATGGCATGAGAAACCTCTAGTATGGTGGAGATCATGGTTGAAACAGATGAATAAACTATTCGTGCCGCAGTGGAGAAAGACGGTCATACTCATGTGGATCATTTGGGGTGCGATAAGTTTTGGTAAGTTGGGCTTCTTTCTGATTGACGTAGAGAAAATGGAGCAATATGATAAGGGATGGTGTCCCCCACGAGTCGAGTAATGATAACATAATCAGGAGAAATTCATTAGCTGATGCTGATTACCTGTCACTAGGATACACGATGTTCAACGTATGGTTACCTTCTGTATTGGAAAGTAAAGCTACGGGTGAAGGAGACGAAGCGATCAAAGAAGCTTTGAACGATTACGTCTTGTATTCTCGTAAGTCCGCGATACTCATTCACATATCATTTATCCTATATTAGTGAAACTGATGCGATGCTGGTGGTCTTCAACCCCTATAGTGGCCGGATGTCCAGGCTCGATTGTGAGTTACTCCATCTAATTTGGCAAATGCTATCACTTAAAACGTAGAACTTACGACCTTGAATTATTTGTACATCAGATCGGAGCATGGATGATCCAAACTTGGCTCGGCCGTCGTAAATCCCTTGCGATCTGCACTCTCGCCACGGGTCTATCAACTTTTGCATTCATAAATGTCGAAGCCAAATGGGCTGTGGTAGTTAGCTCAATGATCATTTCGGCGGCTGCTACAGCCATGTATGCTGTCTTGTGTGAGTCAAACCCCTCGACATCGATTCACAATATGCTGATCTGTCTGGTAGATGGAATGACACCCGAAACGTTCGGTACGAGTATACGAGGAACTGCGTGTGGTACTTCTGCAGCTCTGAGTAGATTGTGAGTCACACTCCGCTATTAAGGTATGTATGGGATGTGCTGAAGTTTGGTTTGATAATTTGTTAGTACCGGCGTGATGGCACCTGTATCAGCGGGATTCTTATTAACCATATCTCCCTCTTTGCCTGTATTTGTCTCTGCAGCTATATTCGTTGGAACTGCCGGATGTGCACTGGCATTGCCTTTTGAGAGGCTTGGAGGGGGTGGGAAAGGTGGTGCGTTGATGCATTAGAAGGAGATACAACGAGGAATTCAGAGTACACTCAGCCGAAACGATAGGAGGAGATTGTAATCTAGCATGAGGAAGGGAGAAACGTCTGAATTTACGATCAACTCATTCTTATCAGAACTCACACAACTGCAAGCGCACCTTTGCTCGAGCGACAACAGACTTCCTTACTTTACGAAACACATTTCATCATCTGCAACTCTCTTATATCATATGTATATACCACTGTATCGATATTTCATTTTCTAGATTAGACGAATACCTTACGATTTCCCTTAGATGTATATAACATGATGTCCACTTGGATGAGTATATTTACAATACTACTACTGTAACACGTACACTTGGGTTGCGTTGGGCAGACAAACAGAATTACAATTTTCGGATTTACAGTTCTCGTATCACTTACTGTGAACCAAGTCAGTACAGTGCAGTACTCTGCATCTTTATTCAATCGTTTGAGGCTGAAACTAAGATACGTAGATGGCTTTTAGGCCTATACCTTACTGCACGTATGAAACCCACGCGGCGAGTCACCACCATGCCCTGCATGGTGTACGCATGAGGTAGAAAGATAAACATGTTGTGTTGAGCAGACACGGGGACGGAGAGCTGGAATCATAGGGAAGTCTTGAAAAAGCCTCTTTGTGTATGGCATGGCAGACTTGGTCCTGATGGTGAATACCCTTTCTTGAAAGGGTACGAAAAGCTACGGAATGTATAAATTCCAGTAGAACTGACTCTCGCGTCATTAGGAGGTTCCACCTTGCCTTCAACTTCAAGAAAGAAACGTAACACAACACGGTATGAAGCTGCAGTATGGTATATCAGAACCTACTGCAGCGTGAATTCTGATCTGATTCACAATTGCGCAAGAACGCCAATTAAGTTACACTGGGCTTCGAAAAAGGGAGAGCCGAAGAGAGGAAAGGAGGGGAGAGCTTGCCACTCCGACCGGACCTGGCCGTGCCATGGCGAATGTGAATGTGATTTTTCCAAAGTCCACTGGTTCCAATACCTTGTTGTCGCCACTTGACGGTCAACAGTCGAGTGGCAGAGGGGTATCGCCTGATTGGTTTTGTACGCGAACTCAAGTGGATTTGTCGAACATCGAGCGATATGACACGAGTCGTACGGCCCAAAGTCAAAGGTACAGTGCGTTTGGCTGTGCTGTGGGGCTATCATCGAGACACATTGACAATGCTAACGATAGCATATCCATGGAAATGATTGTGAGTTTCGAGGCTCCCTTTAAGCCGTCCTCATCGCAGATATAGCAGTATGAGCGAGTATTCGAAACACTCATACACCATGGGGACCTGCTCATTCCGCAGAAAACAAATCTACATCCGCGAAAGATCTGATAGTGTCTTCCGGATACAGTACCGTATATTTGGATCTAAAGCAATGCGAACAAGTTCCTGCGACTTGCCTCTAACCCGGCCTATCACTCACAAGAACCGAAAGAAAGGAATGACAGACACATAACACACACTATTTTAGTCTATTACCGCATAACATTTTGAATACCGTACCGTGTATAACTTATTCATTTGCACGTTGATAATGTTTGATCGAAACTAGAAAATTTTCGTAAGATGATTAATCGATGCCGTCAGCAGAGAGAAAAACATGAACCAAGAGTGATGAATCTGAGTCATTTACAGATCACTCCATCGTGATTCGATCAGATCAGATCATCAGCAGAGTGATCAGATCCCACTTCTTAGAAACAGATAGCTTGGATCTTCGTCTCTTCGGTTTCATAACAACAGATCTCAGGAATGCGGAGGTTATGAACTTCTGTCAATATTTACGTGGTTTGATTTTTCTCTTAGTTTCGATTGAGTCGACATGTACATAATAGTCAGTCGGGAAACGATAGACATAAGGGCGAGCTAGTGCATACCTTGTAACGTACAAGCGTCCTGTACTAAGGCGTTCAAGTTTTGGGTCGTTTCGAGATATTTTTGACATCAGTAGAAAATAAGGGTCATGCCACGATACACGAAATCAAGAAAGGTACGGGTGACTTCTCGCTGGTATGTCGTGTCAATTATCGTAATTACCAGAAATTCGATCAACGCCCAACCATTCTCAGATCGAGTTGCGCAAGGAATTGCCAATGGTCGCGTGGGGTAATAACGTGAGCTTTCTGAAGGCTTGACACACGACTCTTTTCTTCATGTTAACGTCGATCTTTCATCAAATCACATGCCGAAAACTTGTATGAACGGATCTTGTTCACGTAAGAAATTGCTCGCATGCCCCAGAAGCGATCTGTAGCTGCTTACATGACTCGTAGTTGTAGGACGATACTCGGCAGCGATGATTTGTACGTGACGTGAAGATCTTTAGATTCAGTTGTAACTGCCTCATTATTATGCTTTTACCTCCGGGAAGTGATGTCGCTGTCTCGCTGTTATACTGCGACTCAAGAAGAAGTCGTAAACAAATGATAACATGATGAGACGCCACTCCACCTGAACTGTTGTGAATCTCATTCAGGTTCGTGTTCAAGGGCCATGCACGAATTCGGTCAAGCTACCGAAGTTTCATCTATCTGTTACCTGAACTCAACTGAACGTGGAGGCTTTTTTTCATTTTTCAACGTCAAACAAAACAAACGTGAAGGTGAACAAATGTTGGTTTCCAGGCTAACCATTGTTAATGACAAGAGGCTGCTTGGCTGCTTACGGATTGAAGGGACTGCGAAACTAGTGCAGGTTGCGAAAACAAATAAATGATTTTCACGAAAACGAAACACGAAAGGGGGGAAATGCTATGCAAACCAAGACATAACGCGTCATGAAGTCTTTGGTTGAGGTATGTACAACCAGTGATGCTTCCGTTTCAAGCATGAAGAGAGAAATATTTCCCGAAAAGAACAAAAACATCCGTTCCTCACCCCCTCTGCGTTCCTTTTCTTCGCCTTTCTGTGAACCAGGAACCGAGACCGCCACAACTTGTTAGGGCCAAAAGAAGGATAAGTTAACCTTTGCTCCCGCTTTACCTGAACGACTCCATCTCTCGGCGTCCTCTTGTGTATGTACGAGATATCAGGGTCATCGGACCCATCTCTTTGGACCTTTTTGCATCAAGAAATGAAAAGATGCCCTGACGACACATTCTAAGGGTTACGCACGATGCCACGATCTCAATTGAGTAGCAGTTTAGCAGATTGCGTACTGCAGAGCTGCTGTAGCGTAGCTGTTGTCTTCTCAGTCAGGGTCAAAGTCGCAGGGGAGAGAAGAGCAAATTACGGTTGGGACCTTTCTCCCTTGGCCCATTTGAAGCTTACAAATGTGGTTAGTACTATTATTATTCTTTGCGTCGACATTCCCTTGGTAAGACGAGAGAGCGATTATTTGGTCGTTTTCTGAACACGACGACGACTCTTTGTTTGACTTTGGGCTTTTCAATCCTTTCGACGTCGTACAACCACTTCTTATTATTGTTCTTTCTCTCCTTCCACCAAAAAAAAAAACCTTCTGTCCATATATATCTGAACTTTGTTCTGATCTCGAACATCTAGCTACACTCTCCTTCAACACACTCTCGAGCGATATAATCATTCAGTAATCAGTTTCTTGGTAATCAGACCAGATCATCTACGACTCCCTCTTCGAAACAACGTATACCTCGTCTCCGTTTTTCTCTTCGTTCTTTCACCAAGGCTCAAGCTCTATATAATTACACACCTTATCACACTCATCCATCTTCGATCACCAACTCTACTTATCTACCAATATATCTTATAAATATCTCAAGGAAAGGAATCTCGGTTTTTTAACGGACAAAAACGACTGCTACGACATACATAGAAATATATTCATAATCAACTAATCGACATGAACGCTTCAACTTCGACTCACCCCGCTGGCGGGTTCCCAAGAATCATCGACAATGGCTGCCTTGAACTCACTTCAGTGATAGGCACCGGTGCATACGGTGTCGTCTACCTGGCCATCGATTACAAATACTCTCAACCACTTTGGCGTGCTGTGAAATGTCTGCGTCGACATGGTCTTGACTCGCGTCAGAAACATTTCCAGCGTCGTGAGATCGCTCTTCATCGACTGGCATCTGCACACCCTAGTATTATCGCTATGGACAGGATGATCGAAGAAGGCGACAACGTCTATGTAGTGATGGAGTTTGGAGAGGAAGGTGATTTGTTCGCTATGATAACGGATAAACAGCGCGTGAGTAAAACTTAAACCTCCTTTCTGAGACATTCCTTTGCCACTCCAAAGCTAATGCCACTTTTGTTTCATGCAGTATGTCGGCGACGATGAACTCATACGCGATGTCTTCCTACAGCTGCTGGACGGTGTAGCATGGCTTCATTCCCTCGGTATAAGTCATCGAGATATCAAACCGGAGAACATTGTCTGTTCGCAAGACGGCACGAGAGTGCGTATATGCGATTTCGGTTTGGCCACCTCGGAACAGGAATCAAGTGAATTTGGCTGTGGGTCGACATTCTACATCGCTCCAGAGTGTCTTGGAGACTGGTTCCCCGACACCTCATCGTATCCTACTCGACCTGGAGATGTTTGGTCATTAGGTGTGATATTGGTTAATTTGGTCTGTGGAAGAAACCCATGGAGAATTGCATCACCTTCAGATGAATCATTCAACTCGTTCCTCAATGATCCCAACTTCCTTCGACGCATTCTACCTATCTCATCTCAGTGTCTCTTCGTCCTCCAACAGATATTCACCATCAACCCTGCCGATCGTATATCACTTGCGGCTCTTCGAAAACTCGTATTGGAAGTGGATACCTTTACCATGGGTGAAGAGGAACTTCGTCTCGCTCACTACGCCGCTCAGGACTCTACTCCAACACCTCAGTATCAGACCGTAGAGTCGTTGATGCCTTTACAGGAAGTACCTGAAATCGAAGGAGAGGGGGAAGGGGAGACTTGGCAAACTGAAGATACGGTTTTTGTATTTGACGAGTTGGAAACACCATCGTTAAGAGCCGACTCGGGACCATTATCATCCCCTGTTCATCGATCACGATCCTCCTCGTCCAACGGAGGCTCTTTACCACCCACACCCCAATTACTCGCCGAAGGAGGTCTCACGTTACCCCAACATCAATATCAATACCAGTATCAAAATCAACATCCTTTCTTCGAAGTCCTCAAAGGCAAAACACCCTCATCTATATCTGAATTACGTGTTAATCCAATTTCACCCGAACTATCCACAGTCAATTCACCTAATCCATTCTTCCGATAATCAGTAGTCAATACCTTTAATCCATTTGATTTTGCCTTTTACACATCATTTATCATTTAGTTGAATCATCTGCATCTTTCATCATATATATCTGCGCATCTTAACAAATCAATTTGTACAACTTATCAATCTTGTTTTCCTTTTTTCGGCATTGATCTTTGCATTCACAGTAGATATTGATATGTGTCTTCTGATAGAGGATAAATTAGTAATGCCCACTTATTTGTACAACTACATAGATAGTCATGAATACAATTATGACCTAGTACCCAGAATGAACTTTGCATTTCGCTTGCCATTAGCTCTATCGCAGGATTTCACTCGTTGCCACTGCTCGAATGAAGTCTTTCGACGATCGACAACAAATGGCTTGCGACGTTGATACAGCATTTTATCTACTGTACATCGCACAGCGTTCCTTGAGGCGTTTTCCAGGACCAGAAGATCAAAATATCAGGTGATGCACAGAATCGGATCTGATCCTGGTACCTGCGACGTCTTTCTCGTTCGCTGAAAGGAGGAAAACGGTCTAGACTTGACGCTTAGAGTTCTTTGGAAAACATGCGATACGAAACGCGGCCGACGAAGTTCGGTTTGGAGTACATATATGCATTCCTTATGAGAGAAATAGTGTTTACCCTTAACGAGAAAGTCGTATTGCTTCTTCAATTATGCATCCTGCTGGTATACGATGTACGTGGTCGCATACCAATGCGTACTCTCAATTGAAATCTTGTTCTTAATCTTCGCACTGAAGGGGAAATATATCTTGGATGTACGTCAATAGGTAGGTCGTATGCCTGAGTATGAAAGAAGCTTCTTTATTCTGCACCTGCTTAACACCCTCTCGAGCCTATTTTCTCCCGCTGAGGTATGCCATATGCATGTATTCCCCTCCACCAGCTGGTGATCGATTGCTTTGGTAAGTTTGATGATGCGATGAGAGGCTGAATCTTTCATGATCGGCATAAACCATGTGGCATTGTTGAATTTCCCAAAGGAGGTCAGACAAGTGGTAGGATGATCGTCGTGCCTCGATATAAAGTTTGGTACAAGGGTAGGTAGCATAAGACGTGCAGACGAGACGTGTTTCGAGCTTTATTCACATAAGGTCAAACTCATGTTCAAGACGGTGCTGTTTGAGCAAAGAAAAGACGCGTTGATGTTCATGTATTACCGTAGTAAGCTGAATTAACTTTGGGGGAACATTACCTACTCTCAATTGCACACAATCCGATGCGGTAACAGACGTCATCGAATCCGGTTCCTATCCCAGTCAGTGTCAAAGATAGAAGAAGCATCAAAAGAAAGAAAGTCGCGGTAGTTGCTGTAAAATACTGCCTTCTCGCCTGAGTGACGGAGCAATCGCAAACTCGTTCAACGACACCCAACAAACAGAAGGCAGGCTCTCATGATCAACAGAAGACCAAGATCTTCAGCATGCCCCAATTCCCCTTCTTGAGATCCAACCACGACAAAGATCCTCCACCTCCCGACACGTCCAACAGTCAGACCTTGACTTCTTCACCTAGCATAACTTCCTCCGACAAACCACAATTCACTCATCCATTCACGTCGAGCTCTACAAACGCTTCTACAAGCACTGTCAACGCATCTAGCTCATCACCTGCTTTCCTACCGGCAGTCGCAGAATCGCCCACATCGAAATACCATCCATCTAGATTACTACGGCGAAAGGCCAGTTTGAGTAACAAATCTAACGAAACTCCTACTTTCTCAGATTCGGATCCTTTGCCGAGTAATAATGTATCCAGTAATACCTCAGAACCGCCCACTTCACCTAGACGATTACCCTCTTCTCCCAGGGAATTTCCTGCTTCCCCCAGAGGATTTCTCTTCGACAACAACAACAACAACAACAACAACAATAACAATAACCACAGAGAACCGAATGAGAAGGACAGGGAAAGGGAAAAATTCGCGACATATCCTACCACTAGGAGGGGATCAGATACATCCAGATATATAAAGTATGGATTACCCTCGCCCACAACGGCCAAGAGATCGGCATTTGTGTATAATGGGAAATTATCCAGTGAAGGGGAGAAAGATCAGGCAGTGGTGATAATACCTTCGGGTAATATCAATAGAGATAGGGATGAGGATCCAATATCAATATTGAATAACTTAGCTGCTCTGGGGATCAGATCCGATAATGGGTCTTTGTCTTCTTCTTTACCTAGAGTCTTAGATGGTGGACTAGGATCGACAAGTGGGATAGGAATATTCGGTAAAATCATGAATAATGGCAATGATCAACCACAGTCACAATCGCAGTATTCTTCGCCATACGACGATAGAAGACCACCCACACCTCCCGATTCCGCCAAAACGCCTTTTTACCCCACTGCGCTCTCACCTCCTCGTCGACCTATGCCTAAATCTCCTAGAGCATTGCATAATCAACATCAACATCAACATCAGCATCAACGGACTTCGACCCCTACGCAGTCGCATAGACCTGAAACTCCACCTAGTGTAGGTATGATGCAGGCTCTATCTGCTGTTGGTGGATCTTCACATGACTCACACGATCTTTCCCCTTCGCCTAGTATGAATAGACCAAGAAGGGGTTCGGAGAAACCTAGAGTAACAGCCGAATGGCTAGCACGTAAACCATCTTTTTCCACTCCTTCTTCATCTGCCCCAGCCAATAAAGCAATAAGACATCGTCCGTCACTTTCTGTCGATCAACCACCTTCCTCTTCCCCTTCCAATTTCCCTACACTTCGTAATCAAGCTTCATCTGATTCTCCCATAATACCAATACCAGTACCAAAACGTCAAGGATCATTAGATGATTCACCTAAGATACTCGAACTTGCCACAGACAACGAAAATGAAAGTAGAACTGGGAGGCCATCTTTTTCCAGCGATACAGAGGGATTATCATCAGATGGTGAAATAGGGTTGAACCCCCGTCGGAGATCGTTACTCACAGGAGGGAATCATACCCCTTCTCGAAGCGGAAATAGGAAATCTTCTTTGGTACCTGGTACCGGTACTAGCGGAGGAGGATTTGAAGTAATTGTTAACTGTATTGATAATAGACCTCGTGAGGGGGACGATGAAGATGGAGATGGAGAGATCAAATGGGAAGTAACGATAAAGAAACAGAGTACAACCAAATCAGATAATATCGTTGGAAGTAGTCCCGTCCAACTTTCAACTAATGGTGTTAATGCCCAAGCTCCCTTATCGGCAAGCTCAATCAATCTTAGTCTATCGTTAGATCAACCAACAGGTAAATTGGTATTTATCAGTTTCCCGATGGATATCCATGCGACTCCAACAAGGAAAAGAAGACCAAGTACAGCTAATGCGAATGCGAGGATCAATCATATTGTTTCTTCTCCTCGACCATCGACTCCACCCAACCAATTGGCTAGTAGGGTAGATCTGGATGATACCTTAGCTCAGAGTCAGAATCAAACACCTACCAGGACCCCATCGTCTAGGAGGAAACCACCCCCGCCCTGGCCTTCGCCTAGAACAGATAGACCGATCCCTTCTCCGCCTGCTTCACCAAGAGACGTGTTCACTCCGAAAAAGACACCCTCAAGAGTAGGTGTCAATGGGGATCTATTGAATAAAATCACTCGAGGGGACGTATCGGAATGAGCAATGACATTCAAGATGGAGATTACATTGGACGAATTGTTCTTAGATTTACATCGTGAATGTATTGGACATTGATAGTACATTTCGTACATTGTATCAGTTAGTTCATATACACCATGTTCAATGTACTCAACGCATATGCATATTTCTATAGTTTTAATTGATGTTATGCCGCTTTTGTAATGTTCATTTATCGCCGTTTTGAGAACGATACCACGGCGTATCTGCGGGAAATGTAGAGACGCACACATGAGCTTATGAACTCCATGATCATCTTTGATACCATTACAAAGAAGAATTCAACTCACTTGCCAGATACTCTCCAATCAGGAGCTTCCTTGTTCAATCTCTCCTCGATTCCTTCTTCCAAGCCGACACTGATCGGATCACTCATCTTAGTATCTGTCGCGATAGATAAACATGGGGAAAAGTTACACTCACATCGTGTCAGCTTTGTTAGTCCTCAAACTCAATAAAGTGATCTTCCCTGCCAATGGACCTAAATAGTAGGGTATACATCAGCAAACCGTACAGATTGGATTGGAGAGTGTAGGGAAGGCTTCTTACCCAACGCGACTTCGAAAGGAGTAGTAGTAGGCCACCAAGCATCTCCTACCAATCTGTCATCGGAATATCAGCGTTCGGTTCGCTTCCGGTTTTGATGCAGACCACACTTACTTCCTGTAGTTCAGATCACCTTTGAAGATGACCAAATCGCTCTTTCTCAATTCCTGTAATGTCCCAGGAGCGATTTCCGGAAGATCTTGGAAGGAATATTGCGTTGTCCAGAATCTACCTAAGGGTGTGGCTTTGCCCAACTTGGTGTTCTCCGGTACGGATAACTTGAATCGACCAGAATTCAGATGTCTCTTCCACCTTGCTGCTAATCCTGACAAAGAGGCTAGATCATCGGGGCTGAGGGGAGTAGATGCGTGAGAGGCGAAGAATGATGTATCGAGCAGAGAGTCAATTGCCCAACTACAATTAGACATTTTATCAGTAAATGGACAATGCGGAAGGTAGGAGATGCTAGTACCTACGTGAAGTCGTACGGCAGTACGTCAGAAACAAACCAGGGGATCGCTTTCGGACTATGCGACGTCAGCTTCTCTTATCACCGAGCTAGGTGGTAGAGAAGGCTCACTGGAATATCACCTGATCAACAAAGGGTGTACAGGATACCAAAAAGTCCGCTAATATCAAGTCGGTATACAGCTGAATATCAACTCAATCACGTCAGTCACCCTCATTTGACTTGGAATGACTCATACTGGTATGGACTAACCTCAAAACCAGCTACGACAGGGAACATATGACAATCAGTATCGCTGTTTCTGCGACAGTCATCTATCAAATACGGGCTTACCGTTATCCAACACTATATCGACCCTGCCACCTTTCAGAGTTTTCAGATGATCCCAAGCTTTGCTCAGGTCATTTCTCAATATGAATTTGGCTTGTTCCTCTTGTGCGGCGGCTCCTACAGCTTGGAGTTTCTGGAGGTCCTCGTATTTGAGATCAATAAGGAGGGAAAGGTCCTACAGGTTGCAGTTCATCAGCGTGATTCTTCATACGATTGTTTTTGGAGAAGGTGCTAACAGTTGCATTGCCCCAGAGGTCCGCTTGAATCATCTCCCTATACATAGATAGACAATTCTCAGCTTATCCACGAACCCCTTTTGAGAGAGTTGGGGATAACTCACATGAAAGCGATCTCCAAGGCGGATCCGGGCTTTTCATAATCTTTGATCAATTCATCTTTCTCCTCTACAGCTTGGTTCATTGCTTTGGCGAGGTCTACACAAGATCAATCAATTAGGTAAACGATCACAGGCCTCAAAAAACATACAGCACAGGAAAGTTTGTACTCACGGACAATAGCAGTCGAACTCGATTTGTAAGTCTCGGCTTTCTGTTCAAAGAACGGATCATAGTCTCTCCAATGGACCGTAGAGGCAAAGTAACTTCTCAGTCTTCGATAACTATATGTGAAGCACATCAGTCGATGTTTGTTACCTGGTCAACAGAGTTGGTATGGTATAAACTTACACATAACATTCAGCGAACAGCCAATTCATCGTACTCCATCTCCTGTCATGATCTGGATAAGTCTTGAGCTCATCATTATAGCATTCTCTGTTGATATCACCATCGTTCTCTATCGGTCTATTCGAAGATACCAACACCATATCGTTCCGTCAGCGGGGACGTCGATACGATACGTTTGTTCAAGCTGAGGATGAGAGACTTTACTCACGTCAAAGCTGCATTATGTCCCATATCATATTTCATCTGACTTATCTGACTGATTATCCTTTTCCCTTCCTCCAACTTTTCTTCAGCTTCTTTGGAAATGTCGGATTGCATGGATATCTCATGGTTCACGTTGGACACCGCAGATACCACGTTGGTGAGTACCACTGGCCATCTGTGAATCATCATCGGTGTCAGCTCGGCATAGCAATAAGGTACGAGGGGACTTACCTCTTGACCAGAGTTGTATAAGCAAAACTACCAAGATCACATAACCCCAAATCAGTTGACCATTGTCAATGAAGAGCGGAGATGCGCTTACCTCTGCTTATCCTTGGGTGACACTCGGTCGTAAGGTAATTTGAACAGTTCCGGCGTAGGCATCTTGAGACGACTCTGATCAGTTGGACGTATGAGGGAGAAGTCAAAAGGTAATCTCTGCGTTAAAGTACACGACTTTTGTCTGTTCTGTCGAAATGAAATGAAATGAATTGAATTCACGTTGATGTCATGATTACCTCGCTATTCAGGGTAATCCCACCTATTCCTCATACCTCAGCACTCAGCACTCAGCCTCAACACCATGCCATGCATGCATCATGACTCTGCCCTCCCAACAGGGACCTGCTATCAATACTCATTGCGACATGCATACGCTTCGAAGAAGCAGTCAGATAAGCCTTGCAAGTCATGAGATTTTCGTCACAGTGTAACGTTTCTATTTCCGTTATTTCAGCACCGGGCGCAAGTGGAGGTCAGCTTCATCGAGTTTGCGTTCACTTGCAAGAAATCATCCCATCCATATATTTCATCGGTTTGTTTCTTCACCAACTGTCATCACCTCATAGAGCAGACTATCCCAGTCGTCCTACCCGCCAACCCCACCTCCCATGATTCCTCTGATACTCTACGCATCCGAAACAGGCAACGCCCAAGATGTAGCCGAGCGAGTTTCCCGATCGTTCAGAGCAGCAGGTCGGAAAATCACTGTCCAATCGATGGATACTTTCCCAATATCATCCCTCATACATGTCCCGCTCTTGATCCTTATCACTTCCACTCACGGACGTGGTGACCCTCCACCGGCGATGACGAGTTTGTGGAAGGCGCTACTGAGGTCGAATCTGCCTGAGGATATATTGGAAGATGTGCATTTTACGTTATTTGGCTTAGGGGATAGTTCGTATGAGAGGTTCTGTTATGCTGGAAAGATATTGGCTAGGAGGATGGAAGGGCTCGGAGCAAACAAATTGGCAGAGTATGGATGGGGTGATGAGAGGAGTCCAAATGGGTCAGTCTACTTCCATATCCTTTTATTTCATTCTGGGCAAGAATAATAGCTAACATGTGTGTTGGGGTTGATATGATTTTTCAGCATAGAAGACGCTCTCATACCTTGGCTAAAACAGACCCTAGATACTTTCTTATCTTACCTTCCTGTATCTCCTGACTACTCTCCGATATCGTCGACAGATCTACCGCTGCCCATATATTCATTGACGTCCATTGCAAGTTCGTCTAATTCGAAACGGAAACAGAAGGAAGATGGGTTGGATATACCTTTAGAAGGATTATCGATCTCATCATTACCCAACGGTCATACTGCTTCTGAAGCACCTACGAGAGTGGCAGATGTACTCCATCATGAGAGCAATGGAGTGATCAAGCCTGATGATTGGGTATGGGCGACTTTGAGGAAGAATAAAAGAGTCACCAAAGAGGATTGGTGGCAGGATGTGAGGGAGATCGAGTTGGAGTTTGAGGATGAGGATGTGTGAGTGACATACGAGTTCAGACTCATAAACATGACTCTAAGACTTTCAAATATCTTCCCTAATCTATCTCGCGTATGAACAATTTGGTCGACTGATCTGCTCTCAACTACAGGGAACCATATCTACCAGGATCGATATGTTCACTCCAACCTCAATCGGACCAAGCGGACGTTAATACATTTTTGGAAATAATGGATCTGGAATCTCAGGCGGATATACCGATGCAAGTGGAAGCACTTCTGGAAGGTGAGTACATACAATATATACATGACCTTTGTGAACGACACTCTGTAGATTGTTTGTGACTATTCTGACGTCATTTGATGGATCACAGAACAACCTTTACCTCAGCATCTCCCACCATCCGATAAACCAACCACTCTGCGTTCGTTATTGACAAATCATCTCGATCTCCGCTGCTCTCCCCGGAAAAGCTTCTTCGAGTGGTTACGGAGGTTGTCACCCGATGAGAGGGAACAGGAGAGGTTGGATGAGTTTATTGATGATCCTGTAAGTGGTGCTTCGACGAAACCATTTTTGCCGACTTATCCTTCACTATCAACGCAGCAGCGATGATTGTGCGCCCAGACTGACTTGCCGATTGCTCATTTACTGCACATATCAACAGGACGAAATACATACGTACGCGACTAGACCATCCCGAACTATCGTGGAGACCTTGGCGGATTTCAGAAATACCAAAATACCCCTTTCTCACATACTGGAGATCCTACCACCGCTCAGACGAAGACAATTTTCAATAGCTAGCTCTTGGGATGTATGTGTCTTTCTACATCTGAGCCGACATCAACGGCTGATAACCTCACCTAACAGGCACATCCTGGAAAAGTCCAATTGCTGGTCGCACTAGTGGAGTACAAGACCAATTTGAAAGTACCACGAAGGGGATTATGTTCGCAATGGCTTGATCAGTTGACTGTTGGTGAGTAAATCTCTCGTCCTGGTCACATTACATTTATCTGACATGTTATTTTGCGTAGGAATCAAATTACCGATACACATCTCACTTCCTACACTCTTCTTACCTCCTAATCCTGATACGCCCGTCATACTGGTAGGTCCAGGGACGGGAGTAGCTCCGATGAGGGCTTTTGTCGAGACTAGAGTCAAACAAGGTGCAATTGAGAGTGAGTCGATGTTCTTCCTAGCATTTGATATGGCAATTGAACGACTATTTATCTGAATGGTCACCTCACCTTAGATACTGCACTGTACTTCGGATGTCGATCTGAATACGCCGATTTCTACTTCTCGGATGAATGGAAGAAATACGGCGAGATGGGTGTGAACATCCAGATTGCTGCTAGTAGAGATCAGGAGGAGAAGGTTTATGTGCAGCATCTGATCAAGGAGAATAAAGAGGAAGTCCAAGAGTGGTTGGTCGATAAAAGTGGACACGTGTATATATCTGGGTGGGTCGCACGAACAGCAATGACCATAGGTTACCGTCAGAACGAGTATACTGATCGTCGACATCGTGTGTTGTATAAATGATTAGCTCATCCAATGCGATGCCCAGGGAAGTAAGAGAAGCGTTGGCATGGTGTATAAGTAAAGACGGTGCGGGTGATTTTACTGAAGAGGAAGCCAAGGAATATGTGGAGAGGATGTTTGAGGAGAAAAGAGGTGGTGAGGAGAGTTGGTGATTGTGGTGCATGAACCCCATGTGTCGAACAGATATTCATATGATTCTTGATGGTCAGTGTTGTATGCATTTACTCTATCAGCTGTTACGTCTGCGGCTGTCAATCCCATCATCACGTGTGACCTCGTCGATCATGTCGTCGCTTTTGTCATCGGGCCGAAAACAGAAATTAATGTCGAGTAGTAAAGTAGTCCAGTAGGAATGTCTTGTTTACACACACATCATCTCACGGCACATCATCTCTTCACTGGCCGCCATCATCACATCGATATCTTATTGACTTGGAGCAACTGAGACCAGACAACGTCATTGTGAGACCCTTCCAGGTGCCCCCTCTATGCCCCGCATTGTGCAGAAGAACAACACTTGGAACACCAAACGCTAAATACAAGACACGCGACTGGTCAATCTCAATTTCATCCTCATCACCCCTCATCAGCTCAATCAAGACAAGGACAAGATCCTCTGCGTATCTGAGTAGTTGTATCTATTGCATCGCCATTGATCAACACAGCCCAGCGGTGTACACGAATATAAACCAGAGCGAGTGAAAGACGACACACGTCAGCCCATCTGGTGAAGACTACATCGATGGCCCCCTCAGCCACACCATCATCGACCATATAGTACTCGGACAACATGTCAACCGCACAGATACCTACCACTGGTAACAGTGCCCAACCATTACCAGTCAAGCATCTACTACAAAACTACACCACCGCTCATCCTCTCCGTTCTCCATCACCACTCCCACCTTCGTCGAGGGTTGACCCATCGCTCACTCAGAGATTACCTCCTGCAACCTCTTCCAGCCCTTTACTATGGACATTACCGACATGGTGGTTATTCGTCCGGTTCATCTTGACCAAAGGATTACATGTCTACTTCAACCTTCTTAGTCATTTCTTATTCGGACCCAAAAGGAAATCATGGGGATACAGAATGACATTTATAACTTCTTTTATGCGAAACATTGCCGATCATTCTTCCCTTGCAGATATAGTCCTCATCAGACGATTCATCTCTTTACAATATCTCGTCCCACTTCCCGGGGACGCCGTCGTCACACCGATCACATTCAAAGTACCTTTGAGAAAAGGCGATGAGATTGCTAGAGGTTTTTTGAGGGAGTTTGATCTGAAGGAAGATGGACAGAGGGAATTATCGGGTGAATGGGTTGTGGGAACGGATGTATGGAAAACACTAAAAGCTCAGAGAAGACAGAGGAATAGAAGGAAAAACAGTAGTAATACTAGAAGGAATGGAAGATCAAGTCATTTATCAAATCAAATTATGATCAATGAAAAACTATCTTCTACCTCTTCCTCTATATCTTCTCCAACTCCTACTATCAGACCCTCTTCCACTACCACTGCTACCACCAGTCCACCGATATCTCCCATCAAGACCAATCGAAGTGATTCGACGAGTAGCTACAACACACCTACGACGGATTCTGATTCGGATAAAGTGGCTGAGAGGGTGATATACTATGTTCATGGTGGAGCATATTACGTGGGGAACGCTGCGACGCACAGGTTGATCACTATCGGTGTTAGTAAGAGCTGTAATGCTAGGGTATTTGGTGAGTCTACCCGAACCGACTATCTCTTCAGTCTTATCTGTGTGATTGATGTTCGTAATTTTACAGCAATCACATACCGCCTCGCACCCGAGCATGTCTTCCCTCTACCCCTACATGATGTGCTCCACGGCTACCTTCGTCTTCTCGCTCCTCCATTGTCGATACCACCCGAAAACATCATCATAGCTGGAGATTCGGCTGGAGGGGGCTTGTCGCTCGCTCTGTGCATGTACCTAAGAGACGAAGGGTACAAGCTTCCAGCCGGACTGGTCCTAATGAGTCCATGGGTGGATCTCACGATGAGTTGTGGGAGTTGGGATGAGAATGCTGCTACGGATGTGGTGCCTCGACCCGAGGCCGATGGTGGGTCAACGGCTTTCTTCTCGTGTGTCATTTCTGGGTCTAGAAGATTGAGATATGTGCTTGCGTAGACCACCTCAATCCCGTAGGGTGTTACCTCGGCCCGAAAGGAATATCTACCTACCTAACCCACCCATACGCTTCACCTCTCTTTGGCGATTTCCAAGGCTTACCACCTATGCTTATCCAATCTGGCGATTCCGAAGTCCTTCGAGACGAAATCACCCTCCTGGCACATAAAGCTACTTTGGCCGGGGTTAATGTCACTCATGAACTGTACGAAGATATGGTACATGTGTTCCAAATGTTTTCCTTCTTGCCCGCCACCACAGCAGCAATCAGCAACGTCGGTAAATGGGTGTGTCAGACTCTACCTGCGATAGAGGAACAGGAAGGAAGACACGAGAGTAAATTGGGTAAAGAAGTTTCGGATGAGATGGACTCTTCACCGAGAGTTGTAGCTAAAGGTGGCGAAGAACTCGATGTCGGTCTACCACCCAACCAAACCGAGGTACTGCAAAGTGAATTAGATGCTGTAGAAGATTATAATAGATTGAGCAGAGTAAAAACTCCAAAACAGAGTGCTCTTCGATTGGATGTTGGGGAATTCTCTTCGGGTGAGACCAATGGGCCTACAGTCGATATTGATTCGTTACCTTCACGACAAGGTGAACAAGGTGAATCGTCTAGAGAATCATCGGACTCTATCACCCCTACTCCCAACAATCGGACTCCCTTACCTTCCATGGATGATCCTTCTTCGTCCTCGTCTGCATTGGAATTAAGCGGTATACCTTTCCCTACATTCTCTGCACCTGCACCCCACACTTTACCTCGATTACGAAGATCAATCACCAATGTACCCATGCCTACTCCATCATCTATACCTCTGACTACGCCAACTACGTCAGATGAGAATAGAAGAAGACGTAGGAGGGGTATTACTTATTCTTCGTCTTTACATGTCTCCCCAGCGCATTCTACCGGCATACCTTCCAACCCCACTTCGCCTACACCATCCATAAGAAGGAAATTGAAAAGTACGATGGGATCGATGTCGATGTCCAACGGGTCCAATGGAGGAACACCCAGTACAAGAGCGAGAAGTAAATCCCATTCTGATATATTCCAACTTGTTGAGGGATATGTCGAACAGGGTGCGGCTAATACGACAACGGTGATTGATCCTGAAGGTGAGGTGATCAGTATGGGCGTGTTGGGCGAGGATGAGGATCCTTTTTAGAGTAGACGCTTGGTTGTGTATCACCTGATTCTACCATTTGTTTTATCGTTGCGGTGGTGAGGTGTGTTGGTTTTGCTTTTTGCTTTTTCTTTGAATAGGTTCAATCTGTTAAACGTGTATTACTCAATTTTACCCATCATGTACACCCTACTTTGTATCACTCGTTATCAATCCTTCTATTCAGAGAATGTCGAACGTCAACCATTTTACGCAATTGTCATGCATAGCATAGCATAGTATAGTATAGTATAGTATCGTTGGAGAAAGTCTCGACTCGGTGCTGAAATGCCCATCAAGGGGATTCCAAAGGTAAATTCACTATTATGTACGGTATCTCGTTTCGTTGCCTGCTTCACTGGTCTTTGTTTTTGTTTGAGCGGTACAAAGGATGTTTCCTGGCCTTCCCACTACTTTCTCCTTATCCTTCGTAATAGGTTTTGCAGCCCTGAAACCGAAGAGAAGACAGTCATTCCTGATAAATATATGAAAATACTGTACTCGAGTACTGTGGACTTTCCTGTTCTGACGCTAGTGGGAAACAATTGTCTCAAGTTTATCATATCATACTGTTTACCTACGGGCCTACGGGAAGATCACTTTGCTTACTGAAGACAGGAAGGGATGTTCGTAGAAGAACTATCATCGCGATACACCGATCCAACACTCACAGTATCTTTCTGGTGTTCGGAGGAAGGACACCCTCAACCGGATAAATCTTCCGCAGAGGGGTTCTCAGTCCATTACCCATCATATCAATCGATCGTGACTGTCGGTCGTCCAAGGGAAGTAACTCGCCGCACACATGAAACTTTGATTCAGCTTAAGAAGATAGCGTCGGATTTTCAAAAGAGGATTGATGATACCTCACAGGGTCCCAATAGACTAAAGCAGCCATGGTATATTCCCATCTCAAAGTTGAACATCGATTCGACAGTTGAAGAATACAAGAATGCCACAAGTGAAGGGATGCGAGAATTTTACATGTTTCTCAAACAAACACATGATGAGGTAACTGATAAATATGGAGAAGAAACTTTCTTAGGGCTACTGGACGAAAGGGGACATCATGAGTTTTGGAGAAGGGGCAAGCATCGATTACCCAAATTTGAAAGAAGTGCTCATTATCAATCTTTATCTCAGTTCTGCCAAGCTGTCCATGAGCTCAAAGCCAAAACCCAAAAGCAAGTCGAAGAGGAAGAAGGAAGAACGGGAGCGATAAATCATGAAAGACAGCCATCTGATCAAGATCGATCGTGTTTATCTAGATTTCTTAATCGAATAAAGTTAAATTCCTGGTCCTACTTCCGCTCAGAAGAGGACGAGATCTTGCAGGGACCACCTTCCCTTGTGATTATTTCGTACGTGACGGATGGTAGTACGCCCGGACCTAAAGCCAGGAAAGGTCAGAGAACGCGGCTAGCAAAAGGTGCAAAGGGATCAATCACAGTTTGTCGTACTGATCCAAAGTCTTTCCCTGCAGATAACGATACCAATACTAACTCTGGATGTGTTCAAGATAATGACAAAGACCAACTTGATCTATTCATGAATGAACTCAAAACAACTTTGAATGAATGGAAAACATATGGATCAGAGAAAATTGCGATTGATTCTCGATATGGCTCGTCATATTTCCTCGATATGAATGAACAATGGGAAGGCAGATTGAATCTCATCTCCCGAGGAGCAATAGTCAAAGCAAGAAGGTCGTTTCCTGAATCCCAAAAAGACATATCGATCGTATCGATGAGTGGAACCGAATTGAGGTCGATCGTTCCTGATACTGCTAGAAGATTGGGAGTAATCAACTGGGCAGAATATTTCAATGAGTTGACCAATAATAATATACCGACTGATCAGCTAGCCCCATTGCCTCATGCGAGGGAAAGTCAAGTACCGAAGATGGACGAAGATACGTTTGAATGTTTGAGGTCACTGAGTAAGGAACCAAGTGATAAGACTGGGAGTCGAACACGAAGCTTTACTGTGGATTATAAGCAGAGAACAATCCCAACCAAGGTGGCGGACGGGGACGATTGATCGACCGAGCAAAGCATACTCGCACGAATAGATAGTAAAGTCCATTATTCTCACCTAAAATCTTGATGTGGATTCATTTCTGCTGTACAGAGCACTGTAGCGAAGAAAGATGAAAGGTTTCCTCCCCTGATACCCTTCCCTTCATTGGCCTCAATGACTGTCATTGCCACTTTGACCCCAATGACGGAGATGTGTTACGTTTCTTTACTATACATACTGTGACCTACTTTATTCCGACACAGGTGGTCTCCCAACCATTCCCACTCCAATGCTATTTTGATGTACTATATCAAGCTTGTGCGGATCACGGACTGCAGGTGCTCTTGACATAAGTTCGAATCCTAGGGCACACCCATAGAGGAGAAGTGGGTACTGTAGCTCGGGTCTAGACTGTCCTATGGCTCAACAGAAAGACTGAGCTAAACCATCTTCTTTCAATAGCAATCGAAGAAAGGGAGGCCGAATTTTGGTCTAGTGTGTCAAGAAGTGTACGTCGCCCTGTACGTTGAGATGATTCTGGCCTCTCACCCTGTACTGCTCCTTGTCACTATAGATTTCACAAGCATACTGTAGACAGTCATAGTGGGCGCTGTCAGTTACTTCCTTCTGCTCTTTTGTACATGTGGCACCTCGCGGTGGAAAAGGACGTTGCCGCGTGCTGTTCACAGGACGAAGTTTGCTCGATAATGGTCGTCCTCGTATCCACGGATAACCGCCCTCACCGATGACCTTCCTGTTCGACGAGTCTGAGCTGACCCGGGATGGTATAAATCAATATGAAGCGGAAAGGAAGGAACTCGAGCTTTCAGGGTTTGAGAGGATGAGGGACGGGGAGGACAAGCTCGTATTGACAATGAAGGATACAGTATAGGGAGGACAAGCTCGTATCGACAATGAAGGATATAAGGGATCCGATGAGCAAGAATAGCCAGACCTTTGACGTGAATGTACTGCCAAGTCGTCTTTATCTCAAGGAGGACGAAGGGCTCTCAAATCTGATGGATCCTCAGTACATTCACTGGAATACTTTCCCTTCACACTTGAGGAAACATTTCGAGTACTGTGTTTTCCAATAAATCAGCACCGTACAATGAGCAAAGCAGTTAGAACATTCTAAGCTGATCCGTCAAAATCAAGAATACGCCTCTCAAAAATCCGATTTCATCGGTCGATGGTGGGCTCAAGTTGACCCCCGTCGTAGACCTACCAGTGTCGACGAGCAATCTTCAGGAGACGTGTGAAGCGAAGGTCGTGGGTTTGATATACAGCTCAGTCCCCAAAGGTGCCACATCCAATGAAAAATTGATGATTTAGTGGTGGACTACATGCTGGGCGGGCATGAGATGGTATATAGCAGTATCTAGTCATTGAAGTGGTATATGAAATATGGGAATCATTGATCAATGTGAATCTAACGGTCGAAAGGATAGTGCTCCTTTCCTCAGCTAATCCTGCTAGATAGGAGTTCTATCGCATTGTTTGTTCCGTTCTGATAATCAGCGATAAGTCAGCGACTGCACTCGTTGTGCCAATCACCGATGATGTAAGATGTTTATATTCCTACTCACTTGTTGATCATATATGGATTGATTCCAAGTAGGTACGGGTAATCCCTTACAGTCTTCGTGGATACACTCACCTTCAGGGCAGTAGAACGCCGCTTTCCCCTTTAAGTCTTCCCATGAGGTATACCCATGTGGCCTGACAATGATCGAAGCTGACAAGTCAAGTTGTTGATCGAATAATGTCCCGTTGGCAGCCCTTTTATGGACGGAATCATAGCACTACAGTATAGTATAAGCCCACGTCCATGATCACACCCTTCCAGCTTGTGATCGTCCACCAAATTAGGTAAGGTGTGATACGAGTTGGCGGGTATATTTAGCAACACTCACAGTCATATTGTACAGGATATCTTCATTTCCCAGAGGGTTTATTGGCTGACCCCCTTGACTCAAAGGTTTGGATTGCATCGTACCAGTATTTCTGTAGATATACCAAAACACCTTTCGTCTATTCCATCCATCTGAATCGGTCTTGGTGGTCGTATTGCTCCCATCATCCTGTAGAGTATTTTCCAACTGGGATCTTGTGAATGTTTCCTGGACGTAAAAAGGTCCCCATCCTCCTTCAGGTAGACTCGGTCGATTGACTATCCTCGTGTAAGCAGGTAACCACACTTGCGACTGAATTGAGTTGTCGACATCGACGTCGTCTCGTCCTTCCAGGATTGGTGAAGCGGAAGTAGAAGTGATATCAAGAGCTAGAGTAGCTACTAGACTGATGATCTGAAATGAGCAGGCAAACATCTTAGTGTACTGTACTTTAATGTCAGAGCGATATTACTATAAAAAGAGAGGAAGATTCAGTAGAAGTTCCCCAGATTGATTGTATATCAAACGAAGATGCTGTATATAGTTTACACTATACTTGGTGTACTTGAACTTAGGTTGAATACTATTTACTTGAAGGCGATGTATAGATATAGCTTCGAAATACAGAACTGTGGTCTCGAATCTGTGTCCCTCTTATACCTCTCTCAGCCACTGGCATTTTAACTTCCTCTTTTCTGGAATCGATCTTGTCCTTTGTAGGCATCATTATAGCAGATTATGAAAAGGAACCCAGCCATCCTTTCATATCAAACCAAATTGTTAGGGCGTCAAGCTGAACCATCAATGGACAGCTTGTTTCGTCCCCTGCTACATATGGAAAATATCATTTTCCCTTATGTGGAAAAGATCGGAGAATTCGATGTCAAGGAATATGCAATGCAATATCGATCAATGGAGAATATGCATATTGTAACAGATACACTATTTAGGCTCTTCCCGGAAATTCCCCTCTATTTTAATGTAAACTTTCAATAATTACGTCTAATCTCACTCGCAATTTTAATCTTGATCCATCTCCTCATCTGAATCTTCCTCCTCTGACGAGTCCTCACCTTCTGCCACTTTGAGAGTCTCCAAATCGAAATCTTGATCTGCGCCTATGTATTCACAAAAATCAAACACCATTGATGATCAGCATATTTCCTACCAAAGAAAGAGAAACAAGAGTATAGAAACATACCACTATAAGAATCACAGATCAAATACAATTTCAGATCCCATTCACCCTGGCCCAGCGTAAACTCCAATTTCGTATTGAGTTTACTCTTCACCGTTACTTTCTTGATCGCATAAAGTTGTTTCGTCTTGTCATCACCAAGTACGATCCACCACGAGACCATCTTCTTATGTGGGAACAACGGCGCATCGGCAATTTGTCCACTTTCATCTTCATCTTCGTCCGCTTCTCTATCTAACGTCACGTTAAGTACGATCGAATCGCTCGAAGTGAGTGAATCGGAATCTTCAACAGAGTATGATACTTCGATGTTAGGGTATGAGTTGACGAATTTGGCTACTCTTGCGCTATTGAATCGAAAAGGAGACATTAGCAATAATCCCCACTTAAGATCGGTTTCAGAAGATACGCCGGGAAAGGGAAGGTCCACTCACAGTTGCCTGTCGTTCATTCTCAACAGGTCATTCCTCTCATCATCCTCCAGTTCCATAATATCGTATACCGAGTCTAAACCTTTTTGCTTGAATCTTGTCAAAACATCTTGATCGAAGTATGGGACTTGTTTCAGAGGTGAATCCCTATCCCAGATAGCTTGAACACACATTTGGGACAGGTCCATCGCACCGAGGCAGTTCAGGTAACTCTTCGAAGACATCACATCTACACATGCACTCAATAATCCAGTTACTTTACCTAGGATCGTAGCTTGATCAATGACCAAATCAGGTGGTAAGGTCATCCGACTGAAATGAGCTTGAAGTAAGAGGTAGGTTTTGAAGTATGGCGAGTTGTAATCTGCCTTGGCGACTTTGACTGGTACCCTATCGTATATCCTCTGGAGTAAGACATCTTCATGATGCCTAATCGGGATACTCTCGAATTCATGAGCGGAAGAAACGATCTCCAACAATCCCTTGAGTTTGGTAGTTTCCTTGATGGATGCGGAGAAGGTTTCGACAGTGACGTAAGAGATGTAGTAGAACGATGCGATCATACCCAAATTGTTGGGTAGGGTGTCCATCTCATCTTGGATGATGATACAGTCGGAAGCGACCAGGTCGTTGAGGGTGGTTTCCACCAATTCGGACAAGTAGTCTGCAACGTGAGTTGGGGTTGTACCTTGGAGATTGTAGAACTGAAGAAGACAAACACATCAGCATATATCCAGAATATACTACCGTTTCGAGCAGTGGACAATCAGTCGGGCCAGCGCAGGTCACTCACCCCAGGATTCTGCATCAACCTCCTATAGAACCAAGTCCAAGTACACCAATCGACCGCATCCTGCTTATTCTCAATTGTCTTGGCGACGATCTCAGCATTGAAGTGATCGTGGAGATAGCTGGGAAGGGAAGATTCGACGGGCAGAGCTTCTTCTAAGAATTTCTTGAAGAAATCTTTTCGAGTCTGCTGCATCATCAAGATACATTTCGATGAACTGTCGATAGAAGGTCTACATGCTCGACCGAGCATTTGGAGAACATCGGCAATGGCGTAATCGACATATCGATGTTCTTGTCCGTCAAACGATTGAACTCCCATGACGATAACCATATAGGATGTAACTGGTAATGACCATGCGGTATCTTTCGAAGCGACCAGAACCTTGATAGCACCTTCCTCAAACAACGCCGTAACGATCCTCTTATCAATCTTACTCAACGCCTCGTGATAATATCCTATACCATATTTCAGCGTTTCCGCCAGATCCTTATCATCTAGTCGTTCCAAGTGAGGCTCCAGATCACTCTGTTCAACATTGAGGAACCTAGTCTCATCTTCGTCGGCCAGACAGTACGTCATGATATCGTTCGCAGTCAGTTTACATTGTTTTCTGGATGAGACAAAGCATATCGTGGGCTTGTTCTTGGAGTGTTCCACCATGGCCAGGTAAGCAGGTTTGGCCATGGCAAGCATTAATGATGGGAAATGAGGTACGTTGAATGACTGGATATGTACTTCCAAAGGTAACGGTCGGGCCGAAGGAGAAAAGTTAAATATCGTTTGGGAACTAGCTCCGATCCAATCTCCCAGATCCCTTGCATTCGATAGGGAAACACTACAAGCGACGATTCGAGTGGGTATGCCGGTTTGTTGTGAAACATATCGAGTTCGAGAAACAATCACTTCATAGGTCGATCCAACATCACCACCAATCAATTGAAGTTCATCGGCAATGAGTAATCCAATATTCTGCACATCCTTCCGAGTCTTCCATCGTCGAGATAACAAATCCCATTGGGATGGGGTACAGACTACTATGTCTGCCTTTCGCAATAAAGCCAGATCAGCGGTCGATTCTCCAGTCAAGGCTACGACTTCTTTCTCCAACGCTGAGAACTTCTCGGACCATTCTGCAACCCGCATATCCACCATCTCCTGATACGGCTCAATACACACTGCTCTAGGTGGATCACGCTTAGTCCACAATCGAAGTAAAGCGAATTCCGCACAGATAGTTTTACCTGACCCCGTTGGTGCACCAATGAAGACGTTATCATCAGTGGTGAACAAAGCTTGGAATACCTGGGTTTGGATCTTGTTGAAGTGATCGAAAGAGTATAAGCTTTCAAAGGCTTTGTTGTGTAATGCGGAAACGGGAAGAGGTTGGAGGTCGAGAAGAGCGGTATGAGCGGGGAAAGGTTCAGGTCGAATTAGATGCTGGAAGGAGATGGGAAGTCGAGTTTCCGATTGAAGCCATCTATCAGAAATGACCGAGAGATAATAGTTGGGTGGGACTGGTTCAGAGATCGGTACGGTGATCGTAACGTAATGTTCATCTTGAGCGAATCTTTCTCTAAGAACAAATTGATCATGGAACAAGATCCGTTCACCATCGACATCTTCCACTATGATCCAGAACGCTTGGGTTGATCCATGGATATCATGATCCCATACGAAATCAGGTGTGATAGTGACATTGATCTTGAGCAGCGATCGAGTCAAAGGTAACACATGAGCTTGAAGATCCAATCGAGGGAATTTGTGAACAAGAGATTCGATCAATTGACCTGATTTAGGTAAACCTAAAAGTTCACCTAATTCAGCAGCGTCAAGATCGAAATATCTATGCCAAGGGAATTCCTTTCGTTCAGCTTTAGTGATGATCTCCTGTCGGATTCGAGGGAATTGTCGGAGCGGTGACATGGATTTCCACATTCTTCGTTCCACCATCTTACATAGATCTAGAGCAGCTCGCATAGGCGCTGACCAACCTTTCTTAAGACAAATTTCGAACATTGCTCGAATGATACGTCCAGCAGATTGTTGGATGAACACCATATCAGTGACAATATCGAATCCGCCCAATTTGAGCTGAGAGATGTAAGCTTGTAAGAGGACATTGATCTTGGCTACTGGTTCATCGACACCTTCTTTGACGGGAATAGGAACACGTTCGATGAGTTTGGCAAGTTCAAGTTTCTCTTCTTGTCGTACGGGGATAAGCTTGAACTCGTTGGATAAGGCAAATACTCGGAACAAGTCGATGGCCGTGAGATTAGGTTTGAGGTGTTTGTTGTAAACCGACATCGATGTGTACGCGACATAGTAGTGAGAGGCGATTCGACCAAGATCTGTGCTGTGGAAAACACCGGTGGTTCTGTCGTATTTAATCAAACCACCCTTTTCGAGAAGTACAGCAGCGGAGTGGATCAAGTCGGCTGTCACGACAAGTCAGCTGATGAAAAGCTGATGGGATCAGGTTCCAGAAGATCTGCTCACCTCGTTTCTGTACCAACGCGGCATCGCCTTCCATGTAATCTGCTCCGACATTGTAAAGAGCGGGGGAACCCAGCATTCGGACGTATCTGGGCGAAACAATTAGCTTTAGTTGCCAACAAGTAGTAACAGTTCAGCTCACAGATATGTGTAACCCAACCACTGAACACCTTCATCTCTATTTCTGACGGTACCCAATACAATCTCCGCATTGAGGTTATCGACCATCTTCGCTACGAACTGACTTTCAATCGGTAATTGCTGATTCATCAAACTCGTGTAATATTGCAATTCACCGTGGTTCGTGATGATGATACCTTCACCGAAAGTATCGAACTGAGGTCTACCGGCTCTTCCAAGCATTTGGAGAACATCCTGAGGAGACAATTCACACCATTTACCTTTTTCTGGATTATATATCTGAGTTCCTTTGATGATGACCGTATGAGCAGGCAAGTTGACACCCCAAGCTAACGTAGCGGTACAGCACAATACTTGAATATGTCCAGCAGCGAATAGTTCTTCTACTACCAATCTATCTTCTCTTGACATACCCGCATGATGTATACCGAATCCGAAAGGTAATAGTTCCTTCAGATCGGGATTCTTACACTGGGCAGCTTCAGCCAATAAAACTTCTCTGGATGATCCCTCGGGATTGATGAATTGAGTGAGAGTTTCTTTCTCCATGGCCGCTTCTTTGAGGAATTTGGCAGTTTTGGCAGTTTCTTTTCTTGAATGGACGAAGACTAAAGTTTGGGATTTACCAGCGTAGTTGAGACATTTCTCATAACAGACTTCGTTCATCACTTGGAATCTCTTGATGGCTTTCTTCTCCGTCACACCGATGAATTGCTGTTTCAATCCTACAGGTCTATAGGCGGCATCGAAAAAGAATAATCCTTTTTTGGGATCAACTCGAAGGAAGGCAGCAACATCTTTGTAGTTCGGTAAAGTGGCTGATAGACCGACTACTCGAACATCATCATGCGTCTGATCCATCTTCCTGATCGTACGCGATAAGATCGATTCCAGAACTGGTCCACGATCATCGTGAAGTAAATGGATCTCATCAACGATGATAAGTCGGACAAGGTTGGTATAAGATGTATCAGTCGATTTACGAGTGATGACATCCCATTTCTCGGGAGTAGTGACGATGATTTGAGTTTCTGATATTTGTTGTTTGGTCAATTGACTATCACCAGTCAGCTCAGCCACCCGGATATCAAGCGCTGAGAATCGTTTGTTGAACGCTGAGACTTGCTCTTGCACCAAGGCTTTCATGGGGGAAACGTAGATGATCTTGAACGAATCTCGGTCGATGTAACCAGTCTCAGGGTCTCGGAATTGTTCAATACATCGTAGCATGGTGAGAGCAGCACAGTTGGTCTATTCAACAGTATCAGTCCAACTCTAACAGGCATGAGAAGAAGATCCGCATGACTCACCTTACCAGCACCAGTAGGCGCACAAATCAACATCGGTTCATTGGTACCGAAAGCTATAGGGAATACTTTACTCTGAATAGTGTTGAGTCGAGTGGTGTTCACGCTGGCCCACACAGGATGAGTCCAATGAGGCATTTTATCGATCGAAACCAATTCTCCTTCCTGTATCTCCCTCTTCTTAGGTTCTGGTACGTGAATCTCCTCATATCCCTTCATCTGTCTCTTGAATGATCCTTCGGGAAGCTTGACCTTCTTTCTAGACATGAGATGAGCACCTTCTGTGAAGATGAGCGAGTCGATATCGATCACACGTCGAGGTTGAGCTACAGAGCCGGGAGCAAGAGTAGCTTTCGTAGGTACACTGGGAACTTGTTCTAAGACTCCGGTTGCTGTTTCAGCTTTCTTGCCACCTCTCAATTCTCTCAAAATATATCCTACACCCTTTTCACGCATGGCGACTTCGACGTCATGTTTCTCATCATCACTACTTCTAGCAAGTTTTGTACACCATACTATGACTTCCCGGTTTTTGGTGAGGGTAGCGACCAAATCGAAATTTTCATAACCAAACATTTCAGCGAGGGAGTTTTCGAGATCACGAAGTTCCATTTCCGATCCAAGGTATTCTAAAGCTTTCGAAGTGAAATCGGATGATTGGACAGGATCGGGATAAGAGGTCGAGATGAGACGTTGTAGCCAGAAAGCATCCACTTCGTGAGGTGAGACCTTGTCCGATTTCGATTTAGCTGCCTTTGTCTCTTTCCCTAAAACCAGAGCATCATCTTCATCCATCGGTTCACCACCTTCTTCATCATCCGATCCCTCCTCTTCATCCTCCTCGTCATCTTCATCTTCATCTTCCGAATCACGTCCTTTCACTTCGAATCCTTCATCCTCATCATCTTCGTCGTCATCTTCGAACAAAACTGCTACACCTTCTTGGTCGACCGCTTGTTGTCTATCATCAGTCTGTTGTCCACCTTCTTCCTCTTCACCGTAATCCGTTACTTTCTTACTGAGATTCACCAATTGACTCCATGTATTCTCAGATAATTGTCCCAAGACAGATTCGACTTCTTTCTTCTTATCAAATTCTTTCAGATCTTCATCCTTGAGATTTTCCAGTACCGTATCGGCAGCCGACCTAACGACTTCTTGAGTCTGATCACCTAAGATCTGATGTGTTAAACCCAACAGTAATTCGTATACTTCTCGAGTCTCGGCCGTACGAGGTTTATACCTCAATCCTTCCATCTGAGCTACACTTTCTAGTACGTCCGCCGCACCGAATCGAGCAGTTGACTTCTCCTGTGCACGACGTATGGATTTTTCAACTTCCTCTGCGGAAGTTAACTTCGATTTGGCCTTTTTCTTCTCCAGGTCTTTCGGTGCTTCCCTCACTACTCTCGATCCCATCTCCTTGGGATTGATTCGTCCAACGAGTGACTCGGCGACACCAGTGGGTTCATCAGATCGAAGTACAGATCGATCTATCGACAGACAGGAACATCAGCGATGAAATGTCAAACTTCACCTCGCCACCTCCGGAAACAAGGTACTCACCCTGATTCACCACCAGGCTACTCATGTTACCATAGTTGAACTCTGACAGATCCCTCCCACCGGCTGCACCTCTCTTATTTCCTGACATGATGGCTGATTGACGATTTTACGAGAAAAGAAGAAAGAAAAGAAAAGAAGAGATAATGGAGAATAATCGAAGAATCCGAACCGGAAAGAAGACTGTTCAAATATGAGGGGTATATGTTTTCACACCTTCTCCTTCTTCTTCTGCAAGTCTACTATCGGACTGAGCACCTTGAGACGAGGAACGTGAAGGAGTAAGAGAAGTACGATGTGTGTTTTGGTGGAGATGGTATGGAGTATACAGTAGGACGATGAAGATGTCCTCTCGTTGATGTTCGCGTTGTGCCAGTGGGATTTTCAGATTCGACGGATGAGTGTGTGGCACTTTTGAGTTTGCCCAATCGGGTAATTATGTGAGTAGTATGCTATCTGGGATATTTGCCACTTGATAGTGAAATTTTCAGAATTCCACGAATTTTCAAGGGAAATCGAGTGAAAACCAGGGACAAAGCGAGAGGGTAAGTGGTAGGGTCAAAAACTGAATAAACTGAATAAACTGGGAAAATTCACTCTGTGTGTATATGTGTGTTTTTCCATCCTCCCTACACTCTACTCGTTCACTTTTACTCAATCTCACTATCACTGTATCACTCTCACTCTCATTACCACTACCACTGTCATATATCTCATCGTTCACCACCCAAATAGACATCGTCATCCATGTCGTGTCAGCTGGGGAGAAAGGAGTGAACCCACCACAGCAAAAGAGATCATCTTATAATCAAAACATACCCGCCGCTGGGTCGTATTGGACAATCGACAAGGACAGAAGATTATCCCCTCCTTCAACGCGTAAGACTGGGATAAGAAATCATCCATAAACTGAAATTACTCCCATAGTGAGTTTCCATCTATAGAAGCCGCTGTTGGATTATATCCAGCGCTACGCTTACTTTTCACGAACTATCATCACCATCAGACCAACCGACGCAGACTATACCCACCTACCCCTTTGGATACCCTTTGTTCTTTCACTCTGAGCTTTGTGAGTCCGCTTTCTCCCATGACCCTCGTTCACTTCTCGCCGCTATCTACAAATGTGCATCCTCCAATACTTGGCAACTAACAGATATGCCCTCATCATTAATAGACTGCTCGAGTGAACGCGTCGTTTCAGATATTCACATCTCTTCAGTATGAATGCTTCCGCCGAAGCAGGACCATCGCGACCTTCGCCTCCTCGTATCCCTCCACCAGCTTTCGACGCTGCTTCCACAGATATAGTGATGGAAGATGTATCGAAACCAATATCAACACCAGTACCAGGAGGGGAACCAGATGATGCTGTAGCGTTGTTATTAAACATATCTTCAGCCATGGAGGTACCACCAAAACCAGAATCATTAGAGGTGGTCATGGAGGACCAATCGGATTTGGTGGAAGTGGAGAAACCTGCACCGCCGGATGTCAATTCGTACCCCTATACACCGCCTGAAGATAAAGATACGAATGATCGACCGACCGCTCCTCCTCCCTCAGCATCCATATCGAACCTACTCACATCCTCCAATGACAACTCATCTCCTTCCGCATCTGCACACCCTCCCACACCGACACGCACAAGCCCAGATCCACCTGTGAAGACAAAGGGAAAACGTAAGCGAAATACTACCTCGGGATCTTCACGTCGTACATCATCTTCGGACCACCCTGCACACTGGTTAGGAGAGGAAAACACCATAATTAGATGTATTTGTGGATTTACAGAGGATGATGGGTTCACTATTCAGTGTGAGAATTGCGGAGCGTGGGAACATGGGATCTGTTTTGGGTATATGGACGCGGCATCAGCTCCAGAACAGTATTTCTGTGAGTTGTGCGAACCTAGACCGTACGATGCGGCTGGTGCGAGGCAATTACAGATGCTCGTGCAGAATCAGCAGCGTCAGGATAGGATAGCAGCCCCACCACAGGGAGAGGTGTCACAAGTGGAGAAGGAGAAGGAAAAACCTAGAAGTAAAGGTGGTAAGACCAAGAGGGCGAGGACGGAAAGTGTACTGGATGGTGAACTGGATAAGGATAAAGAATCAGGTAAAGAACATAGCCCAGGTGTGATGGGCCCACCAGCATCTAAACCGAAACGTAGACAACCTGGTCCAAAACCCCGTGCAAAGCAGAATACCCTCGAATCATCTTCAACACCCGGTCCTTCCTCTTCTTCTTTCAAAGAACAACAACCGATACTGGAAGAACCAGAAGATGATTATTTCCGTATAGAACCTTGGGCGTTGGAGTATACACCGATAAAAGAGAATATCGTCAGAGGTGTACTCGCCAGACAGATAATGAGGAATGTCTACAAAGAATGGGTAGATGCGGAAGAAGAAATGGTAGCGGCGAAAAGTAGAGCTGTACATAACCCATCTGGATTACCTTCACCTACCGAAACTGGTATACTACGTCTCTCGCCTGATAATCTATTCCCTTCTCCTGATTTCCACATACTCGCTCCTCCAGTCCCACCAATCTTTCTCTCTGGTCCGGATCTCGAATCACTCGCTTCATCAACATCAATCCAAATAGTTGAAGATGCACCTTCTTTCCTTCCTCTCACGTATGCCGAAAATATTTCTAAACATGGTATATACACCCGTCCGACGATATATAGTGTATATGCGGAAGAACCAATTAATTTAGGATCTTTCATCGGGGAATATAAAGGTGAAATAATCGATTGTGAGAGTTATCGAAAAGATCCAATCAACCAATATTCCTCTCTTGGCCTACCAAAACCTCATGTTCGAAGTATAGGTCCACCTATCAACCTGATGATCGATGCTAGAGGTTATGGTAATGATTTCAGATTCGTTAGAAGTGGTTGCCATCCGAATGTAGTACTTCGACCTTTGCTGTGGAGAAGTACCGAAAGTGAATCACTCAAACTGAAATTCGGTCTCTTCGCCTCCAAGGATATAGGAAAGAAGGATGAACTGGTGTTAGGTTGGGAATGGGATGATCAGCATGTCGTACATTCCCTTAGATCCATCGTTCACGCAGCTATGCTCAATGACGGTTCGCTGGCTTCACCGGGATTTTCAGCATCACCAAAAATCATCAGCTCGCTCTCGCACAAGATCGACTCCGTCCTCACTCACATCTTCGGTACCTTCACTGCGTGCGCTTGTGTTGTCCCTGGAACATGTGCATTAGCTCAGATGGGTCAACTTGTCGAACCTAAGATGATGCAAGATGGTCTATCTCACGCCAACGAAAGAAAGAAATTTCGAGTAGATCTAGGTGAATTAGTCGGAGCGGTCCGGGGTTGGAGAAGAAGAGAATTGGAGAATGCAGAGATGAGGAAATGGAGGATGAATGAGGGTCAAGCGTTCGATCTAGGTCTTACCAGGATGAGCTCACGGACTTCTGAAGCTCAATCTCAGTCTTTGAGATCGGAGGAACAGAGTTCTGATCGTGTGGATGAGTCTATGGAGCAGGATATCGAAGGTGAGAAAATTGCAGAAGAGGAGGACGATCACGATGGAGATGTTAGTGTTCAAGGACCAGAAACGGCGCAGAATGTCCAGGAGGATACAGTGATGGAAGAGGAGTCGACACTCATCGAGAAACCCCAACCAGAACCTGAAGCAGCTCCCGAAGTCATACGAGAATCCGTTTCTGTTCCTGCGCCTGCGCTTTTAGCTTCTACCATCATCTCACCTGTCAAATCTCCTCTCACTGAAACGCAAATCAACATTCAACCTGTTCATCCCATTTCTGCTCCTGCGCCTCAAAAACAAATGTCTTCTCCCGCTCCACCCAGAACACCCAAAGTTGAACGACAAGATTCTTCATCATCCCTTTCCTCTGCAATCTCATCCATCAAGCCTTCTTTGGCCGACGATATGGACTCTGGATCCGAATCCGACTCTACGGCAGCTACTGTACCCAAAACTCAATCGTCAGATTCGGATGCAGATTCAGATATCATGACGGAAGATGAGGAGGAAATGGGATCACGTCTCCCGGTGGTTAGACCTAATCACGAATCGGAAGAGGAAGAGATCGATTTTCGATCTCCGCCTGCTAAACCGAAATCTGCCGGTAATGCTCGAAAAGTTCGTCGGGTACTCTCGCCCATCATCGAAGCTTCTAAGCATCTCAATGGTCACGTCGATGTAGATCATGATATGTCGGACGAGGAACGAGAGGTACATATCAACAAACCTAAGAAGATCAAGTTGAAAATTCCGGATAGTAGCCCAAAGTTAACGTTGAGCGATACTAAGAAAACATCCATCTCGCCTGGAAAGCATGTAGGCAAGAGCAAAAGAGGTAGGCCAAAGAGAATTGTCTCTTCCTCAGCGTCGGAAAATGAAGATGACGAGCAGGAGACGACAGTACGTGGGGATGCGCCTGTAAAGAAGAGGAAGAAATCGAAAGATATACGATCGTCGCCAAAGTCCGCTAAATCCGTCAAGCTGGAGAAGTTGGAGAATGTCTCAACTTCCAGTGGTCCAATTCAAAAGGGAGAAGAGCCAAGAGCTGTCGTACCTGACCAGGTCATCGCTCCTTTATCTAGCGCTATGGAGATAGACGAAGCTGCTATACCTGATCTCGAGATCGTACCTCCCGTCGAATCTCAACCTGTCCCTGAAAATGTCGTCGAGGAAGAGGCTCGTGTTCCAACTCCACAGCCTAAAGAACCTACACCTCCTCCGCCTGAACCGCCAAAGAAAGTCTCGCTTTCAGACTATCTTAAGTCGCACAAGTTCCGAAAAGAGTCCCAAACTCCCGTCAGCGAATTCCCCCCACCAGCTCCAGCACCACCAAAAGTTGATGATGTAGTGACGCCTGAGGTGGGGAAGAACGGAGGGGCAACGTTTGATGATATACCTGGATTCGGAAATATCCCTAGTACGACTACTACCACGACGGTGTCTCCGGTGAAAGCTGAACCTCCCGAAACGCCTACGATGGGAGGAAAGTTGAACCTTTCAGAATACCTACCTTCCAACAAACCTGGTACACCTCTCGATACACCCCGAGCTTCGAGTTACGTACCTAGGAATGTCAGTGGCGGATCAACAGATTACTTCCCTTCTCAACCCCAACCTGCTACTCCATCTACTGCTCCCACCGCTGCGGCGACGACTACTCCATCGTTCGTACCAAGAGTCAATTCAAGTTATGTTCCTCGACAAGCCTCGCTCACAATGGAAAATGCAAATGGACCTTTGACTCCGGGCGGTTTGACAGGTATCAGTACCAACAGCTACATACCTCGTCCAAATACTTCTGAAGAATCGGTCAATCTGGGATCAAGTAATTCACCTAATAATCAAACCGTCGAGATGCCACCTCCTTTATCAATGAGGGAAATCCCTCCTCACACACCAACATCGAACAGTAAATTACCTCCTACAGGTCCGAAGGTACCTCCCACGGGACCAAGGGGATTGGGTACACCGGGTGGTCTTGGATTGGGCAATTCGCCAGTATCTGGAGGATTTAGGGGTGGTGCACCTGGAGGTTCAGGTGAGAGAGGCGGTGGAAGAGGTTATCCTAGGGGATTGTGGAGGGGAAGAGGTACAGGTTTCAGAGGTGGTTGGAGAGGTAATTAGTCGATAAAATTTGAAAGAGGAGGAAGAAGTCGGTGACATCATCTATATATACTATCTATTCTTTGATGTTTACTGTATTCGGTTATTTGGTTTTTGATTTTATCTTTAGTATCCAGTGATACGACAACTCACCACTTTTATAACGTTATAGCTCTTGTACAGTAGAGTGAAAATTCTTTTCTCAGGGAAACGAGAAGCAGTTAACAGTGACATGTATTTCCATGTATCATGTATCGTAGTACGAAACGCCAAAGCGATAGGTCATAGTGTGATGGAAAGCAAAGAACGAGCAACATATTCTTCGGTTTGCACCTTCAGAGTGTATGTATGTATTAGATGAGATAACGGATCGTGTGCATTCGTGTTTGACAGTCAGAACGATATAACCTAGCCTATGTAAAGACATGACATGCAAACAAGAACATAGCAAAAAAGTACTGTACTGAAGAGAAAGGTGAATAATACAGGACTCGGTGCACCTACAAGTGTCAATGAATACACGAAATGGAATTGATCATCTTATCAGATTATGTTGAATCAAAGAGGGTTAAAACCCTTCTTGCAGTCGATCTTCCCTTCTCCTCAGCTGAAGAGGCAGGAACCGGCCCAGGCGCAGTAGCTTCTTCATCTGTTCTCCCTTGATCATGGGTTGTTTCAGGTGTCGAGGGAGCTTGCTCTTTGGTCGAATTGGAAGCAGATGCTATAGCCGAATTTGGGGTCTGACCTTGAGGCTTCAGATCCAGAAGCCGGGTCAGGGGAAGCTTTAGACATCTTCTGGATGTATTCGTAATCGAATTTTCGTTTAATCTCCAGGATGGTATTATCATTTTAGTAACTCATCAATTGGGGATTATGATAATCTTGGGGTTCGATCATACTTCCATAACGGTCAGTCTCGGGTTGTATGGCTCTGCTGAACGTTCTACTGGAGTGAGGTGACCATATACCATGCCAAAAGCTCGTTGATGGATCATCATTTAGAGTGTGACACGCTGTCAACAGTTTCTCTTGCATTCGGGATTGCAAGTCATCCACTTCATCTTGGGTAGCGTCCTTTCTGATTCTGGTGATTGTATTCAAGCCGGCCAATCCATATAGCCTTGAGGTCTCATCGTTCATCACTGGGATTCTCGTTTTGACCGTGTCGGGGGAACATAAATTAACATCAAACCATTTATCAACGAAATAGATGGTATTTGCATCCCTCGATCCACTGTCTGAAGACGAGCACAAGGGTCCATTGGTGAGGAGATGGACTACTTTGCCAATATATGAGGGTCTCGCCGTCTCAGATCCATTAGCAGAAGCATCGGAAGGACCAGCAGAAGGAGGAGCATCAGCATTGGCAGTAGAAGACTTGACTTCCAGGGAACATTGAACTTGCTCTCGGTCTTGTGGAACGATTTCATCTGATAGCTTTCTAGCTATGGGATCCCCAGGGCCTGAACCTTCCGGGACGACCTCTTCGAAAGACTCTCCCATTGGAGAATCTTCGGGAAGCGTTCTACTGGAGAGCATCTCGAAAGGATAGGATACTGTATGGATAACAGAGAACAATGAGGCTGAAACCGTTACAGAGTGGTGTTGTGAAAGGCGGGGTGTGATCGACAAGGTAGATGCCAAAGAGAATGCCAAGATTTACGGATGGATAGGGCTTTTCAACCCCCTTCTTATAGCTCATTGGCGATTGCCCTTCATGACTTGGAGAGACGGCATCCGAAGTCATCACTCATGCTCAAGCAAGGGGTAATAAAGGAGCCTGATACCTATCCTTCTCTTTGCGACGTCTACTCCTTCGATGGTGGGCACAATGACAACTGGTGAAACACAAGAAATCACTGCGGGAAAAAGGTGCTCCGTGAAAACCTATGACACAAAAGGGATGAGGAAGCCTTTTATAGCCATCACCGAGCAGACTCAGAGTGTGAATCAGCCAGAATCAGCAATGTATTTGGTTTCACCTCAGGCCCTGCTTGGAAGAAGTGGAAATCAGAAGCCAAGAGAAATCGTCTCGCTTACCCCTCCGCAGACCCTTTCTTCCTTTGACTACAGCATCATCGAATCGAAGACTCGTCACAAGGATGTATCACCTTTTGCACAGAACCTGCCACCTTGATGAAGCCTCAAGTGCTTCGCTCATCTCGATTTTGTGAAATTGCATGGCACCTCCGAAGATGATAACACAGATGTGTTGCAGACATAACTCTGTTCATGAGAGGCCGCAGGCATCAACTCAGCGGGAAAGATGGCTTCAGCGATCACCTGCACATACGTGGGCTACTGGTCCACTGCTTGAGCTTTTTGGTGCACATTTTATGGAAGATATCATTATGATTCATAGGTAAACCATCAAAAAGGAATGGTCGAAAGGAGCGCTATCCTTCCTCTCGAAGCTCCAAAATCGGGTGACTTCACTAGTACTACTTTACACAGCAGCACTATCTTATAATGCTCTAAATCTTCGAAGCGGTGCGCCACCCTAAGGGGGTTTCACCTTCTCAGCGAATCCCTATATCTTTGATTGGCCCGCAACATGTAGTTGGGATTATATCTCCTTTTGATAGTCGTATTCGTGTTTTCCTCATAAGGTTCAGCATATTCCCATCGTGAGCAGTCAATAAGACTACCGTATCTGTCAGTCGTAGGTCGAGCCGCAAGATGAAAATCGTCGAATTCGTCGGTAAAGTAAGTTTTGTGGAACAGGTTAGTGTTAGAACCTTGATTTCTCTCTTGACAAGCTTCATCGAGGGATTCGGTCATTTCCTGCTTCAGATCGTCTAAAAACGGCATTTCGGACGGATCTATCATAGTGATCCTGTTCAATCGCGCATCCCTTACAATGTCCTCTGATTCTCTGTTGATCAACTGGAAGAAAGCCTCCTTAAATTGGGAAATGTCAGAGGTGATTAACTTGTCGACGATGAACACTTCGGTTTTGACTTCCCCATTGACTTGAGTGACGGTAACGTGATCTACGAAATGACCGACAGTGGGATACTGAAACAAAGACTGTGCATCTTCCCTGTCTTGCGTAGTTTGATCAAGCTGATCTTCTTCTGCTGACATAGTGACGGATCACGCAAACGACTAGAAAAGCTGTGGATGGCGAGAAGGAAGATGAAGAAAAGATTACGAGAAAGGCGGTAATGCAGTACAGACCAGCTTCTACACTGCATAGTATACAGTACGGTATACCGAGCAGTGATGAGTAGCTTGTCGCTTCTAACTTCTGCCACACTGTGATTCGACGACTATGCAAATTGAGCTGTGTCAGACTTTGATAGGAAGAAGGCATCACAAAGGATCACAAGGGATGCGACGAAGGCGACTGTGCGCATCGTTAACTGTGCGCCGCATCACTTGCATACTGGGCTCTCTACGACAAAACAATGATCCTTTATACAAAGTAGGTTAGATAGATCATTGGATGATTTGCCATGAGATTAACATCACTGACTGCACACTCGGGGACACATCACCACTTCCAATCTGAAATGTGTACCCTCGTTGAATGTTGGTCCTATTCGTCCTTAGTGTCCGATACCGATGTCGGATTGAAATTGGGATCGAACCTACGTTTGATTTCGACGTTCGTCTGGTCATTATAGGTATTTACAAGATCGGTATTGTTGCCAAACCACTCTGGTCGAAGTACGTTTCCCAAATGATCAATCGCAGGATTGGTGGCTCTAAGGAAAGTCCGAGAGAGCGGAAAGCCATTTAAGTCCCGATGGAAAACTTTGTGGTAAAATACCTTCGAAGGATCAGAATTGGTAGTCTGACAAGCAGAACTGAGTTTGTCCGCGGTATCAACCTCTTCGTCGTCTAATTGATCTTCCGTAAGATTGGGGAAATTACGAATTCGTTCCAGTCCAGCGGTTTGGATCAAGCCTTCGGACTCTTCATTCATCTTAGAGATGTTCTGATAGACGGTCTGGGGCTCGTAACGGTCGAAATCGAACCATTTATCAACGATGTATACTTCTCCACGAGTCGAATCGTGAGTGATCAAGTGGAAGATCAGTCCTAATTTGCTACTTTCTTGAGTGCTGGGCGAAGGGGAGGACGATGATTGAGAGTTTTGGTGGGAGACGGTTTCTGATGACATATCTACGAATATGGGTCAGTAAGTAACAAGTCAATGTACTCGATCAAACGGTTGTTCAAGATAATTATAGGAAAAGCCTCATGTATTGTCAATCAATATCGAAATGCAAGACATGTAGAGTGATTTTTATATTATTGCTCCCCCGCTGTCCGGCTTAATCGGATTGTTCGTCATGGATTCAATGAGAAAGTCTGAAGGTAAGATATCCATTGGAAATGATGAAGCTTCGGCTCAAAAGATTCTTACGATGACAATGGAGGGATGCTGAGTCAAAAGATCGCCTATGTACGATCCTGCTTCTCGCAAGAGAAGGAAAGTCCAGGCGCGGTCTCTCCCTATCTCCTTTCTTGTCCACAGCATAAAGTTAGGTGGGAGAAAGTTGAGATTGCTTTCATCGCCGAAGATGTCCTTTCTATATAGAAAGGATCATCAGACATGTAGACATGATTATGTAATGTGGCAAGCTTCTCTTCGCTTTCCTTCCCTTCATCATCAATCCTTTATTAAGCCATTTCATCACGTTATTCGTAATATTGCCAACAATCGACACTACGTACTTAGGAAGCATTAAGGAGACAATACGATGAAAGTCACCAGATGTAATCCCACAAGTTCACACAGCGGTTCACCTTCTAAAAGAGGCTCTGTACCTTTGATTAGCACGTAGCAAGTAATTTCCGTCGTATCTATTCTTGATAGTCTGGTTCGTTTCGTTCTCGTATCGTTCGGTAATTGTCCATTTGGAGCAATCGATCAAACTGCCATATTGACCAGTTTGAGGCGCAGCATTAAGGAATCCTTGATAATCACCACTCGGATGAGTGGCATGGTTGAACTTGACATTCGGATCCCCATTAATATTTTGACAATTGGTCTCAAGCGAGTTGGTCATCTGGGTTTTGATGAGGTCAATAATGGGCACTTGTCTCGGGTCCATTACTGTGATTCTGCTTATTCCAGTATTGTTCAGAATGAGGTCTGATTCGTCGGACGCCCATTGGAAATCATCTTCACCAAGTTCAGATAAGTCGTGATGCATGATCTTGTCAACAACGAAAATTTCCGTTTGAATTCGTCCGTTCACCTGGGTGACAATTCTGTGGTCAACAAAGTGACCTACCGTATATACTTTCCAGTCGTCACCGGGCCTGTCATTCATTTCGTCATCGGCCGTGGGTTGAAAATCGTAATCGGTAGAATATCCCGTGTATCCGTAGTAATACATACTGTAACAGATAGCTGGGATGGACGTTAAGAAAATATGGTAAGTTAAGTAATCGTTGAGGCAAGCAGAGAGCAAAGATGGGCGTCCGAGGTCCCTTATCGACTGGAATTTATACCCTCTCATATCCCAAGCAAATTATGTCATGGTGGTGAGCCTTATGCTATGCGAACGAGAACCCATCGCTACAAAAGGTGATGCTTCGATGTTCGGCCTTCTTAATTCAGTATATCAATTTTTGATCGTCTTCACCTTTATCAAACAAGGAGAGAGACACATTGAAAGACCTCTCTCAATCAAGCCCAAGATCCTTGGTGCACCGCGAGAATCTCGCACCAGTCACTGCGATGTCTTCAGACTGTACACCGTCTCCACCTTTGTCCAACAAGTATATTTGCACATTAGAGGACACTTTTCAATAGAGGGAAACCTCCTTAGTGCAGGGCGAGAGGCTCATGATCAGTTATCCTAATTTATTCGTATGCACAATCGTTCCGAACACACACTGGGTGGCTTCGTTATGTCAGCCGGTACATACACTGCCCATGCCCCGCATGTACTAATCCCGGTTCTTGCCTTCCGACCAGAGTTAAGGATGCTAGCTCTGTTAATACCCCTGGTGTGTAAGCCACTCTGCCCGCATTGCCAATACACACTTGGTCGACAACGGCTGCAAAGGACATCGAGCCTGCAGGTCGAGCAATGCGTTAACCCACCTTTACGATTTGTCATCAACGCAGCAGCCATGTGGGTCAGTTAGCTATCAGGCCTTACTCGGTCATACATCAGCAGCTCATGAAAAGGGTGACAGCATCTCATGAGATCTCAAACGCTTCATGACCAAGACATGCATGCCTCATCATTAAAAATATCCCCACAGAAAGTGCTGTACTGTAATAAACGACATTTCAACTGATTTTCTTGCTCGACTAACGGATTTTCAGCCAGTTATGAAAACACGATCATTTTCCTTGAGCAGAACTGGAGCTGCTCAACCTTCGAACGACCGCTGATCCCATACTGGAGAACCTCCTACCCAAACTGGGCCTCGAGTGGCTTCCGCCACTAGTCGAGGAAGGTACTGGGCTCAGTATGTTATCGCCCTCTTCATCTCGCTCTTCCCCTTGTAAGGGCCCGGAGAAGCAGTCAAACCCCTGTTGTATTGCATGAATTCGACTTTCCTCTTATAAACCTGATCATCACTTTCGGAATTATCTTGTCCGTGTTCTTGTTGGAGAAAGTGTGATGGGATGGAACTGGTGAGGGGTACAAGGTTGGAAGCAGCAAAGTAACGAGTGTAATCAGTGATGAAATCCGCTTTTCTCTTGATTTCTTTTTGCTTTTCCGTTTTCCCTGTCTGATCTCCTCCATATTCATACCATTCTTCAGTGGGATTCGGGAATTTGATCTCGGTTAAGAGGTTAGTGCTTTTATCAGTTTGGGGATGAATCCTAGAATAATCTCCAACTTTCGTTACTACACTTTTATATCTACTTTCATCCGATCGATTAACTTGCCTCACTACATCTCTCAATATATCATCCAATCTCGCAATTTCTTGTGGATCCCTGTCCACGTAGTATTTGGGAATGATCAAGATTGAAGATTGATTGACTTTCTCATAAATCGCATCGGCTTGATCACTCATTTCCCGCATGATTTGACTATCGGGGAATGGTGTGCCGACTTTGAATATAGGCTTACTATGGATAGTAAGTCTATATCCCCCTGATCTAGATCTGGATTTGGATTTGGACTCGGACTGGGACTCGCAAGATTGATCAAGTGCCTCCCATCGAGGTCGATGCGCAAGGAAATAGTCCGGATGTTTACCTCTCATCGCTGTTGACGAGGTGACAGAATCTCCACTGAGAGTTCGGTCAAGATTGCTCATTGGCGTAGAAGGATGTCGACCGTATCGTGGCGAAGTTGGGCTAGTAGGACTGGACATGTTGGACTGGATTGGGTTGGATTGGATCGGACAACTTAGGATATTGCCTTATGCAGACTGACTACCCACCTGCACACATGTATAACCTCGTTATATACCCATTTGTTCACCTACTTCCGAAAATAGCTGTTCTGGTTTGACTCGGAAACGTTTAGAAGATTACAAACAATATCACTCCGTCACTTTTCCTTTATCTTCAATCCTTTGACTGAACTTCTGATAGGTCGAACGGGAAGTCAAGGTCCTCATGCTTCTTTAGCGACACAGTGTGCATGTGGCAGTGCGAGCGGAAGTTGGGCGACTTCCTATAATGATGAGACACAAAGGGTTGGCCCAGCAGGAAGCACGAAAAGATGCTGTTGGCTGTGAACAGTTGCGACAGGGGCTGGCATTCGGACAATAACAAACGCCAGTGTTCCAACGTGCACTATACTTCGGACGGATCTTGAAGAAGCCCGTTCGAGGTGAACATCGCAAAACCTTCTTTGTTCTTCTCACGGCTCGAACTCAAAAAGATTAAACTTTCTGTTAAACCGACTAAGACAAGATTTGAACTTGCGAGGCTTTCGCCATGAGATCGTCTCGAATTGTCTTTACAAAAGGAATTCAAGTCTCACCCCTTAACCACTCGGAGCACTTAGCCGCGCTGTCTGATCCATCGATTGAATATATATCCAATCGTATCGTTTAACTTTGTACGTATCGGAGAAGACCAGTCACGAAGAACATGCAGCATGAGCTTGACGATTTGATGTTGCCTTCCATAGGCAAGAGAGAGTTCGACATGTCTTATTAAATAATGCATGGAATGATGATATTGATAATTGGGTCAGACTATCATTTGTTGAGGAAATCGGGGACTGACGGCGATATCCTCAGTGACTGTACTTTGGGTTTGAAGTGTACATACTGTGAAAATGACGAATAGGATGATGTGAATAACAACATAAATGTAAATCAATGGTCTGTGATTGGAGCGAAGTATGAGGATTGGACTGATGAGTATGGAATAGGAATCATCCGGGAATAGGTAGGTATACGACTTCGTGCATTATAACATTAATCATAAGCTTCTTCAGCGGATCTACGTGCTAATCTCTTCACTTTCTTTTTGTATGCTACGTAAATAACATGTTTTACATCAGCTCATACCTTCAACGGCCGCCATTGATTTAGCTGATACAAGCAGGAAGTCACTTACAAGCGAAATCCTCCCTTACTTCTTTGGCAGCATCTACATTAGCTGGCGATGAGAGGTCGGGGACGTCTTGCGAGAGGAGGGAGATTACTGAAATGAGCTGAGAGAGAGCAACATCAATTTCATGATCGCTCGAATTTCCTTGCCCAAAAGCTGATTGATTGCATTGTTATCAGGTAGGAATACTCACAACACTTTCAACGGTATGCACGGGCAACCACCTTTCTCCTGCATCCTCGTACCCCCACTCGTCTTCTCCTGGTTGATGCTATGTGGAAGAAGACATTTAAGCTGGGTCGGCTTTGACCAATTACCACTGCCAGTATAGCTCACCAATATCGACACGCAGACTTCACCCTTCTTATCTCCCTTGTCGTACACTAAAATGTGAATTGGTTAGCTAGGCATGACCAACTCCAATGACGACTAACTAACCATTAGGATGCCACATCTCCGAATCGAAAATCATCTTGGGTGGTAATAATGGGAATTCCTGTTAATCAACTCGATCGATCAGCTGATATTCTGCAGTATCGTCGACTGAGAGACCGACGACATTTTCATAACAGCTGATGATATACACTTACAGGAGGGAAGATGAGTCTAGCTTTGAGTATGGCGCCTTCATATAACGTATCCGCTGGGCTGCAATAGGCAAAGTGTATTATCTAACATCAGCTTCAGTGAATCCGATGTGGTAGAGCAGGCTGATATACATACCCCATAATCACAATCTGCCATTCCAAGATGTTATCATCGTCCACTAGACCTGCTGAGAAGCCATCGACCGGATTCTTCTGAAGATCTACATCCAAGGAAGAAAGGAATCAGCGGATGTCCGGTTGTTCCACAAAATACTTCATAGAGATAACGAAATCATTCAAGGAAGTATAAAGAGGGACATTAGAGATGTACCCACCTAGAAGCTGTTTCCTCAATATCAACGATGAATTGCTAGTACTCGATATGGGTGTACCGGGTTTAGTTGATCCCGGTCTTGATCCGGGAGTTGAGACACCGTTTGCTGGAGGCATGATGAGGGGAAATGATCGAGAAGGAAGGGGAGCGATGAGGGTACGTTCGGAATGATTGAATGTTCCTGTCCTATATGGTGGTAGCTGGTAGAATGTCGTATAGGTGAAGAAGGGAGAAAGGGAAAGAACGAAGAGGACTGAGTGGACTGTGGATAATGATGATGGACGATGATAACATACTTATACGAGGACGCGAGGTGGCAAATGAAGTTCGAAATCCACATCATGTGTATGTCACGTGGTTATCACTCCACTATTGCGGTCACCTCCACCTTCTGAGCTTGAAAAAGTTGAAAATCAGCAGAGTTCACTGTCCAGAGTGTAAATAAATGACAGACTTCTTCCTACCGTACATATATATATACCATAGCATTCAGATCCCAGGCATAATGGTATCATCCTTACCCAAGAGCAGAGCCAAGCAGTCGACATCGAAGAACGGTAATTCAGGATCCACATCCAATCCTCTGAACCACATCACCAAACTCGAATCGACCCTGTTAGGCGATGAGTACGATCCCAACCCTCTCCTTCCTCTCATCGCATTATCCCGTCATGACGATCCTCAAATAGTGCACAAGGCAGTATGGGCACTCCACCGAGTTTTCATCAAGCTTATTGGGGATGGAAGAGTGGGAGGTCTGAATGGTGATTTAACTGTCAAACAATCGAAATCAGAAATCACAGAAGAAGACAATGATAATGATCTGAACGAAGAGAGGGAAGTGAAAGGATGGGTGAGGGAGAGGCTTTTAGAGTATATCGAAGTTATGGGTGGATTGATGAGAGATGCAGAACCTGCTTTGAGAGTAAGCCAGCTGAATGTGATTCCACCGTGGCATAGCTGATATAACGATTACTTGTTATAGAGCTCATCAATCCCCTTATTATTCTCGCTCCTACCCCCATTGTCCACTTCCATCCCTTCTTCCACACCTCTAATCCATATCCCTTTCTTCCGTTTGGTTCTCTCGCTGCTCCTCAATCCCAAAGCATCCTTAAGAGGTGCAAAACCCAAATCGAAAGGCGAGGGATGGAAGGTAGTCGAAGCTAATCAAGTTGAAGAGGACGAAGGGGTATTACCTCCAGACGTGGTGAAGATCGTCATCGATGACTTTTGGGCAAAGTACGATGATCTACGATGGGCCTTCTTCAAGGAATCGAGGTGAGCTATCTCATTCCTTTATGATACAGGAAGAGGAGAACTCGAAACCTGATCTCAGAATTGATACTATAGCAATTACGTCCAGTCTCAGCCTACTATCAACCAATCAAACCTTCTATCCCAACTTTTACCTTTGGTCAACCTACCAAAGCTACCAGAAGACATCAACGCGTTCTATATTCCTACATTCTCCGAACTTCCCTCTGGGATAAGTAACACCAAGAAAGTGAAGAAGGTGAATAAGAAGGGTAAAACGAGGTATAAGGGTGAAATCGATGAATTACCTGAATGGATGAAAGAGTATGAATCCGAGGCATCCGACATAGAGTCAGATGATGATGATCAATCCGCCAAAGGTGGGAAGGGTAAGAGGAAGAGACAGAGAACATCGACAATGTCAATTCATCAAAGTATATATTCGATCTTATCTCATACAACTTACTATACCAACCTTTGGGAGAATATCTTATCGATGATACCGCTAGAAGATCATTGGATAAGGAAGATCTTAATTGGATTGCATGGTGAATATGGGATAATGGGTCATTTCAAACCTGAAAGAAGATTACGGATCGCAGATTGGTTAAGTACGTTAGTTGATCGAGGGGGACCGAACGCGATGTTGGCGATGAATGGGTTGTTCGTCTTGATGACGCAGTATAACTTGTGAGTGATATTAATCATCCTATATCCCTTCATCTCCAATCTTTGTCTGTCTCGATTGTAACGTCAATTGCTCATCACCAACAATTCAGTGAATATCCTCATTTCTACGATCGTCTTTATGGTTTACTCGATCGTAATGTCATGCACGTCAAATACCGAGCTAGATTCTTCAGGTTACTCGATACCTTCCTCGCTTCTTCGTAAGTAGAACCCTTACCGTATCATCCTACCTATCTTTCATTAACCATGGTACACTGCTTTAGTCTCTTGTCGTCAGCTTTAATCGCATCATTCATCAAAAGACTCTCTCGACTATCCCTCACAGCTCCTCCGGCAGGTATAATTCTCATCCTCCCATTCGTATACAACCTCTTCAAGCGTCATCCTGGAACAATGGTCCTGATACAACGACCTGACGATGGTGTACTTCGTATATCCTCTACATTGGGTAAAGAAGGTTATGTAGACCCATACGATCCAGAGGAAATGCAAGTCCTCAAGACTAACGCTATTAACAGTTCGTTATGGGAGATAGCGGCATTGCAAAAACATTATTTACATTCTATCAGTACGATTGCCAAGGTTTTCGGTGAGGTATTTACCAAACCTGAATTTGGGTTGGAAGATTTCCTAGATCATGGATATGGTACGGTAAGTGTCACTTGAATCGCATCCTTACCGTTATGACTGACGACAGGCCAACGATGAGAGAAGTATGCTGACGAATCTTCATTTCGCTAGTTATTCGAAACTGAGTCAAATAGGAAGATCAAGAATCCACCTGCCTTGTCGATGGGTATCGAAACCGCCATGAGCGATTCTTTGCCCGACCTGTTCCCTTCTCACAAAGGTAGTGAGGGCAAGACTGATGGCGATGTAGATGTGGCGGAGAAGGAAGGTGATATCGTATCCCAATTATGGGCTTTCTAGATATATACAATATGGCATTCGTTGAGCATGTATGACCATACTTCGTAATTGCTGCCAGTGCTGGATCGTCATTCTTGTATACTGGACGTCAGCACAGGCAACTTTTTCCCATCAATCAAATTGGTCATACAATACATCGATACATAGATAAGGAGAAGAGAGAAAATTCAGAATTTTAAATGAAGTCTTGAAAGGTATAATCAAACAGTCGATGATTCAAAGATATTATCATTCCCAATGTCAACGATATCTGATAATAACACAATGTTCCCAAATCAAAAGTCTATAGATATTATACGATCGGAACCGATCGTCCTAAACTCCCGCGATTTTTTTTTTCTGCTCTGTTTCTGATCCTTTTAATCGTATTTTCCTTCTTTCAATAATATTTCTCGCAAATAGCCAAGATTCTTCTCCGAATCCTAAAAAACTGTATATCCAGGATAATTCTCAATACCTTTCATATCCCCATTCCAAGATATTGATCTGGATTGCTGATTTTGATTCCATCCATCATATGGTTGAACCATAGGAGGCGGAATGACGATTGTCCCTTTAGGTAGAATCGACTCTTGATCGAGAACATATCGTACAGGATGTAGTTCGCAAGTGGTCGAGCAAGAGCATCTGACTTGTAGTGTATAAGGTGGCGGCGGTGGTGAGATGGACATGGGTGAATAAACATAATTTGCTTGAGGGTCGTTCATCAGTGACTTGTGAAAGATATAACGTCAGCTCCATCAGATACTCGTTTTTTCTTCTCCTCTCAACTTTGATTAACTTACTTTGTAGATATGTCCATACCCATACAAACCCTTATTATCCCAATCGACCAACCCACACTCATCCTTCTTCCAACTAAACCATCCTCTACTTCCCCTCTCCTCCTTCTCCTTCTTTCTCCTCTCGATGATCTCCTCTTTATAATACCCATAAGGAATATCCAGCCGATCGCAAATCCACTGCTTGATCGCCACTCCCACTAATCTTACAATCCTCTTTAATCGACTATATCGGTCGGTATCCTCCTCAGGCCAAAGTGAGGGAAAGGGCGGACCGGGATCGTACATCCCCGGATAAACATCTCTCGTACGTAGATGAAGACTGAATTCTATTTTGGAAAGTATCAATCGAGGTCTGTTGATGATATATCGTTTGATGTTGAAGAGCATATCTGGGATGAGACGAGGATGGGTGTAGAGGTAATATACAGGATAAAAGATAGCGTATGAGACTAGGAGGAATGCAAGTATGACGAGAAGAGGTGGGATCAATGTCAGATAGAGGAAGGATATTATTGGGAAGACCATGAGGAGGACGAGGGGAATGAGTAAGTAGGTGATAGTTTGGGGGAACATGGTGGCGAAGAGTGATCGGTTTTGTTTTGAGAGAGGTATTTGTCCGGATTGATATTAGTCGGTCAAGAAGAATTACAGTATAGAAGAGAGAAGATGATGATGATGAGTGTATGTTGGGTGTATATATATGTCTGCTATATGACTGTGTGTGTAGGATGTACCCCTCCTCTCGGTTATCACAACCTCAAAGGATGGTACAACGACTGGACTCGGTGGCGAATACAGTATATTGTAGGACAGGTTGAGGTGCTTTTGGTTCTTGGTTCTCACCCTGTAGCTGAGTATTCAAGATAGTCAATTTCAGTGCCGATTAAAGAGCTAGGTATTGTATGATATGAGGGTAAGATGGATTGTTGGCAGTGATGAAGAAAGAGAGAAAGAATGAAAGAAGAAGGAAAGTAGAAGTGGAAACGAAGTCATGTTATATACCATGGTAACGGAAATGAGTCAAAGCGGTGCCACACAATCAGCTTCAGCTTCAGTAAGGTTCGGTATGACGTTCTTTCAACTTTATCTTCAGAAAAGATCAGTCTTCTCAGCATGCTGGATCCGTATACCGACTTCCACTGATCAGTGATGAGACGAGATTCCAGACCATCGGGAAACATTGTGCCAGGGTAATGACCAATTTCTTTGTTCGAATACATTTGTGTAGTATCTTCTTTACTAGGATATCAATCTCCAACTTCTATAGTTTTTACAACGTTCCTGACAACCCACCAATACCTTCCACGTAACCTATCCACATCCGGTGGTTAGTTTCTTGAGCCTTTTCGAGCGAATAGCAATCACTGCACTCACGAAGATGTGATTTATTGATATCTTGAATTCTGTTAACTCCAGCACAATTCATCAGGATATCAAATTCGGCCAAAAGTGATTTCATAACATGACGGACGCCCGCTTCACCCGCTATGCCCATTCCGAAGACTAGTATGATAGCAAGGACATGCAGTTAGCAATCTTTGTTCGTTCTCTGGTGGTGAGCAATCAGGAGAGACATCACATACCATAGAGTCGACCGACAAGCACCGCTTTTGCACCCAAGGCCAGAGCCTGATGCAGAATCGAACTGATCAATATCACCCTGATTCAGTATGATGGTGATGGACTCACCTTGAATACATCTGCTGCTGTTCGAATACCAGAATCGAAAAGGATTGTACATTTATCTCCTACGGCTATATTCGAATCACGACATTAGTACTGTTTCATCGAAAGTCCAAATGTTGAATGGTTCTTTCCATTCCACGATTGTGGATGACTGACCTTCCACAATCTACAGTAAGATAGTTGAAGATTCATTAGCTAAAATCCACATTTTTCTTATTTTTCATTGCGAAACTCACCTCAGGTAATACCTCCAAACTGCCAACTGCACCATCGACCTGTCTCCCTGCATGGTTGGAGACTACAATCCCATCGCATCCTACTACCACGGCTTTACGAGCGTCGTCCGGATGTTGGATACCTTTGAGGAGGAATGGTCGTCCGTTGGAGATCTTCTTCCATTTTTGAATCAACCTAGTATAAAACGGTACATTCACGTAGGAGATCAGCCCAATGGAATTACTTTGTATTTTCTATTTTGTGAACAGCCTAGGAATTTCCTGGTGCTGGAAGCGTAGTATGGTGGTTAGAGGTTATCTAGACTCACTTGGGTATCTTCTCCCATGTATGCGCTTTACCTAAATCACTCATCGAACATCAATTCAATTGTCGTTCAATCGAGATACAAAGACTGAACCCACCATGCCATACATTATCGATCCATTTCTCACCAATCTTTTGCATATCCTCTTGGTTCTCAGGGTTCAGTCCAGCTTCTTTGATCCGTTTTTGAAATACGGGATCGGTCAATCCTATCTCTGCGCCGATACCTCCAGATCACCAAAACAATTCAGTTATGTCAGCACAGTGTTCGGTTTAGGTGAGTTGGATATGAAATGAGAGACAAGAAATACCTCTGTAAAAGGCGTAGTTTGAGTTGGCAATATCTTCATGTCTCCTATGAGGACCACCAACTCATCAGTATATTAGTTAAAATGAGGTTACATATTTGGGAAATTGTAACGTACCATGCAAGTTGCCAGGTGTCTAATGTCATGATGCTAACATCTTATTTAATTAGTTGAGCCTTCCGAGAATGGAAAGGGGGACTCACCAAACATCAAATCCGCTGTCCCATGCTCTTTGGAGTAGACTGTCTTCCAGGTCTTCATCATGAGGGCAGTACAGCTATTATCCCGCATACAGACCCAGACGTTATCGCTCATTCTCTTTTCCTTCAGGTATATATCTCGCAAGTCAGCTTACCTGGAAGAACCTCGGTCCATTCCCATTGATCTTCGCTACATCCTCAATTGGTTGACTACCCGCCGTCGACAGACAATAAGGGATATTTAGCTCGGAAGCTACTTTCGCTGCATTCAATTCGCCCAACTACAATACACCCAACCACCACTTCAATCAGCGTTCTTCACGCTATGAATAATCATGGAGGTTGACTATTAATTTACCGGATGATAGATCTTGTTTATACCGATTGGTGCAAATGCAATAGGAGCGTTGATCTTATGGCCAAATAATTCTGTTGTAGTATCTCTGGCTGTGGTATCGACGAGCATACGGGGGACGATTCGCCATCTAGATCACCAACAGCAGTCAACGTTATTCCAAGCAGTATAAGGTACACATCATTACATCGCTCACCTATAGAAAGCTACGGGGGGAATCAAAATACATCAGTTACTGCAATTGAACCAGAACAAGTGTGTGAGAATGAGAAAACAGTATACGAAGACCTACCCTCCCTGTTAGCCCGATCGGTCCATCCAATACCCGCATTACAGCTCGCATATAGCCATCCTCCTTTACTCAGCGTCTCTTTCGCCAGCTCCTCAAGTTTATCAGGTCGAGTGGAGAATTCAGGATGGGAGCCTTTCTGTGAAAGAAGGAAGAGCTCCTTCTGATAGGGAGCGTAATTAGGTTCTCGGGTTGGTTGGATCGTGGTGTCCATGATGGTACAATTGCTCAATTGTGTTCGATTTGAGGTATCAATCAGGGTATATATCTACCAGTCGAAAGTACAAGATATATATATATAGTGCACTTGGAACATCCAATCTAGCTATGACCTACGTTATCTACCTACTTACGCAGACTAAATTCATAGACGTCATGGACCTGTCATGTGGAGGTGCATTACGTTAACACTGTAATCACAAACTATTTATACCCTCTTATAAGGCCCTTTCATCTTTTCAACCGCACTGTTAGGATCAGAATGATCAAGCATCGACCAACTTAACGTTTCATCATCAAACACCGTATCAGCCTATGTAATCGAGTTGATGGTAAAGAGTAAGTACAATCACTCACTCTGGTACGGTAAATTCAATCTCTGAAGGTGAGATACCCCGACCTTTGAAATCGCTTTCCAATATTTGAGATAATTTGGTCCATAATACTCCGTAACCTAACGTTGAGAGATGCAAACCATCCCTATCATACAGAACATAACACAAGATCAGCTTCATCCCCCGATCTCGCCTATCCATGCATGCACATCTGAGTATGAGTAAGGGTACAGTACGACTCACGTGAAATACGGTATCAATTCCTCTCCTTTCCCTCCAGCCAAATCCAAAATCCCATCAAACATATCAACCGTCTTTATCCTCCATATCCCTCCGTCACTTTCCTTCGCCTTCCATTTCTTGCCCAGATCCAATACCGCTTCCGAATACTTTCTTGTATTTTCAAGTTCCCTCTGTCCAGCGAAATCCGCGTCTCCCATCATATCGGGATATATAGGTGGAGGAGTGATCAAAACGATGTTCAAAGGTCCATCTTGACTTGCGACGGCGTACGGTGAATCTCTCGATGTCAAATTTTGCAGGATTTTGTTGAGGTTTGTGGTATATTCATCTAAGGGGACGTGCTGAAGGAAAGAAGGTAAGACAGCGTCATTGGCTCCGAACCATATAGTCACTAAACGGATTTGCTGAGGTCTGATAACCGAGTTGGATGGCGAGTCGGTATCACGAAGTAGGAATTGATCAAGGAGAGGAAGGTAGAAACGAGTGTTGTATGCTCCCAGACCTCGGTTGAGGATATCGAATGTACGTCTGTAACATTCTGACTCCATCGAAAAATTCAGCTTCTCTTCGGTTTTCCTTCTTCAGGAGAGGGAGGTATACATGCCTGACAATAGAGCATTCAATGAGAGGGGCACATCCTGTCTAGAAGTGATAGAATCTCCCTATACGCGATGATTCGACCAATTAAGCTTGGTGTCTGGCCGAGAATTGAGGGAGAGACGTACTTACCATGAGTACGATAGCATCTTGTATAGGACGTGCCATAGTGTCAAACTCGTTCTGTCGCTGTAGGTCGAGGTTGGAGTATGAGCGTATTGAAAATGAAAGCCAGCACCTTTATGCTAAACCACACAGAGTGGCCCATGTCACTGATCCGGGTGTAATGGTTGTCACCGGGCCGGATCGAGACCGGAAAGTCAGTCACCAAATTGCTGTTCAAGTCAAAGTCACAAAAGGGGTAAGGTAAGCTTATAGCTTTGTAGTCAGATGGGCACGAACATGCTTGACTTCATTGTCTACCGTCGATCATCATTGGAGAGCGATTTCGATCATGGAAGCATTGAAAACATCGATACCAGCTTGAGCTGAATTTGCGATCTCAACTAGACTCTCACGCTGTATGACCTATCTGTGTCTGAATCTCCATACAACGGGTTGAGTGTGTCGTAATGATTACAACACTTCAATCGACTATACACATGTTATGGTCTTGTATGAGTCGTTTGATGTATCTGCAACGAGCTTTCAGGAGATATGCCAAAAGTCCACCTAGCTATATGAGCGAGTAAGTCAGAAACCCGTCTTCTCATTCCATACCTCGGCTGTGATAGGTCTTGGTAACGGTCTAATCCATCTATGACATGGAAATACCCCGCAGGTACGAGAATGAGAGGATATACAACCGTGAGCGGTATATCATTCGTCCCATATTAACAAGCTTCCAATATACAATAACTAATTGTAGGTTATCGGACCCGAAAGCCGCTGCCCCGCGTTCGCACTCATAGTGGGCAAAGGCAAATAACGTTATCCCGCATCGATCGTAAACATAAAATACTCTACCCGTTATCCGGAACAGATCTCATTAGAGTATAGTTCTAATGGTGATTACGACTTGGACATTTCTTCAATTAGAAATCGCTAAGCACATGAATAACCGTGGTATTGCGGCAATCTTTAGGCGGCGGATAAGGGTATACCCGGATGGATCTGCAACTGTATCCTAACATTGGGGATATTTGGGGATATCTCGGGTATTGTGCATATCTCGACTGAACATGAACATCCATATTCGATCAGGAAGAAGGACGGACTGAGCGCTGAGCTATACTATACTGGTGCACTCGAAAAATTTGGAGAGGGACCGGTGGGTGGATGCGGGGAATAGGGAATGTAGCCATGGTCATGTAGTTATGTTATCCGTCGATGCATTTGTACTGTTGCAATCACATCATAACTCAGTGTATAATATATCGTATACTTTCTTTCACATTCTCATGCTCAACTGCCTGACATCCATATAGAACCAGAGTATAGATCAACCTACTGATCAAAGACCAAAGCAACAAGTCGGTCTTTCTTTGAACTGTCGACTCGGAAAACAAGGGATAGCCGGTGAGTCGAGTGAACTTTGATATAACATGGGTGCAAGGGAATGAGAATAGATGTAACAGTCTCACTGAAGCTCTGTCATACCATCCCAGATTTAGAAATAGCTCAGTGCGACCCATCATCTCACAGTCTACCTTCACTACCACATTTCCTTCCCTCTGGATCTTTACTACTCAATCATACCTTTTGACACCCCACTGAACAACCCCAGTCAATGACTCTCGCCTCTCCCACTTCATCGTCAACCTCACCCGCAACTTCCTCACCGCCCATCACACCTACCATGCCTTCCTCATCCTCCTCATATAGTACGACCTTACCTCTTCCTCGACCAAGATCATCCCCTTCTCTCCACACGCATAATGTAAACAAGATGAATCGAGATTTATCATTCACTCCAGTCTCTCGTACTCCACAAGCATCACAACCACCTATCATGGTAGCTCTTGCGGGATGGCCTGAACCCATCTACGTATCAGCCACCAACGATAGGAGGGGCAGTACGGGTGGTGTAGGCAATATGGGTTTCGAACCACTATCTTCTGGTCAGGTGTATGATGGTGTGGCCGTTGGTCCTCCTATATCATTCATCAATGATCTACATCATAACATCCCTAACCCCAATAAAAAGATCAAATCCAGACCTACTACACCACCTATCGAGGATCAACCGCAGATCAAAGGATCCCCTTCCTCATCAACACCAACATCATCAATACCATCAACAATGAGTGAGACATCGACATCAACCGAAGTAACCGGTAAATCCGATAAACCCTCTACAGCAGATGTGATTCGAGACAAGCTCAAAGCTCGTCAACCACCACGTATCAAGAACAAAACCAACCCTATACCGAACATCGTACCTACACCGATCTCAGCACCGAACTTATCAATCTTCGCTGCTGTCTGTCCACACTTGACTGATCCATCCTTGGGTCCATGTCCGTTCAAATCTCATCCTCACGATGTGAGAAACATGTTCCCACCTACTTCCCATCTCACATCTTCTCCAACTTCTTCCTCTTCTTCCTCTCAACTACCTCAACACGTAGACGGTACTTCGTCATTATCACCTCAGAGTGAAGAGTTATCATCACCCGAGTTGGATAAGAACCCACAAGGCTTGACCAACTATTTCCCCGTGCCCGGTGCTGGTGCACCCAAACCTCGTTCGAGAGCTGTAGCACGCTTGAATCCTAAATCACCTGGATCCGGCTCAGGTTCCAGTTCCAATGGGAAGAGGAAAGGGTCAACGTTCAACGATCCGAGATATGGAGCGATCTTACATAAAGGCAGAGCTTTACCTGTTGTTCCAAGTTGGGATACTACACCCGTCAACAATGGATTTCCAATAAACAACAATACGGTCAAGGGTAAAGGGAAGGAACAACAAGATGATGAAGATAGGATGGACGTGGACTTGGATGGAGGTAATGATATTGATAATACCCCTATGGTGAAGATGGAGGTCGAATAAATACTGAAAGTGACACTACTTTTGGCTGGAAAAGGAAAATATTCAGCGGGTACAGTACATCCACCTCTATGCTGTTTATTATTTTATAAATTTTGTAGCATATCAAAATTCTATCTCGTTCTTTCTTTCCCCTCGTTTAGCTCAGGTGATCCCGATGATGAAAGATTCACGAAATGTGTTCGATGTTCGAATTCCTCCTATCTTGTAATTCATCTTGTAAACGGCGGGATCATGTATGAATGTATCAACATGTGATACATGACCGTATATCATTTCACTATCTGGTTTTGGCCTGATGTCTAACATGCCAACATCATTGTTTTACACTATGGATGAATATCATTCCTCTAATTTTCCACTATGATCGGGTCCAATATGAACTTTCTATTGTATATTGAGTATTACGAGTTGGCTTCTCATACCTCCTCATCTGAAGAACCATTGTCCATCCCTGTCCCTGTCCTTCCCGCCAGACTGAGTACACAAAAGTGGAAATGGACCCATCATCATCAGCTTAGTCCACATTGGCAAAATTCTGGTATGGGGAAATCCACTCACACAGCTTTCCTTCTTTCTCTAGCTATTCTCTCCCTCCTGAACCCTGCCCAGACACTCAAGCCTAGCGCAATGAGCGTACCGATCGTGGATATCTTGAATGCTGAGTCATAACATTCTTCACCAACGATACCTGAGGTCGAGTCATATACACATCAGACCATTTGAATGAACGAGATGGGATCAAGATGAGATATGACGAAACTCACAATCGTGTTTACCATCATCTGGAATAGCTCCACCATCCCTCTTCGATAGACTTCTGACGAACATACTGGCCACATAGTTCGAAGGTGATTCAGAATCAGAACCATCTTCAGTACCGATTCTTCCGATCTGTCATGCCAAAATTTAGCTTACGTCTCTTTATCATTCTTCACGAATGATAGTCCCACATGAAATGTGACGGGTCGATATAGAAAAACTTACAGTATGTGAATCATATACTTTACCGAAAAGCAGATTGAACGCATTGCCCCCAATGACAGGAGCTACTGCTGTCCAACCCCAATTCTGCGAAAAGTGTTCTGCAGCACGTTGAACCATCAGCCTTTGTCCAAGCTTGAATTGGAGTCCAAGCCGCGAAGACTTCAACTCACTCATTCCGAACCATTCCAACACTAGCATCGGCATAACATTGAACAAGGCTCCATAAGCCAATCCAAGTAAAGTCGATACCATCCATAATGATTGGACCCGTGTAGTTTCCAGCGCTGATACTTGGGAGATCGTAAACAAGATAGCTACGATGGGGAGGAACCATACCTAGAGCGGAAAAAAGAGGATCAGCGAAGTTCATCTTTGATGAGTTGTGATATCTTGGGTCAACTAATGAGTATGATACTTACTCGTCTAATACCGAATTTGTTTTTACCGAAATCAGATACCACACCTATAACAAGATCAAAGCCAATGTCAGATTAATTGGATTGAAATCCGTATAATAAGATGGGATGGATTGATTAACTAGAAAATCAACTAACCACCAATGATTCTTCCTCCGCAATTCCAGAGACTGACCAGTCCAACTTGTTTCGCCTGATATCCCGCTACCCTTTCTTTATCATATACCCTTTGTCCGTCCCTTCCCAAAGCCAAAGCGACCGTTCCGGCATTATTGATGTACATTAGACCCGTACCGCATAACAACGCCAAGCACATGAACAGGATCCAAAAATCTACGGATCTAAACAGTTCCATCGGAGTATGGGATAGGAGAGTCGGAGGAAGAGATACGAGTGATGAAGATCGTTTATGAGGTGGTTTAGTTGTCGAATTGGCCGAGGTATGAGGTAGATGATCATCGAAATGGGCATGATGAACTTGATTATGACCATGTGGATGCCTTCCTCTGGAAATGGGCGATCTAGATCTGGTCAATTCCAAACTACTCGTTCTAGACATCACTCCATCCCCTTCGTCATCAGATCGATATTCGAATTCTTCCGCTGGATGATGTACAACTACTTTCGGTCTCGTCCCATTTATCACATCTTCGTTGTCGTTCACTGCGTGATATTCATGTAATTCATCTTGAGGAGGTACAGCTCTAATGACTATCCCACCAATTAACATCGGTATACCCGTTCCTATCGCCAACAACACTAACAAACCGCCAGCATCACCCTTGTATATTATATGACCTAGCGTCGAAAATAGGAAAGCGGATAGACCGAATCCAGCCAAGACGGTACCACTTGCACTTGCTCTGGTGGAATCGGGAAAAGATTTGGCAGTGGCGTTGACAGCTGAAGTAAGACCAGAGGAACCCCCACAGCCAGTGAGGAACATTGCTAGTTCGAGGATGAATAAGCGGAATTGCGATATTTCAGAGGAAGAGGAGGAGCGAAGGGAGATGGTACCGGTGAAGAAAGCGTGGACGGTGGTGTAGCCTATAAGACAGCATGTACCACCAACAAGGAGGGGTCTATTCAAACAAGCAGAAGTTAGTGTGGTCCTCATCAAAGAAGCTTATGGTCTGCGTTGGTACATGAAAAAACGACCTCTGTCATTCCTTATCATTCACTCACATCCTCTGACCTCTCGAATCTACTATCTTACCCCATACCGGTCCTGTGAGATATACACCCAGATTACCCGCTAAACCAATCAAATTCCCTACAGTGGACGATACTACCAGCTTGGTAGCTAGTTGGGGTGCATAGGCAGAGTAGACGTAGTTACTCCCACTATACCAGCGATAACAGGATATGGTCAGCGTATGTTCGTATCCATTTCTTATAGTGAATCATGAGATAACAGATATTCGACGGAAAGACACGATATATAAATAGACAATCATATGGTTTATGAGCGGGAATGATAACTCACCTTGCTAAGCCCACTATCACACACATGACAAATACACCCAACCTCTTCCGCTGCGTATCATCCCATTCCACCGAGAAGGGATTGAGAGTCTTCCAGCTGTACTTGCTGATCGACATGATATGGGACGTATCTGCATCTGAGCCAGAAGAAAACAATCTAGTACGCGATGATATACGTGGTCTCGAGGGTGGTCTGGTAGTTGCCATGGTAGTGCAATGCGATGTGAGAGAGATAGATAGTCAAGGCGGTGAGGGATGGGAGGAGCGGGTTGCGATGGATGGTCTCGTGTTTCGGATGATGAGCGAGTTTCAAGGGAGTTGACAAAGGTATCAGTTTAGACCAGATCGAATGGAACCAACTCAGACCATCAGAAAATATGATAATGGAGTCGATCCTTGTTCGTGAGAGATCGAGAGAGCGGATATGACAATCTGAACAGTCAAAAGTATAGATGTATCTACTGATGTTAGATAGGAGATGCGAGATATCACTCAGTGGGATGTATGGCGTGTTGTCGCGCTAAGTTAAAACATCATATCGCCCATCGGATATGGCCGAGTATGAGTATTTATGGGGTATCATCGAATAGCAAGATATGTATAATGCATTTATTCTACGTTATATATATACAACTAATCCACTCTACGAGTACTATCACACCCATCCTCTCATCCTCCCGACGCTCCTAACGATATCCCTCTCCCTCTCACCTTCCTCACCTAATCCTTCGGTACCTCTCAACTCCCTCATCTCCTTCCTCCACCCATTCTCATCGAGCTCAACCGCCTTCTCCCATTTACCAAGATCATCCCATACCACATCCAACGCTCCCACCGCATTACTCAGGTAATTCAAATCTGTCTTCAGCTGATTGACCCCTCCGGCGGTCAATCCCCTTATCGAAGGTAATGTCGTGGAAGTCAGATGAGATAAGAGGTTGAGTGAAAGGGATGATATCCAGGTGGACAAGATAATCTCCGAAGGTATATCTTCTTTTCCTTTCTGTCCATCTAGGTCAATCCCGTGATACACGGTATATTCGACAAAAGGTAAAGTATCCAATCCAAACCTTAAACCAACTTCTTTACTATATATCTCAAATACCCTTAACAGATCCAATAGACCTTCAGAAACTCTACTGATCACATCAGTCGGACTGAGACTGAAGGTAGGTACGTGTAGTTCGCCCTTCCTAGTGGGTTTATCAGGTTTGGTCCAAACTTGTAAATGGGGGTATGTCTCAAGTTGGTTGATCAAGGGAGAAAGGATGATGGATTGTAAATTGATTTGCGAGGATTTGATCAGATCGTTCATCGATCTAAACGTGATGGGTAAGATGGGTTTGGGGATAGGTCGAGTGTTGATCAGTGTATGTAAATCGATTGAATTCAAGGTAGATTGCTGTAACAAGCTAATCGATCCATATGTGGTCGATCTGACGTCGTATCCTTCCCCTTGAGTGGCCTTCAGCACTGTTCCAACGTCATGCACAAGGTATTCTTCCAATTTATCTTCAAATTGATTTAACTTGGTAGAGACCTCCTTGCACGATTCCAAGATATGCAAACCCAGTTGAAAACTCGACCAATCTTCCGTGGAGTACGAATCTAACCCTTCGAATTCAAAGTCCAAATCATCGTTTGATCCTCCTCCATTTCTTAATTTCTGATTTCCGCCCGACGATTTCTGTTGATCAGATAAGAAAGTTGATAGACCCGCTTCTAAAGCTGATAAAAGCCCCAAAGATCCATAACCATGTGTGAATTCTTTACATCTAGTGATAGATTCTTCAGATCTCGTAAATAGCAAATTCACTCGATCGATCAACGTCTTTGCTATATCTTTGCTTGAGCTCCTACTGGAAGATGCACCGAATGAAGACAGAGAAGGATCGGTCCGTATTATATGTTCCAAATACCTTCTCTCCAATGTAGCATAGGTAGATTGAAGATCCAAGAAAGGCTCATACAGCGTGTTCTCCCAGGAGTTATCAACGGGCTGTGGACCCGAGATTGTCGGTGCTCTAGAGAATCTACGGGATATTGACATTCTCTTGGATGAACTTCGAGTCATCGTTGATGCCGAAGGTGAAACGGCAGGTATTCCAGCAGAAGGAGGTCTATCCGTTATTGTGTTGGAAGGTGAAGTAGACATTTGATCACCACCACTCAACATTCCACCCTGAGTATTGAATGTCATCCTATCTATCAAACTCTGTATGGCCACTCCCAATTCCTCTGTAGATTTATAGGACCATATGAGTTCAGGTAGAGCTTCCGGACCGTGAAACTCGCTGATGGCTGATAATCTAGCTGAAGGGGATGGATCTAAAGCGTCAAAAGTAGTTTGAACAAAGGTAGCCAAAGTCGAAGCCGCCGTGTGAGGTGAGAAGATCAACGGTATCTGTTCGACTTCGGTGTTAAGTATGGTAAGGAGCGATGAATAGAATTTAGGTAAGAAATCCGAAAATTTGATTGATCCCTCCTCTGTCGAAGTACCGTCGGTACCTAGAACCCGAGTCGACGTTTGTGTAGGTGAAAGTTCCACCAATTTGACGTCTTTCCACTGTTTGAGTAAATCAACAGATTTCGAACCAAAATAATAATTTCTAAATTCTTCTTCTCTGTCAATCAACTTGAATACCTGATGGAAAATTTCGATTTGTTCAATTTCCGCTTTATCCAAACTATCTTTCAAAGCTTTTGATAAATTATTTTCTAATTCGTTTTGTAAACTGACCAGCAGTCTCTTACGATCTTCATATTCCGTTGGTGTATTTTGAAATACGATCATTGATCTTGATGCTTCTTGAAGACGGTTACCAGCTTTAAGCCAATTCTGATTTTGGATAAATCCCAACAATTCACTTTCCAGTGTTGACCACGATTCAGCTTCTCTGAGTATATCTCTAGCTGATTCCAAACGGGTTTTCAACTTGTCCAGATGAGTCAATTTTTCCAAACTCTTATTCGTCTTATTTACTTCTCCAACCCCATTCCCATGGGGTATCAAGTCATCTTTATGTTTCCCCACACCGGAAGACAGATCAATCTGCCTTGCAAACCTATCCTGGACCATTCCCAGACTAGATGACAGGCCATTCGCGGATTCTCTCATGAATTGCAGATCATAGGCTAGTCTGGGTACGGTCCTCGATACATCATGTATGGACTGTTCGACGGCCGAATTGGTATCTTGCGATAATAAAGATAATTGAGTGAGAAGCTCGTTCAGCGATTTGTCTATCGGTGCTAGGTCTGGAGGCTGAGCGGGATTGGGAGGTGGGAGTGGTGGAGGAAGGTAAGGGGAGAGTAGGTTGTTTAGGAATGAAGGGATGTCCGAACCTGATGCGTCGAGGGTAGAAGCGAGTGAGGAGAGTTGAGAAGGTGGCTCGGGGGTGGTGATGGGAGGTGTGGAGGATGACATGGTGGGTGAAATCGACGGGGGGAAGGGACGGAAAGATGAACGATGATCCTTCGCCTCCTGTTGTTCGTGTGATGGTTTGAACTCGCGTTATCATACAACGCGAGAAGGTGAGAGGACCAGAAGATGATGTTTCGAGGTGGATGGTAGTTGGTGTTGAGCTTGAGCGTGTCGAGATTGGGCACGTGGTGGACATGCGACAAAGAGGCACAGTGGTGACGTAACGACCTTCGGTCAAGCTGGGAAGTGGAATCCGAGAAACATCAACATGAACCATTCTCATCTTCGTCCTTCGCTTCTCTATATGCCTTCCTCCTGTCCCATCTTAGACCAAGCTACCACATGCCAATGCCAGGTCTATCAGAGGTGAGCTGTCCTGTCTATACTCTTCATGACAAGCTGAAACGAAAGCTCACATGACTCCCCTGGTCGCGAGCAGGAACACGATACTTTGCTTCTCGGTTCATCCTGGCTCGGTAAGAAGGATCAACATGGCAAAACTCATCTGTTCGTGAGTCATTGATACCTTCCATAAATCTAATCTCCCCCGATCAAAAATGATCAGTGACTGGATCGTCCTCCCGGAGTCAAAATGCTAACACCAATGCTCTCGGCCTCAGAAATATTGCACCACACCTGATAAGCAATCTTTCATTCTCCTAGTGAGCTGTACCATTCGATTCTACTCTGCAACAAGTTTACCGTTCTAGCACAGACTACAAATCTCGAGACTATCTATTTCCATTCCCCAGCTCCCGAAGACATACCAGCTGTTCCATGGGAGGTAGACCATCCGTTCCTTCTGAGCACTCAGGATCTGATAAGAGAGCAATTCTCCGATGAACCGATAGAACAGGTCGAAGGCCTAGTCGAGAGGATCAAGTTGATGGTGGAAGAAAGATGGGATGAGGTGCAGTTGTTGATAGAGGTGGAAGACGGAGTGAGTATCTCACATACAGAACATGTTTATCAGCTTCCCAGCCAATGATGGAAGCAGTATAGCTGATTGTTCCTCTTGGTGATAGGTCAAAGTAGCTTACATGAGGATGGAGGATTTCGCCTGGCGATTTGTCTTGAAGTGAGTGATATGCACCCTCATGAGGACCTCCATTGATCATCATGACCATTTCAATCAGTGAACTCACCTCATCTCAATCGATCCCTTTCCTCACTCGACATCTCCTTCAACCTCTAACCGGAATAATCGCAACCGATCGGTCAATACCTTTACCTACATCTCTTGCTCCATCCGAATCAAGCTCGAGACTAATATCAGATCCGGAAATCATGCGCGCAATACGGCGAAATACTACGAAACCTAAAGTCCAGCCTCAGACCAAAACACGCTCTTCGTCTCAAATACCTTCTTCAGATACAAATACCGACAATGAGATAGTGACGGAAGGTTCACCCACACCTCGTAAACCATCTCGACGTACGAAAGCGACTGAAGAGCCCACTCCTATCCCATCTTCTTCTTCTTCTATGCCACCTTCCTCACCACCCAAAATACCACATAACGAATCCTCATCTAGACAACCTACTTCTTCCATCCCACCTTCTTCTTCCCCCCCTCCTGGCTTACCTTCTTCTGAGCGATCAGAAACGACAAATACAAAGTCAAAGTCAAAGATGATCGATCAGTCTTCATCGCCTTCAGCAGGTTCAGCAATGGATTTCAGACCTCCCACTCAGACACAAACGCAGACGCAGAAGACGAAAAGGGAGAGGGAGAAGGAGGAAGAAGAGATATTCGAAAAGAGGAAAAAAGATTTACAGAAGAAGATGGATAAGGGTGGAATAGGTAAATTGGGGAAGAGGAGATTGGCTAGGTGAGATTTTTACGTTGACAATCATTACTGTCAGGTGGTATGTCTTCATTGTCTATCATGATGTATATTTATGTTCATGTTGTACATTGTGTGTTATATGCGGTATCGCGGTGTTCAAGTTGTACGGAGAGACATATGTACGATGCATACTATGTACACCTAGATATATATACACCATATGTTATATCTACAAATTACAACAATGGTCGTTATATCAATACATATAGTAAATATTGAGAGATAACATGACTTGGGATTACATTCTGCTTTGTAACGTCTTATTCTTTCGTCTCGCTTCTGTCGGTGTTGGTCATTGAGTAACGCTCTTCATTCCAAACATTCTGGCCACCACCACCTTCTCCTTCTTCCCATTTTCCGCTTCAGCATTTGGCTTGATTATATGATAAACTTCCAGACTCATATCGATGTACGGTTTTGTCCTAACCCCATCCATCTTGGCACCCTGTAAGATATTGTACACTTGACCTATCAATTCCACCCTTCTTCTTTCGGATTTACGTAGATCGTTTGGGTTTGTCGAGGTACTCCAAGGTGGGAGAGGAGGTAAAAATTCGGCCTAATCATACGATAATACATGATCAATCGTAACCTCTACAATCAGATATATCCGTATCTTGATTTCACACTTACAGCTTCATCATCCGCTACCAGCCCGGCCAGCTCGTCACCCTTTTCATCCTTGAGAATAACCAAGAACCTATATCTCCATTCAGAGTGTTCTCCGTCAGTATCGTTACAGCTCTGACACCATGTCCAACCGTTCTTCAAAGACGATGCACAATGAGTACAATATGCTTGAATGATACTATCGGATGGACAGCGGGGAACAATCGATTTGATTTGAGCGATGATACGATATTTGTTTGGAATGGTAGGGTTGTTGAGGATATCACCGATGGCCGATAATGGATGCTCGATCGGGTCGGTGTGGATCGTTTGAAGGTGAGTTGCTATGCGGGATGGTCGGTCTGTTCCAGTGGTACCATTATCGAGAGTAGAATGAACGTTTTCGTTTGGCTGATAAATCTGGTTTGTGGTCGAGGAAATATTATGAGAATCATCCACTAATATCGGCTGGTGAGTGTTTACGGCCGGTGAGTCAACAGTCTCTCCTCGTTTGAGCGCACGTAGTCGTCTGTAACCACATCGTCAGCTGCATCAGTACCAACACTCACCTTTTCATCTGTGAAATATCGGGACCCACCTTTCAATCACTCTTGCCCTCTCATCATCCTCATCAACCAACATGCATCTCCTTCTTCTCCAGCCCTGAAGCGCCTGATCGGAAGTAGGTAACTCCGACCAACTCAACTCCAACGCACCCTTATACAACTTACTTCTCACATTTTCCAACTTGACTATGCTCCCCACATCGAGAGATGGTAAGTCATGAGCGGGAGGTAAATCGTGAATGGCAAGTATGAACAAAGCTTCGTTGGGTAAACCTTGGATTTGGATATTATGGAAATTCCGAAGTTGGTAAGCTGTCGAGGTCGTTCCGTCTGATACGTAAAGTTCCATGTCTGGCTTGCGAAGATTGTTTCGGACAACATACATGATCTATTATACCATGTCAAAGAATTGATTACAACCATGATAGAGTTAACTCACCTTGACAACAGCGTCGAAGAAGATGGCGGGAGAAACTTGACTTAGGGTGATCGCATCTCTCGGTACGCCTGGTGTCAAAGACGATCTTCTCGATGGCGTGTCAGACCCAAAGGTCCCAGCTCCATACGGAAATTGATGCAAGTCTTTATACCAATTGAACAAATCAACCATCCTATCCACTTCCATTCTGTTCAAAGGTGGATTCATCAGACTCTGATTTTCGTATTTGATCTCTTTGCCGTGCTCGGAATAGACCCAAGTATTGTTAGAACTAGAGAACGCTTGAGCTTTGGTTTTCCCACCGAACATAGATATCTTGAGTCCTCTGAAGAGCATGACAGATCCGGGAGAAACATTTATTGGTAGATCGGATTGTCGAGTCCGGAATATAGATACGACCAGTTCTTCGTTGGCTGATGGATCGCCCGCATGACGAGTGGGATCGCAGAGAATCACTGACATGAGATAATCGACTGTGACAGGCATCAAACATCAGTGGACTGTCCTGGAACTTGACCAAGAGAAACTTGAAGAAGAGACCTAGGGTATAAACGAAATCGCTCACATGATTTGGTCACAGCTTTTGTTGCGACCACTACTCCTGTTATATTGCGTATGGAACCAGATACCAGATGTCGAAGTGGTGTATACTCCGTTCCCTACAACGACAAGCGATAGGATCGTTAGTGACTCCACCATCGGATGGTATAGCGATAGGTATCACTCACGTTTGTAAACAACGCCCTTTCTAACCTCTGCACATCCGCCAATCTCGCTTGGGCGGCTCTACTACTTTCCGCCTGTGCAGCTTGCACTTCCCCTCTCCTCTGTTCCTCGGCTTGCCTCCTGGCATCAACGAGTCGCTCCCTCTCCGCACGCGGTGTGAATGCCATAGGGCTGCTTTGCGATACCGCAGGGATGGACTGTCGTCGTGAAGGGTACGAGGGACTGCTAATGGCTTGAGCGGGGTTGAATGGTGTGATTGATGGTGATCGGAAGGGCGTCATGGCTTTGAAAGGGGTTGAATGGATATGTTCGGCGGGGGTAGGGTTATCCGCCGTGTGGATAGACCGAGAGGTGTCAGCTGAAGCGTTTGGAAGATTGTTCTTGGGTGATGTTTGGGGGGGAAAGTGGTGTAAGATGATTGGGAATTCTGGATCGGTCGCAGATTGCTCCACTGTTTCTGATCGATCTTGTTCATCGATGATAGCAGCAGCCGGATTGGCGATTTCGTGCGGCTCTATCGGTAAAGGTCGTCTCTTCTCTTTGCCTTTAGAGTTTACAGGCGATGTGACAGTATTGATTAGAGCCTGATATCCTGGAGGTCCAAGTTGAACCGCGGTTCTCGGTCCTTTCTTCGTTTCCTTTTGCACGTCTTTCACTACCTGTGATTCCTTCACTTGCCCTTTGTTCACAGCAGGATGCTCGTCAATTCCTCCAGCTTCTTTACACTTCTCAATACCCCGGACCCTCTTATCACCTTGTCTATCTTCCTCTTCTTCTGTCAAAGGTTGTTTAGTCGGTCGAGGTGGGATGGACGAATGAGAAGAGGTCGATGATCTTGAAGGTACTCGAGCGAGATCAGGTGGAGGAAACGATGTCAAAGGTTTCAATCGAGATGATTCACCTTTGTTGGAAGTATCAAGGGATTGATGTTGCGAAGTAGGGTGAACAGGTGATGAGACGGTAGGTGCGGAACTAGTGAACCATTCAGGGGCCTGTGAGGGTAAAGGGATGTCTGTTGACGATAATCAGCTCCGACTGAACAGATAGAGATTGATGACACAAGGACCATGTTTAGAAAAATAAATGGCTGACCAGGCATTAATTTCTTGAGTTTCCTACCCTCATCGTATTCTAGCTCCCTCTCACCTATAGCTTGAATTTCGACGATATACTCATCTCCATTATCCGGTCCTTTCGCCTTCTTCACAACTTCCATACCTGTAGTATCAATCGATACTTGCTTTTTTGACAAGCCTATCAGCCAGTCATACCCTTCTTCACTCAGATTCTGCACATCATCCTTCAACTTGTCAACCTGGCTATTCGGGTTATATTTCGAGTGGTAGATGTTGATCTTGATCTCATATCTCTCTATCCTTTCTTTCTCTGTGGGTAAGACGTAATCATTCGGTTGATATCCTACGGGTATGACAAATTTGTGATTGATAGAGAATGATACTCTTGGTATATCACCTTGAGAGATAGAAGCGTTTTTACCCCAAACAATTGAGATCCTGCCTTTGATGTGGGTCGCTGGAAGGGTGGAACCAACTACGAGGTGAGAGTGGTCGAGAGGGATGGTTTTGGGTGTGGATGACCTCTTGGGTCTCTTGGAGAGTGTCATGGTGCTTGCTGGGCAGTCATTTGGTTTCGATTTGGGACAGTGGATAAGGATGGGATAGAGGATGATTCGAAGATGAACCATGGTGGACGCGACGTTTATCTTCCCCTCTTCAACATTACTTTGGTTTGAGCGGAATGACGCGCGTGACACGTGGTCATGGTGCAGTGGCGACAAGCTCAGGTGGCAAATAACTGCTTGCTCTCCTCGATGCTCCGGTCCATGACATGATTTCTGATCCTTTGACTGTGATCTCGCTTGCGACTTGAGGAGATCATATCGAAGCATCTCCGTCAAGCTTCTCCTGGGCAATAGGACCTACAGCACAACTTGGCTAGACTTCATGGAAAAGATAGCTCGCAATGATCCTTCCTTTGACTTGAAGAAGCGGAGAAAGAAAGCTACCTTTCACACCTAGAAAGATACTGTTCAACCAAGAGCCCTACTAGAGCCTCTGGGTGTGTATATAAGTGGTCCCAAGGTATGAAGTTTTCTGCTGTTCACCTGATATCACATCAAACGTGAGAACTATCCTTGCACCATGGGTCGACCACGCACTAGAAAGGAATATGCAGATGAGGAGATTCCTCGGAATGTCCCACCCTTGGCAAGCGCACCACCTCGATCCATGTTCGACCCAGAAGCTGGTAGTGCTTACTTTGTGCCTCCTTCGGCACCCCGTGAGTCATCTCGTGAACATCCCATGCTAGCTCATCTCGTGTGTGATGCCCCGCTGATAACAGTCAACTTGCTCTTTTTGCCACAGCACCGCAAGCAAATCAAGTAGCAGATATGTTCACCATGATGGGTAACCTTCTAAGGAACACCAGCACCGGCTCGTTCAGCCAAAATACGACCCCCGTGCCCAACAGTCAGTTATTCCAGATTCATGTGAGCACGGCGCTGACAGACTCATAGGTACTTACGGCCTGCAAAGAGATTTGCCACAATCCTTCGCTCACAGTGGTTATCCAACCAACAACATGTGGTCTGCACAGGGAGATGCAAACTTTCCATCATACAATTCCGGTTATGGAAGTGACATAGTGGATTTGTCACCCGACACCATGTATACGCCTGCTCACCGACAGCCGCTGAGTACTCAAAATTTGGATTATTTCCGTAAGTCTACTCAAACCTGTACTGGTTGACAGCAGGATTAACAATTTCTTCTTGTGGCTGCTGAAGCTGGCGTAAGAGGTTATGGGAACCAACCTGGTAGGTCCTCACATAGATGTGACCTGGTTCGGAACTCATCAGACTACCAGGTACTCCTACTCAAGGTATTCAACCGATGTCATATGGTGATGTGGCTATCCGCTCTGCTGGCAGCTCAAGGCCTCTTCGTCCTGCCGTCGGGGCTGATGACCAAAGTGAGCTTTACTGTATACCCCGTCCGATATCCAAACTCCGTACACTAATATGAATGACTCCGTACGACTAGACGTTCGATATAAACCATATTCAAGGGCTCAGTCCACAACATCCAGCAATCGAGGTGGGTCCAAAAGTAGTGGGAAGGACCAATTGACCATCATCTTCACTGATCCAAGTGGGAGTAAGAAAAATCCTGGTCCCATCCACATCAATGGTAGAAGGAAGTCCGATTGGGACCGCTTGCAAGATGAGATTGACATGATCGTTGGTCGTTCCAGAGCGGTATTCAGCACTGAATTCCCCCATCGATCGGAGAGTGAAGCACCTCCATCATCATGGGGAGCCATCGAGTATCATTACGAAGGTAAGACTTCGGCTTCAGCAGATTTATCAAGAGGGCTAGTCAGACCAGATGATGTACCAAGGATGAAGGGAGTATACCAAGAAGCCATTCTACTGGGCAAAAGAATCGAAAGCGGTCCAAAAAGAGATAGAAGATCTAGAGATGCCCATTCAAGTACAGTCGGTAGATCTCAAGGGCTCGCCACTGATACTGTCCAAGCATGGGCCTCTGGCATACCTACTACAACTAGCCAAAGTACCCCGTCAATCTCATCGATCCCTGAAGGTGCAACAAACTCACAAGGGGATGCTTACTCTCAGGCTGAAAGTGAGACTGGCACTCCAAGACCCAAGTTTACCGTTTTAGAAGGTGCCATCAGACCGATGAGTCTAGATGAGAAGTACGATGATGACTAGGCCGTGACTCCTCACTACGCATCCTTCATTTCATGCAATTGTCTTATTGGCAGTCATCGTACGGGTGAAGAGGGAATCTGTCGTTCTGGAAGGCGGTCAACATCTTGATATCCAGAACATCAACAGTACATCATATACAACATATACATGCAGTCTTCGTATCTGAGCGTCTCAAAATATCCCTTCCTTAGCTTTCAGGAATTTGTACTGTGCACACTCCCAGACAAACAGATTTTTGTATGAAGTCGTCACAAAGTGGCGAGTTGACCAACGAACGAACAGCTGACAGCATTCCGAATGGGTGACTTCTGTCCAACTACATCAGGCTAGAATGCGAAGACCGAGTGCCTTCCATACTTCCACTGATTTTGACCATCATCTGTTCTTTTCACGGATCATGCTCGTTTATTGTGCATGATCCGAGACATGGACGATCGTCTAACAGATGCAGATAGGGCGCAGCGCAGCGTTGTCATATGTGACACCCCAGTTGCATATCAAAGGTAGAAACAGAACGACACGACATCCTTTATCGAGTGGAGCTCATCCACCCCTGAAAATTCCTTCGCTCAAAGTGTTTCATAAAGCACCTGTGTGAAAATAGGGCGAGGGGATATAACCATATACTTCCTGAATTTCCCAATGCCTTTTCACCCAGTATTCCCATAGAGAACTTAGCGATATATCTTGGTGTTACAATCAATCAGCATGTCTCAAATCTCATCTCACGCTCAAGATCCAGCACCAAAAGAGAATACCTCATGGAACCATGATTGATCAACGAACGAGAGCAATCAATTTTCGATAGGATGTGGTAAGTCTAAACAGAATGTCTTTGCAGTACCATGCTTTCTCTTCATGACGTTCCGAAAATGAGTGTGGCAGCTAACGCAGCTCACACTGGTGCTTCTCATCAGCATTGAACAGTCCCCATGTCTCACCCAGAAGCAGTAAGTGCATGTGGCTGTGTCCTGTAACTCACATCAAACAGGAGATCGAACATAAATAGATCATCAAATCGTCCTGACACCTCTTGGTTTCGCCAGAATCAACGGACATGAGTTCTACCGACTCGAAGGATAAACATAACACTTCGGAACTGGCGGATATACCTCGAATTTGTGTTCAAGATAGCAGCTCAGAGGCGCATCCGGAATCATTGACTACCGAACTTTCCATGAGAAGTAGATAAACAGACATGCCCTGTGTATCGATGGAGATGCGAACTCGAAAAATATCTCTTCGCATGCATTCTGATAGTTGCGTATGAAATGCTCTTTGCGCCAATCTCGCGTCCGGCACAGAGGTCGAAGTTCATGTTGACATTGAAATGGTGTTTCCTATGAGTCTCCGTCAGCACGAAAATAAATCTGTGCGGGAACATGCACTGTCAGATTAGCGTCGCGACACTATACTATAGTTTATTTGGAAGACTTCAACAAAGATGCGGGGCGGTGATCGCCGGTGTCTCGATGGTTCACGTGTATGTGTACAAAACCAAGTCAGGGGATGAGGAGTTAAGTAACTCCGCATGCCATAGCTCAACTTGTCAATGTCTTTCTTTTCGTCAATTCGTGCTATGATGGAACAATGTCGACCTCGAATAGAGCTTGTTTACGCTGTATATCGAAGAAGAGGAAAGTGAGTGGTGTAAGGTGTGCAGCGAGTATCTATGATTGACGATTTAGGATCTCTAGTGTGATCATGCAAGACCTTCTTGTGGTTTATGCATGAAGGCTGGACACGTTTGTGAATATCCTACAGAACGACAGAAAAGGTAGGAGGCATGTCATCCCCAGTAGTACGAGTTCGGAGTTCGACCCTTTCTGATCTGCCGTATCCAGGGGACCAACTGCTGGGAGTTCAAGAGCATGCGAGGTTCGAGTACAGCAATTGGAAAACGCCCTTCACTTCCTTATGGGTGAGAGCAATGTGCGAGCAGCGTTGGAGAAGAAGCTGGAAAATATTCAAGTGGGTCATCTTTTCATTCATGGCTGGTTCGGTCCTTCTGATACCATCCCCAGATCGACAGTCCTCTCCCTGAAGCTCCCTCCGCTTCGATCGATCGGCCAAGGCTCATCGAAATATGGAATGAGAAGCCGCTGAAGACCTACCAAGACTTGCTTGAATTTACAATGTATACTGCAAGACCAGTTAGTCTCGAAGAACCCGTCCGATCTCCTCAAGGTGCCGAGTACAAACATCAGCTTCCAGGCAAGTCATTCTCATACCACTTCTTTCGTTTGTCATTGATGTTAACATGTCAATCGAAACAGCATCATCGGTCGCAATCATGGATAAAAGTTTGATGAACAACTCACCCATAAGGCACAGCGAACAGGCTATCCTGCATCAAGCAGATCTTTCGCTGAGCTCCGACACTCAGAATGTTCCATCACCTTTGTCGAATCTCAACTTTCTTGCCTCAAGTGCGATCTCACTACTGCCCACACTTCCTTCCAGCCAAGCCGATGATGCTCACAATTACAATTTTAATCTGGCGACTACGCAGCGGACACAGTCTTTCGATTATCTCCCAAACAATGACCAGGGGATTGCCAATTCGTTCGTGTCTCCATGTGGCACGCACTCCTCCTCGGCGTACGCCATATCGCCGAGCGCAACAGGCCATATCTCTCGTCAAACAAACGTAGACAAACCTAGCCAATCAGCTGACCTATTTTGGTAACATGAATTACTATCATTATTGTAGCATACTTGTATCAATAAAATCATGCATTTTCATAGTTGGGATCTTACATATGGATCATACATATCAATAGCCAGCCAATCAACAAAACTTTACACGCAAAAGGTGTCAACGTCGTCAACCCAAAACCTTCCAAAACTCCAACAATCGTTCTCTCGATCAGCAGCGTGTCGCTGGGTGATGATGGATAGGGATTATAGCACATATCTGATACGATCTTGTGCGATAGCGCCTCTTTCTGTGTCGGCTTCTTCGGCCTCTGATTTATCCATTCGAGCATTTTCGCGTTGTAAACACCATCTCAAAACAAGGCAGAAGAGAACGGCGACACCAGCCATAACGGTGTTGACAGTGAAAGCAAGCTATGGCAATTGAGTGTCAGCCTACCATATATCAACATCTCATTTGGAGTCGGAGCACTTACGTGGTATGATGGAGCAGTGGTAGATTTGTAAAGATACGGTGACCAGATTTGAGCTACGTTACCCAAAGAATTGATCGTAGCATAAGCTGCAGCTCTCTTGGCACGAGGTCTAGCGAAAGTCGAAGAGATCCAAGCGAGAGCGACATTGTAAGAACCAAACATTCCTCCGATCATCAGGAACAGAGAGAAGTATCGTGGAGCCGTCTTTGTGGTTGTTGTAGCGATGATGAATCCAACCATACCGAAAACAATGGGAGTGAGCAGGTGGAAACATCTCTCTGGCTTTTTATCAGATGTATATGATATTATGAGCGCAAGGAAAGCAGCGAAGAGGTAAGGGGGCGCAGTGAGCAAGAGGGTGTTGACCTTGGACATTCCGAAAGTGGCGACCACGGTGGGAATGAATTGAGTGACGGCTCCAGCAGTGGTCTTGGTGATGATGATGATAGCGAGAAGGTACAACTTGTAATCCATGGCAGCGGCTTTGAAACTTTGGAAAAGAGTCATCGTCTCTTCATCTCGTACACCAGCGTCCTTCTCCAATCGATACACGGCGATCGCCTTTTCACGGCTGGTCAACCACCTTGTAGTGGCAGGGTAGTCGGGAAGAATAAAAGCGGAACCAATGGCAGCTGCGACTGTTACAGCACCTTCAAGGATGAACATCCATCGCCAAGAGGAAAGTCCAGCGACACCGTTTAGGCCTTTCTGGATACCCGCACTGATGAGCCCTGAGAAAGCTCCTGAAAGAAGTGAGCCGGTATAGAGCTAAAGGAAGCCCAAACAATCAGCATTCTGTGAAAGCTCCAAGTAGGCTCTCCGACTTACGATCGATGTTCGGAATGCCAGCTCTTTCTTTGTGTACCACGATGAGAGAAGGAAAAGAGCACCAGGGAAGTAAGGAGATTCGGTCACACCCAGGAAGAATCGAATAACAAGCAGATGATTGTAATTGTCCGCAGCAGCTGTACATGCAGATACAATACCCCACAATGCCACCCACACGGAGAGATAAATCGAAGGTCGGACTCGAGATAGGATAAGATTGGAGGGGATTTGACCCAAGATATAACCGGCAAATAGAATGGAGACTGCGATGTTGAACTGGTCACCTTTCAAGTGCAGATCTTTCTCGAGCCCTTGTACTCTGGCTGAAGCCAAAGCGTTTCGATCGAGATAGTTTAAGATCAAAAGGATGAATAACACAGGTAGAAGTCGGACATCGATCTGCATTTGCACGTGTGAATCAGTTCATGTAACTATGCCATCGAGCAGGGCTGGCTTAGAATAGAAAACGCACCTTTCGAATAAGTTTGGCGTGTGCAGCGGCATATTCCTCCTCTGAAAGACGCTTCAGAGCTTCGATTTCTTGATGAAGGGGGCTGACCTCTCCCGCTTGGGTCGGGGCGTAATCGTCAGCAGCCTCGACATGATCAAATTCGTTTTTGAAATCTGTTTCAGCCATAAATTCTTGCTGAACGGGTGGTGCGATAGAAGGGTTGGCTTTCGACATATTGATGGACGAGAGTTTTATTGCCAAGATATGGTAAATGTCTTCACAAAAGAAGTATTGGGGCTCCTGGGGGGAAAGGACTTGCTGGTTTGATCTTCTTCGCCTTATATATATCCGCAGAGCATTCAGTTGCTTCACCTCAGTGGAGTTTCTAATCCCCGGAAGCGGTGATTGGGGCACCTCTTAGGGATCGATCAAACATCCACGACTCGTCCAGCGGGGAATGGTTATTCCGCACTTCCGCAAACTGAATGAAGACTGTCTCAGCTTAAATCGCGCAACCACTTACTTCCGCTACGCGTTGTCAGTCATGTGCAACGGTGATTTCGGAGAAACGTTAGTCCACTAGTCTGGTCTGACTCACCCATATATATGTCGTCCTGATGAGGGGAAATCGAAAATGTAACTCCACAAATCTACGAAAAAATATTGCAACTCATCAGTTCAACAATGTCTCCTATCGCTATCCACCCAGTTAACGAAACAGCTGCTTTCCCAGAAGGCTATGCAACCCAACGTGAGCACGAAGCGACTACAGTTTCATCGAAATTTGACTGATTCTGACTTGTCGTTGTACCCAACTTAGCCGAGAGAAAAAGCACTTATAAAATCGCACAAATCGGCGCTGATGGTATCGGCCCTGAAGTCATCGAAGCGGGTGTCCAAGCCGTCCACGCAGTAGCTAAGAAAGTTGGAACTTTCAACGTGGATTTCACGGAGCTGGATTGGTCTTCAGACAGATACAAGAAGACTGGGAGCTACGTACCTGCAGATTACATAGAGGTCTTGAAGAAACATGACGCTATCTTGTGAATTCCTCTTTCAAGTCTCACAGACAGCTCCAATGCTAACCAGACATGTTAGCTTCGGTGCAGTCGGTGCTCCCGATGTCCCTGACCACATCTCCTTGTGGGGCTTGAGACTCGCAATCTGTCAACCTTACATGTATGCCAATGTGCGGTGAGTATCAATCCACCTTGACCATAGGTGACTGGGCTGACAGGATATCTAGACGAACCAAAGTCCTGCCAGGTACCAGCTCTCCCCTCAAGAACCTTCAGCCGGGAGAATTGGATTGGTGTATCATCCGAGAGAACTCAGAAGGTGAATATGCTGGTCACGGTGGAAGATCTCACAGAAGTCTGGATCATGAAATTGGTACTGGTAAGTTTGGGTACACAAGTGTACGTCGATACATTCACCTCTGACGTCTCTTATCAGAGATCACAATTTTCACTCGAACTGGAATCCGACGAATCGCCAGATACGCTTTTCAAGTCGCTCAATCTAGACCTCGAAAGCTATTAACTTACGTTACCAAGTCAAATGCGATGAGAAATGGTATGGTACTCTGGGATGAAGTCATCAATGAAGTCTCAAAAGAATTCCCTGATGTTGTGAGTTAAATAGTCCCCACGATTAGTTGTCAAATATTCAACTGATTAGTTTACATAGACCATGGATCATATGCTTGTCGACGCGATGACCGTACGAATGACATTGCACCCTAACTCCCTCGACACTATTCTCGCTACCAACCTTCATGCCGATATCCTCTCCGATCTAGCAGCCGCTTTGGCCGGGTCAATCGGAATAGCTCCTACGGCCAATATCGACCCATCTAGAACCATGCCTTCCATGTTCGAGCCCATTCACGGATCAGCATTCGATATCACTGGCATGGGCATCGCAAATCCCGTAGGAACATTCTGGAGTGCTTGTGAAATGCTCGATTGGCTTGGTGAACATGAAGCCTCGAAGATCCTCATGAAAGCCGTCGAACAAACTTGTGCCGACGGCATCACGACAAAAGATTTAGGTGGTTCAGCAAATACGCAAGAAGTGACCGATGCAGTAATTCAACGCATCAGAGCTTTGTGATCGGGGTGATTGGTATTTCTGTATATTGTATTTACATGCATCTGGGATTAGCATCGTATCTTTTTGAACGCAGTATGCACTCTTTGCTTTGTTCACTGCTCAAGTACTACATACATCTCCTACAAAGTCAATCTAGGATCGTGTTCACGGAGGCAGGCGCTCGCGGGGAACCCGAGGGTATGAAATCTCGGGAATTATGTGAGCAACAGAATCGAGAATTAAGAGACGCAACGGGGTTTGAGGTGTCCTGATGCTGTCTTTTCGACAGATGAGAAGAGCATTGGTTTCAAACTTGAGATCTGATGCTCGATAGTTACGCACCACGGCACGATGTTCACAGATTGTTGAGAGATCTCTGACGTGGGGCTAGGTTATAAATACTGGTAAATCATGCATCGAAAGATTATGGCGCTGAGTACAGTTGAAACCAAGAAAGAATGCGGTCCAGGCTACAGCACAGGAGACGGAGGCATTGAGACATGATACGCCCATATAGATTCCGGTTCTAGGGCAAATGTATCAAAGTTGAAGTGAAAACAATCCGCAAAGTCGAAAGTCGGTTCTTCCGTAATTGGAATCACCTGATTTTCATCTACGCTAGATATTATGCCTGCCGAAGTGGTGTGCTATAATGATTGTTCGGTTTACGATCAGTCAATCACGAGGTAATGCAGATACACTGGATCCAAGACTTACGTTCCCCGCGTGTGCAGGATCTTCTCGCTCAATCAAGGCTCGTACAACTCTACTAAACTTGTCCGACTTCGGCCATCGTTTGGCGAAATGCTCTAGAATGCTCAACGCTCGACGGAGATCCCGTATGAGCCTGAATAGGCGTAGTCCAGTCAGTGCATGATTTATCGATAGCCTTGTTCGTGGTCTGAAAACACCTCACCATGTGGCTGGACCATTACGAGCCCGTTCTCTCCTGGCTCCATAGACTAAAATCAAGCTCCCCAGAAACACCATGTCCACGTACCCAGGCCAATATAAATTATCGTTGTTCTTAAAGAAAGAGTTCGATAGGGTCGAACATATGATTCGAACGGATCCTATAGCAGCCTGTAGAGCATGATCATGTTGGATTTGTAAAGGGGGTAATGAAAGAGCTGGTCGGTTCAGATTGACAATTTGAGAATGATACATGCAGGTAAATAGGGTAGACATTTGACGACGAGGATCAAGAGGGGTGTTAGGTGTTTCCTACAGTGATATACATCAGTTAAGGCATAAACTCTTATGGGTGCGAAGAGCTTACAGTATCTGCCTCGCAGTCCAGTCCAATGTCATTCCACCACGCATCAAGACTACTCCGCAAATGCAGAACCTCGTTGCCTGTTTCGGATGAATCAATTAAGTATTGAGAAACATCATTATGAGACTGAGGACGTACCGTCGATGATCCTATGGGAGACTGACTTGTTAAATTGTTCCATTGCTTGACCTATCATCCGAGCCATGATACTGATTGAGTATGCAGGAAGCAGGCGGGTTTTTGCTTGTACAGCGGCAGCTTCGAGAATGGGCTGAGAGAGGGCTGTTGAAGGAAGCGGGTTCGATTGGGTGGAGATGCGAGAAGTGTTGTCTGGTGAGATAACTTCATCTGCATTTTCGCCTGGGAATTTTCGCTTTGTACCTCTATAGTGATGATCATCCGGCGGGATGATTGATGGATTTGGAGGAGAAGTCGCTGACTCGGAGAGAGGAGGTGCAGGAGGCTTGGGATTTGGTAGATCAACTTCCGATAAAGTATGTTTTTCTGGACCTCCTGGAATACAGGTATCTATGTCTGAATCGTTCAACATGAGAGGAATACCGAAGTCCGCCGAGAGAAGTCTATCGAGAACGTAAAGGGAATTAAATACCCTTTTTCTCAGGTCTCTATCAGTAGCTTCCTTGAAAGTAGTAGCGTATCTCTCGGGACAACGATGTAGACCAGCTTCGTATGCCAGCTCTTTGAACGAGAATCTATCAGCCACAGCACTGTATGTTTAAGGAGATTAGCTGGACAGCTTACTGGTAATAACACCGGACAGATGCATAGCAGGCCGATACGTCCTTCTCACATAGAATAGTAGTTCAATGGCCAGAAGGGCCTGTATACCGAATAGATCGGGGATTCTGGAATTTTGACATGCCCCGACCACTAAGTGACCTAGCATTGTAGCTTGAGAAGTTGAATGTATTGTAGGTATTTTCGATGCACTGTCTACGTTGCTTCCTGTCTCATCAATGCCTAATCCACCTATCGTAAATATGACCAGAAAGATGGTTGTCAAAGCTAATGATTGTTCCGGAGTAAGGCCCTCAAAAGCCGATATCTGATCAAATGTGAGTCCGTTGTCACGCTTATCGGGGTCATTTGATTGCACCATCTTTTGTATCTCAGCTAATTTCAAAGAATTATTGAAGCATTGTAGTAGGTATGCTCCGTCCAAGAACGGGAAAAGGGGATGCCATATAGCGAAATATCGATTGAGTCGTGTACGAAGCAAATCCTCTTCTAACATATCTTTTGATCGAAGAAGATATATATCGTATAATGCCGTTTCGTCTGAACGTGGTTCATCGTTATTGCGATGTATGAAGGCATCTTCGATACCTGGATCAGGCGTTGGGTGATCTTTGGAGGTCAGATCTGATCGTACTGTATCAGCTAGATAAACCCCCGAGGCTGATCCAGCAAATCTTGGGAACCCATTCTATCAAGAATAGGTGTCAGTATAACAACCGCTTCGCCCTGTGACGTGCACTCACAGGGCCGATATAAAAACGTCCTCGCTCATGTGTCGAAGGTTCCATGACCTCTCATATTTGCTTGGTATATCCGATGAAACGAGAATCTCATTACAAGCCTGACCATTGGATGTGTCAGCATGTGTTAGAGCTCACGAGACGTCCTTGATGGTTTGGCATCAAACAACGTGTATACCCGAATAGCAGCTTTATTGGCGCAAGTCGGGTGGACTAACTTACCTCCGCATCTAGAGAAATTCCAGCGGTAAACCCACCATGTTCATCTACGGACCGGAAATAGTAAGAAGCCGGAAATAGGATTGAGGTGTTATAAGGGTCAGATAGACAAGGGCAGGAGACAGGATGATTGTTCTCACTCGACGAAATGTCTACATCGGAAGCAATAGATACCAGATTGACTTCTCATAAAGCTCAGCTTATAGCTGAGTTCATTGCGAAGCATCGTGGACATGTAAAGGGCAGGGGTAGACCGTTAATTGTGTCCATGCAAGGACCACAAGGAGCTGGTGAGTTCAGGCATCTATCCGTCAGTTAAGTTGATTTTCCAAACTAATGTTTCCTACATTGTCAGGTAAAAGTACTTTAGCAGCCGCACTGGTCAAGCTGTTAGCCTCGTCTTATAAGCTTACAACAGCAGTAGCTTCACTTGACGGTGAGTCTGCGTAGTCCGCATCATGAATTCGGGATGAAATAGCTAATTAGCTCAATCAGATTTCTACCTTGATCGTGAAGGATTAGATGCATTAGCAGCTACACATTCCTCCAACAAGCTGCTTCAAGGTAGAGGGCCACCTGGTACTCATGACATTGAGCTTCTCAAAAGAACCCTTGAACAGGTCCGACACCGGCAGTCGAACAGCTCTAATTCAGTGGCTTTACCGGTTTTCGATAAGAGTTTATTTAATGGTCGTGGTGATCGTTCCAAATCCACAATCCCCATCAACCCCGTTCATTTAGATGTGTTCATGCTAGAAGGGTGGTCATTAGGTTTCCACAGCCTCCCAGAAGATCGGCTTAGAGAATTATGGAAAGTTGGAAAAACAGCAAGTAAACATGAGTGGAAGAGTATTTTACAAGTCAATGATAACCTCTCCCAGTTGAATACAGAGACGGACAGCTATTTCGATTGTCATATCTCGATAACGCCTTTAGATTGGGACTATGTCTATCAATGGAGATTGCAACAAGAACATCACATGAAGAGGGATAATGGCGGATTAGGTATGTCAGATGAAGAGGTCAGATCATTCGTAGATCGCTATATGCCTTGTTACGAACTCTATGGGAAAGAAAGCTCGGTGATAGAGAGCCTGAGACTGGTATATGGATCTGAAAGAGAGGTGGTGAAAGTTGAGGAAGATTAAGGACTTATTGGTGCATGCATTCGTATGTTCCCCGACGCTGCTTTGTTTCTTGTTCAACTCAATGGTGATATACAGGCTGTATGATTTCCACTGACCTGCATTGACTAAACATGCTGATGTAGTAGTTCAAACAATACTATATGCCTAAAGTAGGTGAAACAACAACAACAAGTAGAATTCATTGAATCAATAAAACGACTTCAGAATCATGGTATTGAATCAAACAAGCAAGCATTCAAGCCGAGACTATTCTTCTCCTGCCCTTCTAGCCATGTAAGCGACAAGATCACACACTATTCACGGTAGGTCAGAAAGTATATTCGTTTTCCACTTTTATACTTGAGGGACTATTCACTTACTTCGAGAAGAAAATCCCCATTCGTTATCATACCAAGCTACTATCTTTGCGGTTCTATCATTCAACATGACAGTCGCGTCGACGTCTAATATGCTGCTTTGGGTCGAAGATAGGTAATCTGAGGAAACCAATTTTTCATCCGACACTCCCAATACACCGGCTAAAGCTGGACCATCCGGATGAGGAGTGCTCGATTGGATTGGTCTTCGAGCAGCCGCTGCTCTGAATGGTCTAATCAAAGCTTCCTTGGACGCAACAGGTGTCGATAGCGTCACAGTCAGATCAACAAGAGAAACATTTGTCACCGGCACTCGGACGGATATACCTGGGCATAACGTAAGTAACACCACATCCGTCAAAAAGTAGAATGGCGTACCATGGAATTTGCCTGCTAACTCCGGCAACACCTTCACTACTGCTTGGGCCGCACCTGTAGTTGCTGGGATGATATTTCCCATAGCCGAACGACCTATTTCCGAACTCAACATCAGCTTCGAGCTCAGACTTATGGAGCCTGTGTAGATGAGATTTACCTTGTCTAATATCTTTCGTACTGAATCCATCAAGCACTTTCTGACTTGCTGTACTTGCATGAATTGTCGTCATCATTCCAGTTTCCACACCGAAGGCCCGCTGTAGAACGAGAGCTAAGGGCGCCAAACAGTTCGTCTAAACACATGATTTAGCTTTCGTGACATCATCTTGAAATGTTGGAACTCACTGTACAGGAAGCATTACTTAAGACATCATCTTCCCCAATATACACATGGTGATTTACACCGTATACGCAATTTAGTGTATCTTTACTTGGCGCCGAAATCAAAACTTTTTTGGCTTTTCCATGCTTGATATGAACTTCGGCTTTTTCCTTAGTGGTCAATTTTCCAGTTGATTCCATGATGTAATCGGCGCCTGTAGAAGACCAATCTAATTTTGTGGCATCCCTCTCGGAAAACAAATGTATGATTCTTCCTTGGAAGATCAATGCTGAAGGTTTAGGGTTGTTGAGTGTAGCCTTGAGGAGATCAGGATGATCTTCGGGACAAATGGACAGGTCGGCTCCTGATCGGAATTTTCCATGTGTTGAATCATGCATGATTGCCGTCATCAGATGCTCAGAGGAATGTGCGGTGTGATTCACTGCCACCAGTAACAGATCCTCTCTTTCAAGTAACAGTCGGAATAAAGCTCGACCTAGACATTATCATTAATATATAGATGCATAGCGGATATGTTTATCGGGATGCATGACTGACCTATACGACCGAAACCATTAATTGCCACTCTCGGAAGTGACGATTGTTCAGTAACAGCGATTGGCACTGCGAACCATGTTAGTCGGACTTGATTTCATTCTATGAAACACTCTCTCGAAGATGACACTCACTGTTGGCTTTTGCGATCAAGTACGTTTCTTGAGTATGCTGCTTCGTCGGTATGACCGTTGCTGCTCTAATGACCACATCTCTATCATGGACACCCACCTATTTATATATCTCTCGTTCATCTGAATTCGAAATTACGCGCGGATCAACTCTGTGCCGCCCCGGATAACCTCTATTAACGATTCAGCTGGACGGGGTAAAACGGATTGATCTTCTGGAAATACGGAGGAGGGGACCCCACAGTTCGTGATCGGTGATTGTTCCTGATCATTCGAGGAACCATTGGGTTTATTCTGGAATATCGGCTTTTTCATTACCATACAACTGATGCCCATCGTTGATAAGTTCATAGTGCGGGGCAAACATCGTTTCTGGGTTTATACGGAAGTAGAAAACTGAAACTTTGTAAGACGCCGCAAACTTGATTGAGCTGCATGGGAATAGCCATACTGGATATGCGTGATTCACTACTACACTTTCCTGTCCACTCAACTAAACAACGTATTTATTCGCCCACCCATGAATAATCTTGGCTCATCAAGGTACTTCAATTCAAGATCAATAGTAATTAATGATCCAGGTAATGTGAGAACATACTTACATTCCAGACAATATGATGAGGTGATCCCCAGCTGGTGGTGATTTGGTAATTCGACAACCAGAAGGATTCGATATAACCATCACACCGGTCTTTGGCCACATACCCACTTGCATTCATAAATCTATTGCAAGGTCGATTCGAAGGGATGCAATGTTACGCCAGTAATTAGTCTTCTTGAGATATACCCACCCAGTACGTATATTTCATTTTCGCATATCCTGTACTTTCTGGTGCCGATGCCAATGCGAGTGCAAGGACCATGAGCTTATATCCATGCTGATGTCGATATTCAACTTCCCGAAGGAAAGAGTTCTTTGAAGTTTCTTGAGGTAATCATCCTTCGACGTTCATTCCTGCCCTAAGTTTTGGGGTACTTTGCCTGCTAAGACAAGGACGACCCGAAATTCCTCCCTATCAAGCCAAAGAAGCATCGGTCGACAACCCAACCCCGACTTGTCAGTATGCAGGTATAAGTAGGATCTATCTTGAGATGTGACATCATCTGTCAATGGTAAAAGGCCCTCCTCACTTGTTAGTACGCTGCGGGATCACAACGAGAGTGGAAACACCCTGGAAACCACGGGATTGTCGACGGAAGAACCAGTGTTAGATCAGGACCTGATGGACATACACCACCTAGCTATCATACAAGATAAGGAGCAGGATTTGAATCAGAGTACACCTAAAGCATCTGCTTCATTTAGGTTCATGTCACGATGATCTAACTAAGACCTCAGTAGACGGCCTTAATCATATAGGGGACGGCCTAGATAGGCGAGCAGATGATAAAAGGACAATGGAAGATGTAATAACCTAACCGAAGTATAATAATAGTGTCACAGAGGCAAACGTAACCGGTCGCTACCACTGAACCACAAAAGGGAACAATCGGAATTTCCGAGATATTCGGAATTCCGCCGGTTATATAGGCAACTAGACGTCCTGATTGACCGTGGCCATCATGACAAATAGACCAACGAGATTGTTGAATGACCAGCGAGATCGTTGGGCTCACCCGGATATCGTTAAGACTTGTACAATATCCTAGCTAAAGAAACGAAGTACTCAGCTAGAGAGGTATGACTTCCAAGGGGACAATAGATGTTGTAGCCTTGAGGAGGTACTGAAGTGCAAAGTGACTCGTGATATCAAATAATAGTAAGACAAGACAACAATTGAGAATTCACCGCCAGCTGCGGAACTGCTTTCGCCGAGGAGTTAAACTGAACTGCGAAGCTGCGAAAAAAAAAGAAGAATGAAAAAAAAGACATTTAGTTCGTTTACAGAAGAAAAACCGTGTGCCTGAACACCTAAAAGCGTCTAGGTAATCGCAGAATCATTGCTGTTTCTGAAGTTGCATCGGGGTGCAGACGCAAATGTTCTATGCACTTTTTCACCAATTCAGTAATAAATGCTAAAAATCTGGATTTTCTCGGCTGTCATGTCGGCTACCTCCACGACAAGGTATACCGGTATAAGAAGTTACGTAACGCCTAAGGACTTTGGTCATTGACAACGATATCGGTTAGGTGGGTTGGGGAACTGTGAGATTTGCGATTCCAGAAATACGTACATCCAGGGTCAAGTCACAATGCCAGAAGCAAAAGCGTAATTCCGGGGGATTACTAAATCCTGAATAATGATTTTTTCCACATCTGGTATATATGGGATATTGTAAACGTGTTGGCGATAGCTCATACCCAGGCCACGAATCAAACGAATGACAATTTGCTATTGACATAAACAGTTCATTGCACCTTCCAACAACACGATGTGCTTTGCACTTAGCACTGCCTAGCAATGGCGTTTCCTCGCTTTTCTTTGGAACTGTACATCATTGCTGTTGTTGTCATTTGTGTGTTCAGTCTTATACAACTTCTTAGAAACCCAACTTTGACTCGCCCGAGTTTATCGCTGCTTCCAAAGCCGGACTATGGTGTAAACATCAGCCCTCCGGATCCCGCTCAATCCGAAAATCGGCATTTGGACCAAGCACAATGCATGGAAAGATATCCGAAACTGTATCATGAAGCCGATAGAGCACGGAAGTGGTATCAGAGCAAAGGAGGGATTACTAAGGCTATGGTAGACCTGTCAGAGACCGATGGAGGAAACGCTAGACTCGTTATTTTGAATAATCGAGTGAGTTGTAGAGAAAATCTGCCGTGAATGAAACGAAGGAACTTACCTGGAGAGGATACGTAGCTTTATGTCAAAGGATTCTATGGGGGCATCAATACTCGTACCCAGGCTGCGATGGCTGCTGTTTATGGTGCTCTATTGACAAGCACTGAACCGTTGCCCGATATTGAGTAAGTCGTTTTCATGTCGCATATCTGCAAGTTCTATCCCACTTATCCAGAATTCCAGCTTTGTCATTCAGACATCCGATGCTGGGTCAGGCTCGCATCCACGATTTGCCCTTGATCGCGAGGAGGGTCAAAGGAATCTGTGGTTGATGCCAGGTGTGTATGCAGTTGTTCATATTGCTATCGAAGTTTTCTCTGACCAATTGACACATTAGATTTCGGATTCTTCTCTTGGCCAGAGCCGGGAGTTGGCGCTTACTCCGAGGTAAGAAGCAAGGCTCTTGAATATGAGCACACTTTAGGTCTACGTTTGGACAATCATCTCAACGTTCTACATGATAGCTGGGAGAACAAAACTCAAAAGCTGTTTTGGCGCGGTGCACCAATGGTGGAAGTCAGGCATGTGAGTTTTGTTTGATTGACATCCTTTGCAAATATGCTGATTATTTTCAGGATCTCCTCCGAGCCAGCAAGGATCAATCTTGGGCTGATGTAAAGGAGTTGAATTGGGGAGCCGTCAATCAAGATGAGGATGAACGGAAGCAGAACAATGGTGATCTTAGAACTCCCGCGGAACACTGTCAGTATGCGTTCTTAGCGCAAGTGGAAGGATGGGCATATAGTGGTCGATTGAAGTGAGTGCCTCTTTTCCTTTTTCCGCACAGGTTGACTGACGAACCCTTCCCAGATATCTCCAACAATGTCGCTCGGTTATCGTCGCTCACCCTCTTCGTTATATCCAACATTACCACCATTTGTTCAATGTTAGGGATGACGATCCCGATCAGAACATGGTAGAGGTCCCTTTACCTCTTGAGGAGAATCTGGCGGAGGTAATGGAAGGTTTGATAGATCCGCGAAACGTGGAGAAAGTTCGCCGGATAGCGGATAATAGTTGGAAAATGATGAGAGAGGGATACATCAGCCCAGCCGCGAAGTGAGCGAATTTTACAATCATTGTTTTGTTGTAATGGGCGTGAACACTGATTTACCCTCCACAGCGATTGCTACTATCGATATGCGCTCAGAGCCTACGCCTCAGTGCAGACTTTCCAACCTTCGCTAGAGGGTAAAGCAGTACCCTATGAAAGTTTTGTGCTGATGGGGACCACTCATTGGGATCCTCACTAAATGGATCCTCGCATGCATATATTATAAGATTATTATTTCAGCTTACATCCTATCGCAGCGACAACAATGAGACATGAGCCGAACTAATTATGAAAGAGGAATATACGTCTGATCGTAACTATGAAGGATTCGCTTCTACCTGCTGATACCCGCAATCCAAGTGTCTGATTCGAACAGGATTTGTCGCTCAAACCTTTTTAGATATATCGTCCATCCCTTGCTCCTCGTCATCCTTTCCGTTAAAAGTAATTTCGCTGGGTTTATTCTTTGCGTCTTGTCGATATTCAGGCACTTGACAAACAATTAGCAATGTTGGGAGGATGCATAGAACACAAAGGGCGAAGTTGAGTCCCCTAAGTTGAGTAAACGAGGTATTAGCGCAAATCGACTCATCAGGTTGTATTTCCACTCACAGGGGTACCCATTTGGCCTTGACGTTGGAACTGATACCATATGATACGGCTTGACCAACCGCTTCAATACATCGAAAGATACCCCCATTTCGAGCGTTACCTTGAACATCGATAATAAAACAAGATATAAGCCAATAGATATACTATTTACCAGAGGTCGTATCGGTAAATGATTCACGATTTAGGCAGGGAATGTACTCACAGACTGACAGAGATAAGCACAGATCTGTTGTGTGAGCAAAGGCAGAGGTATGCTGAGCCGTTGATGGCAAAAGTTGATGCGGCGATAATGAGCATGAGTCGGAGACCCATTCGAGAAGCTAGGGGTCCACCAAAGAGTGCGATCAAAGCGGTTGCCGAGTATGACGCGGCTTGAGCGGCACCTTCACATCGAATAAGCTTCATATCTTCGGGCTAGTAGTCAATGAAGGTCACTTACTAACCGTATAGGGACTTGCTTGTCCTCCACCACCGAGCCCACTGATAGCGTCCGCCATAGCTGACCCACAGAAAGCCAGAGCTGAAACCACGCAGATCTGAAATAAAGAGCTTCGGTGGATCTTGTCCCATTTATCTCGCGGTTCAGGGAGAGCCGGCAAGACTTCCATGGCATCTGGGTCGGAGGGTAGAGCACAACTGCCAATGGCTACCTGAGCCTGGGTTTGGCTTTCCTTCGTGGTCGCCATGGTAGATATAGAGCTGAATGCTGATGTCGCCGATTGGTGGAAGGGGAAAGTGGATCAGAACCTATACTTCTGGATCACTTATTATCAATGGCTTTTATTACCTTATCACTAATACTGTTGGTTCTATTACCCCACATAGACCTCACGTCGTCGGAATGTCGATAAATATCCGGTTCACAAACTCCCTAGTGCTTGAAGTATCCCTCTTCAGCCAATCGCTGTTGTCCCGTATAAGCGTCGGCTGTCAAGGTTTCCGACCTGCACAATCTAGTCGCCCACCTACTTCTACAGACGCTTGGTACATACAGTACACTCCATCGGACTCCTCACGGGACCCATCCGAAGTTAAAGTAGCCGATGTCTTGGCCTTAAAAGCTTATCCCGAAAATCAGCTTGCGAAAGAAACGAATTATCATCGTAAAACCAGAGGTCGGGACCCGGGAAGTAACCGACTCGGTCTAATTCGACACTATCCCTTATCACTTAATTATAATCCATTTTACATTTCAACCATCCATGCTGGGTCCGAACTCCCGAGGTGTGTACGTTAACATGCTGCGAGGACTTGTTGTTCAGACTGAGGCAGAAAATCTCAAGAAGCGTCTGAGGTGGCGTAAGCTGGTGAATTTCGGAGCTGGCACGGCGGTGTGTTATCAGGTCGTTTGCATTATTGGCCGTCCGAACCATGATTGGATAAGTCTGAATGCGAACAACCGGATCTTTCATACGGGCCTCGGAAGTGTATATCAATTCTACGGGCAATTGATGATGATTATTATAGGCGGAAATGCAATATTCGGCTCTAGAGAACTAACCTTGACAACATGAAGGTTATATACAACTATATCCCAAGATCTTCCTCATGTTCCCTAGAGTCTCCGGTTGCTTCTATTTCACAGCTTCGCCCTGTTTGGATTGTTGTGCGTTAGATAGGAAACAGCAAGATCTGCCGCTTTTTCTGCTACACCCAACGAATTTTGGAATCTGGGGCCAAAAATCAAGATTAGCACCCGCTTATTTATGCGAGACTGTGACTAGTGAAAATAATGCGGGAGCCACTCACCCAGCTCCGCCCATACCATATGTGTGTAACACCGCGACCTTTCTTCCTAATGAATTTCGTATGTTTCCAGGAGCAAGTTGTGTTGAACCTACTTTGCCTATCTGCCTCTTTTCTAATTCTAGTCGTGCTCCACCTTCCCTAGCCGGTCTTAATCCAACATTATGCGCTACGACCTCAATGTCTTTCCACGATTGACCATCCGGTCCAGCTAATTTGGGACAAAGTTTATAGCAACCTTGCAAAATTCTTTCCGCCTCCTTTATATCGGCGTCAGTCTACCAATCGCCAACACGATAATGCCCTCCTACAACAACATGACCTTCGGGTCCAGGTCGAGGGATCATGTATGCCGCTTGGGGTGGGGCTTCTGGTATCATGAGGGTGTCAGCGATTAGGCACAAGGTGTGGGTATAGATGATTCTGGGATTCGATCAGCGATGGGCGATGACTTTTGGCTCAGAAGTGATTGGGCGAGATATGGAATGCAAAACCTTCAAACTATTACTGTTAATATGAGTCAACCTACCTTGTGGCGTTGGACTCTATATTCTAACTTACTTTAATATCAGCTTCTAATCCAAGAAGTGTACTTAAACTACAAATCGTCTTGTCTCGACGAGAGGAACTATGACTATAACTTACTAGGGGCGGTACGTTGCAGCTAGTAAGGTCAGGTAGATTAACTCAGTTCATCCAATTAGCACTGCTACTTGAACAACTTGAGGATAAACGAGAGAACTAGATCACTGGAGATACTAGTTCTTCGTTGTCCTTCAAGCTGTCTTATATACCTTATAATTCTAAACTAGCTTACGAAGTGTTACTCTACATATTTGAAATCATATCGTTTCGCTTGATAATCACCATCAATCCTGACAAAGCTATCTTACTAAGAGTCCTTCGATATCGTCCTAGAGACAAGTGTCATGTCGGCTACCTCCACGACAAGGTATACGGAGTTACGTAACGGTTAACCATCTCGCTCAATTGACAACGATATCGTTGGTAGAATAAGGAGATAGTAGGATATAGAAGAAGGATAGGATTTATTGTAGATATCATTCAACTTCGTTCATTCAACTTCTACTATGGATATTGGACTTTAGGATAGATAGATATATATACCCTCTCTGATTTCGTATTCATGATAGTTCCCCTCATGAATTCTCAATTTGTCACGATGATCTAACTAAGACCTCAGTAGACGGCCTTAATCATATAGGAGACGGCCTAGATAGGCGAGCAGATGATAGGAGGGCGACGGAAGATGAGATAATCTAACCGAAGTATATAATAGAACAACGAAGTCGTTGAGTGATCAACAATATTGTTGAACTAACCCGGATATCGTTAAGACTTGTACGATATCCTAGCTAAAGGAACGAAGTACTCAGCTAGAAGGTATGACTTCCAAGGGGACAATAGACGGTTGTAGCCTTGAGGAGATACTGAAGTGCAGAGTGATATCGTAATATCAAATAATAGTAAGACAAGACAACAATTGAGAATTCATGAGGGGGAACATCATGAGTACAAAATTATGGAGGATATATATATCTAATATCCTAAAAGTTCAATGTCCATAGTAGAAGATGAATGAACGAAGTTGATTGATATCTACAATAAATCCTAGCCTTCTCCTATATCCGAACGATCTCGTTGTAATAGTATCCGTTACGTAACCCGTATACCTTGACGTGGAGGTAGCCGACATGACATACGCCATCCTCACGGTCAGGTGTATGATCCAGAATGGCGAGATAATCATCCTGAAGAGGTGGCTGAAAGGCTGGAGAGAGAAAGGGAAGCAACAAGGACAAGGAAGCGTAAAAAAGACGACAGACGAATGATAGAAGCTTTTACTTCTGCAGGATTGGAGGCACTACATAGGGCTAGGGCCTCACCAAGTAGCTAGTTGATACCATGCATGCATGTCGAGATATGAATTTATTTCAATATGAGATATGAGCTGAAGTGACATCCGGAGGTGACGTGTCACCGAAAGCCACGTGGTCACGAGTAGTGTTGACAGTATATGCCATATTAACTGGATCTGTGAAGAATGCTCAAGCTTCTGGTAGGGCTTCACTTATTGATGCGGGACTTCGATTCATGCGATTGATAATTGTTATTTATTTACATTGATATGCTCTCCTCTCCGTTGTCCGCTGTTCTTTGGTCGCCTTTTCCTGTCATGATCAATTTCACAAATCTTCGTTCTTGGTCAATTCCTATCAGGTACATCTATCAATGAGCACTCCCATTGGCCTAGACGGTAAAATTCATATGGCATTATTCACTTACTTTGCTGTTCCTACTCGATTACAACATCTTCCTCCTCACCATCAGGGACATACTGTTTCCCTACACCTGCCAACTCCCAGGAGACACTTGATGATCTCGCTCTTTCCTCTTGAGCCTCTCTCTCGATCTGTCGTCCTCTTTCGAAATCGTCTACTCTCTCTTCTGCCCTGGATCTCGCTCGTGGGGCTTTGGAAGCACTGTCGGCAGATCTGAATGCTGATCGACCAGCTCGGAATGATCCACCCGAACCTCCTAAGGATGGTGCTGAAGGTCGGACAGGTAATTCACCTAATCTATCTTCTGTACCTTGACCTTCACCGGCAGCAGTAGTTTGTTGACCGTTGGAAGAGCCCGCAGGGATGACCGGAAGGTAAGAGACGACGTAGCCTAATTTACCGGGTGGGTTGGAGCCGAGACAGTGTAAACAGGTTAATTCGGGGTAAGGTAGGTAGGTGATCTCTTGGTTGTTTGGGCCGGATTTGGATGTGATTGGGGCAGGAGCGGTTTGGGGTCTGCGACGAATGATCAGAAAGTCAGCCAGATATATCTCGAAAATGGGAGTGACAATACATATGGAATAATGACAGTGACGAATGCCGCCAGTAACGGTCGAAGAGGAGGGCAATGACTGACTACTCAAGCGAAGGGACTTGGTGATAATGAGCGATGCACACTTACCCAGCAGTCTCACCACGGATACCTGCCCATCCTCCATTCCAGTCCACAGGTTTCCCATCAAGCGTAGTGAAGCTCTTGGAGCCAGTGTTGAAGTCAGCTGCCCATGGTCGGATCACTCCATTGCCATTGGGTTGATTAGAGGCAGTTGCAGTTCCGTTTGGGAGTGTCATATTGTATAGTTCAATCTCGATGTCAATTTTCAATCAGATATGTGCAGTATTGAATATGAAAGGTAGGAAGAAACGTGCCAGGTCCACATCGACTCATACATTCCTTTATATAACTGTGGGATATCCCATTTTATCTCCCCCAATGATACAATAAAGACACAAACGACTGACTGACCCCGTGACGTCTTTGACTTCTTTTCGAATCATGTATGTTAACCGAGGCCGGCCGAAATGTAATGCTGTGTTTCCGCCTCATTCCAGTATTTTCGAATGTCTTGCGCATGCATCTGCATCATATACGTTCGACTTCCTGGTGCAGCGGTAGTACATGCATAACGCAATCCTTCGTCAGTTTATGCATCTAGATCTTGGGTTCGACTTTCTTGGCGCTTAGCCCCCGGTGTTGCCCCACCACACCTATGCGTGATTAAGCGAGCTGAAGCGGTCCGAATAGCCGATTTACATACATCCTGGGTTGTACAAGACAATGCGACAATGCGTTTCTTCAATGCATGAAAATTCCTGTCGTGAATGTCATTTTGGGCTGAACATCAAAGACTACCAGTCGAGCTCATTATACTCATCCATTGGGTGTATCGGACGACCGAAGTCGATAAATACCAACATACGCTAACCGACGATCAGCTATTATCGACAGGGCATGCGGTTGTGTATCGAGAAGGATTGAGAGGCCACCCATCAGCAAATCTCTGCGAACTCTCGTCGAGTCGGGAGGAAGTAGAGAGTTACGCTGGGTGTGGTGACCATAGTTGTTGAACGATAGAGACAAGGTATCTGTGGATATTGGTGGAAACGCTGATTGAAGTATGAAAGCTTTCATCTTTGATTGATGAGGTGGATATTCCTATTCTTCGACGTGGACATTCTCTCATCCTTTGTCTTTACGTGCTTCACCCATACCATCTGCATCTTATCGCATCGAGTGTGCATATCAAACGTAATATCAATAGTTTTCAGAGCAACGTTATGACCTGTTCAAATCCATCTGAGTATCATCATAGCAAGAATCAGCAAGAGCTCAACTTTCTATCAAAGGCATGAGGAAGATCAGAGATTGGCTGTATGGGGATTTGTCAGGTAATTGAGAACGGTGATCGACACCGTGATTAGCATATAGCTGGTATTGGCGTCATGGGGTGAGATCGGTGCCCCAGCAGTGTCATCAGGAAAGAGCAGTGCGAAAGAGCAGTGAGGAGTTGCGGAAGTCATGAAGATATAGGAGATAGAGAGCAGAAGGAGAGACTCGACTCACGTATGCATGGTTTGACAAAGGTTTGCTTTGATCCTCAGTGTCCACCGACATGACATGACGACTTTACGGAGATGCATCATCTATCTGTTTTTTTATCTGTTTGTTGGTTTAGCTGGTCGTGATGATGTATGGATGAATACTGAGTGAGAGAGACGGTCTGGGATAAAATAGATAAAACAACGACAAACTAATGATGACCACGTGGGTGTCTTCCATATCCCCCAATTGAACGGCAATCCGCACCTGCAGCTCATTTGTTCCGTCCCTGCCATCCAAGACCAACAAATATATTCAAAAACATCAATCTCTACATCGCTACCATCCCGTACCACGACCCTCACCCTCACCCTCGAGAACCATGTCATTCTCACTCCTCAGATCTCGTGGGCTTAGAGCTGCAACCAGGACAGCGGGTGTCGTGAGTGCAACGGATCACTTATACCATGAGGACATGATGTAGCTTACTTGGTCCTATCTTAGCGACCCGCTCGATCCACCCTCCCTGCTATGAGGTTCCTCCAAACGGACGCAGACAAATCCTCGCCCGCTGAGGCTTTGCCCGAGTCCGGAGATCAACCTGTGAATACACGTCTCTACTCTTCCAATCGATTCGTGGAGAAATGATCATGCTGACCTGCCAATCTTGCTATCTACAGTTCACCGTAGCTCTTCACGGAGAATCTTTCCACTCTTACCGATGTGATGCCCCTTCAAATGAGATCTCAATCACCAAGGATGAGTTGGTGAAGATGTACACTACTATGGTGAGTTTTCATCGATTGGATATAATGCTTTCAAATCATACAATCGCTTCAGTAACTGACTGAACTCTATCTCCTTCACCCTGTCACCATCATTTACCTTATCATACCCTTCGATTTATATCCTTGCCAAACAAACCGTTCCACCCGCAGGTCCAAATGAGAAGAATGGAACAAGCCGCCGATGCGTTGTACAAGCAGAAGATGATCCGAGGTTTCTGTCACTTGGCTATCGGTCAAGAAGCCGTCTCAGTCGGTATGGAACACGCCATTGACGGTGATGATCGAGTGATCACCTCGTACAGATGTCACACTTTCGCAGTGTTGAGAGGTGGTACAGTCAAGGGAGTTATTGCCGAGTTGATGGGTGAGTGATGACCTTCCAGATTGACGGCGCTATCGTGCGACAACATACTGATCCATTGTCATCGAATTGAACGTACAGGCCGAGTCGACGGTATGTCGTACGGAAAAGGTGGTTCCATGCACATTTTCACTCCCTCTTTCTTCGGTGGTAACGGTATCGTCGGTGCTCAAGTGAGTCGATCATATACTTTTCTTCCATATACCGCATCCCTAACATGTCGTATTGATAGGTACCCGTCGGTGCTGGTATTGCTCTCGCCCAAAAATACTTGAAGAAGAAGACTGCTACTTTCGCTCTTTACGGTGATGGTGCTTCTAACCAGGGTCAAGTATTCGAGGCTTACAACATGGTGAGGGCTTAGCACATAAAAGTGTACAGGTGTGAATAATCGCTGAATTTCGGATTGGTTCTAGGCTAAACTCTGGAACCTCCCTTGTGTCTTCGTATGTGAGAACAACAAGTACGGTATGGGTACTTCCGCCGAACGATCCTCTCAAAACACCGAATTCTTCACTCGAGGTGATAAGATCCCAGGTCTCCAGGTGAGCTATCTTGTTGTCGTCCTCCTATAATCGTATCAGTAGCTTATGGATCATGTTATTTGCCAGGTCAATGGTATGGATATCCTCGCTGTCAAGAAAGCTACCGCTTGGGCCAAAGAATGGGTCACCTCAGGAAAAGGTCCATTGGTAGTTGAATTTGTTACCTACAGATATGGTGGTCACTCGTGAGTGGAAAAATACTGCACGCACCTTATCGACCAATAACCCCATCGTATGCACTTTACTGATCTGACCTCTTGATTAACAGCATGTCCGACCCCGGTACCACCTACCGAACCAGAGATGAAGTCCAACAGATGCGATCTGAGAAGGATGCTATTGCCGGTTTGAAGAGATACATCTTGGAATGGGGAGTCACCGATGAGGCTAGCTTGAAGGTGAGTATTCGGTTGCATATCATACATTGAGCTCTTGCTGCATCTTCCAGTCCTCGCATTGATTGCTCTTATCGTATGGAGTAACACTGATATATACCGTATTTATAACTCTAGGCTATCGACAAGAAGGCTAAGGAGGAAGTTGACGCTGCCGTCGAGGAAGCTAAGAAATCACCTTTCCCAGATGTCAAGACCTTCTGGACCGATATCTACGTGAGTGCTACGTCTGCATGTCTACAAAAAGACAATCGTGATGATGTATCGCCTTAATACTTCCGCTGATAACATGTTTCCTTGTTGATCGCACAGTACAAGGGTACCGAACCACCTATGATGAGAGGAAGAGAGAAGGAAGAATACCACGTTTACTCCCAAGCATAAGCTCAAAAGCCAGCATAATGAAGAACGTCTGATATCTCTTTCTTGTTTTTTCTTTGTACGTCTATTTTAGGGTAAAGTACTTCTCTTTTGCATATAGGTTACGGACTGGGTAGGGTGCCTTGCTCATGCAGCTAGATTTCTATGATTACTGGGCATTACAATTAGGGAAGATGGTCAGGAGGATAACACAAGAAATATCGCAGTGTGCACCAAGCAAGAATAGATCAACATACACAGGATATACTAATCAGTTATACTCATTACTAACATAACACGAACATTGAGAATCTCTGACGTTCTACCATACTCATCATAATGGATTGTTCAATTTCATCTGGGCCATCACTCGTTCTTAGACCCGTGTGACTCCCTAAGATAACTCTCAATCATGGCAGTATTTTCCATACTAACCCCACTGTAAGTTCTAGTGCAATACGGACTAATAACCATTTGATGAGAAGGATCCACTAAATCACCAGGATATTTGGCTGAAATGGTTATATCGTAACTCTGTGGATATACAATTTGGGTGATTCCATTTTTCGCATCTGATCCAGATCCAGAGTCTGAGTCAAATCCAGGGGGATCATCGGGATAAAGACCTGAATGTAGATAGATTTTTTGTGGTTGAGTTTGGTTCTGGGTTAGAACTTGATGACCTACGATGGAGGATCCTGGACGGAATGCCGTCAGGGGCCGGGAAGGCGTGAGCATGGGTGTGAGATCATCAGTGTGAGCATTGGTTGAATTTAGGTTCAGGGCTGATACAGATATATCAGGAGTGGTGTCGACATTGACCTCAGGATTCAATCCGGAATGTTGACTTGTTAGTGCAACACAGTGTGATTGGGGAATATAGGGGAAAGTCGAGATAACGGGTTGATAAGTGATTTGACTTTGGTTAGGATCGGTACTGGTATAGGGGAAAGGATCGTCGGAGTTATCTAAGAAAAGCGAATCCAAGGTAAAATCAGACATTTTGAATCGACACTCTCAAACGAAAGCTCGCGAAACTTACGATACTCGCATTGTCCAGAAGTAGGAATGAATCCAGCATGTTGCGTTTCCGTTGCTGTTTGGCTCGCAAATGACTGGAGAGTCTCTTTCCTTCGATCTTTCACTTTACGAGACTGTCTCTCGAGATACTCCCTGAATTGATTAGCAGGGTTTTCTCCGTCTTTCGGAGGGGCTTGTATGATAGCTTGAGAAAGTGAAGACATCTTATGGAGTTTGACAATCAGGTGTTTTTCGTAACTCTGATATGTATGGTACAGAGTTATACTTGTGATCCAAATCTATACCAGGCAATAAAGTTATTCGAAGACAAGTGTGTGGATATATATAGGATATATATATATATATATATATATAGAGATATAAAGATGTAGATATATAGATAGATAGGTATAGATAGATGGATAGATGTAGCCATAGGACAGAAGTAGTCAGGTTTACCATCAACTACCTTATCTACGTACCTACATCATTATGGTTATGGCACAGGTAGTCCTATTGGAGCTGTTCCTTTGACCAGGGACTCACCTTCTCGACCTTGACTTGGGAGAAAGATAAGAAGGCTGACTCCGAACTGGACAGCTGTTTCTCGCCTAAAATCTCCTTGCTTCTCTTCCGACCTACAAGGTCGTAGTACACATTACCAGCCTTCTTGCACAATCTCTTCTTAACACCAAATTCAGGCAGTATCAAAGCACTTTGAGCCGGAGAGAATCCGTACTACAATGCACGCCTTCTCCGAAGAGTACGCAGCAGCGAGATACTATGAGTGTCCAACCAGACTGAATTAGTGGATTATCGTGGTAGTACTCGTATTTTTGACTTGCGATGCCACTTGTACTCAGTTATCTGCCCAGTTCGCTTAGCTTCGATCGCATGACCCCTTGCCACGTGTCCGTTTGTTTACGTGACATGACCCTGTTCCTTATCGTGTTGATCCCGTCTTGCTCGGTAAATGGTAAAACACGCCCCTTTATAGCAACGGACGAACGAGCATGCATCGGTATTCGTACTCCCCATTGACACTCATGCTCAGCCACATGATGATGACTGAAGACGAGAATAGCAAAAAAAAAAGGAGCCAGATGAATGATCTGGGTGATCAATTGATTGGATGGAGATAGAAGAAGGAAGAAGACAAGCATCGATATACCTTTGATACCCCCCCTCTCTGATTGACAACACATCGATCAGTCACACTGTACGACCCCACTCTCTTGTATCCTACTGTGGTATTCGGTGTATCCCTTTGTCGTTGATGACACCGACCACGACTATTGCACAGCTATGACCTCCTACTCCTACTTCAAACAACGGTAATTTACGGTAATCCTTCCTTCATCCATAACCCATTACTCCCCCATACAAATCATTTACATCATCACCGTCCCACCACCAAGGAATCACCATGTTGGTCGACATGGATAACCCTCCACCATCAAGAATAAGCATCACCGACTTGCCTAGAGAAGTGATCAGGCTGATAGCCCTCAAGATATACGATCCACTGGAACTCACACAGCAAGATCGTCTGAGTGAGTGTAAAACCCCTTCACTCCGGCTCACTCAAGTGTATGTATACTGATTTCATGTACTACTCGTAGCATGGGGTATATTCTCAACCGTCGACATGCATCAAGAGCGTCAGGATGATCTAGCATCGCTGATCTCGCTGGGGATGGTGTGTCGCAAGATTCGAAGAGAGGTCAGGAGGATACTGTTCACCTGTGTGAGGGTCTCGGGAGTTGATTGGGCTGAGGAAGTCATAGAGAATAGGGATGGTTGGGCGAGATATGTCAAGTGAGTGACAGTGCATTGCGTACTACCCATCAATTCAATGAACTCGTGTCACTGGCAATGTCAGCCTCTCAGCTGTTGTCATTGACGTTGTGGACATCTCGCTTGCTGACCAGCTTCTCCCACATCAATAGAAGCATCATCATCGACTTGACAATGTTCGACTCTGACCCCGATGAATCCACTCGAACACGACTGTCACGCATCGAAGCCAACCCTTTCACCACACAATCCACTGACATATCATCATCGAATGTATTCACCGAGAATACCATCATCAAACCTCGATCATGCTGGGCCGAATCGTCTTTGCTCACTTCTCTTCTCAACTCCTTGCCCTCCTTGAACCATCTATCATTCTTCGCGGATGCATCGGACGATTCGACCCTTGCATTACTCTTCGCTTCCCTGATACCTCATCCTTCATTACATGCTATCCCACCTACATTTCTCTCTAATTCCCCATCAACCCTATCCACCATATCAGGCTCATACGGACCCTCACAACAAAGTAGGAATCCCAGTATCTATATACCGTTCACTCATCGACTGAAATCATTCGGGTGGAGACAACGTGCGGCACCTCCATCAAACTTCCGGCAATTCAGCCAATCATCCACATTCGTATCGACCTTGCATCTCATCCGACATTCACATAATTTATCTTTCCTCGTTTTGGATGCAGATTTAGATGAGTTGAACCTGGTAGATGTCTTGACGCCATTGAAGGAATTGCAATTGAGGAGATCACCGATAGGCGAGAAAAGTCAATTGATCAGTCTGATGATTTGTGGACCGATCAGGGATTGGGATCAAGCAGGCATTGCAAATGGTTTTTTGAAAAGCATGGTCAATACGTTTGACGGGATTAAGGAGCTATTCATAGACAGACCACTGAAGAAGTCCATGGAGGTGAGAGAGACGAGTTTTGAAGATTTCGTGAGTGTACCTCCGTTCAATCGCAAATGATACCTAAGATAGTTAACAGCTCAAACAATGTATGTATAACATACTAGACATCTCTCCTCTCTCCGCTCTCTTCACTGCCCTGCCTCCGACTACTCCAAGTGGGTTCCTACACATTCACCACCCCACTTCAATCATCTATCGTCAAGCACCTCTCCAGAACCATATCCTCCCTGCTCGTGGTGGGATTACTGGGCGAAGAAGGTGAGACAGTCTGGTGGGGAATATGGAGAAGAGCTTCCGTGCGTGGTATGAAGTCCTCGCAAGAAGGTGAATACGATGAATATACAGATACCTTGATCAAATTTTTGGGTGATGGGGAATTAAGAATATTAGAAGATGAATATGAAGAATGGTTGAAGATATCTAGACCACCTACTCCACCTCAGAGCGTACAGCTGGTACCTGGCCTGGAACTGGATTTGGAATCGGAAAGTAAGGATGAAGATGTGAGGATGACACCGAGGAACACCCTATCGCCTATCGGGCTGGACGTACAGAGATTTCATGCGCTTGGACTTAGTCTCGATGGGTCGGTGATATCTCCTGCCATGCAGCACGATGAAGAGAGGGGGAGGAAGAGGAGGATAAATGAGGGTGGAGGGGTGATGGAAGGTGAGGGTAGGAGGGTGATGAGTCTGGATAGGCTTTTGGGATGATACAAGTAATCAAGCAAAGGCTACAAGTAGTCGACCATCGATTAAGAGCAGAACCTATCTCTAAATCACGTCGACAGAAGATATGCTTCTCCGGATAACATAATAGTGATAATATTTTAGAGCTCTCTATACCGACGAGGGAATGCTTCAAGGATTACCGGGAATGGCAAGATGAAATTGCAGGTCGATGAAGGATGACCGGATCCCCTCTCAAGATACATGACTTTCTCAAGACATCCAATCAATCGTCGATGCATCAACCAATAAGATCAATCAAGTTGTTTATATGTTGTAAATCGTAGATGTACACAATCAAGTGCAATGCAAGGGAATGATCACTTTTCTTCAAGGATATTTATATATCAATCGGCTGGAAAATCCGCTATAAAAAGTTTTTGGATAATACCTAAAATCTCACCCCAAACCCGACAGCGCCTAACCCATTGTCAACCCTTATGCCGAGAGTCGAATTTTCAATGTGACACGACCTTTCCACGACGTTACATTCTCTTAAAGTGGGTTTAATGTGACAATCATTCAAACCATCAAAGTACCCTCTCAGTACTCAAAGCGCTTCGATGCCATCAAATGGGGAGATACTGATGGTATGATCCGACCAGGCTCTACCGAATTATAAATTGATACACACATCTAACACACAGTAGTGTAGACTATCCATTTCTCAAGACCTCTATCACGCACTTTGAGGACGTTTGATGCAAACTTACGTTGACCATCAGAAGGAGGAATTATACTAATTGACGTCAAGATTACCTTTTCAGTGCATGTCAGAGACCATATTGCTAAACATGCGTTGTTCTGACGATGAGGAGACTGGACATACGTATGTATGTATACATGTATATGTCTAATGTGGAATAAACTTAATCATACTTCTTTTCTCGATCTATACCGACTTGTCAGAAAACTCAAGTACAGATAACCAACTAGCTTTATACCAAGAGAGTAATCAATCGACTATCTCTCAAGATCCGAATCAACCATGCCAAAACCATTACCTAAATTAAGTCCTCCTCCAGAGGATCAACCCGACACTCGAGATCCAATCGAGGTAGCGCTGAAACAGCACCTGGAAGATGTGAGGGAATGGACAGAATGGATGACGAATGGCGATCCACAGGGGATAGGTAGGATGGATTATGGGATTTATAGAACTTTTGAAGAATGGGTAAAGAAAAAGTGAGTGAGCGATTCACATACTAGTATTCCCTATGTGAACATGGCATAAAGCTAAATGCTCGTCTCCTCTTCCCCATTAATTCTGTAACGATAATCCATACGTATAGAGAAGCATTAGACGTTATCGATGGGATATTGCAGAAGAGATTGACATTGGGATTCCCTTATACCCACAAGGTGAGGACAATACAATGCACAGCAGAAAATCAATGAATGACTTAGCTAATCATCGTTCATACCGATTGCGCTGTTATCGTGCACTCGTACTTGTAGGCTCTCATCCTCGCTCAGATCATCCCCTCGGATCGACTAGGCCCCTACGCCAAACTGGTCGAACCATTCCTCCCACCCAAATCACCCTCTGGTCCAGAAGATAAAGTGGATATGCCCAAATTTTTCAATCCTTTGATCGCAAGTATAGCCCAGGGGATCCACACGCAGGCTACAGCCGAGATAGCAAAGCAGGAAGCGGCCAAAAAAGCCGAAGAGGAGAAGAAGAAGCAAGATGAAGAGATTGAGAGATGGGAATTATGGTGTAATCTTTATGGAAGATCTAGGGCAGATTGGTATCCCCACCCAGGGAATCCTCAGTGGACGTATTGGAGTTGGACCGAGATTGGTAAAGAGGATTGGTGGAAGGGGAGAAATGGTTAGGTAGAGCAAAGGTCTTTTATACTATAAGATATATTCGATGTTCCACAGAAATTTGATATAGTAGATCTTCTCAGTACTCATACTTTATGTTCACTGGTATTTCGATATCTCTTCTACTGTATGTGCTTGATCCACCCAGCATAGTGTCCTGTAATCCATTCATGTTCTGGTACGAAGAATTCAACATGTATCCATATATCATGTAGCATTCTTTTTTTTGCTTATTGTACAAGTCATAAATCGTTATATGCATATCGAATATAATTTATCTATACTCCGTTACACGAAATTGTTTTTATACTACTTCTCATGTTTCTTTCTTATGTTTATCTTCCTTACCTCCCTCTCATACTTCTCGTTACTCCTTGGAAGTCCTCCATTTTGACACAATCCGTGTATGATTTCTATAGTCTATCGGAGGATATGTGATAATCCTTAACGAGAATTTCCACTCAAGATTCATACACACTAGAATTCTTCTTTTCTTCTTCAACTACACACACACAAAAACCTTCCCAAGCGTGAGAGTGGTGAATATACGATTATAAACAAGATTTATATTCTCCAGCCCTATGATTCACAGATCCATTGACAGTCCACTCAACTCTCCGCTAATCCACGAAATTATGCAATTTCATCCTATCCGTCGTTTTCGCACTGAGCGGCTGTGCAGGTAGTGGCGGAGTATTCTGTGGTAATGGACTTTGATTCCTTGACGCTGATGCAGAAGCAGACCTCAAACCTATACTAGCTGATCGTTGACTCAATCTCTCCTCCCTATCTCTATCGCGTTCAGCGGAAGATAAGATAGGTGGTAATCCCGCTGAGTTTGGTCTACTTGCACTCCCACCACTACCACTGAGTTGTAGAGGTCTACTTCTCGAAGTGGGTGTAGATAAACTCAATGGTGGGAGAGTAACGTTATTTGGTGATACCAGTGCACCAGCAGAAGAGGATGAAGGAGGTCTACCGAAATTCGAGCCAGCGGATAGAGTAGGCGAAGGTTGATGTTGATGTTGGTGGAAATTCGATCTGGTAGGTGATACTCTAGACCGAGGTGATAGAGGTCCAGGTCCTTCTCTCATCCTATTACGTTGAGGTTGTCCTCTGAACCTCTCTCTTTCTCTTTCTCGTTCTCTTTCGAGTTCACGCTCTCGGACATACATGATCTCCCTTTCTCTTTCTCTTTCCTGTGGATGGGTATCCCTTCGATCTTGGATTTGAGATCCAGGCCATGGTCCACCCCTTTGTCCCTGGGGTTCACCATAGGGTGTGCCAGGGTAGGAAGGCGTACGTTGATTATACCCACCAGGAGCAGATGGCGGTTGATAACCATCAGCGTAATATGGTGATGGGGTATGTTGGTGGTGTTGACGCTGGTGTTGCTGCTGGAAGTTGGGATGTTCTGGTGGACCATACCCAGGGGGAGGCAGCGATTGATGATGTCTGCTATTGGTCGTGGTTGAAGCAGGACCAGGTGAGGGGTGTGTAGATGGTCTACCGGAATTGGATCCATAATACTGTGAGGGGTATCCCGGTGCACCTGGTGGATAATTGGGTGAGATCGCTTGATGATTTCGATAAGGATCGAATGCGGATGGGGGAGGTGGAGGTGGCATGTGATGACCTGGTGGAGGGTAGTTTGGATGATATCCAGGTGGGTATCCACCAGAGGATGAGGGTGGTTGAGGTGGATATGACGGGTGGTAGGTCGTGGTAGACGGTTCACCATGGGATGAGGTGGGTCTGTAATACCTACCGACAGCTTCTGGCTCATTGGAAGGGTATCCTACCGAAGCGCCTCGTGACCTCTTAGCCTGATGATGATGATCATGATGATGCTGAGGTGGAGGATGCTGACGCCTTTGCTCTTGATGAGAATGATGTAGGTGGTGATGACGTGGTGAGTCGTGATCATCGTCTGAATCGGCGGCATCACTCTTTCGCTTCGATTTGGAAAGTCTTGCGGCGGCTATTGGAGAAGAAGATTGATGCGGCTTTAGTATGTTTCCTCTAACATTTGGATTGCTCTGGCGTCTGGCATGGGCTTGAGAAATTTGGTTGGTTGGGTTTGAAGCTGCACTTGCGATTGACTCACGTTGACGGGGATCTTTACGGACTCTGATCTTCAATCCTTGCTCTGCAAACGACTTGGACAGATCGGTGGCTTCTGCGATGACAATTAACAAAGGTTGTTGGACTAACATGCAAAGTAAGACTCACTCGACATTCCAGGGAATTTCTTCGCCGAATAAACGGAGAAAGTCGAAGTGAACATGGTCGTACAATAAAATACTTCTTGACTGTTTGCCCCTTTAGTATCAGCACTTTCACTGCTCAGACAATAATAAACAAACTCACTCCACAATCTCAAACAACGTCAGTTTGAGTTTATACCTTCCTTCTTTCCTTACTCCAAGATCGGGGAAAACAAAGAAGGCAGCATCGGTATTATCGAGGTCTTTGAGGTGGTATAGGGATGAGACTGGCGTTCCAGTCAAGAACCGAGTTTTACCATCGTCAATGACGTGTAATTCATCTTCGTTCTCGTCGCCGCCGACCAGACAGGCGAAAAGGAAGTAATATGGGTCTACATTCATTTTCAGCTTATCCTCGGATGATCAAGTTGACTCGGATCCACTACTCACTCTGCATAAATGTCATACCGTTCGGACCTGGACTAGGACGCCTTAGCGAAGTTCTTGATCTGGGATCAGTCGGAGTGATATCTTCACCATTTTCATCCATTACTTTCAACTGGATGATGGGAGTGGGATCAACCGGTCTCCTGTCGGCTGTGGGTAGATGGAACGAATTAGTGTTCTCGAAATCCTGTCTAAAGTAATGGATGGAAGCAAAGGTAAACTCACACTTTTCCCCCACGCCACACATCCTAGCTTGGACAGGCTGCTGCCTCATCTTCATCTCATATTTTCTAAGCACGCAATCATGGTCCGTCAGTAGATGGTTGACGCCGTCAGAACGGGAGGACATGGGTGTATCAGACCGGGTAGGTAACGATGGGTTTTGGTGCGTCGGAGGAGTTGACAGTCCAGCCGACGGTATGGTGGAGCAGGAATGAGTGGAACCGCAACGAGACGAATGATTGGCGATGTGATTGTGATGGTTCGAGCGAGGAGGTACATAGACGAGTTGATATCCGGGTGGTGGTGGTGGCAAGTAGAAGGGAACGATGGAACCCATCCTGTTAGCGTTGTAGCTCTTAGGGTCGTCCATGAGTGATAGGGTAGCAAACAAGATCAGAAGCAAGAGTGAAAGAGGATCAAACAGTTAAAGAAGATAGGGTAATGAACAAAAAGAAGGCAAGAGGGATACGAGACAAAGTAAAGCTGTCACCTGCGAACAATCAGATGGGAGATGTAACATGAAGCAAGGTTAATATTGATCGATATGATTTCCGTCAATTGACCAGACATATTGATTGTTGGTTGTTGAGGAGAGGCTCGAAAGGGAGGCATGATCACCCTAGATCGAAGTGTGGAAGAGAACAAAAAGCGTTATTGTCGGCTTGAAAGGTAGTTGCCAATGATAATCGACGTTTGTCGTTGTCATCGTCGATGGAAGTGTCTGAAGCAGCGAACGATGAAAGAGATAATCTGGTGTCTTGAGTGATATACACATGCAATGTAGGATATACACGAGTTGTTTGTGTGACGAGACAGGGTATGATTGTTGATTGTATATATACAACCCTGATCGAACCTCTGAATGGATGGAGAAGGGTCCAGGGAAGGTGTGAGTGGAAAAGACATGGGGGTTGTCGAAGGATATTCTTGTGTAGTGTATGGATCGAGCTGATAGGCTGATTTTCTTCTGCGATTGATGGGACTGTGGGGACATACAGTACGATTGGTCAGTTGAAAGGTGCATAACATTCAATTACCGCCATCATCTTCCATCTCCACACCAGCCAGCCAACGACACCCACACAAACCACGGACCATGAACTCACACAATCATTATATTCCACAGCCCATTGGTCGTTTCTCCCGCCGGCTGGCTTCTCTTCCTTTCAGGCTATACGCTATTCTAAGATCGACCCGTGGGAAGGCTTATGCTGGACCGCCGATGTACATCCGAATTTGGGGATGTAGGTCTTGCGAGCCGTACCATGGACCGTGTGATCACTTGACCTTGTGCGTTTGATGTGGATCTTCTTTCTGGTCGTCGTAGTGGAGATTCAGGGGTATATGGAAAGTGCAATGAATAGGAAAGTGGTAAAACAGAGACGGAGTACAACATTGGCATAACAGGAAAACAGAAGTTGAAGAGGGGAAAGAGAGAAGAAGTGAAAGTAGAGTATACACAGATAGGACAAGGATCATTCAAACTCACATATTCTTTCTACCTTGTCGTCTCTATGACGACCCCCGAATAACCTCGGTCAGCTCCTGGTTGTACAAAGGTAGCAAGACCGAGTAAAGGGTCAGACTCACCTGAGAGACTGGTACATATTCATAAGCGTAATCCACACCTTCTATCCAACCTTTCTCCTTATCCTTCCCATTCGGTGTGTCCCCACTCTTCTTATCCACTTTTCCAGCGGGTGCTGCGGGTCTACTCGAACCTTCCCTCTGACTACTGCTTCCCCTTGATGAGGGTCGAACGTCATCCATGGGTGGTACGACTGGCATATGGTAGGAGTGGTCGAACGTTTATTGTCGGATGATCAAGGATAGTTGGTTGAATGGCCGAGGTCGAGTATATATACCGTTCCCTCTTCCACTGTTGAGGTTGGAAATGAAACTTGCTGTGTATTGCTAGACTCCTATCCGTTTTATCTTATCTTGAGTGCGTAAGAAGGGGAAAGAAGGGGTCTAGAATGAAATCCAGGAGAACCGTTTTATACTTGTTGGACGTTGATGATGATGAGAAGGTGACGGTGATAGTGAGAGTTGAAAGTTTTTATTGTTTCGCTTTTGGTGTCAAAGCCAAAGGAAGGGTCAAATGGTGGAAAATACTCCTATTCCCTCCTTGATCTTGTCCTGGAACGATAGATGTTTGGATCTTCCCTACTTTTGATGGACCGAGGTACACTGCGAGAGAGGAGCGGGAGAGTAAGTTGATCGATCAATTATCGATTAAAGCATGAGCATAAGCGTGGGGAGATAGACAGAACCGGTAGTTTGGGTACATGTCAATGATATACTCGGGCGGATCATTGTCAAGAATAAACTTCCAACTGGACCACCTCGTGGTGGTGATGTATGATGAACAAGCATGCGGTAACACTCTAGGGATGCTTCGTGTTTTATCTCTTCTCCTCGATTCCTAGACCGAGAACATTGAGACGACACTGTCACGCCCTCCCTCCCCTTCCAACTTAGGTTCACTGAGTTTACCATCAAAAACGCACAATCCATGCACCTTTTTTTCTTCCTCTCCATCCGATTAGACCAGGGCAATTGAAAAACGTCGTAACGCATCCGTATCCAAGAGAGAGAACAGAACTCACCCAGTAAAGGTACCAAGATCTGTAACAGGGACTTCTGTCTGGACTACGATGACAACGCCTTGTTTACCGTATATATCGTATATTTTAGATCGCTCGAGTTGATGGAAGTAGGCTATGTACAGGAAGGATATATAATACGGTCGTGATATAAGCCGAGTTTCAAGGACAAGAGAAGAATGGTAATACGATTTATACGGATGACGGTCAATAGCAATTGTCAATCATGACTCACACTGCGATACCTGTCAGACTGTCACTCTCCTTTCTCTTGGTTCTTTCGGGTGGGTACAATGGAAGGGAAGGGATGGTGTCGGTGTTGAGCTGGCAATGGTCGGCAAATGGGAAGAATGGCTGATGGTTGTTTGCTGCTTGCTGTCTGATCTGTGATGAAAGGAGCATGTATCATGGCATCGAAAGGAGTAAGAATTACTGAGGATCAGATGGATGTCGTCGTACTTACTCTCTCTTGCCCTCACACATCAAGTTACTCTCCTTTTTCACTTTGCTGCTGTCAAACATTCCCTTGTGCCTGAACACAACGTACTCTGTACTCAAAGATGCTAAACTAAAACCTTATGCACCAAGGCTTTTTCTTTGTCTCTTGACTCTTGACTCTTGACTCTTGACTCTTGACTCTGCACCAATAATCAAGCATTCGTAGCCTTCTCACCCCACAAGCCCTCCTTGTATGATGAGTGCCGCGACCATATGAGGATGGAATCGACTGACGTTGCTCCTTTTCGTGGCTTAAAAAGATGTCATCATCAATTCACGATGCTGAGCAAAAGAAAAGGCAGTTTCAGGAACAACCCACGTTACGGGTGACATGACGCCCGGATTACAAGAGAGAGAAAAAAGCCAAAACTCAAAACCCTCTTTTCATCCTGCTGCTTTTGCCCTCTTTACCTCTGCGTACACTTCGTAGCCTAACTTGACCTCCACCACCTCCACCACTGTGTCTACATGTTTGGTAGTTATGAGTTTGACAGAGGATCATAGACATCTAGCTCTTGCACGAGGCGGATTGTCATATGAGAGAGACTCGAGAGCTGACTGACACCTCCCATCAGTCCTCCATCATCAAGCTAATCAACCTTAGCTCCCACACGACCTGTGGCAGATGGACGGTGTGCTGATCAACGGTCATGCCAACATCAACCTTACATACATTGATTCTCCGGCAGTGGCGAAAACCAAATCAAGATGTTCTGCGTCAACTCAAATCCACTAAAGGCTGATCGTAGATCGTAACGTGCCGAAAAAGAAAAACGGGTAGTTGGACATGTAACGTAAAGCATAAATCGTATCGTATTGGGAATCTGGTAAAATAACATACTATAATAATTACGCTTTTTTCGACGCCTCATTTCGCTTAAATCGTCTTTATCCCCTCATTTCCTCCTTCGCATAAAGCGCTCTGTGCGTAATGTGACCTTTCTGTATGTTATTATTGTATTGCATTTGTCGTAAGGCTTATTGTTGACCTGATGACACTCACTCGCATGATGAATACAAGAACGATTTATACACTATTCGTATGCTATCCCCGACCGAACGCACAAGAGCTTACCTCCGCTCAGATGACCTCGCTCGATACGATCGAATTAATCATTACAAGTCACTCCTTCCAATCACATGTGACTATATCGTATATCCACCCTGTGCATAACATTAGGTTTGATGACTAGTATCGATCGGCGATGGTTTCACGTCTTCAAGGTTTCCGTAATAATTCTCAATTTGATGACGATAGACAAGCAGAAAAGAAGAACTCGGTCATAGGCCAACAAGCCGGCCATTCTCCTCAGAAGGTTGGACTCATGCTTGAATGGGAACATGGGGCGATCGGCAGTCATCTCAACGATCATCGGATGACTAGACAGAGCGGTTCTCGCTGAATTTTTCCGGCAACATGCGGAGTGTCAGTGTTGACTATTCCTGTCTCACGACTCATGATGCAAAAACGAAACAATCGACAGAATTCGCCCGAAGCTGGATAGTGCATGCAGCATGAACCTGAAAGAATCGATTGATGACCTTCGAACGCATATGGAAGACACCCCAATAGGAAGTAGCCCAAAAGAACGAAAGGTTAGGAAGACCCATATCAAAGCCACCTTTCCTCCTTATGCCACAGACTCGAACCGCCAAAATGACAGTGTTGTCGGCATTTCATCCGAGAGGACCTACAGGAGCTCTAATGGGGAAAAAGGCCTTTATGTGTCGCCCATTGAACGCCCCTGGTCTCGATGGCGACCTCATCAATGCCCAGATGAGTGTGAGCACAGATGTAAAGCAGTACCGTGATGTTGTCACTAAATTTGGCAGTCGGCACACATGCACAATAGTCCTCATATTAGTGCAGATGATAAGCACAGATCAGAATGGGGAATAAACTTTGATATATGTTGATCGATGCATCGATTAAGAGAAGCTTCTTTACCGCTCTTAAACACTCGTTCAATCCGCATTGAACATTGCGTCATACTGACGAAGCAGAGGCGAAGATTCTTTCCTTATTCAGGAGACGTTACCGTGTGGGAGCTGCTCTCAAGTCAAGTATTTCAAATGGTATTTGTTAAGGGGCAGTGACGACGCGTGAAGAGATATGAGGCAACATCGGCCAAGTTGGCAATCACACTTGGTTTCTTGCTCTTGACGGTTTGATGTGCGCTATGTGTTAAAGGAAGTATGGCTGGAGCCTCGACTCGATATCGCGACTTGTGATTCGATCATGTATAAGAAGTGCCCCTTGCAAGCTGTTGTGAGGCGGCAAATCGACTTTGAATTTTTCGCATCATACTGCAAACTCCAATCAGCGCACCTCTTACATTGCACATCGCAAAGATAAGGCAGACCACACTCTGTATCAACAGAATAATTGAATCGTGCATTGCTTTCCTGCCATGACTTCTACTTCTGACTCCGTTCTTCCACAGTGGAGAGTAGATAACAAATCTACACATAATCCTTACCAGACCTTCGAGTTACCCGACACGACCTCTTTGGCGTCATGCACAGAGAAGAGGGAAGAGACCTCGGGAGGGTGGAAGAAGCGATACGTCTTGAGAGCTTATGATGAGAAATCTCGAAATCAATATACATGGGAAGGATTTGAGGAGGATTTCAAACGTTTTCTTACTCAAGAAGATACTAGTGAGAAAAGCAAGAATTTAATGACAAGTGCAGCAGAAGACTTGAACCTCTTTGGGGATAAGCAGATCTCGAAGAAAGAGTCATTCGTAACCTCAAATAACAAGAATGTTACTTGGTGGAGGGAGAGTAAAGAGGGGTGTGACGAAAAGACAAGATACCGCTTCGAAGTCGTTGATCTGAAAGGGAGGAAACGTACTGAGAGTCTGAGTATGGCTAGATTGGAAGATAAAGCCAAATACTCTATTGTTGCGTCAACGATCTTAGCCAAAGTAAAGGGTGTAGAAGCTTCGATGGCTCCGGAAGGCAAGGTGGATGTGGGCAGTAGTATGATCTCTTGGAAGATTTCACCTGTTACTGATAATTCTGGGAGATTTACTTATACGATCGAAAAAACCCAGAAGGGTCATGATCAAGGGAAGAAAGCATGGATGAGTCTTGAAGGTTTTTCATAAGAGCTCCAAAAGTGAACAACATGGTGGTGAATGGAAGTTGGTCTTGGATGATATCACAAGAAAGTCGGGTGGGACCACTTCAGTCGACAGAGGCGATACCACCGGACCCGCCTTGTCTAGTTCGACAGCGAGTGGTGCATGACAAGATCCACGGCGAATCTATCAGGACCTTTGCTTTTTTGATGTGCCATAGACAAACTTTCTTCATACATCTGTGTCCAGCCTGTCACAAGCCTGATGAAACTTTCTTCATTGACAGAACGATTCATGCATTTATTCAGTTATGTTGTGTCGCTGGCAACTGAGCTGAGGCCTTATACTGTAAGAACACCCAATTATTTGCTCCACAGAAGGTAGTCGCATCAGTGAAAAGCTTAGAAGAAGCTTGTGGATACTCATTACAGAGTTGTTGAGCGACAACCTCGATCGTGAAAGGCCCAAGATCAAAGACCGAGGTCTTCCGCCTTTAAGCTTCAAGGATAATGTAAATCCTTTCTGGTCGATGTCTCAGAAGCCCCAGTCAACAAAACAACCTTTGAATCGCTTTGCAACACGGATTTCAAGTCTTCTTGTCGGTGCTAAGTACGATGTATTTCCTTTTTGAGCCTGAAACCTCAGTAATATGATTACGCATTGAGCGAGTAGTATCTTTTGTGTTGTACTGTCCAAGAAGTGAGAGATACCGTTTCAATCATGCTCAATGAATGGATACTCTCTTCCAAAAAGAAGACTCCGACAAAAGTTTTCGTCTGTATGAAGAGCCCAGGAGTTCTTGTGCAACAACATCACAGAATTTCGGATCACCATAATCGATCGTAAAATCTCCTGAGCATCATACCTCATCCCAACTACTGAAAGTCGATCTTCACCACAAAAAACATATCTACACATTTTTCGAGCACTCTCGTCATGTCCCTGATTTCATGCCACAAGTCGGCGAAGATTTCGGGGGATACCAAAAGTTCCCCATGGAACCTCCCGCCAGGATCATTCCTGTATCCTCAAGAGTGGTCTCGCTTCATACGTGGGAGCAACGCGCTACCGAGTTACCTCATACCAATGAACACCGAAGAATGTACCTACGAACCAGCCGAGTCAGCAGTCCTGACTAATCTAGCGGTGCGCGAAAGAATCACTTCGGACAACCGCACAGAGAGGACCTATGCCATTTTCGCCCGTGTACCGGATAATCCACAGTACGAATATTTGTGGTATGGATCCGAGGGTTCACTGAGAAGTATGGCTTCTGATGGGGATCGACTTTTGTCAGAGATAGCTTCTGAAAGGGGTATCGATCTGAAAACCTTTCAAGGAAAAAAATATTCTGTGAGACTGACAACGGGAGAACACGTCGACTGGCAGCACATTTACCTAGAGGGCCAACATTTCACTGCCTTCACGAAAAGAAATTCCAACGGTGCCAGACAGTACACCTTCGACCACTCAAAGGCCAGTGAAAGACTCGCATTCAAGAAAATGGCGCAGGAAACGAGTTCGTCAATTGACGAGGAAGCGACGCGGTTTGTGCCCCGACCGAAGGTCGTCAGTCAAAGCGTTGAGGTGGACGGCGGTAAGTTCTCTTGGACCAAGCAATCTGCAAAGATGAATAAATCAGATACGACCTCTTATGACCAGTCCCCGAGAGAGCTGTATCAGATCGAATGGCAACCCAGATGTGGAAGCGGGAAAACCTCCGTGAGGATGGCAGCCGATATCGAAACATTGACAGCGAATGTCAACACATACTCGGAGAAGCATCCAGAATGGTCCCAAGCGCTCAGCATCATAAAATCAGGTCACTGGGCTCTCTAGGTGTTCATCTGAAGCTGTGTGTATCAGATGATTCGAAATATGGCACCGGTTCCGACAGGATTTGATGGCTTGCACTAGTTGGTGAAGGGTTGGTCTTTCTCGCGTGATACGTATCATCTCGATTAGCCCATCATACTAACATGTACAGATGAGATGCATACTCCTCAGGACATGTGTCGAGCTTCTTTCCAAAGAATCCTGTTAAGATGATACTCGGCCGTGGTCTGATGCGGTGCCACATCGGTCGGTGAAAGGGGGAAAGAGGGTTGTGAAGGTTGTCACGTGGCACCGTGTCGTCATTGTGCTGGTATATGATGGCGATGACAAGCACTCGTATGACATCCAGCTGTTAAATGATAACATTCAACATATAACATCTATCTGATAGATACTGCTACCACTGTATATAAAATACATTGGCAATACATCAACGACAGGTCATAGGTCCACGTATCATCCAGCTCTTCAGACCAATCGAAACCAAATCGAATCAGCACAAGCCACCTACCTATCAACCACCCACCACTCGAGTGCACCACCACTCTTAACGATCATTCAAAGTGCCGTCCTTACCTTCTCTATCGCGTAAAAACTCTTCTTCTTCCAAATCATCGTTATCAATGAATGGCAAGATAGAAGAGAAGGGTGAAGGTGAGTAGATAGCAGACACACAACTCCATTGATCGGGTCCAGCGGTCTCTTTCCCCCATAATGCCATCCTTTGTACACGTATCTAACCAGCATCTTCGACTCACTTCCGATCGACTCCTCCCCCACACTATGCATCCTGCTCCTCATGGTTCCACAGATCCACTTAATACCGTCTATTCTTGATTGTAGGACTATGCTAATCAATAAACATGTGTTCAGGTGCCGATGTACCCCAAGAGCAAAAAGCAGGATGGGCAAGTTTCATCAAGAGTTTAGCTCAAATGACTGGTGATCTCAGTTCGATGACTGCTCCACCTTGTGAGTGACTCGCTCTTCGTACGACAGCTCCCTAGCGTACGATGGGGGATGCTGACCTTTTGAACGTTGTATATTTCGCCTCTCGATTGCGTGTATACAGTCATCCTCTCTCCCACTTCTCTTACAGAATTCCCCGCATACTGGTGTGAACATCCTAACCTCTTTGCGGAGATATCAGAGGGCAAGACCGAACAAGATAGGATGGAGAGAGTCTTGAGGTGGTTCATTGATACTCTTAGTGCTCAATATACCGTGAGTTTACTGTTCGATCGGACCTGTACAGTGGCGAAGTCTTGAGACTGACCTTATTGTTTGATGCACTTGCAGACGCGTAATGAGAAGATGGGTTCAGAGAAGAAGGTGAGTTGTTAGATCGGTATAGACCCATGCTCAGCTCACACTCGCATCTGATTGTAGCCCCTTAATCCAGTCCTTGGGGAGTTGTTCTACGGTATCTGGCCGGATCTCAGTGGTAGAGGAGAGACTCGATTGGTCGTAGAGCAGGTATCGCATCACCCTCCTATCGTAAGTGTATTCCCTGATGGCTCAGTGCAGAGCTGATCTTAAATTTGCTCTAGACCGCTTAGTGAGTTTCGATGCTGGAAAGCCGGTGATATGAATGACTAACGACCGAGCCAATGATACAGCTACATCGAAAACGCGAAAGCAGGTGTCAAGCTTCAAGGTCATTCTGGTCAGAAGACATCGTTCACTGGTACTGCTATCAATGGTGAGTCTTTATTTGTTTTAAGATCCCTAGCTCCTTTATGGCCCAGCTTATCGTCCATCGGCATCAGTGAAACAATCCGGCCACGCTGTTCTCACCGTACAACCTAAGAATGGACAAAAGGAGGAGAAATACTTGATTACCCTTCGTAAGTTTCGGTTGTTGAGGATATTACTGGCAAAGCCAGCTGATCATGCTGTGAACGTCCAGCGAAACTCCGAATCGAGGGTATCATCTGGGGGTCACCTTACATCGAGTTGACCGACACCAATGCCATTCAAAGCAGCACAGGTCTTACTGCGCAGGTGAGACACTGATCTATCCTCTGACATCCTTCGCTAATGATTGTAATCGACAGATCGACTACAAAGGCAAAGGTTACTTCTCTGGTAAATCCCACTCTTTCAAAGCGTCCATCGCCAACGCATCGGGTAAATCACTTCAAACGTACGAAGGGCAATGGACCGGTAAATCCCACATCGGAGGATCCAAAGGTCCGATCTTCCTTGACACCACTGTACCCAAGGAGGAGGTCACCGTCAGGGATGTCTCTCAGCAGACTGAATGGGAAAGCAGGAAACTCTGGGTCAATGTCGCTAAGGGTATCAGAACCGGTAATTACGATGAGGCTGGTAAAGATAAGACGAGAATAGAGGTGAGCGTTGATGTTGATGATCTCGATGATTATTCCCAATGATATCGACGCTGACTACACCTACCTTCCTACACAGAATGAACAACGTCAAAGACGTAAAGATGAGACTACTAACAATACCACTTGGGAACATTTACACTTCACCCATGTCGATTCCGATTCGGATTACCAGTTCTTATCGGCTCTGTTGCATGACAAGCTGACCCCCGCTCACGAAGATGCTTATGTGTTCAAACCGGAGACGATGGACGTTGTAGGTAGATCTGCTTAAGAAGGGATATGGGTATATACAATATATTTAATACACGTATAGAAGAGAACAGAGATAGGTTATAGGTTATAGGTCATAGGTAGATGATAGGGTCTGTCTTTTCTACATGTATTGTCTGATCGTCATGAGAGGTCGTATCTTGTGTGAGCAGTGCACACCTAGCTACGAGAGTCCTATATCCAATGATTGAGAGGTATTATCAATAGTTCAGCAGGGTGAATGATATGTCACTCCATACGCCCTGATGTGGTGATGAGTGGAGGTGTGTCCACCTGTGTCGTCAACAATCAACAAGTCATTCAACGTCATCCTCCTCTCTCCTCTCGTTCTTCATGCATCATCCCCGCAACGAACATGCCTAGACCGCCAGCTGCTCTCCCGCCGTACCTCACCTCGGGTGCATCCTCAAGAGCCCATCATGGCTTGTTGGTCAGGTTGAACGAAGCAGCTTCGACACAAGAGGAAGACGAGATCATACATATGGAGATCAGCAGGACCAAGGAGGTGCTGAGTGTCAGAGGCCAGAGTATGGTGAGTCCACGACCGTCCTGCCTAAGACATGGGAAAGCTTGCCACTAAGACTAGAAGCTGCATGGAGAGACCTTCATCATCGTCATCGTCGATCTCATACGAGGCTAACTTATCACTGCTGCCATTCCTCCTACAGAGCAAGATAGCGGACACCTTGGTCATACTGCTTCACTGTCTCATGCTGCGGCATAGGACAGAGGAAGATGCAGAATTCGCTCTGGTATTAGCTCTCCAACTAGCGGAAGGTGGACGTACGATCGCTGAAAGGCGAATGGGTGGGTTCAGCTTTGAACAACAGCCAATTCACCAGCTGATTCTGAATGAACACAACTTTGCTCCCCAGGTTATCTGTATCTGGCAGAGAGCTTACCAAAAGGCCACGAGCTGAATCTGTTGGTGATCAACACAATCAGAAAGGTATGTATCGGTACTTGTATTCTTTCTTCAAGATGTACGAGGAAACTTGGCTTATAACGTCATGGATCTATACCTACAGGATCTATCATCGTCCACACCATCGCATATCCTTCTCGCACTGCAGACCATCGCCAAGATACCATCAGAGGATCTGGCTCCGGCCGTCATACCTCTCTTGACCACCAAATCTCTACTCCGTCATAAGATGTATGTGATCACTTTTACAGGGAAAGAGAGTTGCAAGCCATAGCTAATTCGACTTGTAGACCAGCTATCCGACAAAGAACGTTTGAAGCACTGTTGTCGCTCCATCGTATACGACGAACAACCGATTCCTACCCACTGACAATAAACAAGCTGCTAAAGTCACTCGATCACGAACAAGACTTATCGGTTCTAGCCATAATCCTCAGGTCGATAAGGCATGTTCTGGAGGTAGGTCTCCCCCTCTCTCTGTCCTGCGATCTTTCTGCTTCTGCTGACTTAGCGTAGACCGATGCTCAACATTTCGGAACGGATGAAGAACGTTTATATGCGTTGGAAAGATGTATAGCTATTGCTAGAGACCATGAAGTGGGATACATGGGTCAGATAGGGCTTGAGGTGGTGAAGACTCTTGGGCAGATCGTGGAGTTCAGTGAGGAAGTATCGGGGTGAGTCTTTTCACAATGAACACCTTGCACAAGCCTTCGTGTACTGATAAAAACCTTACAGAACCATCAAAGAGATGATGACCAACTATATGAGGGAGACTTTGGATGGGATTCAATCGTGGCATCGCTGGGAAGGAGGTAAGTTGGTTTATAGTGTGATTTCCACAGTGTACTGACTGTAAAGTACAGCATTCCTCCTCGAAGTGTGCCAATATGCTAAACATACACCGCAAATATACCAAAGCATCTTACGACATATCTCCGATTTATTGCTACCCGACCAAGCCAAAAAATCGTCATCCACATCCTCAGTGTTACCTACTCCCAACGACCATGTTTTAGTGCTCAGATGTTTAATCCAACTACCAACAGATGTATGGGATGGCGTACTAGGCGAAAGGGAAATGGGTGTGATTATGGAAGGGGTGAATAGCGTTGATGACAATATACGGAAAGTGGTGTGTATACTTCAAACCCAATGATCCATTATGATCGACTGACACCTTCCCCTACATAGACGATCCGAATACTCGGAAAGCTCTCGCCAGACTTACCCTTGATGGTCCTTCAAACATATTTGGATTCAATCAAGAGCTCGACCAACCTCTCTCTACCACTTGCCATGGCGAATGGGCTGGACATATACGAGAAGACAAGACTTGGGAGGTATGAGACTGCTTTGAGAGCGATGGAGGTAGTCGAAGCGCAGTCTGCAGAAGACGGGCGTGCATATGGTGAAGGTGTACTGAAGATATTGAGGGTACTGGAAGAAGGGAACCGTGGAAGGGGACCGATCTGGGATGAAGGAGCTGGACATATTCTGGGACGATTGGAATATCGTGAGTCCACTTCATTTTCCGTCTCACCTTCTGGCAATATTACTAATTATGTTCGAATAGTACCTCGTTCATCCGCCGAAGCAACAACGATCTCCCTCTTGGAATTGTTACAGACAGGAAATAATAGTCCTGGGGACACTACCGTGGTCATAACCACATCAATCACATGCCAGCATTTGCCCTCCGCGTATGACAAGGTGCAGGAGGTGATACAATACTTTGTCAACAGAATACCCCATTACAATGGTAAGCGGTACCTCGAGCTGCAATGTTGATGAATTACTGATGTACCAATTTCTAGCATCTATTCAAGAATTGATCTTGGTAACCTTGGTATCGCTTTTGATCAAACTGCAGTCAGATAGACTGAAAACCTCAACAAAGTTGGTTCACAAAACGATCCAAGATCTACGAGAGGGATCTTCCAGATATCTCCAAAAGGTACGTTGTCTGTTTTCCTGCTTCTGCCATGAGATGAGACCGGCTGATTTGGCAAGCAGAGATGCGATCAGATATCTACGGTGATCAACAAGGACTTTCTGGACGAGGTCAAGGAGAAGTCAAAATCGTCAAAGGTAAGTTAGTGTTTACGCCAGCCGTATCGATACGTGCTTATCGCTCTTATAGCTGGCCGATGTATTGGACGCTATCATCTCGGTATCTACAACGCATTCCGAGAAGCTCACTCCAAGTGTCGAAACCACTCTATCTCCTCCTCCACCTCGAGCGAACTTATCGGCCAGTCACTTACGATATGATGCGTATCGATCACCAAGCCGGACAAGGAAGAGTCACGAACGATACCGAGATCACTTCGATGACGATAGTGATTGAGTGCTTTATACATCACATGAGCATATGCATTGTCACTGTCATTATTCTCTTGTCTATCGCTACAGATGTATTTGTACCCCTCAGTGACTGAAGGAGACAGATCGTCGAGGTTGAACAGGACCAGGTAGAAGATAGTGTTTGTCTTACATCCAGCTCCACCAATTCGCAGACTGGTCAAGGAAATCAGTCTATCTTCCAATCACTCTCAGCAGTAAGAACTCACAGCTAGATCATTCGAATCATTCATCATCATAGGGTCCCAGAATTGGTGTAACTTTGCACCCAGACAAATATCAGCTTTCCACTCCGAGGCTCTACTCGAAGGAACTGTTTTCGCGTAGATACAACACTCACCATGAGATCCGTCGAGGCTTCCATCCCTACGTTCTCCAATCCAGTGGGAACAATACCTTCCGTTCCTACAAGATGCTGCTGCAATACCTGCTGTACGGCCGGAGCTACTCCATTGTTCATGGTCAAAATCAGAGGAGGAATGTGGTGGGGTATATATATGATTCGTATCTGAATTCATATGCTGTTGATTGGGTGGTCTCGAAGAAGAAGAGATGTTGATACCGATCTGTGTACCGTTAGAAGCACTTTCGATCAACCTCGTTCTCCATCCTACTATATCCATATCTTCTTCTGTGCTACCATTTCCATTTCCATTCCCATTGACTGCAGTTTGGCTATGATCGCTCGCTAGAGAACTTCGTCTTCCATTGATATCTTGCTCATCCTGCTGCGACTGAGATTGAGGTTGGGATTGAGCAGCCACCAAAACTTTGTTGAAGACTCTTTTCCTCAATCGACATAACCAATCGTGATTCTGGACCATCGACGTCGTGTTATTTTGCTTGATCAACAGCGAATAGACGTTGATACTTTGGTCGATGGACGTTATGGCGAATTGCGATAGGACGGAGGTGGGATTACGAAGAACCATCGTACCGAGGCAGACGGCAGCGGTGAATATGTGGTACTGACACGGGGAAGGGTTACTATAGGGATCAAGACTACTCATGACGAGATTCACTCACCCACAGGAACCACTGTCTTGATGACACAGCTGGATGTACTTCGTATAATGCAGAGACGATCTGTATGATGACCTAGAGGATCATATGTATAAACATTGTCAGTAAAGTCAATATCGGGGATATGGACAAATCGTTCGAGATGGTAATAGGATACGACTATATAGTATACACCTGGTGGACGAATTTACAAGCACCCACACTACACCTTTCGATAACAGCTAAATACGATCTCCCATAGACACTCCTCGTTGGGTCTTGTGGTTGATCGTGCATAGCCATGACGAAGTATGGTCTATGGAGGAACAGGACATGTTCAGAGATATTCAATGCTAACGTAAACTGTTGGAATGTCTTCTTGAGATTTCGTCTCGTGATTTCAGGCGATTGTTTGATGGCTGTGTCGGTATCTGGATATTCACTGGGTAGGGACAACATCGCAGTCCGACATCTGAGCTCGAATGGGATGGAGCGCTCGAACGTGCATAGTTGGGTGTAGAGGGAGAGGATGGTATCGTATGATTCGAATTGGACAGACATCCCTGTGTCCAAGATCCTAGAGAAACATATATCAGAAGGTGAAATTGGACGAGAGGTTAGTTCACTGACCTAGCAGATAATTGGATCAACTCGAACCGCAATGTCTGATACGACTTTGAGCCTGCTGGGTGGTCCGATGGTCCATTGGGGAAAGCTGTATCGATGTACTGGAGTGCCAATGAAGTAGGTCGCGAAAAACAGTTGGCTTGTAGGATCTCTATAGCATACGCTGCCCAAAATACCTGTCTAATCGCATGAGAGACCATGTTAGCTATTTGGAGTTTAGTGAATCAATCACACAATAGCGTTTTTTAATGAATACATGTTGCCAACTCACCTTCTCTCTTCAACCACATCAGCGGGCAGGTTCCACCTGGCTCCATCCCGATGTAAACCCATCTGTGGGGTGACATCTAGTCAGCTATGCTCAGAGCTACGGAAAATCTGTGTAAGCAGACTCACAGCGACTATGATCCTCATCGCTAAACCCCATAAAGGCCAAGCTGAATCACCATTTCTACCCTTTTCCGTCTCCCTGAGTGATTGAAATCGTCCATCATCAGCCCCTGCTTACGATATGTCAAGATGATCGATGATGGTCTTTCAGGTGTCATCAAGCCACTCACAACAGATAATGAGCCATGACGATTAGCGTCTGAACTCCAGCTATCGTATTGTTGTTCAGGAAGTCCCCTTTAGTTAGACAGCTTTTCGCCAACAAAAGATACTCATCCGCCGTAGGGTCATTGGGAGGTAATTCTAGATTCTGCAATGTGCCCATCGCTAAGATCGCATATAGGAGAGCTAGTTGCTGCGGATGGACCGATCTGTAGTTCTTCGTTGAGATGTTCTGGAATATACGGTCGAACACTGGCTGGAAGAATCGACGTGGAACGGTGTCGTGACTATATGGAAGGTTGATCTATCAGTACGTGCTCATGAACAAGCAAGAGGAACATGTGTATGTAGACTAGGCTATCAATTCAGATATGGGAGAATGAGGGGAGGGTTCCGCATACGGTGCCAGCCCAATAGTCAAGAGGATGCGAGAAGAGAGGAAGAGTTCCTACTCACTTCCAAGCAAAATAACGATAATAGCTATCCATCAGCACTTCCGCATCATCCTTGGGTGGTAATTGTGATAAGAGCGATTCCATGGTAAAAGTACCATTAGATAAGGGGAAGGGGAAGGCTAGCATCTGCTCCGTTGAGATTTTCTTCCCCCCAATTATATCATTCTGTTGAGGCTGTTGTTCTTCTGGTGAGGGACTGCGCTGAGGTGTAGGTGAGTGGGCATCACCCATTTCTTGCTGCCAATGTGATATATCTCAGATGAGCGATATTTAACTTCGTCAAAAGACAGTTAGTCTCAGCTTGCACTTACATTCTTCAGCCATTCCGTCCCTGCTGTTGGACCCAGATACCTCGACCTTCCTTCCTGGCCCAGTACCAGCGTTCCATGACTATGTCCAACCGGTGAACGAGGAGTATGGATCCCAGCGGGATTCAGCGAACTTCCAGGTATCATGTCTGACGATTTATGTGGACTAGAACCAGGGTGCTGTAAAGGAGCAGGAAGGGCAGGTGGCGGCGGTGGTAGTCTGCTATAGTCTGAATTGTTCCTGTCCCAGTACACCGAGTCGGAATCTCTGGGAGAGGTGTAAGGGTACTCTCGAGTAGCTGATATGGGTGGTCGGGCATTGATGGATGGTGATCTATATCTAGGCGACGAAGAGGATTCTATTAACTTTCCGCTGTGATGCTGATGGGGTCGAGGATGATGCAAGGATGTATGATGATGGTGCTCTATGCTGTGAGATGATTCTGATTGTCTTCTTCTTTTCCCAGTCACCTTTGGAGATTGATCTTCATTGACTGTATCAGGTGAAGTCGGCACCTGTACTCCATGCTCTGCTAATAATGACTCAAGGGTAGATAGACGTTTTTGTAGGTTCTCAGTCGCTTTCACATCGAACAGCCTGAGGTAATCAAGCGGTTGCACAGGTCAGGTAGTTGCACACATAGATGGAGGACGACGATAGCGGCAAGGTATGGTACCACAACGCTCACTGTCTTCGAGATTCCTTGACACCATCAGGACACAGTTCTGCACACTTCCTTCTCATGCAATTTGAGCATGGAATCTCTCTATCACACTTGAGCTTGAGTCTTCGACATTCTGAGAACATGCATTATCCTCAGTATTGTGCCTATGCTGTATGTATGACGACAGAAGGTGACCACTGACCTGCACAGCTCAGCTGAGGTTGCTTTGATCTCTTCTTCCCCTCATTGGATGGACCTGCTTCAGCGTTTGGTTGAGCTCCTGGAGACATCTCGCACCCTTTTCTAATGCCATGTCCGGTGCCGGGGAGTGATCTCGAGAAAGAAATGACCTATGAGATCAGACGTGAGATGTTATTTTTGATTTCCGATGTCGGGTTGAGATGAGATGTGAAGAGGGGATGTTTATGTCTCGTATCCACCTGCATCGGACCGGAAACCGACTATGAACATTCATCATCCATCATCCATCATCCATCATCCATCATCCATCATCCATCATCCATCATCCATCATCCATCTGACTCAAATCCCTCTGTTGGTCCCCTCATGCATGCAATGGCTCAATCACAAGGACAAGGTGGATCTAATGGCAATCAAATGCATAGTCAAAGATATTTATACTTTTATTTGTTATCGAACTTTTTAATCGTTTATTGCCCAGCAGTTCCCTTCATATCTTTAGTACTGCTAATTCCATTCTTCCTCACCGAATCAAACCATCTTTGGACCACTTTGCTCTCGTCTAGAGGCATCCGGTCACTCTCAGTCTTACCATCCCTGATACACCTCGCCACCTCATCAGCTTCATATGACATACCGTGATTACCTTGATGGACGGGGTGATGATGGGTAGTCTTCTCCTTCACCGAGGCGAGGTATCGATCAGGTCGGGGAATGATATGGAAGGTCTCGGGTTTTTGAGGTGGATCTGGGATGTGAGAGTCAGTATGGGCTGTCCCGTCGACTAGCATCAAATGAGATGTAAATGATCACTCACACTCAATCACCAGATCACCTTCCTCACATTGGAGAGCAGCAGTGTTTTCTCTCAACCCAGGGCTGGTCAAGTCAGTGACCAGCTGACCATGGCAGAGGCCCTCCCATTCTACTATCCATCTCGAGTTGAGATCTACACCAGACCTTGGGTAGATGGATTGATATGAGCTAACGACTTTGGGATTTTGATCTTTGTTATGAGGGTTTCTGTGAACTAGCAGCATCGCCCATACAGATGGGTAAGGTCCCATATCCAGCAGACTGCCTCCTCCGAGAGCTGGATCAACGAATCGGTTTGAATCGGGTTTGGCTATGGAGTGCAGGTGGTCAGAATGATATATGCACAGTTTTGAATTTCAGACTACTCACAATCGAGATCATATTGCATCGAGAAATCAGCAGCGAATCTCTTGGGTTTACCGAGTTTACCAGATTTCAAAACTTCCTCGACAGCGTATGCGATGGGATGGAATCTAGTCCAGACAGCTCTGCAGTCGATGACGAGTCTCTGTCAGTCTGAGGGTTCTGAGGAAGAAACGACAGCATAATCAATTCAGAAACGAACTCACTCCATCAAGAAAAGTTTCTTCTCCCTCGCAATCGCAACGAGATCTTCTAACTCGTCAATATCAATGGTGAAAGGTTTCTCACATAAGACGTGTTTACCAGCAAGCAGAGCATCTTTGGTGTTCTTGTAATGGAGGTTGTGAGGTGTACCGACGTAGATAGCATCGACGTTCTGTTCCCTCCGTTCCTATCAGCGACACATCCTACTATGTTTGAGGGGTGTATCGCTTACAGGATCGTTGTATACTCCATCATAAGATCCATGAGCCTTGACTTGGTCTAATTTCCCATTCTTTGATCCCCATTCCCACGAATCGCCTTCGCCAGGATTCTTCAACCCGTCAATGAATCTTTGAGCGGATTCGACTGATCTCGAGCCGACTGCAGTGATCTGATGAGATACATCTGATACTTCTCTAGAGCTGGGATCGACCAACAAGTCCTGTGTAGATAAATCGAATATAAGCTGAGGAAGATGACGAAACGAAGTGATAATGTCCATTACTTACCCTAGCAAACTGACCTGATATCTTCCCGGTAGCGATGATTCCCCATCGAAGAGTGTAAGGCGACATGGTGTGCGTGTCTGTTGGTTAGCTGGCTTGTCTTCCTGATTTATAACTTGTAGATAGACGAGAAGAGTGAGATTGTATGAGGTGAATTGCATAGCAGTGTTCATCTCATCTCATCTCATCTCATCTCATCTGATCCCACCACTGACTATATCCGTGGAATCGGAGAGAATGGCGGCAACTAGAACTTGCAAACATTCACAGTTATCACATCCCACTGTATATGGATGTGCATGCGAATTTGCATGCTGGCATGCACAAGTATGCATGTGATGGGACATGCATGAGTATTATTGACAGCGGATCAGTCAATGAGCTTATGCCTTTTTATGTACGTACGGTGTACTATGATGTGATACTGTCTATCCAACTCGTGACTCTGCTTGTACAGTACCATCATCATACACCGCCGGTCATGCAGTAGATAGAGATGATAAAGCCCTCCATATCCGATGAATCATGGGTGGAGAAAACCCGACAAACCCGATTAGCCCTAGCGAATTGCATCAATCATGGGATTCATGGAGGATCACCTCTGAATCACCCATATATCCCCACACCCGTGCGACTTGACTGCTGTCTGTTGTCCTATACAAGAGCTCATAGATACACTCATGAAGACCAACCTACCATTGACCGGACTAAGAACCGCTCTGCTCCATCAGAGAGCACCCGTACCGACTGTCAATGGCATATCCAAACCTATGAAACCGGGAGGTGCGTCATTGTCCTGACCGATTCATTATACGCGTCACACACATTGATGCCTGCTCATTCAACTTTCGTGTTTGTTATAGGCTATGCGGATGGTTCTGCCGATATAGCATATGCTTTACGCTCAGTGGGAGAAACAGTCATCACACCAGTACCATCTCCTGATCCATTGAAAGATCTCGATTGGTCATTCCCTGATACGGTTGTGGGTATACGCGAAGCAGTTGACAAAGGGGCAAACGTCTTATGGGCCAATACAGGTCTACATTCGCGTCATGCCATAGTGGAGATACAAGAGGAATTGAAAGAGAAGGGAGTACGGCTGTTGGGTCAGAACCCACTTTCGGTGGAGAAATATGATGATAAAGAATGGGTGAACAGATGGCTTGCGCAGCAGAAAGGGTTGGAAGATTCTTTTCCCAAGAGTTTACTATATCATAGAGGTGATGTCGGCCAAGTAGATGAGTTCCCACTACCAGCTATGGCCAAGCCAATCAGAGGAAGAGGATCTCATGGAGTTACAAGAGTTTCCACGCCCGAGCAACTAAATAAGGCATTGTATGTATTACTGAAGGAATCAGATGCGGTATTGATAGAAGTGAGTGGTAGCAACTACTGAATCATCCTACGATATCAGTACTAAGCCATATACAGGAATATCTCGCAGGAGACGAGGTCACTATAACCGTCATGCCTCCAGGTAACTACACTGTGAGTGTACCATTTGAAACTAGACGTGACAGAACCTGACCGAATCTGGGTATAGGTGGTTGGAGAACAGAAGGGCTATTGGGCACTACCTGTAGTGTATCGTTTTGACCAAATAGACGGTGAGGATCGCCAATTTCAAGGAGTGATATAGCAACTGATTTCAAAGACAGGTGTGATGCCATGGAACGGTACCGTACCTGTGACCGCGAATTCTCGGGTCATCACACCTGAAGAGGATCAAGCCGATCGTGCCTACTCTGACGCGCAAGCGAAATGTGTATTGGTCGCTCAGCTACTTGAAGCAGCCACTGCAATCAGGATCGACTGTCGCAGGAGGACTCAAGGTGGACCATTCACTCTCTTTGACGTGAATCTGAAACCTGTACGTGATTGCTGGATTGGCTTCATACCTTACGAGGATCGAACTGATGACTGGACTGTTGGTCACTCAGAACGCCGGTGGACCCGGGCGGCCAGGAAGAGATAGTCAAGCGGCTCTGACAACCATGTCTGCTCAGGCCATTGGATGGGACTGGCCGGAATTCGCTGTTAACATTCTACGGACCGCCAAACCTTTGGGAGAGGTATTTTCTCGAGGTCAATGAGAAGTCATTTCATCTCGTAGACGTATAGAACAGGACATCAATATGTCCCGGCAGTGTCATACTTGGGATGCATTTGTAGCGTTGGTGTTGTTTCGCATTGACTAGCTCATCGTTAGATCATACAGAATACCTAGCAGACGTAAATTCTTGACAATAGGTTCTGTTATAGACAATCTTTGCTTGCAAAGTATGCAAAGTAAAGCGCATGGTATCTTGACAGGCTGGAGTCTCGGCCGCTCCTCCATTGTCATACTGCATGAAAAAGATAATCTCTAAGCAAGTTGTAGTTCCCATACGTTGCAGCGTGGCTACAGAATATAATCACCCTTCTGTGCAATACTGCATCATGGATGTTTGCAGATCTGTCTGTCAGCTATCTTCGCTTGGGTCTTAACTCACTCAGCGGTATCAACTTGATTCATTGTACGACCACTAGGGATCAAAGAATCGGGGTACCAGATAAATGCTCGTTAAAGACAACGGGCGTCAGGACATGTGGTCAATCATCCATACAAGCTCGCAAAAGAATACTTTGAAACACATATTCGTGGACGAATGAGGCCATGGAGCTACAGTTGGTACGTTGTGAGGATGACTGACGATAGAGAGGCGAAATCATCGGGGATGCGTTGAGGTTATCTTGAACCTTGGGTGCCATCCACAGTAGTAGCTGCTCTCCGCTTTTTCCAGTAATTTCATACGGGCGAGAGTTTCTTCTGACCCAAAACAGTAGTTGCAGATAGATACTGCGATTTCAAGTAAGAGACATCTTTTTGCAGCACTCTGGATTGTCAAACGCTGAGACTTCGCGGCGTACCTAGCTGAAAGAGCGATAGTGTATGATTGGACGTACAATTGTCAACGAGCTACGTATTGGGCCGTACGCGGACTATTCTCGCTCCATAGTAGCTGAGACTTAGTGGATCTCGAGGCAATCTGAGGTCCCCTCCCGCGTGACGGCCGACTCCCAGAGATGAGGTCAATGACACTTGAATCTGTGAGCAGGACACGGAATTTCCGGCTGGCAATCACGCTTGCAAGATCAATGCTGGCGCTCGTACACTTCTCAGGCGGTCGAGACACATCTTCTCTGTGAGGATGATCCAGAGTACAAATCAAGAGGAGGTCGATACTGGAACGTCGGGGCAGAAACGGTGGTTCAGTGCACAGGGTGTACTAAGACATCCCACTAGACACCTTGAATGCCAGCTGGACATGTGCGGGATACAAATACTCGGCTATATTCCACCACTTGAGCTTCATCTGCGCAGGCCCCCAAAGCGACCGAGTCTCTGGCACTAAGTTCCTCGCATTACTATAATCACACCAAGTCCTTCCTTTGCATCCAAATCAGTCACCAAACGTCTTTGGTGGCAACCAACAATACCTGCAGTCCTGCGATTTGCCACGTGAGCTGTAATGCATCTTTTCCATCAGATGACCTGGCAGGGCGTAGTATTGGAACCGACTGTTTGATTCCCCAGCGACACGATGGGCCAGAATACCGACTGACTTATTGCAATGAAACTCTGACTCACGAGATCTCTTTCCCGCGACTGAATCCTGCCTACCTCACATGATCGACTCAGTCGCATTTACGTTCCACTTACGATAAGCTCGTCGATCAGGATGGTCTGAAATTTGAGACTCTCCGACAGTGGACTCACCATGTTTCGTCATAGTCACTCTCGGGACATTTGGAAAGCTATACATGAACCGGACCGCTAACATATACTCTGCAATCGGTGTATTCGGCGCCGAATTGGTCACCCAAACTGTGCACCTCTCAACTAATCCCGTCACAGTTTGATGGTTATCCGGTTAAGGTCAGCTGGTATCGACCCGACAAAGAAAGATGAATGTTAGAAGTGTCGGGGGAATTGTATCTGGACAGACTGAAGAAGAGGCAAGGATGAGTCACGAGAGGACTGTTGGAGTGCCTACACGATCATCTTACCCTGATCGCGTTTCATTTTATTTCCTATTGAGGCAATCATGTGGCAAGTTAATCAGGCACTTCTTACCTGTATGCCAAGATCTGCCTTTCATGAAATGGCTTCCAGTGTCAAGTCGACAAATGCTCGGGTTTGATGCTGATTCGGTATGAGATTCTGCCGCAGAGTACGAAATGTGTTCATGTCTATCGCCCGGGGGATTTCTACCGTTTCCTTGTGAAGAACTGGTTTGTTCCATCTGGCGGCCCGCTTGATTGATTCTGCACGGTAGTGTGAATTGTGGGGTTTGAGGGAAACACCCAGAGGAATTCCGGAGTCCCCTCGCCGGATGGTTGGGGCCACCGGGCGCAGCACGCTCAGTTCGCTCGCTGCGGTTAATGAAAGACACAAACACTTGTCTGTGTCCCCTTCTGAACACGGGGATATTTGGACCGTGACCGGACCGCTCGATCAATCACTGGTTCATACGGTAATATGTTTTTTACGAGACGATCAGAGCGCGATCTAAAAGGGGCTTTGGTATCTGAGGGACAGAGATGCATATATAAGCAAACCCTTGCGACTAGTCAAGATCTTTTTTGTTTGTAGTCCTACACCAATTGCCATTGATTCCTTTGACAGGCGAATCAGCAGATTCAATCATTGTTCAATATGGCTACCGAGAAGCACTACTCTCCAACTCATCTCGAAGATGAGAAGATCGTCCAACAAGAGCATATTGAGGACACCAACACTCTCGACCCAGAGACTGGCCGCGCCAACAAGAGAGGAGCCAACACTCAGCTTGATGACGCTGCCAGGTTATTGGCCGAAGCTGGCGGACACGTAGAGTACACTCCAGAGGAGTCGAAGCGAGTTCTTCGATTGATCGATTTCTACGTCTGTCTACCCATGTGTTTGGTCTACTTCATCCAACAGGTGAGTACGGCACTCACCCGTCTTTTCGCAGTGGCAAGTACGCTGATGGTCTTGTGATCAGCTTGATAAATCATCCGTATCCTACTCTGCGGTTTTCGGTCTTCAGACGGAGGCGGGATTGGTTGGAACCCAGTACAGTTGGGTAAGTTGGTGATCAATGCATACTCTACAAGAGATCGGATGCTAATTTTATCGTTTTCTTGTCCAGCTCTCCAGTATTGTATACATCGCTCAACTTATCTGTCAACCTCTGTCCTCATACGCTTTAATCGTCTTCCCTGTCAAATACTGGGTCATGTTCAACATGATTTCTTGGAGTATCGTTACCATCGTCACCTGCGTTGGTAAAAACTTCACCGGTCTCTTGATCTGTCGACTTTTCCTTGGTATCTTCGAAGCTACTATTCTTCCATCATTTGTGTTGATCACTCAGATGTGGTGGCTCAGAAGGGAACAATCATACCGAACCATTGCCTATCAGATCGCCAACTCTTTCGCCGCTATCTTCGGACCTCTCTTGTCATACGCCATCGGGAAAGCTACTGAGAGCTCCAACGTCATCAAGCCATACCAAGGCATCTTCCTTTTCATGGGTTCTTTCAGTTTAGCTTTGGTTCCTCTCGTTTGGTATTTGATGCCCAACTCGCCCACTACCGCCAAGTTCCTTCGAAAAGGCAACGACAGACTCATCGCCATCGACCGATTGAAGGAGAACAACACTGGTACCAAGGCCTCCAAGTTCAAGTGGAGCCAAGTTTGGGAGACTTACAAGGACCCTAAGACTTACATGTGGGCTGGTATGTGGTTCTGTGCTGCTTGTCCTTCTGGTGGTATCGGTGCTTTCGGTGGTCTCATCACTAAGGTGAGTTGATACAATTCTCTTGATGTCCGGTTATAACATGCTAACCCGGAGATCTACCTAGGGTTTCGGTTTTGACACCTTTACCACTATTCTCATGCAGATCCCGACTGGTGCTATTGGTATCACTGCTCTTTTGCTCTCCATCTACATTACCAACCGAATCAAGATGAGATGGCCAGTCATTGCGTGAGTTACAATTTCCATCTCTCACACCTCAATCAGCTGACTTGTTATCTCAGTGTTATCGTCCTCTTCCCCATCGCTGGTGCTCTTTCTCTTACTCAAGTCAACCACAAGAAGACTGGTGGTCTCATGGCTTCTTACTACGTTGCCTACCTCTTCTCGGCCATCCGTGAGTCAACGACTGCCGACTGCCCTAACGTGCATATCTTGTGCTGACCAGATCACAGAACCATTGCTTATCTCGTGGTGTAATCTGAACGCTGCCGGTACCACTAAACGAGTTGTTACCACCGCTACTATGTTCGGTGCTCTAACCATTGGTAACGTGAGTACAATTTTTTTAATCAAAAGAACCATATTGAAAATGTTCATATAGGTTGTTGGCCCTCAAGTCTACCTCGCAAGAGAAGCTCCCTACTACCACACGGGTCTTTACGTTGATATCGCCTGTTGGTGTATCGAATTCATCCTTGTCGTCTCCATGGGCTTCTACCTCAAACGTCTCAACAAGAAACAGGAAGCCCGACGAGTCGCCATGGGTTTACCTGCCAACCTCAAGGATATTTCCATCATGTCAACCGCCGAGGCCGATGCCTACAAGATTGAATTGGAACAAATGATGGCTTCTGCGGGTGTTAACAGAGATTTACTCAATCAAAACTCTTTCGACGATATGACTGATTTCGAGTGAGTAGTTATCCAAGAACCATACAAAGAGCCTCTCACTGATAAGAGATGATGATTCACAGGAACCCCATGTTCATGTACGTCTTGTAAGAATACACATTTTGGAAGGAAGCCAAATAAGTAAGGTTAGATCATATGTTTCATGATTTTGGGGATGTAAGATATATCGCAGACACGCTTAATGAGAGGTACCAACCAATCGTCTGGACTCACATCTATAGTAGTAATTTAGTAATGTACATTTGATATGCAATCGGTGCTGTAGGTCTCAAGGGCTTTATTCTCGTCTTTCCAATACTCCATAAGGAAATCTACACCGAGAATTCCAGTACAAGGTAGATATCAGGTTTGAGTCGGAACAATATTCGAGTTGTACGAACTCAGTTGAAAAAAAGAACTGAATCATCGATGTTAGTTTTGATCGTTAATCCGAGCAATTGTATCTGGCTGGTGTGTGTTTTTTGGGAATTACTCATGTTGCCTGACACGGAAACGCGCCTATATTGTGCCGGCAAGAGCAAGGAACTATGATGCTTGCAATGAGAGGTGTTATCGGACACAGGGACTGCGATGCGAGAGGTTGCATGATCAAGCAGACTGGGTATATTAAAGATAAAATCTGACTATAATGGTTATGTAGATCAGGCAGTTGTTGAAACTCCCCTATAGAGACCGCCTCTGGTATGGACCTCATGGTCTTTGAATCTTTACAACGATGTCCCTTACAAGGCATTTGAAGCACAAGAGAAGGGCTTCTTAACAGAACCAGCGCTGTAACAAGATATCACATATGTCAGTGTTTGACCCGATTGAGGTATTCAGATATGCTCACTAATCAGTGACGATGGCATCGACACTGGTATACAGACCAGGACCAAGCATGAATAGACCAAGGACCAAGATGATGATATTAATTATACTCATGGTTGTCATCTTCCAGTTGGCCCATAATCTGTTTTTATTGAGATGATAGTACGCGACCGCCCAGAAGATGAAACCGAAGAAAGAGTCGAATGCAGCTGACATGATACCGAGGAAATCTCCCATACTTGGGATGATACTATGAAGGGGTAGAGCCATTGAGCGGGCAGTCGAGATGTAAGAGAATATTAGACTTACTTTCCAAGCACGAAGGCCACGGTCCAGATGAAGATGTCAATGGCGATCCATGTGCCCCATCCGACGAGACTGTGAGAGTGTGCGTGTCTTGTGTTTCCGAGGATTCGCTTGAAGATGAACTTGGCAGCGACGTTTCCGTAAATAGTACCGATGATGACAGTGGGAACGAGCACGAAAGCGAAAGCTGATTTCTTAGCCCAAGGCTCGGAGAGTGAACCGATGATTGGGGCAGTGGAATACTGGCCATTGTAGTAGTATCCCACAGCGGCAGTGACACTGAAGAGGATGAGTTGGAGAATAGTCAAACTGGCAAGAGCTTTGGGGAAGTCCTGAGGTCTCTTCATCTCGGCGATAAAGGATGGGTACTAAAGGGGAAGTCAGTGGGATGAAAAGGTTTGAATAGGTGAATAACTTACCAAAATCTGACCAATCCAGAGGAAGGTGATGCTGGGTACCGACGAAGTCAGTAAACGTTCCATCGGACTAGTAACCAACTCACTTTAAGACAGCATTCGTGCCAGCAACAAAACCAGGAGCTCCTGGCAAACCAATACTCGTCTTGACCTCGCCTAATTCAGGGTAGTTTCCGCCGTATCCGTACAATGGGTGATCTTCGATACCAGCGTATACCAGCGAGAGAATGATGGCGATAGCCATGGCGATGGCAGAGACGACGGACATGATGGAGACGTGATTGAGGGTTCTGGGGAGGGATACGATGACTGTGGAAGTGGCTCAGTGAGTGACTGTTCTTGTGACAGGATGCAACTACTCACCACCGATAATAGCAGTGACCGCCTGGAAAACAACGGTACAGACAGCACTGTCGCTGAGGGTGTTGAAGACTGGATAAGGGATCAGCTGATGGAGCAACGATCAGAGCGACGAGAACTCACTTTTGGCTCCGGTGAACACATGGAAACCAACTGTAAAAGGGTCAGCAATGGTCAAACTGTAGGCATGAGTACAACTCACTCAAGAAAATGTTGTTGAGAAGCAACATAAGACCAGTCAGCTCGAAAGCGATCCGGGGAACAGAGGGCTAACAAATAGGTCAGCATGAAGTATGTGCAGCTAATCACAGAAACACTACTTACAAAGAGGATAGCAGCGATGTCGCAGATGTCTCTAGCTTCAGGGTGTTTCATGCAAAATTGCCAGAGGATGTAACTAGTGTCTATGAAGGGGTGAGCGGTTGACGCAAGTGACTAATCGAGGGACACTTACACCAAGTGACGATACCCAATCCGAAGGTGATGAAGAAACCGCAGACCTGTCATCAAGTTCAGTGTCTGCAATCGACCACGGGGGGATACAAGTCACTCACCCAGCCTAGAACACTCCAACTCCATGCTAAAGCGAGAATGGCCAAACAAACATATTCACCAAACAAGAGGAGGGTAGCTTTCTGCCAACTGAGCGTTCTATACTTGATGTCATGATCCTGCTCTTCGATAGCGAGAGCGGTGAAAGCATCGATTTCCACTTTGTCATGATGAGTCTTTTGTGACTCGGGGTCATATACGGCTTGGTCGGCGAGCTTTTCGGAAGGCCGATATCAGCGGGGGCTGCGATCTTTCACGAATCTGAGTATTGATGGGAGAAAAATCATACTCACCATTTTGTATGCTGAATGTGGTACAAGGACCAGTTGCCTTGTGTCTGAAGGAGTGTGATATATATATGAGAGTGAAAGACCAGTCAACAGTGGAGCAGATGATATGGGTAAAAGATCGACAGCAGTTATGTATGATTTCGGAGATGGTTACGATCACTTTTCTTCTCTTTTAGGCCAAAGAGATTTGTTTTTAATCACACTTCCTTCCATCCATCCGTCCTTGCGCCTTTCCCTGTTTTCCCTGTACTGAACATGGTAGGAACCACTGTGATGCAAGGCGATCTACAAGGTATGTGCTGTATGCAGAAAAACCAAAAAAAAAGAGGTGCTGTACCCAAAAAAGACAAAAAGCGATGTCGTGATATGATGAAAAGTTGACAATTTGTTTGTTTCACTCTGCTCTTACGCCGTATTGCTATGACCGGTTTGTTTTGATAACGACACATCGAGAACAGGGTTATCCAAGTGGGTGATGGGTTTTTAATCTTGGCAGAGTGGGGAAGAGGCAAGAAATAGCCCAGGCGGATGTACGTCACACATCTCACCTGAACCCTGATTTCCGCATTGGTAAACTATGTACATGAAGAATATGTGCTGAGCTCGATCTCACGTCAACCGAGCTGGATCTATACATATGCATTGCGTTGCATGGCGTCAGACCAATTTTCTGGAATTCTTGATCAAACCTGCTCACATACTTATCATGCTTGCGTGATCGTTGGAGTTTTACAGATTTGCTCAGCATCAGTACGTATCCGCTCGGTGAACCGAGCTTTCAATGGTGAAATGGCATCAGATCGCATCGAAGTGGAATGAAGTCACCCACTTCGAAGCGAGTCGAATGCAAACGAGGTCCCGCGTCATTTGAATCGAAGGCTCATGTGAATCTGACTGTCATAATCCATCCCAGTTTGGATACAATGATGGTGTGAGGCGAAAATATTCAAAATGAAGTCTGGCTGGCGGGGAGAACACCAATACCAACACGGTAGAACTCTATGCTATGAATGTCGGTTTGCACGATAGGCAGCTTCTCGAGGCTGTTTCTGAGTATGCGCATAGGTACCATTGTGATATATACCGTACTTACTCACACATTTGATCAATTCCGCTGATGACAGAGGTGCGGTTTGTGTACCAGGTTAAGGTCGAGAATAAGAACACCCCCCGGGGAGAACAGTGTGACGGAGAGGTGTAAGGTTTTCTGGACTACCGGAACTAGCTCAGACAGCATGAGCATGCATACGAACGAGGGACAGCTTCTACATTAACAGCTCTTTCACTAATTCATGGGCTGTGGGCACGAGCACCAGCCCACCATCAGGGAGCGCACGAGATGATTTTTGTGACAGCCATGTGTAACTCACTGGAAATGTCTCGACCATTCTTACTTCGCCTCGTAGACATGAACACCGAGTAACTTCCTCACAAACCAGCTGTGTGGTGCTACCAAGATCGGTCCACCTCTCCAAAACGGCACGATATCGCGTTTCCCTGGAAGCCTGCTTTTCCTTCTCGCATTGACGGCTTTTGTCCATTCTCCAGTTTGAAACCGTTTTACATCTTCAGCTTCTACTAGACCTGTTTTCTGATTTGCTGCCATACACCAGAAGCTGACGACACGTCCAAGATCTATTGCGCGAGCTATCAAGCCTTGATTCCGCGCCTGTTGATCTGTGTAATACAACGATACTACTTGAGACAGGGAGTATGACCGTTGGTCGACTGTGACATTCTCCAACTGACTACGGATTGCACTTCTTCGCAGCTGAGGCACACGAACTGAACGCAAATAATGTGGAAATGGGTTGCAGATGATTTTCAGTCCGATGGCTATCGCAAAGGAGAGTGGGAAGTTGAGTCCTAGTCGTAGCAATTGTCTTAGGGCGGACAAGACGGTGACGGTGTTTGGTGAGCCAGCCTGGCCAAATTGCAGAAGGTGCCGTTGGTAGGCTGCAAGTGTTGCCATGGTGAGCTGCAATGAGAGGTAATGAACAAACAGACTTGAATGGGAGCACTCTTTCGATCGATCCTCAGCGTGAACGGAAAGGCAAGTCAGGCCATGTGGTGTATTGATCCGGTAAACATGTGCTTCCCTCCTTTCCGGTTCATCTAAATTCTGACCGATAAGGTGATCACGGTTAAATCCGATGGGTGAACTATCAAACAGTTGACCGCGAGGTCCTCGTCAACAAGCGGATATATAGATAGCGAGACGATTGTGCGATACCCATACATCATTCATCATTTAAGTCAATGAACTCAGGTTGCCACCATGGGCTCACAAGTTTCTACAGCAAGACCTGTTCCAGCCATCAACCCAGTTGTCATCACTGAGAAGGAGTCGTCGAACCCCGATGTCGCAAGCCCGATCTGCTCAACCAGTGCTGCATTCGACGCGTTGAGTGTCTCAGAGCTTGACAAGTGGTCAAAGGACTTCGAGAGTGTGAGTGATGAAAGTGTACACTGAGCTCATGGGTGTACTTCAGAATCCCACACTCGCCTTATCACGACTGGTATTGTCCAAAGCGGACCCAGTGCAATCTTTGTCTTCCCGCTCAGCACTCATCCACGACGCCAAGATCTTCAATCTAAGACTGAAGGGGGCTGGTCCCAATGGGGAGTATCCCGGCCCTCGTGTCAATCAAGCAAGTTCCGGGAGATGCTGGCTATTCGCGACAAGTGAGTTCCGCAGCACTGTACCTAGCTGATTACTTTAGCCAATGTCCTAAGATACAACGTGATCGAGCAGCTCCATTTGGGCGAATTCGAGCTATCGCAGAACTATCTCTTCTTTTACGACAAGCTAGAGAAGGCAAATTACTACCTTGAGTGAGTGCATGTGTTTTACACCATCTGCTTACATCCAGAAACACGCTCGAGCTCCTCGATGAGCCGCTTGATGGGCGACTCCTCTCACACCTCAACCAAGCACCCGTGAATGATGGTGGCCAGTGGGACATGGCGGTGAACCTTCTTGGTGAGTCTTGGTCTGAGTGACTGGTCTGACAGTGCCCAGAGAAATACGGTATCATCCCCAAATCTCTCTACCCTGAAGCTTTTTCATCCACTGCTTCGGGGCGACTCGACTCTCTCCTCACGTCGAAGCTCAGAGAATACTCGTTGCTGCTCCGCGCTGCTGCCAAGAAGACCAACAGCCTAGACGATCTCCGCAAACTCAAGGCTCGATACCTTTCCGAAATCTTTTCGACCCTCAGCATCGCCCTTGGATCTCCTCCGAAACCCGTTGAAAAGATCACCTGGGAATACTACGACCGCGACGATAAATTCCACTCTTGGACCGGTACACCTAAGGAGTTCTACTCGCAGTTCGGCAAGCGCAAAGGGATGGATCCGAAAGAGAGCTTCAGCGTCATCAACGACCCGAGGAATGAGTACGGCAAGCTGTACTCGGTAGAAAGGCTCGGCAACGTGTGGAAAGGGAATCCCGTGCGATGTGAGTGATATCCAAAGGAAGTGGTGCTGATGATCAGACGTGAACGCTCCGGTAACCGTTCTCGAAGACGCTGTAATCTGCGGTATCAGAGCCAACACGCCCCTTTTCTTCGGTTGCGATGTCGGGAAAGCTAGTAACACCTCGGAGGGCGTGATGGACTGCCAAGTATACGATCTTAAGGCTGCTTATGGATTTACACTTGGGATGAACAAAGCGCAAAGACTCGAGACTGGTGAAAGCTCGATGACCCATGCCATGGTGATCACCGCGGTCCACCTCGACGAATCAGGTAGACCATTGCGATACAAGGTCGAGAACAGCTGGTCCGAATCCGCGGGCGAGAAGGGCTGGTTTATGATGACGGCGGAGTGGTTCAAAGAATACGTTTTCCAGGTGGTCGTCCCGAAATCGATTGTCGATAAGAAATGGAGCGATGTGTTGAACAAAGAGCCGGTCATGTTGAAACCATGGGATCCGATGGTGAGTCTAGCGATCATGAGTGGCGCTGATGGGCTTATAGGGATCGCTCGCCTGATCGTTCGGCATCGGATGAGAATGGTACATGACGATTTGGATTTTTAGCTACATTTTTGCGATGGATGAAAGAATGTCGAATGGCGCAATTATCTGTCGTAAGCTTGACTATACTGACTGGCAGAGACCTTGATAAGCAGCTCAGCGCAGCCCGAGAGAGGTTACGCAGGCGTGTCGACACCTTTTAGCAGCTAAGAATGAGTATATGTGATCTCCACCATCGTTCGAGAACTTGCCACCTTCTAAGTCCGTTGACTCGTTGTGTGTGACGGCATTGATATAACCGATTGCTTAGCCTTGTGGACGATGGCGATGTCGTGAATGTGATCTTCGTAGTGAGTACCACAGGCATTAGGCATTTTGTCAGTTTAGGTTGTTTGAGATCTACGTGCTTTGCTAGCGCATCCTCTCCTGCATTGGAATACTTTGCGGATCGTTCACGCGTAGGGCAACATCCGTCAGGAGGGTGAGACTACAATCTATCACATAAATCTATACATGCCATGAGCCCAAAAAATTACTCTTCCTTATTATACTATCGAGACGCATCCCTTAGGGGTGAGATCCGCCCACTTTCATGTGAGAAGCTCGCCGAGCGTTGATTCAGTCTTTTTTAGGTTTATATTGCCTTGCTTGAATGATCCTTTCAGCGTTGGTCTTAGGCCGAGCCACGCTTCTACGTTTGAAATAGGTACTCGAATCCGGATTGGTCGCGCCACAACCACCTGAAGGAGCCTAGGAAAGAGAGGATGAAATCAGCTAAAACCGGTCGACTGGAATGCGAGAATGGCAACGATGCCTCTTATCACTCACCTGTGTCGGGCAATTTTCAGTCCCCCATTGTGAGAAAACCGAACCATCGTCATAATAGTTGCACGATATTTCTCCATAGCTGTCTCTTGCTCAGCTGCCTTTCCATTGCCGCGCAACAAGTAGACTTACTAGCACTGGTGATAATTGGTCTGCGAAAAGTAATCCGTATTATAGTACATAGCCTCTAAAGCATATCCGTCAACCGAGCTTGGACATTGACCTAAGCAATGGGAAGGTGTAAGCATGTGCCGTTGACATAAAGCTAGACCCACTGTAGCATGTCGTTGATCCTGAAGCGAACGCTCGGGGGGCAAGTTCTCCTGTTGTTTTGGTGGGCACCGCAAGGATCCCCGCCAAACAGACGAGCATGGTAGCACCGAATTGTGTTAGTCGCATGATGTGAAGCGAGGTGAAGGATAATATCTAGGGAGTCCGTTAGAATAAGATCAGACTCGAACAGATGATGCAAAGTGAGCTTTATTAACGAAAATTGGGCGAATACATATGTGTTCTAGCTTGATAAATACACCATTTGGACTCCATAAACATTCCGATGTTCACGGTTTTTAACGCAAGGTACACGCAAACTCACCCCTGGCATCAACTTGGCTGCGACGAGCGATTCCCGTACAATGCTTTGGGCTCTTGTCTGGCGCAACGGATGATCCACCTTATCGTCCCGTGTAAGCCAGACCCTGAGGTAACTCCTGGTCCCGAAGATCATGAGTTCAGGCACCCGTTGCTGATTGTTGATTGCAAATCGGGCAAACGCATCCACAGTCGAGTAATCGACATGTCGAATGGACTTTAGTGGGATATGGTCGTATTTGACAGAGATGGAAGATGATGTAAAGATGGTTCTACTCATAGGAACAGCTTCTCTTTTGAAATATCATGGAAAGATATGAGTCTTACATCAATGAGATATGTGGCGATATTCTATCATTCATGACGTGTAGCACTGAGGTTTGCTCATGCCTAGGGCAGTCTTGTCCCTGAAACGAATCCATCTTACATGCGGCGATCTACCGTGAGCATAAGACCGAGATGCTGTCATTAGTTCCTCAGTGGCCAGACCCCCACTTGCCCTGGAGCTCCTCATATTCGACAATTGAATTTCTGGTAGGCAATGAGCACCAATCAGATCTTCATCCGGAGGTCCCTGCCCGAAAGCGATTCAGAAGGGGAAAGGCTGAGACCCCGAATGGACAGACAACATCCATCTTGCAGCGATGTATCCTACATACACATTGACTCCACGAGGCCCTCCCGTAGGGAAGAACGCTGTTGTAGCCCGCCTCGCATTCAAGCCCCCATAGTCTTCGAAACTCCTACCAATCTGGCCAAATCTGCATTCAGAGCCGGATTTTGCAGATTTCCGCACAAAACCAGAACTCGATTGCCGGAGGCCAAGTGTAAACGCCCTTGTAGAGCGAGACTGTCGGCATAGCTGAGGACGGAGGTCATCTTGAGTCCCACCAACAGGATTATACGGCGCTGACCCACCTATGACAGATATCTGTTAAAAAGGTCTTCCACGACAACGTTGTATCCTCGCTGCTTCTCGTTTCGAACTCTCCATCTGCATGAGGATGATGAACCGCCCATTGATCAGGAAGTACATAGAGGTTCATGCCTGACAAGTACATGGACGCGGCGCAAGCTGCGCGATTGAAGCCAGCCCCCTATAATATCTCGGCAGTAAGCTCAATGTGACGTATATCTATATATGGCCTTACCCACAGCAAATCTTTCGTCACACCATACATCCGTGTCCTGGCGGAAGATGCCATAAATTTCGTAGAGGAACTCGTATTCGGTGACCGCGTATGGCTCATCTCGGCTAGCATTCATGAAGTGGGCGTAGTCTGTAGCGTGCGAAAGCACGGGATTGTCGGTTTCAAAAGCATCTAATGATAGCGTGTCATAGAGGTGTTTGAGATCCTGCGAAGAAGGGTCTCAACAACGGTCACAATAGCTCGCGATACGACATTTCCGACTCACCTGTTTGCTTTTGGGACAGAACTCTTCTCCCGGAGCATCAACCCATTCAAACGGTGGTATGACCAATGCAGCTCTTCCGTGCTCTAATTCCTTCAGCCACGCATCTCGAGCATTCGCCTGTCTGAACCGGCTGAACGCGCTCTGATAATCAGTACACGGCTCAAAATCTATATCCCACAACAGCACCCAGTCGGTGCTGGCGAACGTTCTAGCGACATTTCTCCAGGTGTTGTGTAAGAGAAGTCTATCAGCGGTAACAAGGTGTATGTCGACACGGCTAGACATGGAAGGGTTGGTCTGATACAGTGTGACAAGCTCGGCCAGTTGATTGGCCGCGATCAAATCGTCGCGAGGTAGGTAGAATGCGACGGATACTGGTCCTACAGTTGTGTCAGACTAATGTGAACACCTAAATCGAAGACTCACCACGAGCCGACGCGGCTAGGCCAACCAATCTATCCAATCTATCGTACGTTCCCCAAGTAATGAGTGTCACATCATCGTTGTTATATCTAGTCGACTTTGAGCGGAAGTAGGGCACAACTTGCACGTTGTAGGCAGCACGAGGGAAAGCTTTGCGCAAGAGATTCGCGATTAGCGGAGTGGTAGGTGCGAGCGTGAACAGCGCTGTCGTGTTGATGTGGACATGGGAGTCGAGGGTATATAGGAAATCCCTCAGATCGCAAGGGGGAAAATGGCTTGCATCAGAGGGTCCAGCTGATCTTGAAATGAACACGTTGAAGAGTAATATTATGGGAATTGCGATCACACATAGTTGCCAGTATTTCTTGCGAATCAGCATGGCGAGAGACTGTTGATGATGATCAACCGGGCTTGAGGAGAGGATTTGAGAGATCTGCTGAGTTTTGGCAGTGCTGCATGTGCGGACGTCGCTGATCGGGTTACGGTGTGCGGAAAACGGATGTATGGGGATAAAGTCAAGCAATGAGGAGTGAGATGAGAGAGGAAGTCTTTGCTGTGATCTTTGTTGGAGGAAGGTTAGAGACGGGGACTATTTCACACGTGGCAATTCTGAATGATTCGTACCAGACGAGACAGCAAGCAGTATAACAAATATCGCTGGGAAAATCCCCGCCGCTGGACATAACCATGAACTCCCAGATCTTCAAGGATAGTCGTGAATGGAAGAATTTGCATGCTCTATGTGGGGAACGGCGTGGTAGATACCAAGTTACTATTATAGGGTCTGAAAAGGAAAAGCGAAGTGGGACAGTGCGGATCTCCGCGAAAATCGTCAGCACCTCAGTCTCGTCTCTCCGCAAGCTCCTTCTCAATCTCTTGCTGATCTCTGAATTTGATGACTTTGTCCTCAACGGCGTTGTGTGTGTCGCCAAGATAATAGTTCTTAGCAAAAGCGGCGGCGATGATCGAGCAGAAAGACGTGATCAGGGCTGCAAGGAAGAGCGGTTTCATGGAATCCAGGTACGCTTAAATGGTGCTGTCAGCCTTATCGCTTATTGTCCTGGTGAATTCTAATGATAGTATCAGCTCACCTTGCTTGACCAGGTTCCGAGGCTCGGTCAGACGAGCAACATAGATACTGCCGAAGATCGACGCCCTTTCCGTCGCATTGTACATGGAGCCCAAGTACTTTTCAAGGTTATTGGGAACCTCTCTGTTCCAAACAGAAGCTGAGATTGCGAGGGAGATGGAACTGCCCACAGATGCCCAGAGATTGAGGACTGCAGTGGCGATCGCAAGATCTTGATGCGGTACGGAGCTCTGTATACCGAGATATGAAGCTATGATGGAGACCGAAGCGCCAATACCGATAAAGACTTGAGAGCATACCAGGACGGCATCGGTGGGTTTTGTCGCGGAAAGGTAGACCAGCCCAGAACCGCTTCAAAGGAGGTCAGAAGATTTTGATGGTATAGAACCGTTGAGCACTCACAGAGTACGAAGGCATAGACCAAAGATCTGGAACGCCTTGTATCGATGGGTATACCGCATCAGCAGACCAAACATGAAGGCAAAACCGCAAGTGCCGACGGTGACAGTGTTGTTGAAGAATTGGTAGTGTTTGTCCTTCAGACAGAGTCAGTTGATTGGGCTGTGTAACAGTGGTGATTGAGGCTACCGATTCTAACTCACAGGCCAGTCTACAATGACATAGACCCAAGATGGGAAATATCCGTCCGCTAGGTAACTCGAAAAGTAGTAGAAGAAATCGGCGAGCAGACAAGCGACCTGAGGTGACTCGATGAGCATTTGTACAACATGTGAAATCGAATGGGATATTTACAAAAGTTCTGTTGAAAACACGACGAGGCATGAATGGGTATTCGGCATAGAACCCATCCCAGACAGCCCAGCAAATGAACAGGATACCACCGATTACGAGCATGGCGATGAGAGAGGCTAAAGGGAGGTTTCATTCAGCACGCGCCTCCTACTTGGGAAAGCGATGCCTACGATTCTTGTATCCCCCTTCCGCTGTCGTGCTGAGGGTCATCGGAGTCAGGATGAGGGCAAACGCAAAGCTCATCAGGAAGAATCCCAAAACGTTGAGTCGGTTGCAGTAGTACAAGATTATTTGTAGCGTCGATTTCCCTTGGAGTTCGTCACTTCGGGCCAGCCACTCGGGTCGAGTTGGAGAAGCACCAAGCGCCGCAGTGCCGAGCTTCTTCGCTCGATGATCACCAATCAAAAGGACGATCAAAGCCGGCGAGACACACACTGGGAGAAGGATACAGAACATTCCGTACTGTCACTGGGATGTCAGTATCGTAATCTAAACGTCGTTTACCTTGAGGAACCCACACCCCATCGCCAACCGTTGGCACTGTAACCATTGATGTCCTCCACGATATATCCCGAGACGAAGGCATTCAAGACATAGGGCAAGTTGACAGCGCCATCAACGAAGGCCCGCCATTGAAGGGAAGTGATATCCGCAATGAGTAGACTGTTGACTGCGTCAAGGTGAGCCGCAGCCATCATATGAGAAGGATAAAGATCATGAACGTACGAAAAGTGATACCCGTGTTTCCCAGAGTGTACACTACTTGGCCAGCAACCACCGTTGAGACATTCTGGGCACCGGCACACATCGCGTAGCCGACGGCGTAAAGCGTCACAGCCAGAGTCAGGGTGTGCGGTCGGGACCACATATCGGCCAGCTAGACTTGGATCAGCCATCGTTCGTATCAAGGAAACACATACTTACCTTGGCGATAATCGGAGGGGCCACTCCTCCTATTATTGAATTAACAACGCCGATGGTTCCGATGATGGTGTGTTCGCCAAAAGCGGAGGTGGCGAAAGCGGCGTCTGTGGGAGGATCAGCGGCAGCCCAAGGTAGCGAGTGCATACACTCACAATAAGCAGTGGTAAGTCGACTGAGGGAGTAGACATATGCGATCAAACCGATAGAAGCCCACAGGGAGTATAATCCCCATCCTTTACCAAAGACCAGGTCTGTACATTCAGTTCGTCGTGTCAGTGCGCAACATACTCTCCGATAGCGAAGACCACTTACACAACCCCTCGATACGAGTGACTCCTGCATCCTGCTTGGTACCGTCCCCTGGTGCAAAATGGGGTCTAGGTTCCTCTGGATTGGATTTGACTTCTAAGCCTTGTTCTTGATCGTGTTCTTGCTCAGCATGGTGAGATGAATGTAAAGTCAAAGTGTTCAAGCTCGTTTCGACTGGTAGTGGTGCCATGATGGATGTATAGCTACTTGAAAGCTACTATGGATGCATCCGCCTTGTAACTACACTTGTGTGCCATTGGGTTTTATATCTTCCAAAATTTGGCTAAGTTTCGCTTTCCCGACATACTCTATCCGAACAATTTTCGTTGTATCAAGCTCGGCCGTAAATATTTAATCAGATAAACCAAAAGGAGTACTCGAGTATAGTTCCATATGCACAGTCACCAGTAGATAATGAAAGGAGTCTTCCGACGCCAAGGCCGTTCGTTCCTTGGAGCAAGCTATCATATGGGAAAACTTGCTCGGACCAACACGTGAAATGAGGGAAATGGGCTTGATGTCAGGTTTGTCACTAATGGTCGCGTGTGGCTCAGTCGGGGCCGATCCAGGGTATGCGCAGTGAGATCGTCCCCGCTCATGGCGGCTAGATGATCGCTTTCGACCAGTCTCCAGTCTTCTTGCAGTATGTCGGCCGATGCAAGTGATGTCGCTTCTATATCAAGAGCACTCGTGGACCCACTTAAAATCTACGAGTACCATGGTTGAATCGCGGCCACCCTTTATGGCTGAATCTTCGAAAGATGCATCATACCTACACACCAAAGACCTGCCAAGACTTCTTCATTGCTGTAACCTAAGGGACCGAAATATCCGGAACATGAGAACCCAGATTGACCGTCTATCAGCTGCTAAGCTTATTTGGTTCAGAGTGCAGGCTCCGTATCCCTTATCTCGTCAGATGCAGGCATATGCGCTGCATTGTCGTCCATTTTCAATGATTCCGGCTGTCAGGAGAAGGGAAAGGTACTTGATTATTCCAGATGGTGGACTGAAGTTGCTGCCGGAATCAAATATGACTAAAGATGCTCCCAGTGAAGGGTTATTCACAAATCCTCATTTATGCAGTATTCGTATACACATACTCACCAACCATCCGGGTACAATTTTTGGAATGTAGGAAGTGTAACTCCGATTTCCGAGGAGAACAAGTGAAGACGTATACAAGATGACAGATAGGGTATTGCCGTGGCTGAAGTCGCCGCTAATCACTGAAGTATGACAGAAGTCGAACGACTGTACTATATTTTAGCCGCAGGAATCAGCATTGCGGATAGGCCCCACTGTCTTTTTTCTCAATCCCCCGCTAATTCCTCTGTGCAGTTCCATCACTCAGGGGAGGGTGTACTAACAGAGTCAGCGCCATCCCATGACTGGATCAGCACTTATGTCTTGTTCAGTCCAGATCCGATCACTCACCATAGACGAAGCAACAAAATCATTCATATCTTGGGATGACATCATGGGATCCCAAAACTGATGTAGCTGTCTTGACATAAGCTTCGATCGTCTGTGTGCCTCACCAATCAGACTTACCAGCTGGTCGATGCTATTCGTCTGAAACGAAGGAGAATCTGAGCTTGATGTAGTCAAAGGTCCAAGCTCAGGCAAGTCCGATGCGATATGCTGCTGGATCGCTTCCGGAATCGACTTGATAATGCCTTCAATATCTTTGTTAGGGGTGTGACCAGATGCGGCTGGTGACCTGGTGGAAATGGACGTGGCCTTCTGGTTTCCTCGGGCCGCTCGTTCAATGAATCTAGTACGCCATCCCAGCAAACCAGCATCGGTTTCAGTGTCACTGTCGGGTTCTGGAAGCTCTTGTGACTGTTGCTGAGTCTGAGACTGTTCCATACGATATGCAGCTCGTTGACGTAAACGCAGCAGCCATCGAAGATTTTGTATTGTACGTGGAGCGGCTTGACTATGCGACACTTCCGTATAAATGCCAATGACTTGTTCCATCGCTCCTAATGCGATCGGTACGAGCTCGTTCCGTGGACTCATGAGAATGAGGGTACCGAGGCATACAGCCGAATTGAATGCGTGGTACTATGATCAGATAGTGGTAGTGTCAGCGACGTGCAGCAAGAGACATGTCCATTCCAACATACCCAACACCACCAATGCCTAGCTGTAACGCTCGGATGCAGCGCATACAACCCGCAGACGATCTGAATGATCACCTGTCACAGAGAGAAATGTTAGCACGTACTTCTGCAGACCGTCATTGCGGACGCACATTACTTCGCTCCACCACAGATAGGTAAGCCTGTCCGTACGGTGTTCGAAGTGGATCTCCAGGACATTCAATCAATGCTCGCATAAAGTATGGCCGGTATAGGTTGACGATAGTTTCCGAGACTATCATTGACAAGGAGAATTGCTAGATACAGGTCATCAGACACGATATCGCAAGGCCGATCCATGGCATTGAGAACTCACTTCGAATGTCCGCCTCAGATCTCTTTTATTCACTTCTGGACTTTCAGCTTCTGCGGAGCTCGCATCCGGATACAATGAGGGTAGGGCAACAAGAGCCGTTCGGCACCGCAGATGGAAGGGTATGGAGCTCTCGAAAGCTCGGCTAGGAAGACCAGATGAGTGATAGGGAACATCAAGAAATGGTCGCGGTTGCAACGTACAGCTTGTCATATAATCCGACTACGGTGTGATACGAGCATCCGTCTGTGTTCAAGACAGCTTGAAGCACCCTGTGGAGTCATAAGCGCTCACAAACGGCCCATGATCGGTTGATTCCCACTTACGACTTTGCGATCAGCGCCAGTTCGAACTTTTTGGTGTGATATGTTGTCTGCAAGGCACTAACTCCAATAGAAGGTTTTTCAGAAGGAAATTTTGTGTCGATAAACTCGGCTGGAATGGTATACGGTCTGGAGAAACAATTGGCCTGTACAAGCATGAGCCGAGACGAGCATCTTTGCCATAGTAGTCAGAGCAGGCTGCTACATACCTGAAAGATTTCCGCCGAATGGCTTTCCCAAAATATGCGCCTATGACTATGTTTGAGCAAGCTTCATGGTACAAAGCGAATAATAACGACTCACCGCCTCTCCTCGACGATCTCCAAAGGTAAATTCCATTTCTCGCCATCCTGATGCAGTCCCATCTGTTTACGATCAGCCTCAGCAGGATAGATGCAAACTAACAGCTTGAATGATTCGCATAGCCAATCCCCAAAGTGTCCAAGCAGAGTCTCCGTTCCGTCCTTTATCGGTTTCCCTAGTCATGCCTGGTCAGTTAAAGCTGGATAGAGGAGTAATGATGCGCTTGATCTCACAGGTGATAATGAGCCATGATGATCTGTTTCATTCAGGTCATCAGCTGCTAGTTCAATAGTACGGGGGATCCAGAGATTCAGCAATACTCGCGACCGTCTGCACACCAGCAACTGTGTTGTTGGTCATGAAGTTTCCTTTGGTCAAACAGTCCTCCGAGCAAAGCATATATTCCGCAGCCGAGGCATCATCTGGTCGCAATTCTAGATTGTGCAAGGCACCCATCGCGAGTACAATGAAAAGTAAACCTAGCTCCTGGTATTGGATCTTAGTATGACGAAATTCTTGATTCGGCCCCGTTATATACCTGTAGACATTCTCAACAACTCTTTTCGTGCTAACTCGAGAGACAATCTCGTAGCTAAGCAAACAAGTTAAGCGATATTTGCGAATGCACTCGTCGTTACTCACGACCAGCCAAAGTATCGGTAATAACAGTCTATCAACGCTTCAGCCTCTTCATAGGACGGCAACGCAGATGCGAGGGAGTGGAACGTTATAGCAGGGTGCGCACCAAGATGGCCAGCGAAGGGAATACCAAGATGGGGACGAAGTGGAGCAGTTGTAGCAGGCTGAGAAGGAGATGCGGCGCGGGAGTAGCCTGGTGTTTCATTGGCTTCAAGCACTTCAGCCTGGTGACAGTGCCTTAAGCGTCTCAGCTCATCCCATTGCCCACCGCTATCGGTCACTCACATCCTTGAGCCATTCACTAGCGGCCGAGGGGCCTAAATATTTTGAGCTTCCGGTGTGCGATATTACCAGTGTGCCATGACTGGGTTCGGCGGTCGGTGATGGATTGGTCTCTTCGAATCTTGTATCTTGTTTGCCTGCTGCTGACGTAGAGGGCTGTGCGAGTGATGTTGTAGGCTGCATCCAATCTTCCAGAGGATCGTGCACGGGTATATCGGAAGGATAATTTAGCGTCGGCTCCTGAAGTGAGTTGACTGCAGGCAGAGTGGATGTGATTGGGGGGTGATCATTGATGAGAGGGTTCACAAAGGACAGAGCCGGAGCAGGAGTAACACCGTATGATGGCGTGATGGAATTTCGCTGTTCATTACTTGTGATGCGGGGTGGAGTCGGTGGTGCAGCAGGTGTACTGACTCTGCGATCTGACGAGTCTGAACGATTGATGGAGTCTAACTTTGCCTTCTTCTTCTCGCTGCCCTCTGAGTCAGGCCGATGTTCTGACACTTCAATACCCATTTGGACTTTCACTTACATTCTGGGGCCCTCCCTCGCACCATCCGGACATAGCTTTTGACACGTTCGCTTCACACAATTATTGCAAGGAACTATAGTTGGGCAACCGTGAGCTGCATTCCTCGATATTCCGTCACATAGCGTGACTTGCCTGTCCTGTCGCATTTGAGCTTCAACCTTCGACATTCTATGATACTGTGAGTTAGCCGAAATTCATTCACTGCGATCAGTGCGATCCAAGGGACATGACGGCATACCTGCACAATTCAAATGGGACCTCCGCTTCCTTTTCTTAACCGGGGGCTGGTTCGAAGTGTCTTTAGCTGGATCTGGCTCAGGCGGAGGTGACATGAAGGGAACAATGAGCACTGAGGGACAAGACTTTGCCGTACGGAGGGAGATAAGAGCTGGACGAGATTTCATATGTCTTCCTAAGGATCTACATATGACGATGTGAACACGCCCAGGTGGTCATTTCAACACATGAAATCTTCCGAGATGGGTCAAAAGGCAGTATATCCGCTTCCGCTTCCAAGGTCGGCTACGACAATTACCGCCGGCGTTTGCTTGTTGTGGTGGCGGGATCTCATGTCATCTCTAGGTGGCATCGAGGATTTCTTGGGCTTGCCATCGATAGCATGAATACGGCGTTCTCTCTGCTCTAAACACTTGCAAGAGAGCTAGTCGCCTTTCTCCTCGTAGTCCGGCATGAGCATTCCGATCCAAAGAGCTGCACATATATTGGAAGATCTCTGAAAGGATCGGGCGTAGCTAGAAAGGTCCCATCATTTACAATTTGCCTGATCCCTCTGGTAGCCCTGAACTGGATTCACAAATCAAAGGGTGTCGCGTCATGTCATTCTGGAACTCCTGCATCTTGTACATGCAGCGTCATTCAGCACGGTTATAGATACTTAGCGATATACATTTGCATAAACAACTATAAGACTTCTTTCGCTATCTCGCCTGTGAAGCTGCCAATCAACCTCTCCTCCGTATTGAACATGATCCAGCCCGCGTAATCTCATCCTTTTGACCTTTTTTCTTCACTTGTTCAGCTGCTTTCTGTTATTTACACCTTCCCCAATTGATCGTCTGAAGCGGTAGCAGAACCTTGGGCTCCCATGGGAGCATCCATACGTGCCTGTTGTCGGAGCTTGTGTTCTCGTCGGATCTCCCTAGATTTAGCCACGCCAAAGCCGTAGTTATAGATGATCTGGATTTCCTCAAGAGAAAGACCGGAAGGTTCGGGGTAGCAGAAGTAAATGAATATGAGACCAGCCTGAACAAGGACGGCTCAGCGACGTCCGTTATCATACCCGTTTGTGAACTCACCAGACAGATACCAGCATACAGAGCAAAAGTAGGCGTAGGACCAATCGCGTTCATCAGAGTTAAGAAAGTTGCAGAGATGAGGATGTTGGCGGCCCAGACACCTCCAGCTAAGACAGAAGATCCGATACCTCGCATTTCAAGAGGGAACACCTCTCCTACCGTCCATGTGATGTTTCCTGATCCGGTGGCGTAGAAAGCGATGAAGACCACCATCATCCCCAGCATCATGTTTGACCATTGTTTGGGATATTCGGTACCTTCGACAAGTCGATGTCCAGTCTCACCAGTCATTTTCCAGAAGGCCACGGAAGCAAGAGCGAGACCGGCTATCATCCCAGGGTATGTTGATAATAGAATTCTTCGTTTACCGACGCGGTCGAGGAGGAACATCGCGACAAAGGTGAAAAACCAATTGGTACCGGACACAATCAGGCCGACTGCGGTAGGATTATCGAATCCTGCCATGCTGAAGATGGTGGCAGCGTAGTACACTGAGTATCTCATGATCAGCGGCAGTCACGAAATAGGGACAGACAGTTCACTTACTCAAAGAGTTGAAACCACACAATTGCTGGAAGATACCGATACCCAATGCAGTGATCGCTGGCTTTCGGTACTTGCCTTCGGTCAGGAGAAGTCTCAAACGTGCTTTGATGTTGTACTGGTTGGTGAAACTAGCCGAGATGCCTACTACTTCTTCCAGGGCCGCGAATTTGACTGCGATATAGTCTTCAGACATGCCTCTGTAGCTTCGCTGAATCGTAGCGAGGGCGGCTTCCCTGTTGCCTCTTAGAAGATCAAATCGAGGGGATTCGGGCATGAAGTGGCTGAATGGAGATATGTCATTAGCAAAGGTTCAAGATGAGCTGGCTACCACTTACATGGCGACGGCTTGAACAAGAGCTGGAGCGATACCGATACCGAATTGGACTCTCCAGCCGTTGTGACCAGTAAGAGGGATACCAATGCAGTAGGATACAAATTGACCGCCGGTGATTGCGAGTGACTGAATCGTGACCAAAGCACCTCTGAACCGAGTCGGAGCGACCTCCGCGATGTAAAGAGGAGCGATAGCGGCGGCAGTACCTACTCCCAGACCCAGAACGGCTCTTCCTACAATCATTTGCGGTACTGAATACGAGGCGCAGATGATGATGGCACCAATGGTGAACCATACGTCGCCGACAGCAAGGACCCATTTTCGCCCGATCTTATCCGCCATGGATCCGGACGAAAGAGCACTTAACAAGGATATCAGCAGTGCTTGTGCCACCCTTGCCGCAAACACTTACCCAACCAATGCACCACAGGAAGTGGCGGTAGAAATCCATTCTTTCTCTTGATCTGCGAGTATATGGCCGAAATCGTCTTTGATGGATACCAGAGCAGCTGAAATGACTCCAGTGTCATAACCGAAACAGAAGCCAGACACAGCGGCGACAAAAGAGAGCATAAGCACGAAGGAGGTTAACTACAAGTGTAGGGCTCAGCCACACCATTTCGCGTAAGAGAGGGTACATCCCTGCCTACCTTTTCACCTCTTTCACCGACCATCAAGGTATCATCGTGAAGCGCGGCTGGATCGATACGGTTAATAGGACCGGTGTGCTCGACATGAGAGATAGTGGCCTTTTCAAGCTGACTAGCTGCTCGAGATTGCATGGCTGGCCTCGCAGGGGCCAGAGTTTCGATACCATAGTTCTTTTCGTCGGACATGGTGTTGGAGAGGTTTGATTCGAATCAGCTGGGTTTGATTTGACTCTGAATGAGACAGAACAGAATCTGTGGTATATATATACTCGACAGAAATATAAGAAGGAACAGAATCACATGATCCTTGTTGGGAGCTTTGCGGGTAATCACGGTTCTTACCCTCCTACGTCTCAAACCCCGCGTTGATTGTTAAGGGGACCCAGGAGGGGCCTTGTGCTCGATCTGGGCGACAGGACAATTGCAAAAAATACGCCTGATCTTGAAACGGATTTGTGCCTTGAAACTGCACAGTCCGACACATGACGTACGTGGTTTGAGACGGAGAAAAAACAATACAACCGTACTGAATTGGTGTTCTTTGACATGCTTGGAGGCCGTAGCACGACACTTCAGTGCCCAGACTTCCACTGATGAGTCAATAACTGCTAGCCCGTGAGATGCCATGATTGAGAATCCCGGGCAAGACTTGTCAGACCGCATTAAGCCGTTGATATCCATAGGGCAAGGCGTACGCTTCGACGGAAAGACGTTGTAGGTGAAGGTGATTATGAAGCATGAACACACGTATTTGGGCTCGCATACAATGACTTGTTTCTGGTACACAGAGCATACACACAGTGCCATCCACTCGTACAGTTAATGTCGCTCATAATGATGTATCTTACAAGCAAGCGGCCGAGTGCAATACGATGCGCTTTGTGCGGTATGTCCCAAACTCTCTCAGTTGCAAGCGATTCTCCCCGGAAACACCAGATTTATATCTTGGAAACTTTATACATGAACTCAACGCGTATCCAGTATTTTGTGCCTATGCTAATGTAGATGTACATACACTAATGGTTGTATGATATACCATTCCACGACGCTTCGTACCTACTCCAAGCCAGGAGCCAGTTCTCGGGGGTCTTTGCCCCCTTCAAGCCCGCTCTTCAGCGACACAAGCCTCCACCCACCATCAACGGGTATATCAATACCATTTACACCGACGTTTTCGATGATGTATTGTACAGTAGGCGTTATTTGGTCGGCTGTCAAGGGTACACGAGGGAATGTTGCGGTTTTGAGGAGGTCATCGGAGAAGTATGTTGAGAAGTTGGCAGTCATAGCGGATACGACGATAGCTGGAAATAGGTTTGTGTGATCAGTCAAAGAAGCAGTAAAGTAAGACTATCAACTTACAGGGAGAAATGGATACGACTCGGATACCGGAAGGACCAAGGAAGTCCGAGAAGGCTGCGCGGGTGGAACGAGGTCGTGATCAGCGAGGAAAACTACGACCAGTGTAGTACCACGTACATTTTGTGATCCCAACGACAGCAGTCTTTGTGGGACCATAAGACAAGACACGAGCATATGGATTCGCGGCAGCCGAAGCAAAGTTAACTATCACACCTCGTTCCTCGTTGCTAGTCCAGAATGGGGCGTGTTTGTCTGACCCATCGGGATGATTCAACGGCTTGTTGATCGCGTCGGCAACATGAGCGTTGACGATGAAAGTACCAGTGACGTTGATGTCGAGCATCTATTGGGGAAGGGAAAGAGTTAGAACTGATAAACTAGTGTTGAAGGATGATAAACTTGGAAGCGATGAGACTCACTCTTTTGAAGTTCGGGATGGATTCTGCGATGTCATTTGTCCACTCTCGTTTGATGGCTACTCCCGCACAATGGACAGCACCTTTGAGGTTCCCTAAGGTATCTACGACATCTGCTACAGCCGCTTTGACTGCATCTGAATTGGTGATGTCGACCTTGTAGTATTTGGCCTTGTCACCAACTCCAAGATCCTTGGCGAAAGCTGCACCCTTGTCTTCAGGAATGATGTCGAAAAGAGCTACAGATGCGCCTTGTGATGAGAGGGATCTGGCAGTAGCTCCTCCGATACCGCCAGTACCGCCGGTGATGACCTGCGTGATGTGTCAGCGTGTAAGTGAAGAATGAGAACAGCTGGTCCTTACGAATGTGTTTCCAGAGATCTTCATGGCTGTTTATACGAGGTGGTAGTGATGGAAAGGGACAATCTTGCCGAGCGCTCTGGTATAGCAAATCGCATGCTGAGGTATATATGCGTCGGGGATCTGCAAGATTTTTGGAGACGATGATCGGTGGTCGGCCCGGGGTATAGAAGACGGAAACGAAGTCAGAGGTCAAACTTTTGATTAATCTGCGATCTTACAAGACGGGTTGACTTGAACACGAGACTTGTGTTCTGAGTGTTTGAGTGCCTGAATAGATTGGGAGCGGTCTTTGGAAGCGGAACGTACACGGGCTTACATAATGGTCCAATTGACGCGCGTAGAAGTAAATTCTCGCGGAAGCGGATATACTTGACTATCACATTGTTTACAATCTTGCGATATGGCAAAATGTTACGTCGGACCGATGTTACCAGTTGCTGCGTTGGTGTTGAGATGATCTCTTGGAGCGGATTATCATGCTTCAGCAACCAGAGTTCCTTGCACTACAAAAGGTGCAATGGTTCTCGTGCAGAGGGCAGATGACCCCCACATCACCCACTCTCTGCTACTTCCGCTAGAATCTTTCCAAAATGGCGACTTATCTTACCCTACCAGCGGATCTTCCCAATCACGACCAAGGTTTCCAGCCTGATGAGGATGTTCAACACCAAGTCCATACCATCGCTCAACACTGGCTATCGCAAGTGGACCGAGCTGCTGTTACCAATGACAGCGACTTATTCGCTTCCTTGTTCGTAAAGAATGGTTTCTGGCGTGATATCCTGGCGTTCACAAACGACTATCGATCTATACGCTCTGGCAACATCGCTAAGGCTGCGAAGGTGAGTTGAGCGTACATCAATCAGTAGATGACCCACTGATCACTCTCGGATCCAGGCCAGATTTCCAGTCGTCAAGGCTCGTGACTTCACCTTTGCAGCGAAGCAACCATCCGTCGAGCACCCATTCCCCGATGTCACGTTCGTTTCCGTCCACTTTGACTTCCAAACTGAGACTGGACCGGCATACGGCATCGCTGCTTTGGTCTATGAAGACAAACAATGGAAAGCTTTCACCGTGTTCACCCTGTTGGAAGGCATACATGGACACAAACAGAAAGTAGGGGCGAATAGGGCGAGGGGTACGCATAATGCTAGTTTATCTTATGACGAGCAATTGGCAAGGGCTAGAGAGTTCACTGATTCCAGCCCGGAAGTTCTTATCGGTGAGTGGGGTGTCTATCCTCTGGCATGAAGTTCTCAGCTGACATCGCTACAGTCGGTGGGGGACATAATGGTTTGGCTGCTGCTGCTCAGTTGAATACTCTTGGAGTCTCAAACTTGGTCATAGATACGTACAAAAGGGTCGGTGACAACTGGAGATTGAGATATCGGTGAGTGGCCTCTTGTATGGATCAGGTTTCAAGCTGATGTCAATACAGATCACTATCACTGCACGACCCCGTTTACGCCAATCATCTTCCCTTCTACCCCTTCCCCGAGAACTGGCCCATCTTCACGCCTGCTGGAAAACTCGCAAACTTCTTAGAATCCTATGTTGATGTCCTTGAGATTAATGTGTGGACACAATCCTCGCTCGACCCCAAGCGTACCAAATTCAATGAACAAACCAAAAAATGGGACGTTGTCATTAACCGAACCCACCTTAGTGGTAAAACAGAGACCAGGGAGTTCTCAGTCGGTCACATCGTCCTCGCTACCGGTCTAGGTGGTGGTAAACCCAAGATGCCTGCACCTTTCCCTGGACAGAACGAGTGGGCTGGTCGAGTCGTTCACTCAAGCAAGCACACATCTGGTTCTGATTGGACGGGCAAGAAGGCATTGGTTGTCGGAGCTTGTACCTCGGCACACGATGTGAGTGATTCATATGGCTCATTTCGTCAAGCAAGGATGGTCACTGATTATGTATCCTACACAGTTATGTGTGGACTTTGCCAAGAACGGTGCCGATGTCACCATGCTGCAACGATCGCCAACCTACGTCATGTCTGTTGACAAGGGTATGGCAATGCTCGGTGAGTCGTATCACGGATTAGCAAGCAGTGAAATTATAGCTGACGTTGGTGCCCAGTGTCTGGTCTTTACGGTCCTCACGGCCCTCCTACCGATGTTGCTGATAGAATCGCGGAAAGTAATCCTAAGATCATCGCCAAGCTCTACCACAAGCGACTCATCCCTCAATTAGCTGAGCAAGACAAGGAGATGTTGGATGGATTGAAGAAAGCTGGCTTCAACTCGTGGCTGGGTCCAGAAAACGCCGGATTCTTGATGAGTATGTGCAATATCTCTCTCTTTCAGTCTGTCGTAACGGTCGCTCACGTCTTTCCACAGTGGCTCTCGAGAAAGCTGGTGGATACTATTTCTCTACCGGCGGATCCGAAATGATTATCAACGGTGACATCAAAGTCAAGCAAGGCGAGATTGCCTCATTCGACCCTAAATCATCTATCACCTTCAAGGATGGATCCAAGGAGCAATACGACGTTGTCGTCTTTGCCACCGGATATACCGGTTTCCCAGACACCATCCGAGCTACTGTCGGGGAGCAATACGCGGAGACCTTCAACCCAGTGTGGGGGCTTGACGAAGAGGGAGAGATCCGAGGAGTTGCCCGAGAGTCCAACATTCCTAATCTATTCTTCCTTGTCGGTAACCTCTCGGCTTGTCGATTGTCCTCCAAGGTCCTCGCTTTGCAGATCTTGGCTCAAAAGGAAGGTATTTTCGGAGAGAGATACACGTACGCCAAACAAAAAGCCGATGGAGACATTGACGATGCAACAGTGTTCAAGGCTATCAATGGACTTAATGGCCACCCACAGCCCGTTGAAGACAAGGTGTAAGAGGAGAGTTCGGACGCGGATTTTGGTGTCATTGGTATAGAAATGGTTTTATATGGACAATATGGAAAATATGCATCATCATTGAACCAAAAAAATCAGAGCCAGAGCGGTGTAGGACGTTTTACCGAATTGCAAAACTTGACACGATACTCTTACTGTAACGGGGCTGGATCTTATCAGCGTAGGCCTAAAAGACTGTCGAGCTTTCTCCAATTCGTACGCCCGTTCAATTCTTTCAGCGGAACAGACTTGTGCCTGTATGTGAATTTATTGTTATAATTGCATAGCGAATTTTAAGACTCTTCGGCAATACATGTCCAAACGAATATGTGCTACAATGTTTACCATCGCGAACATGTTTATATGCAGGAATGATCCATCTTTCAATACTCAACGAAATCTATATAAATCTAAGTGTGTCTAATGTGTGTGTGTTGTATAGTGAGAGATCTGGGCTCCAAGCTCCACGCACATCACACCTCTGCGTGAGCAACCTCGATGTTCTTGTCCTCCTCTCCGCTTGATTGTGTATTCTTTTTCTTCTCGTCCATACGTTGGACCGCTGCGAGTCTGCCAGCTCGGAGTTGTTCAGATTTACGGATGCCGAAGTCATCTTTGAAGAGCTTGGCGATTTCATCGACTGATATTCCCTCTGCGACCGATCTTTAGTACGGCGTGGAGGAACGAATGGGCATGTCACTCACTTGATTCAGGATAACAGAAATATGCGAAGATGTATCCGACAAACGTGAATCCAAGGTAAAGGCAAAAAGTACCAGTGGGGGTAATGGTCTCCAATTGAGAGAGGTACGAAACGGACACGATCAAATTGGCGACCCATACCGACACGGTCGAGATTCCGGAACCGGATCCTCTGATCTCCAGCGCAAGGAACTCGGATTGATACCAACCCAAGAAACTGTAGCTCATCCCATATCCGATGACAAACAGGACGATACCTCCAACAAGGAGACCTGCCATAGTATGAGAGTAATCGTAGCCCGTAACGAGAAGGTGATCGGTTTCAGCAGTCATATCTGTGCGAGTATGCAAGTCAACTAGTATCTAAACTATTTAGTCGACATGTTGCCAACTTACACCAAACCGCTACTGCAGCCCAAACAAGCCCGGCCATCATGATTGGGGCGAAGATGAGAAGCAATCTTCGTCGTCCAACCTTGTCGACTACAGACATACCGATGAACTGGGGCGAAAAGGGTCAACCGAAATTGTACATCTTCTGAGCCATCTTACTCACCACCATGACCGCATTTATTCCAGAGGGGATCAGCCCCGCTGCTGCGGGGTTGGAAAAACCGAGTAGACCGAAGAGAGTACCAGAGTAGTAAAGGAACGTATTAAACCCGGTGAGTTGCGTGAAAATCTGGAGTCCACTGACAGCGATAATGGCACGTCGATATGGCTTGTGGGTCCAGAGTCGTTTGGCCCTCTCCCATAGAGTCAATTCTCGTTGCATCGAAGTCGTCGCTTCGACATAACTTCTAGCGACACTGAGCTTGAGGTCGATGATCTCGGGTGTAGCCTTGACGTAAATCTGAGATAATATTGCGGCTGCTTCCTCATCCCTTCCACGAAGCAGGAGCACTCGAGGTGACTCAGGCAAGAAGTGCATCAAAGACAATTGAAGTACCGAAGGAACCACTCCCAGAGCGAACAGGATACGCCACCCGTGAGGAGTATTCTGGACGCCGGCACCAACGGCGCTCGAGACGACTTGACCAAATGGGATAAAGAAGGCACTAAAATAATGAGTCAGAGAAGTAGACTATATGGGACACGAGAAGAGAACCAACTTGACACCAATGCATCGTCCTCGAACAGCTGTTGGAGCGAGTTCAGTGATGCTGCGAGAAATTGACTCCTTTTTAGCGTGGTCCCTAGGCGCTGGAGATATTTAGTACACACTACATGGGGGCTATTAAAGCCGCTCCTCCAACTCCGACACCAAGGACGAGACGACCGACAATGATCTGACCCAGCGAGTAACTCGACGAGATAAGGACGGCTCCGAGGGTGAAGCTGCATGGTGTGTAATTCAGCCCGACAGTTCTTCTTGCTCATTGAGCGCAACACCTACAATACATCTGCAATAAATAGGGACCATTTTCGTCCAAGCCTATCCGCAAGGGGACCCAGGATACCAGCACCAAAAATGGCTCCAATGGTCGTACCAGCTGTAATGATTTCTTGTTCCGACGAGGTGAGCGCTTTGCCCAGATCCGTACCCACCAATGGCAGGGCGCTTCCGACGACTCCTGTATCGTAACCGAAAAGGAACCCAGCGAGAGCGGCGACAAGAATGAGGAAGACCAAATAAGGGGTGATTTTGTCTTCACCTTCTGCTTGCACCAGCGACTCATCCTGTACAAAGGAATGTCAACAAGTAGCCTTCGTGTACACGAGGAGACTCACCGCTATATCTGGCTGAGGATTGTTCCTCCATTCGACATGTTCGACCTCTGGACCTTTCCTCCAGTTGGGATGGTCATCTTTAGCCGTATGGTTGAATCGGGATGGCATGGTTCATCAGACTTGAGGTTGAGAAAAAGAAAAAGAAAACAGAAGAAACATACCACCTCATTGGGGGCTCGTTGGGTCTCCTCAGTAAAACTCGGGGACCAATGGTATGATCGAAAACTTTTCTCACCGAAACATGCCGTCGGTAAAGTCAAGGTCGATGACGCGGTGGCGGCGGCTCGTTAGACGGTAAGAAGCGGATGACAAGTCGGAAGCGGAGATATTGCCATCAAATTAGGGATTGTAAGGCTTCGCTGACTTGTGAAGGCTGGGCGCGGAAGTGTAGCGAAAGCGAAACAATGGATGTAAACCTGTGTGCTGAAGATACACTAAAATGATAAAGAGTGCTCGTCGCTTTGAACGGAGCGATATTCCTTGCATAACGCCACAATAATCGATCTTTTTGTGGAAGTCGTAATACACAGCAAGCGCATGACGAATCGTAATTCAATCGAAGTACGTATCCCATGCTCCTTGTTCCCGTTTTGCATGGACCTATGTCATTGCCAAGCTGCTGTTATTTCCAAGATGTTCTATCATTATGCGGTATTACGTAGACATACAGGAGATCGGAATCGCCTTCCCAAGACTGGGCGACTCCCTTAGATGTTTTCAGAGAAAAGATACAGGCGGATATAAGATTAAGTAGGATCCCAAATTACTACGTGTAAGGGAGAGGACATTTCGGTGGGACACGATCAAAGGGTTATTTTGTACATGATCAATTCATCTAACGACTTGTACATTATCATTCTATCCGAAGACTGAAGCAGGATTCATGTTGTATATTTTGTTTTATTGACTATGTAAGATACTAAATTGTGCGATCCCAGATTCATAATATGGCGTTCTATATTCCTATCTCTTAATACGTGCAATAAGAAACTGCTTCTGCGTATTTAATCTTCCTTCAAACCTTTTGAAGGACCGGATTAGCGTCTGCATATTGGTCTTCATCTTTTTCTGTCAAATCGTCGATTGCTCTTCCTTCTTGTTGATCTTTGGCGTGTTGGGATAAGTCAGGTATGATTGTTGGAGCTTCCCAGTGTGCAGAACGTCTTGCACTGATCTTGTGGAAGAATAGCTGATCTACTTCTTCCAAACTTCTTCCTTTGCATTCTGGGATACAGACTGTTTGGGGAAGATAGTTGCTCTGGTCAGCGACGGGCTTACCCAATAACTACCCTGTGAAAGGACTTGCGGGTCCGCCAAAGTTGAGGGACCACTCACGATAAGCGAAGACTGAAGCGCAAAGTGCCAGAGGTCCATATATGTATCCGACCTTGGAAGATAGATTTGCGTATGGGGCGTTTAGTAAGTAAGGTAAAGTGAATGCGACCACGAAACTACATTTCAGAAATGATCATAATGTCAGCTATTGTCCTTTCCTTCACTTTTACTCTATAAGATCATATATTGACCCTGTGCCCACGGAAATATGGAAGGGAACTTTTGACTTACTTCGTGAACACATTAACCCATGACCCTACTCTTTGAGTTTTATCTCTCAGTTTTTGCGCGGGTAATTCACTTGAAATTATATAGTTCAAGGGTGCCCAAGCTACAGCAAAAGCCAAACCATTCAAAGAGGTCATAGCTACTATAACACTTTTCGATTGATTGGTTTGCCGCTTGACTGTTCCTAACGATGCCATGACGATCAAAAAAGTAAATTGACCAAAAGCGCCTAGGATCATTAGAGGTCTTCTACCAAACTTGTCTACCATTATCATTGCTGCGGCACAAGCTAGAATGCCTAAAGCGGAGTTGGTAACTGCCATATTGAATGGATTGACTGTATTCAAAGACTTGATGAAAATGGTACCGTAGGCCGAAGCGAATGATTGGCCTGTGGCTTGTAAGAAGAAGTTTGATCCCATGACAATCAGCGTTCTACGTAAGTTTGTTCCTCTGAATAGATCGGTGTAGGTCCCTTTGTCCTTCTCGGCTTCAAGTGAGAGGAGTATCGAATTGATCTCCTCCTCGAGCCCGAGGTCTGTTTTACCAACTCGTAATCTTTTCAGACTGATTTTAGCTTCTGCTCTGCGATCTTGAGACAACAGCCATCTGGGTGATTCAGGTATGAACCATACTAGAGATGCTATGATAGCTGGAACAATGTAATAGAAACCGTAGGGTATTCGCCAAGCTGCATTAGACTTTAGTGTACTTGTTCCTCGACATATACAGTTGATGATGAGCCCGCCAATAGACTGAGCAGACCAGAACGATAAGAAGATCAATCAGTGAACAATCGTTCAAAGTCCATGGTACTCCTCCAAGCAACTTACAAGAGAAAACTGATAGGAGCCAACTGCAAAACCTCTGACTGGAGCAGGCATAATTTCACTTTGAAAAACGGGTATCACCGATAATTCCATTCCCTTTTCAATCAGACATACTTTATCAGCGTCGAAAAGGAGAATGATTGAGAAAAAATGAGAGAATTTACGATGTAAATATAGTTCAAGATCCTACTGATCAACATATGTTCTTTAGTTTTTGCTGTAATGATTATAGTCGCACTGCAGATTGCCCATAGCGACATCGTAAAGACAGTCATTCGACGACCGTATCTGGCTGAAATCATGGAACCAATCCAAATCCCGAAGGCAAAGCCGATAAATACTAAGCCTGGTGTAGCGATACAAACATATTTTAATAACATATTCTATCTTATTCTCGTCACAAGGAGGTTGACGATATCAGCATACTCACTGTTCATCAAACTCAAGAAATAAGCAGGAATCGCGTAACTTTTGGTTTTCGGATTGTATTCGCCGAATTGCCTAATAAAAGGATCCATCGCTTGTGTTTGGGCCATACCTTGATTATCGAAAGCTACACATCGAGAATGAAACATGGACAATCAGCACAACCACTCTGGAATCTTTATTGGCGAGATGTTTCTTGCAGTCATCACTCACCATAATTTGCCGAAGACAAGGTCAACAGACCAGAGCATAGCGCAAGCTGGACAGTGTAATGCTTTGTGATACGTTCCAGACCGAACATTATGAGTTATTAGTCCGCTTTGGGCTCAAGCGAGTACTGTATGAGTCTTTCAAGAATGTTCGCATAGTGTGCTGTACCGGTTTTGACTATTTATACATAACAAGTCTTGAAATCAAAATGAGAGAAAGCTCTACGACTTATGTTTGAGGATGTTGGATCGAGCAAATTTTGAGTGTACTTGCCAATTTCATGGCGTGCTCTTTGTTATCGGTGATGATAATGAGAGATATGATGACGTGCTAAGCTTATTGGCCTCGCTGCGATTCCAGTTAAAAAGTAACGATGGAGTCGGAACGAGCGGAGCGATCGGAGTGATAATAACGAGACCGACCGGTGCGAACGTAGCGAGCCAGTGCTTCGTATGAACGCGAGATCACGATGGATTCAGAATAATAGGCATCTAATGAGATAATCTTGATTGGTAATTCCTTCCAGTCAGGACTGTCATTTCACATTCTTGGGCATACTATCAATGGTAGTAGATAAGCACGAGGGCGGACATGCAAGTGAAAAGTAGAATGGTTATATTGGGAGAAATATTTCATTCTTTCTGTTTCTTTCAAATCGACAGTACTGTTAGAGTCTAAATTCTGCGTCTAAAATGTCTTCCATTTCGCCAAAAGAGCAACCGCTTAGTGCGAATGGCTTCGATGATCAGTTATTGACTGCTCGTAAGAACCTGTGAGAAGTTTCATGGCAAAATATGGGCCTAGCTGAAGTGAACGATCCAAATTATAGGGTGATGTTCATGCCAGATCAGTTACGATACGACTCACTTGGATGTACCGGTAATCCAATCATCAAGACACCACATTTTGATGCATTAGCAAAAGAAGGAACATTATTTACCAGTAAGTCCGCTTCTTGATTATGAATTTTCAAGCCTTGTTTGTCATGCTAAGATCACGACATGTATAATCTCTTGAATAGACTGTTTTGCCCAAGCGTCAGTCTGTACTCAGTCGAGATGCTCAATGTTCACAGGTCAATATCTCCACACATCCGCTCATCGCTCACTAGATTATATGCTCAAACCGTGGGAAGGAAATTTGTTTAAAAGTTTGAAGAAAGCTGGGTATCACGTCTGTTCGATATCTCCCAGAGGAGATTTATGCTCTCCTGGTGTAACCGAGCAATCGTTCTCCGAGGTAAGTAAGCAAGCACCGGCTATCCTATAATGAACCACATTTTGTAAAGACGACAGCTCTACTGACCATCACTCGATATGATTCTCGTAGTATGGTTGGATAGAAGACCCACCGAATTGGCCTCCCAAATTCATCAACAACCGTTCCGACGCTGGTGCGAATGCGACGTTGAACGACAGATTATTTTACAAGGGTATGCTAACTGAAGCTGAATCGGAGGATTTCGATGAAATGACCATCAGATCTGCTTTGCAATGGCTCAAATCCAACCCGCCCGAACCATTTGTTCTCTTTCTCCCTTTGATCTATCCTCACCCACCCTTCCAAGTTAAAGATCCATATTATTCTTTGTACAGAGAATTAAGCCTTCCTCTCAGGGTTAGAGCGCAAGACAAAACAGGTTATGAGCCAAAATATCTAGGCGTAATGAGGAAAGAACATGGTTTAGATCGAGCCTCGGAAGAAGATTGGCATGAGATAAAGGCAGTCTACGTAAGTCCCCTTCGTACCTACTGAACATGCGCATGCGCCAGTACCAAAACAGTATCAAAACATGATATGTAGATCTCCTTAAGCTTCATTGCGATTTGGCTCCGATCTTGCACTCTAAGCTAATAAGCCCATTCATTTAGTACGGTATGATTAATCGTCTGGATGATCAGCTGGGATCTATCATCAACGTGCTCAAGTCCTCTGAACATGGCAATCTGTGGGACCGAACGTATACTCTGATGTTCACAGATCACGGGGAATATCTAGGAGACAGTGATATGGTTGAAAAATGGCCATCAGGACTACATGAAGTTTTGGTCAGAGATCCTCTGATGATAGTGGGACCGGATCTGCCTTCAGACCAAGTAAACGAGGCAATGTGCGAGATGATCGACCTCACTCCCACAGTTCTGGAATTACTGGGTGTCAAAGAGAATTATCCTCATTCCGGTAAATCCTTGGTCAAGACAATCAAAGAGAATGCACAGGAACATAAACCCTATGCATTCTCGGAAGGTGGTTTTTTACTTCGCGAAGAACCTTTGCTGGAGTACGCCAGTTTCCCTTATGATAGAAAGGCAGAAGTACAACATACCATGACTGAAGTAGTTGGCAGAGCGGTGGGTATACAGTTTTCTAGGTGATGACGCAAGGGTTACGCTGAAGTAGATTGTTTCATGTGATTCCGCATCAACAGGTATCGGTCAGAGATAAAGAATGGGCTTATACTTATAGACTATACGAACCTGCCGAATTGTTCAATCGTCGTGAAGATCGTGAGTGAGCTTTGACGTTTCAGTCTTGCAAATATAGCACACTGATTCTCAGCTGTGTGTCAGCGGGAGAAGCACATAACCTTGCTGCTCTACCTGAATATGCTCAAATCTGTCTTCGGTTCGAACGTGCGATAATGAAATGGATGGTTGAGACCAGTGATTATGTTCCGTTTGAAATTGATCCACGGTTTCCAAGTGTGGATCTTGAACCTACGAAAGATCAAGTAGCTAGACGTGCGGCTGCGATGAAGTCTCGTGCATTGAATGGGAAATTCAATCATTAAGACTCTGGCTTGGATCAGGACGGGATAGTGGGATGATCCATGTATATCCAGCTACCGATAGTGGCGATGCATGTTGCAAACATACCTGCATACAGGATACCCAACACAGCTCACACAAGTCGCAGTTTTACGAAACCATCTGGTGTCAAAGGCTGAAATGAAACACCGGCTGAAAATCGCTATTCGCCGCTGTGAGATCTTCTTGTCCACCATCAGCTAACCACTCAGCCGCAAAGCTCGTCGCTGGCGTCGTATAGGGAATGCCCAAGATTTCGTCAATCTGTAGCCACAGGCCGTCCAGCGCGGTCATGTCTGCCATCCCGGGTGAGACGGACGGGGCACTGAGCCCATGATCTACAGTACCATACCTTCCTATGGGATGAGTGTCTGCTGTTCCCGATGGCGTCTTTATTAATCAACATCAGCACACATAAGACAAGTGGCACTGTCTTGATATAGTGACCGACAGAGAGAACGTACGGCGCATTCAGCTTCATCACCCCATGTTCCTGACGGAAGTTGGCCTTTATTTCCACTCGATGACTGTGGGTATATCGATGTATCAGTTTTGGACACAGGACCAATGTTATATGATGCTCACTAATGCCGATCTTGCGCTTTGATGATCATCCTCCAATCCACTTTGCGCAACTGCTGGACGAGGTAAGATATCGAGTCGACGGACAGGGTGGAATTTGCTAAGAACAGGTCCAGCAATTGGAGATGCCGCTCCTGACATTGTGCTAGAAAGTTTGAGTGTGAGTCGAATTGGTAGCGAGAAAGATAATCGTACGTTTCAGATGCTTACTGATGTAGCAATGTCTCCCATGTCGAGCTGATAGGGTAATCATTTCGTTTTAACATGTGATTTATGTCCCGCAGCTGGCATCAAGATTATGTTGTGATGTCAATTGCCATTCATCTCAGAATATTCAGAGTTTGGTATTTGGACTCACTGCTCGCCAAATCCTGCCGAAATATTTCACTGTCCTGCCTGCGACATCCATGATCATTTCGAATCCTGTGCTGACTTGCTGATGATCTTCCCTGCTTGGACCACCCGGATATGTTATCTTGATGTATTGAATCTGATTTCGAATACATTCATACACAAAGATGATCAAAACAGAATCATTGGGAATGAAATGGTCAAAGTGCTCAGCCATGAATGAGATCTTCTTGATGATTTCTACAGCATGCAAGTAACAAGCGTCACGAGTTCTATTGACCCATCCTACGGGAGCCCGAGCCAGGTATTCAGGTGGGGCGGATTCTCTGAATCCTGGCAGAGTCATGCGGTACAAGTCGCAGTGTATTTGGTGGTAGAAGATATGGAGATAGAATAAAGCTATCACATCTTCTTGACCGTGTTGTAGATTCGAAAGACTGAAGATAAGAAGAGGCGGTAGGCTATCTTGCCATTGTTGTAAGCGTTGGAAACATAGCTGGAACGGCGAATCTTGCTCCCAGGCTAAGCTGGCGTTCTCGGACAGGTTTTTGGTGTATCTACATATTCATAAACTTCATTAGACAAGCTCACAGATGATGAGGATGCAAAGCAAGATGACACTCACGAGAGAACATCGCTGCGTATGTCTGTCAGCCTGATATACCTGCTCACTAAGCCATCTTGATCAATCTGCGAATTAGTGCTTGTATCAGCGGCTGATTGAACTTCCCCCAAAGTTCTCCCAGGCACTGGAATATCATTTTCAAAATTGTGATTAGGCGACGGCAGGTCAATCTTCATTCTTCGTGTCTCAATCGAAGAGAACTCGCTAATACCGCCGAAAGTCATTTTATCGAGGCAGAACGTAGCCCACATCAATCTTCTCCTGGTTTCCCTGTATTTCCATGGGTACGAATCATCAAGCTCGAGATTCAACCTTAGAGTGAAAGCCATCCTAACAGCCATTGGAATGAGCATCCAACTACTTCCATACCTACCCGATTCGTGTTCATGTTGAGCCATCAATAGAATGGTCGCCAGTCTCGCTTCCGAAAATTCCTGTATATCAACCATTATATCGGCCACAATTTCTTTTGCTAATGTGAAAGCTTGTGATCCTCCATCGCTGTGAGAGTTATCGGCTGAATCCAGGAACCTAAATGATATTGCACACATGGCTTTCAGGGTAGATCCTGACAGAGGACCGGATGTATCGATGTCTTGTAAGAGGTCCTTTCTGTCGATGAAAGCGTTTGCTCGACTTGGGTAAACATGCCTGAAGAATGCGTCAATGAGCGTTTCCAGCTCAGCCCGTATGGCTAGTCCACTGTTGCTGCTGGATATTTTCGAATTCAGCAACCTTCGAGAACGCAGATGAATCAGATGCCTACTCACCTTGAGACGGTATGATATTGAGCAGGGGAATGAGAAGAGTATGAGGTTCCCCTGTCGGGTGACGAGCGCTTTCCGACATGATATCCCTGCGACCTTGCCGACGGAGATCCACTTCCGCGAGTGCTGTATTGACAAATTGTGCCATTTCTCCCGCACCGGTCGCATTTGGGTTTGCCCTTGCTACAACGCTGCTTAGTTGTCCTACAGGCTAGGCAGGCTGAAGCACGCGAGGATTCACTATGTCGATGTCTTTTCACAGCTATGTGTTCATTTTCGCCAGCTATGGGTTGCGGATGCAGTGACTGGTACGTATTCGTGGTTGACTCTTTGTACCGCTGTCTTTCCTGCAATCGAGGATGCAAACGATCAGACCATTGACACTCCAGTCCCATACGTTGACAGTTCTGACATTCGATGGAAGTTTCGTCACACTTGACCTGGTCAGAGGGTAATAAGCGCTCAAATTCCCGAAGTATCATTCTCAGATGGTTCTCACCTTTCGAGACCGACATGTCAAACAACCTAGATTGCAAGATGGGAGTCAAGTTATCAGCCTGACATCACCCAACGGAGTATCGGAGAAAGAACCGACCTAGCCGAGACCTCGTTATCTTGCGCGTTGAGACTTGATTCCGAGCGTTCATTCTCCCGGGCAGGCGTAGTGGTAGAGCTCTTCTAGCTCTGTCGCTGTTTCAAGATGAGTATCTTGGAAGTGACAGAGGAAAGAATCGAAACTTTGATCGTGTTGCTCTGTCTTTACAAACACTGCAATTACGTGCTTAGTAACTCGGAAGCAGAGTTGCCAATGACAAAATAATTCCTCGATCGTGTTATGGAATTCACCGGAATTACTCATAACGGATCCTTACGTAACACTCACGTGTCTCCCGAGCATATCAGGATAGAAGATGTAACCGGTACAACAACGCTTTGACCAACGGCCTCAAAGTACTGCATCTCGACGGTCATCGCGGACATCTTCCAGAGATCATATCTGTCGATACTAAGCAGTGATGGATATGAATAAGCACTGTAGGAGTGTCATGTCGGCTAGCTAACCACCAAGACGTGGTATCAAAGCCTTTGGTATCAAAACCCAAATTGGGATATTTACGACTACTATAATTTGACTTTTGGACTTTGGTACCAAACGGTGGTTCGGGGCATCAATGAGCAACTAAAACACAGCTTAAACGACCTCTATTACGCCTTAATCAGAATAGTACGGTAACAGAATGCAGATCGGGATATTTACGACTCATATACAGGCACAGAGTGTACCGAGACTATGGTACCAAACGATAGATTGGGATTATTCCGATCAATCTAAAGGTACACAGAGTATCGAGACTATGGTACCAGAACGTGTGTCGGGATACACACCTTGGCACTCGATAGGGCGCAGGAACGAGATAGATCTATGTATAACAATTGTTACGACTTCTACCTTATTACGACACACACACGCACACATACTGTAGGGCGTAGGTAGGACGTGTACAAACATACGACAATCATCAGCTCATTCCATGCCTTGATACAACACACACACATACAATAGGGCGCAAGAACAAAGTGGATTTGCCTCCGATCACTCCACGCTTACCCATTGTTTCAAATGATATCACACACACTAATGGGTTGGGCAGACCATTCAGATCTCATTTAGATCATCATCAATCACTTGGCCTGGTTGCCGATCACAGATTCTAAGGGAACTCGACTAGTCTTGTTTCCCTTGAGCACAGCATTATTCACAACACCGTCAGACCATCAAATCACACTCGACCTTTTAACCAATGTGGTAAAACCTGACTACGCGTTATACACCATCAAAGATGTGCTAAAGGTCTAGACACACTCGATCAGATCTCGGAAACGATTACACCTCGTGCATTTCCATTCCCTTCTGATTGGCACTTCCGCTTTTGCGAGCCCAGGTGGCCATTTCGATCGGCTCAAGAGGGCTCGTCAAGTGGACGAAATGCAATGTCGCGACATACTTAACTATCGGGAGACTGTCTGAGCGAAAGCCATCTAGATCAGGATGTGAGAGAGTGTAGCAGAGAATAATCAGATAAGGATATGAGGTCATTACAATGCGACTGATCAAGTTCGTTAGATATCTTCACCTGTACTGGAAGTCTCGAAGAGAAGCACGCGAAATCGCCCGTCAACCGCAAAGATCCTGCATCAGATCGATCAGCGGAGTTACCCGGATCTCCTTTTGGCTGATCCCAGATTTACGTAAACTATTGACAGCCTGAGTTTTAATATCGAAATTGGAAGTGGATGTCACCTGACTTGACTTTTGAAGGAGCGGACAAAGTGTCCCGCTCGAATGACTACCCGTCAATCAGAATATGACGGTAATGGTATATGTCACCAATTTCTTCGAAAAATTTGGGATTTGAGGTTAGGATACTCATACACTGTTACCCCAGCCTCGTATTAAACTCGTACTGCACCAAAACTCAGGATACCAAGAGGAGGCAAAATGCCGGCGGCACGCACAGGCGATTCTCCAGCTTCAGATGAGGTTGATCAGGGTGCAGAAGAAGATGGACTTTCGAAAAGAGCTGTACGTCTTGATCGTTCATTCTGCCTCTACATCGCAGGAGCCAGACCAGACTAGACTAGAATAGACTGATACGTTCATGATACACAGTGTACCGAATGTAGTCGATTGAAACGCAAAGTGAGCGGATCACCACCCGCAAACCCCAGATTGTCGATGCCTTTGCTAATTCGAAGCAGTGCGACCGAACTGTACCTTGTGGACTATGCATCAAGCTTGGTAAACAGTGTACACAACCCGTCAGAAGAAGACGCACGAAAGAGTAAGTCGATGTAACATCTACTCCTTATCAGCCAGCTGCCGCAGACTGCGTTCTTACGTATAAAGGATAATTATGTTGATTTTCGGTCGCTCCTTCCTGCAATAGATACGTTGACGAGCTGGAAAATCGACTAAACGAACTACAAAGAATATCAAGCTCAAGGTCATCCACGATACCCCAGATACCACGAGGCTTGCGGCCAGGCTCCCCCCAAAGCCACAGCGCCATGATAGGGATAAGTCCCACGGGACGCCTTCCACCGGGCGGTAGCGCTCGATCCTATATCCACGATCCCAACGAACGGTCTCGCGATGCAGAGCTAGAATTGGATAACTTCATCTCGCCTTCGTCAGCGGATCTATCTATCACATCCAATACAGATTCGTCCTTCAGTCTACCACCGACCCTGTCTTACGATTTCGATCCGTCTTCCTCGTCTTCTGCCGCACTGGCAGCAACAACGCTGGCCAACACCGCTTCGTCCTCTCCATCTCGCATACCATCCATCCCAGCTCTGCGTCCTTCGTTAAATACAGGTCTGTCGCTTTCACACACACACACGCAGATCAACCCCAATACCAATTCTCATCCATACGCTGCCCTACCGGGTAAGAGTACGCTGGTGCATGACTACAATACCCCGTCTTCCAGTCGATTCGCCCCTCCACCATCGCATGCATCGAGCAGTCGCTCGAATCCACCCACGAGCGAAGTGCTGGAAAGACAACCGACGACTGCAAGAGGGTACGAGTGGAACGAGCGTCATCCGCGTCGCAAGGGTATCGCAGGTTATGCTTCCCTGTCCATCAAGCCCGATGGTCAGGGCTATCTAGGTGGGTCTTCTTACTTAACGAGTCACTACGGTCTTATATTTGAGCTGATCGTATCTGCTTGAAAAAGGCTTTGCGTCTGGTTCGACCCTTTTGAGGATATTGCAGATTTGTGCAGGGTCTATACCATTAAGCAATATCGACTCAGATACGTCTCCAGACCATACAGCGGAAATCCCGAGGCGGGACTGGAGTCCTACAATCACAGAGATCGATAGTTATGTCAACGCCTATTTCGAATTTTACCATGCCCAGTATCCAGTCTTCCACGAGCCGACATTCCGCGCTCAGTGGAACGAGTTGATCCCTCAACCTAAACAGATTGAGTGAGCTGGTCTTCTTCCTCGTCTCTTCATGTTGTCTTCAAGAATCGTCCTCTGCACGCCAATTCATGCTGAAGATCTGTACGATCATAGGTGGGACTTCTTGTGTAATATCGTGATATCTATCGGAGCTTTTTGCTCCTATAAACCGATGTACGTGGTCGATCATTTCTTGGAATTGGCGATCTCTGGAATATCCGCCGAATACCTGGAATCTGGGAGCTTGACTCTGGTCCAAGCGTACTGCCTGTTGAGTAATCTCAGCGAGAAGAGGAATAAACCCAATTCGAATTCGGTCTATATGGGGATAGCATTCCGTCAAGCGATAGGTCTAGGTCTGCATCGGGAATTGCCATTCTGGAATATCAGCCCCTTCGAAAGAGAGATAAGGTGAGTTCGTTGTTACTCAATGCGAGGGTATGGCGCTGATTAGATCAATGCTGCATTAGGCGTAGATTGTGGTGCGCCTGTGTCGCTTTCGATTGTGGTGCTTCAATTACTTTCGGGAGACCAATAGTCAGTCGATTATATGATTCTGCGATATTATGAGTTACACGAAACTGATCATGGATTTTCTTCCATAGCTACAACCCTCTTATCCTGCTGAATCAGATGTAAGACTACCTCACAACGTTCATGACATGGTATGTCTTGCCGTCTGTATCGATCCGTTTGTAGCATGCGCTGAAGGCTGAAGATTTTATTGTCATTTCTCAGTTATTCACTCCGACAGCCAAAGAAGCTCCGATCGAAATAGATGAACCGACCATATACTCGTCGATAATACTCCATGCTCGATTCCAGCAAGAGACCAATCTGATATATGCCAAGATCCAATCGACATCGCCTGCGCCTACTGCTGTCGAGTTTCTGGAGATGGATCATCAGCTGGAAGAATGGTCAAAGACGATTCCCAGGTATCTACGGCCTAGCCTTTCGTCGAATTACCCACACTGGTTAAGGTTTGGGCAACACAAGATGTTCTGGAGGTATTGCAATTTCCGTATAATCCTACATCGTCGGATGTTCCTCGAAAGAGCGTTAAGAGGCCTTCCATTATGGCAAGACGATCTTCCGATATCAGCAGGCACTGGAACCGGAACGGGACATGGAACGGGAACCGTAGAGGGTATGCTAGAAGCTGAGATGGACTGCTGTATGCGGTGTCAGAATAACGCGGCGGAAACGATCACCTCGATCAGCGATTTCTTCCAGGCTAAACCGGGCCAGGAGAATAGGTTGGAGGAATGGTATGGTCTGTGAGTTGTCCTCTGATCGGAGAAAACTCCAGTATCTGACCTGAGTTCGACATGTATCGATGACAATGATCAGCTAAGGTGGCTGACTTGCTTTGACGTTGAACCACGATTACAGACACTTCTTATTCCAAGCGTCGTTCATACCGCTCATAGCCCTGCACACCGACCGATTCTCAACCAGAAGACCCATATGGGAATCCCAAGTACAACAAGCGCGCTCGATCTTAGATTCCTTCAAGGTCGACCCGACGGCTGAACGTTGTCTCCAAATCATAAACCTCCTCCAACCTACCGTCGCACAGCAGAATCAGCCCCTGGAGATTGATCTATTCGCAGAAGCGAATAATTGGCTGGACGATATATTCCAGAGCAATCCGCAGTTGGGTACTGAATTTTCTTCTACGACGGGGTCAGGGGGTGATTGGGCTCAGAATCTGTAAGTCCCCCACTTCCAATGCCGAATCGTCCTCCGTCATCGTCGTCTGTGAATCTGGAATGCCCTCGGTCATTATGGGGTCGGTGGGCATTTGCTAAATTTTCGATGTGTAGAATGCCTTTCGCCGATCTGGGGACGCTGAGTAGTATATGGCCTGGAAGTAATGCGTTTGAAGGTGCTAGAGGATAACAGATCCTGCTTGCCCTCCTGTACCATATCCGTTTCACTTGTATCATCTTATGGTCGTTTGACGAGTGTATGTTCATCATCGGGGCGAATTATGGCGAAAGACCGCAAACACGGAAGATTAGTGTGCCTGGCCGGGATCGGATTGACAAAAGGTTCCACTCTCATTTAATGTTCATATTATAATGTCCATCATTATGCATCCTCAACGCTAGAGCTGTACTGTACATATCAACAACAAATACCAGCTCCACAGCCTATTCTCGTAACATCACTCAACAGCCGCCGCCCGACCCCTAGATCACAAACAGGTCAAAGAACCTACAGATCCTGGATTTGCACCTTGATAGCACCCTGCGAAGGATCAGCCGCGACGTGGAAAGCGTCCACCGCCCTGTTCAACGGGAATCTATGGGTGACCAGAGGTTTCAAATCTATCAGACCGCCTTCGACCAGTCGGATGGCTTTGGGATACTGGTTCGCGTATCGGTATTGGTATTGCAGGTCGATCTCGTTGGCCGAGCAGTATCCGAAGGGGTATTTCTGCTCGGATGGTCCGACTCCAATTACGAAGACTTTACCGCCGAACACCACGGACTGATAGTCATTGAAGAATGCAAAAAGTCAGCTCGTTGCGACACTATTATGGTACAAGTCTTGGTAATCCCGGATCGATTTTGCTTGACTAGATCCGAGTGAATGAATCGATCATGAATTATATGGAACTTCAAATGCAACTCACGTAGATAGCAGCAGTGATGGAGCTTTCGAAACCCGTACATTCCAGGGCAAACTTGATATTGGTTCCAGAGATCTTCTTGATCTCGCCAGCTGTTTCCTGGGGTGACCACGCTCGCTCAATCTTGCATGTTCTAACGGTCGGGATGAGAGTCTTGGCGAAGTCGAGTCGGGATTCCTGCAAGTCTGTGATCACGATCGGGTGACAGCCTGATGCTCTTGCTGCTAAGAGAGTGATTAGACCGATAGGTCCCGCACCGCTGTAAGTGGAAATCACGCAGCGGAGATTGTAAGCCGATACTTCTCACTCTGCATGATACAGTCCCGTCGAGTCCAGTCCGGTGATATCGAGATGGGCAGAGGCGTGACTCACCAAATGACTACGGGATCTCCTAGTCTGACGTTGGCTCTCTCCAGACCTGCCAAAGCTACTGCCAAGGGCTCACACAGGGATCCTTCCTCGTAGGATAGACTGTCGGGAAGCTTGTGCACCCAGGCAGCGGGGTGGGCGTGGAATCGGGTGAGCGTACCGTGGTATGGAGGTGTGGAGAAGAAAACCACTTGGGGACCTGTCACAATGGTAATAGCTCCATTAGTCAGGAAGCATTTCTAAGAGAGATCCAATAATAAAGAGCGGATGATTGTCTGCGCGAAAGGGGAAGGATTCTCACAAGCATTGTATCGGCCTGTTCTGCACATATCACAATTCGCTTGACCACACGGAACTCCACATTCAATCGCGACTCTATCTCCGACTTTCCACTGCGTGACATTCTCGCCGAGCTCAATGATCTCTCCTGCTGATTCGTGGCCGGCTCCACAGGTGGACTCTACTATCATCGTAGGACCAATTTGACCGTGTTTCCAGAAATGTACGTCGGATCTAGAATAAATGACTATTCCGTCAGCATCTCATGCCTTATGAGCAAGTTTGACTATTCAGAACGAGAAGCCTCTACGTACCCGCAAATACCGGTAGCTCTGACTCGAATGACGACTTCGCCCTCTCTTGCCTTGGGGATGGGTTTGTTGATCATCTTGATATCATGTTTCTCATCATAGGCGCAAGCGATATTGCTCTTGCCATTCCACAACTCATCATCGCCATCTTGCAGGACTTTGTACTCTGGAGCATGGAAAACTCGCTCGGGGTCGTACTTGACCACGTATTGCGATTTAAGAGGGGGGAGGGGGCCTGATTCGACGGCGGTAGCGGCTATACCGTTCACTTTAGGTGCGCAAGATTGACACATCGTGTGGAAGTTGCGATGATTGCGTGCTGGCCGTGCTGAGAAATTGATTCTGGTAAAGGATGATATGAATTGCAGAGATGTTTAGCTTGTCCTTATTTATCCTATGAAATATATGTCTACATGTCGGAAAACTTCTCCGATACATCAGCTGTATGTATGTATATATGTACCATGAGGAGACAATGACCTAGTAGGAATACTTGCGGGGTACTAGCACTACGACGAATCACCTGAGCAAGATACAGTAACACGAAGAGCGGTAACTAGGTACCGCTCCCTATAAGAGTATAGCGGATCGGCTTATAGATCCTGGAGAAACAGGCTTACCGAGCTGCGCCAGACCACAAGAAGCGATATCTCGCCTATAGCCTATTGTGTTGTACTTGCATGGCTTCATGTTTGCGCTGCGCTGTACTGTGATGTGTTGGCAGACTAGCTGATTTGCGTGATGGCTTGGATCGAAATAAATCGTTTGGAGTGAGCAAGATGCTCCGCTCCATGTCAAAAACGCATTTGACGAGAATGGATTTGTGAAAGTGCAGTACCTGAACGTGCAGACGATTATAGCGACTCGGATCCTGCTACATGGCTAGTACGATTGCACCGCAACTCCGTAATGTAAGAATTCTTGCGAGTCTGCGAGAGTATGAAGAGGGGCAACCGACTCCCCAGACAACATGTACGGGCACACGTGAGGAAGGGTTAGATCACAGCTCTTCAGGATCCGCTGCGTGTACTGTACTCGTACATGTGTAATTTTGCATCAATTATCGGGACGACAAAACGCATGACATGCGCAAAACAACCCGCGGAAGCACTGCCTATTCATGACGATTTGATGCATTGGGAATTCGCACTAAACTCGTCCTTTTCTAATTACCTACGTGAATGCCTAGAGCGATCTTCTCAGGTTAATACGTTGTGAAACCTGTTCATCGCACGGTCAGCGATATCGTCCGACCCTGAAGATGAAGGTGAATGCAGAGAGAGGAGAGTAAGGGACACCTACCTCCGTCCATGATGAGATCGTGACCAGTCATGAACGTCGAACTCTCTTGCGAACACATCAAAACGATCATCTGACCAATCTCGAACGCTTCCGCGAACCTGTCTACAGGTGTGTCGCGCATCCATACCTTGGGCCATGTAGCGCCTTCTCCTGGAGGTGGGTCCTTTATCATGTCCGTGGCTACGTATCCCGGTGAGATCGAGTTTACCGTCACGCCGTATTTAGCCCATTCTCCCGCCAAACTCTGCAAATCCCATCATCACGAAACGTCAATCTCCCTTCGCCGAGCGATCTTGTGCGATTCCCATCGAGTGGGGAGAAGGAGATATGGGACATGGAACACACCTTGCAAGCCATAGTCAGTCCAGCTTTCGATACATTAGGGTTAGGGGGTTACATGAAGCTCGATTACCTCGTGGGTATCGCTCAAATCTGCATGTATCGCAACAAGAGTTGTACCATTGGAAAGGTATGGACTGTAGCTATGCATGCATGGAGCTTGATCTGAATTCCTACGGTTAGTTGTTGTGCATATCCATTTCGTATGTTGCGCCGGCGGCAAGTGACGGAGACGCGACGGATTCTAAAAGGGTTGAACCTTTTGGTTCTTTTTTTGTCGTTTTTAGTTTTCGCCTCTTCGCTTTTTTTGTTGGGGGTTGCGCCCCTATTTCGTTTTCTATTCGCCTAGTTCCGCCTTTAACGCCTCGACGATCTCGTCAATTTGGTCGTCGATATCCGGTCCGATCATTTCGACCTTTGCTTTGAGGGTTTCGTTGTCACCCGCAAGACGTTTCAGCTTCTTCCGTATATCCGTCTTGAGGGTTTCGAGTTTCGTCGGTATTTCGCTGTCGGGTTTCTTGCGCTTTTTGTTCTTCCGTGGCTTTTCGTTGAGCGAACAGGTGCGGTGCCGTTTCGTACACATTTCGCAGTTGGCACTGTGCGAAACGCAGGCGATTTTTAGAGTTTCGCATAACTCGCATGGTGGATCGTTGGTGGAAGGTGGTGGTGTGGCAGATTGTGACTGAACACAAAAGTCAGCTATGGACGGGAATTGAACTCGGGTACTTACCATATTGAATATATACTAGTTGGGGTGGGAGATAGCTAACTGAGTTACGGGGCTATTCCCATTTGCTTGCCGCGAGTTACCGCCAGGTTCCGACGGTGCAAACGGGTGAAACTTTGCGCGACTTGGGTAGAGGTTCTATCTTGTAGAGAATTTCGACGCGAATCTGTGCGTACCCTACCCGCATCCCTATCTTCAGCGGTTATTGCGTAAAACACGTTTTAAAAAAAAATCCCGAACTCGCGACATGCCGGACAAACTTTCGTCGTCGGATTGACATGAAACTGCGGGTATATAGCAAACAAGACGCTGCGATTTCAACGGTACAAGAATCAAAGCTCTATCCGCTCTGTGTCACGCACAATAGGACAAAAAGCTCAATAATCGCTCACGTTTGGCTGGGATGCTAACGTGTGTGGGTTGCCGGTTGTCCCATTCCCACGTATGTTCTTACCGAGCTCTCCCGAGATATCCACCTGGCGTCAAGGAGACGGCTCTGCGTGGCACAGGTGCGATAAGACGATCAACTTGTTCCACTCGTGGCAATGAGTATCGCTGGTGGGATGACTGATCTTATCAATATGTCACATGATCTTTGGGACTTAAGAAATAGATATATAAGCACCACCTTGTTTGCTGTTATCACCCCCTTGACTCTTGTCTTATTCATACCTTGGACCTGTAATCAGCGCTTTTCCGTTCTTTCCCGACATTTCGATAGATCTTCCGCTCATCCCGTGTTTGTGAGCTCGACGGGACCACCATAGCCACTCAAACGCTGACCGACCAGATCAGACGTCTGTCTTTATCATGGTGAAAAAGAAATCGTCGGGTAAACGTGGCAACAATGGCCAATTCATAAGGCGAAAGCTTACTCCTCCAGTGGCACACCTACCCCCGCCTTCGACACCTGGTGGGAGCACACGTAAAGTTCTTGACTGTGTGTTAATTGTCAAATCGTCACAGCGAACTCAAGTGCGTGAGGATAGAAGCCTTTCCCGTGAGAGCGTATCATTGCCAAGGTCTTTTCCACCATCCCCTATTCGCCCGTCACCGTCCCCAACACACGAAATTGAAATCGCGGAAGTGGCAGGCATCGATTTGGATGAGATGATGCGGCTGTATGCGTCACTACTCAGTCCTGATCATGTAAAACCTGTAGACCTCACGGATGAGGTGGAAACGGAGCGTCTCATCAACGCGCTCAAACCGCGCCCCCTTGACGTCGACAAATGGGAAATTGCCGTCACTCCGCGACACTACCGTCACGAGTTCAGCTCCCCACTTGCGACTATTCAACTGGCCAGCTACCTCCCGCACATACGCGTCTGTCGGGACACTGTCGAAAAGCGATATTTTGACGATTTCATGCTTTTCGCTCAAAACAACCATCAAGTATGGATAGATTCCCGCTTCAAGCAACGCGCTTTTGACGAGATCAAGGCGTTCCAAACGATACAGCCATCCCCGCACCCTTTCTGTGCAGCCCTTGGTCATTCGCACCTTCCCGTCAGCGTTCTCACTTATTGCCTTGAGCGGGCTGGATGCGATACCCTACGGATTCGACAATATGGACACAAAATGCCCTTGACACCAATGTTCCACCGACGGGAGCCTGCGGAATCGACGCATCGCTACGCAAATGAGAATGAGTGGGATTTAGGTGTGTCATTCTGGGCGGAAGACATCTGGCTGTTCACGCCAACCCACGGGACTTCTCGTTCCGTCACGAAATACTCAATCGTCACCCCTGCCTCACTTGACTTTGGCTCTGTCGCCTTTGACACCCACTACCAAGGACGTCGCCTACGCGTAAAGGTCTATCCGCGCCTTGTCCATGCGATCAAGTCTTTCAACAGTCGATTCCAAGGCGAATTCCCCCTTTCGCTCACAACTCTCAGACGGAAAGTGCGGAATATTGACGCCATGCGTTCTCACCTCTCTCGCCTCCCGGATATTGAACTCGGTGGCTTTCGTATCGAGATTACTGTTGTGGCACCTACTTTGCACCAGGCGGAACAGTTTGCCATTGCTACACCATTCCTTACACCCTCTTTCTGGCTGAACCCACCGAGTGGGATGGAACGTTTCGCTCTTACTGCGAAACGCATCACAAAGTCCGGCTTATTCGCCAATGTCGACTGGATTCGTCAGCAAACACTGGAGCGAAAGGTGTTTGTAGGAAGCGGCTCCAGCAGACCCTCTCGCGTACAGATTCGCGCCTTGTTCGACTTGTACTCGTCCATTGGTTGGAACTCGGGTACCAGACGGACAACTAAATCGCTCGACGGAATGGCATGGTGGTGGGATCGTGGTGCGGGGCTTGCAGCGGAACTAGGTCTCACCTTTGAGCAACAGCTGGACCGCATATACGTCAATGATGCCGCAATTTACCGCCTGTTCCGCCTTCTCTGCACCCTCCTCCCTAATGGATATGTTCCCTGTCGTGAGTTCCCGCTTGACCCTCGTCATCGCTACCACTCTGCCGGTCAATCCCCAATACGTTTTCGATGTGGGAACAACGATTGTAGGCATCACCTGCCTAGACGTCAAATGCTCGCCTACTTTGCGACTTTCCTGAGCAGCGGAATTATACGGAAAGCAGACGTAGGCCTGGTTTAAGTGTTTATACTGATACATGCCATGAATATGTATTGTGTCACGTTGGCTACCTTCACCACAACATTGTATATAGTACAGGGGAATCGACCACTGGGCATCGTGCGTTTAACCAATCCGAACAGACCATCCAACTGCTCATCGTTTTGATACCTGTCCGACAGCAAGCTGAAGCAGGTCGGAACTACCTCCTCACCACCCATCCACCAAGCGTCCGTCGACAGTGATTTGGTTGGCGATCCATGATCTGAATTCCAGCCGAGAGCATTCAAGACGTCCACAAGGATCTGTCTTTGCTGTGGAGTAGGTACGTCAGATGCGGCGCCTTGAAACACCCTTCTGATCTGGGCTTGCTCATATACCCAATTCGCATTGCTGAGGAAAGCCTCTCGGGTGACCAGCTTGGCATCCAGGTGATGTTTGCAATGCGGACCTTCCCCTTGTCCGAGCCAGTAGGAAGGATCAAGGAATGGAGTGGCTTCCACCCGACGGTGGGCTTCTTTCAAGTCGGGTGCCTCCACGCTGACCTCTATTCGGAATCCTCCCAGAGCTGTATCATCCTTACCCGACAGATTGTGTATCATCCTTGACGCCTTCTGGACTTGATTCCTAACCCCGTACATGGTCTTGGGAATGCTCCCTTGCAGGTGAGAGTCGAACGACTTGATGACATGGACGATCCTTGGGTAGATTTTGAGCTTGAACTTGCGCCGTTTGTGGGTGGCTTTGATGCTGACCGTACCATAGTCCATCGAGCCTGGCAACATGGTCCGATAGTGACGGAAGCCATTATGTCTCCCTGTGGCCGAAGCAAACAGCCAGATGTAAGGAGATCCAAAGTTGACACCGATGTCCCATTTGTTGTATTTCGCATACTTGTGATCCACCTGAGCTGGTTCCGAGCTGAGGAATCGATCTGTGATGGGCATCTTCTGACCATATGCCTTGAGCCTGATCACAGTGCATCCGGAAGCGATGAGACAGTGCACAAAGACGCTGGTGGGCAGATGAGCCCTGCCCAGACTGGCTTGCTCACGGAATCGACCTTTTTTGGATGGCTTGGTACTTGTCGGCTTCTTCAATGAAAACGTCTCTATGTCGAGGATGGACCCATAACTGGTGGGTGGCTTGAGCGAGATACATGTACTGGCTGAAGTCTGGACCGTGGGACGTTTCAAGCCTCCTTGTAGGTGCCCGGTTGACGATCTGGACATCGGCCAGCGAGCTTTCAAACCTGTTCAAGTATTCCTCTGGTGAGATTGACAGTTCCCATCGGTCCACATCGGTAGGTTTCCTCTCCAACTCGTCCAGCCAGTCGTTCCCTTCCTCCTGATGTTCCACCAGCTTCTTGAATCCTCCCATGAAAGGTAACTCTGGGACAAACGACTCGAGCCATTCCACCCCACATCTTCTAATACTGGAGGGCTCCACCCTCTATCCCGTACATCCACACCCTCTTGTTCTCCCGTGACATCTTGTTCCGTACTAGCACGTATGCTCCCTCGTTCTTCTCCATCCTCATCCCCTCCCAGTAAGTCCCAAAGGTCATCGTCTATGTCCTCACCACCGTCATCTCTGCCCGCACCATCTTCCATTATCCCTTGACCATCCCGTCCATCAGACTCCTGGGGATCTATATCCATCCCCCCTTGGTCCGATTCATCTTCTTCTGGCTGCCATTGATATGATCCATCGTCACTCATCACTGATCGTTCCTCTTCATTCTCTTCATCGGACCATGGTCTGTCATCCCCATCCTGGGCTGCATCCTCGATCTCCTTGGCCCGCTTTCTCTCCCAATAAGCCTCATCCTCGATCTCTTCCTCCTCCTCCTCCTCCTCCTCCTCGTCGTCGTCATCTTCTTCTACTTCTTTACCAGCCCCGTCCTCTTCATACACTTCCGTCTCCTGACCATGACTGAATACGTCATCATCCGCCTCATCGTATACATAGAGGACGGGATTGGTAACTCTGGAGGAGGACCTACGGGTGGGAGTGAGTGGTGAGCTGTTGATCTGCAAGTGGTTGATGGACAGACCGTTGGGTGACAGAGACTGAGATGACCGACGGGTACTTGCAGGACTCAGACTGGGCGTTCCCACGACTGAACTCAGAGGGGATGACGTGGAGTTAGCTGGTGGGACATGGCCAGATGCAGAGTGCGCCGAGCTGAGCGGACTGCTGAAACGACTGGGGGTCTTTAGAGTGGATCTCCAAGGGGATGCTTCAAGGAGAGATGCTATCGAAGGGGCAGGTGTCAATGAGTTGCTGAGATATGGAGCTGCCCTTTGAGCTGGAGAGTAAAGAGATGCTGTCGAAGGGGCAGGTGTCAATGAGTTGCTGAGATATCGAGCGGCCCTTTGAGCTGGAGAGTAACTGGGACAGTTGAACCGTAGCTGATGTTTGTTGAGCCCACTCGCATTCAACACCAATCTCCCACATGCACATACCACCACCTCCGTGTCTGAAATATCATCCTTGGTGAATCGATCTCCCTTGTGTCTCTTCTTGAAGTGTTCCACCAGATCGACATAAAGAATCCCAGCACACCTATTGCATCTGCCTGAGGGGTTGGTCGTCTTTCCTCTGGGCATGGTATTTCTTATGTGATATGAATGTCTAAATGGAATCGCATCAAAGAAATCCCTACTGAGTAGAAGAAGTATGGTAAGTAGAGACGCGTCTGACTACTAAAGAAACCCCTATTGGGGGTTACATATCAAATTGTACAAGCAGACGCGTCTGACCCCTATAAAAACCACTACTGGCTGACCCCTAAAGAAACCACTACTGAGTCTGACCCCTAAAGAAACCACTACTGGGGATACGAAGGATCGTACATACTGTCTGGCTGACCCCTACAAAAACCACTACTGGGTATACAAAGGATCGTACACCCTTACTGGCTGACCCCTAAAGAAACCACTACTGAGTCTGACCCCTAAAGAAACCACTACTGGGGATACGAAGGATCGTACATACTGTCCGGCTGACCCCTACAGAAACCACTACTGAGTATACATAGTATGGTTGGTACATAATTACATAGCGCTTATGGCTTACACATGATGACTGGGGTATCGTTTACGGTGGTAGGATAACCCTCTCTCACTAGCTGTCACCTTTCCGCAGGAGCACACCCATAAGCCCGTCTCTGCCATCTCCTCTGCAGTGAACCTGTCCTCACCGTGTTTCTTCTTGATGTGATCGAGGAGATCCTTGTAGGTCTTATCACATTTGGGACAAGTATCCTGCCCTGACCTCGGCTTCCAGGACCTCTTAGCACGGGGTAACATGATTCCTTGCATGTCCAAGTAATCCGTTGTAGGCTCGCAGGTGAACATGGTGATCACCACTCGTTTCTTGGCATCTTCTGGCTTGAGAGCCACCACTCGATGAGGTAGGAGCCCTGGCTGGAAGAACACAACATCACCGGGAAAGACGGGTAAAGCGAGTCCTAACGTGGGAAGCAAGAGATCACCCCTACCATCTGTGTGATCCCAGTCTAAGTTCTCCCGACCCAAGACGAGGAGTGTGGTGTATAGACGACGGTCATCATGGTTATCCATGTGCAGCTTCTCTGATTGACCTTGGGTGATCGCAGAGCAGGTAGCCAGCTGACCGAAGCGGAAGAAATCGGCTACATGGTCAACCTGGACATCTTGAAAGTCGGAAGGGGACAATCCACGGAGATCGAGCTTTCCTTGGTCAACGGCAGACCTGAAACGGTCGTTGCTGGCTTTATGTGCCAGGCAGGTCTTACGATCCACCTGGTCGAGCCTGGCTTGAACCTTCTCCTTGACGACAGCATCTATGGCCAAGCATAGTCCCAGCATACATTGCCTTCTCGCTGCTGCGACCCGTTTGTTCGAATGTGGTTGTAGTGTGTCATTGGTGACCCAGGGTGTATGGATCTCGGAGGCACGGAAGAAGACACCAAGATGATGCGGGCTCAGTCCAGTGGTACGCTCGGTACCTTTGATGAAAGCTTGACACCCAGCGCTCTCACTTTTCCTGGCGGCTTCAAGTATGGTATCCTGATCTCCCTGTGATAGCTGACCGGAGATCCTGACCACCCAGAACTTGGGACCACCCGATCTATGGGGGCGCGGAATGGCCAAATCGCCATGCTCAGGCAGTCGACGGAGCGGCTGGTCAGCCGAGTCACCAAGTAGCCGTCTCACAGTTGCCTCGATGTTTGATCGGTTTGACCTGGTGTGGGTGCAGTAGTATGTCTGGACATGGGCCGGTGTGGGCGCTTGGATGACGGATGGGACTCGAGACATGGCTGCCTAAGGGATGATGGTGAGTGACGGTGGATCACATGACGGGAAACTCACGGTTTGTATCACCCGATGTCTGTACTGTACCTATTCAATCGGGGCGTTACGGTTTGTGATGTGATACGGTACCTAAGACAACCTACCGGTCAGCTTTCGACATGACCCTCCACCATACACAGCTCTGCCAGACCCGATGGGCACGGCATGTGCCGCCCACCGCAACCCTCATATGCATCATTAGACTATATACTACTTGGCCCTATATCCCCGTCCCAGCTTGGTCAGGACCATCGGGTCCATCTTCTTCTTCAATTCCTCCATGCGGAGCACCTTTCTGTGCGATGGTGCCGGTGCCGGTGCCGGTCTCGTCTTCCGCTTTGGCTTGAACAGGACGTTGCGACTCACTGTCAAATCGATGGGGTTGGATCGCGTACCGGTTTTAGCGTTCCTATCGGTTCAGAATCAGCGTACGGTACGATATGATGTCAACTTAGATTTAATCGTGTATGGGCGTTCGGTGGGTGGTGGGGGAATGTCCTCTGACCCCTAAATCGACCCCTGCTTATATAGACATCGACCTGCTCTGACGATGCGATATGGACGACACCATTGATCGCACCATACGACCAATATCGCATCGTTTATCGCATCATACGACCAATATCGCATCGTTATGACATCGTGTATCGCATCATACGACCAATATCGCGTCGTTTACGACCAATATCGCATCGTTATGACATCGTTATCGCACCATACGACCAATATCGCATCGTGATTCATCGTATGACATCGTTGTCGCATCGTTATCGCATCATCTATCGCACCATACGACCAATCTCGCATGGCATCACATCGTCGGCCACCCAGATGGTAAAAGTGGTATGGGGACTCATTCCTAACGAAATTTCAATGCGATTCTAATGGTAGGATCGGTTTAACTCTATCTGCAACGGTCAAGGAGTTAGAAAAAAAGGGCATTCCTAGACGCAAGTTTTTTTTTTTGAGTGAGGGGTACCGTGAGGGGTACCGTTAGATGCGAAATTTCGAGAGGAATCTGATGGTACGGGCCACACTACTCTAACCGCGCTGGGTGTGGAGCAATTTGCCAAATCAGTATTATGCAATCCAAATGAAGTGGATCTACGTTGTCTGGGGGTCATATGGTTTGTGGATAGGTAGCTGGTTTGAAAATTCGCTCGATATGGGTTAAATCTGATAAATTAGCAGTGAATGACAGATTCTGTGTGATGAGATTATGCGAAATCCCCAAGGGGAAATAGTGCTTGGAAGATGGTGGACAGCTGAGCTGCGACAGGTGATGACTAAGTATATTTCATGCAGACTGGAGCTGTTACATCTGAACGAGCTGGATTGAACAAAAACATCGGTTAACCCCCCCATTAACCCCCAGTCAAACGGGCGATCAGCCAGGTAGTTATGAAGGTATAGGTGGCGGGGACCACGTGTGGGTGTGTGTTAGGGGTTACATACCGATTCTCTGAGGGGTGCCGATTTTGGGCCGAATTTCGTGCATGCATATTATCGTCCCAGATGGTAGAGGGGACGTCTAGGATGCTGGGAAAATTGATCTGAGGTCTCTACGTGATGTGTAGCGTGATTGAGAAAATATTCTGGGTCGGCACGGGAGCGACCCCCCAAGCCGGGATCAAATTTGGGTCTGAAAAAAAAAAAGATTACATCGGCCACGCACACATGCATGCTTCATGACATATATCACCTGGTAGAGGAGGAGTGTGTGAGCCAGGATATACCAGTTGCAGGACGATAGCATCGGTGTGTGACAAATGAGAAATTATTTTCACTCACAGCTCGGTCTGACCCCCCAAGCCGGGATCAAATCGAGGAAGAGTGAAAAACATTTTCCGTTTCGCGCATGCATGTATTCTTCCAAGTCTCTAAGACATTACCAGTACAGAATCGGCTGCTGAACCAGGATCTGAAGTCAGATTGTGCATAGCTGCGATGTGTGACGAATGAGAATTTATTTTCACTCACAAGACAGTCCGACCCCCTAAGCCGGGATCAAATCCGACTTGGTGAAAAACTTTTTTCAAATCGCCCATGCATGCATTCTTCAAGTTGTTCAAGATATTCCCAATACAGAACGAGCTGCCGATTCAGAATCTCAAGTCAGATCATGCATAGGTGCCGCGAGTGACAAATGAGAATTTATTTTCACTCACTCGACCTTCCGACCTCCTAAGCCGGGATCAAATTTCTGACCCAGGTTGACCCCTACAGAAACCCTCACTGAGCGTACGGCTCACCTGTTTGACGCGTCTCGTCTGACCCAAACCACAAGTCAGCTTATCGCTTACCGTGCATAGATCAAGCGACTCACCACCAAGTCCTGTCCTATCCTCATCTTCCATACCCTCGTCACCTCCCACGGCCCCCTGCTGGATTCCCAAGTCTGATATCCCCAAGACCTCGGCCGAGACCAATTCTGTCAACCACCTCAGCATCTTCACCCCATTCAGCTTATGGCGGCATCCCTTCTTACCGCAGGCGATCCTGAAAGGATGAGCGCTGTTCCTATGATATCCATGACCAGGTCCATCGGGATCTCTCTGACAGGGGGAATCGACCATTGGGCATGATGCGTTTCACCAATCCAAACAGACCATCCAACTGTTCATCAGTCCGATACTTGTCAGACAGCAAGCTGAAGCAGGTCGGAACTACCTCCTCACCACCCATCCACCAGGCATCGGTTGACAGCGACTTGGTGGGTGAGCCATGATCTGAATTCCAGCCGAGAGAATTCAAGATGTCGACCAGGATCTGTCTTTGCTGTGGAGTAGGTACGTTGGATGCGGCTCCTTGAAACACGCTTCTGATCTGAGCTTGCTCGTATACCCAGTTGGCATTACTGAGGAAAGCCTCTCGGGTGACCAGCTTGGCATCCAGGTGATGTTTGCAGTGAGGACCTTCTCCTTGACCGAGCCAGTAGGAAGGATCAAGGAATGGAGTCGCTTCCACCAGACGGCGGGCTTCTTTCAAGCCGGGTGCCGTCACACTGACCTCTATCCGGAACCCTCCGAGACCTCTGTCGTCCTTGCTGGAAAGGTTGTGTATCATCCTTGACGCCTTCTCGACTTGATTCCTGACCCCGTACATGGTCTTGGGAATGCTCCCTTGCAGGTGAGAGTCGAACGACTTGATGACATGGACGATCCTTGGGTAGATTTTGAGCTTGAACTTGCGCCGTTTGTGGGTGGCTTTGATGCTGACCGTACCATAGTCCATCGACCCCGGCAACATGGTCCGATAGTGACGGAAGCCATTGTGTCTGCCTGTGGCCGAAGCAAACAGCCAGATGTAAGGAGATCCAAAGTTGACCCCAATGTCCCATTTGTTGTATTTCGCATACTTGTGATCGACCTGAGCTGGTTCCGAGCTGAGGAAGCGATCTGTGATGGGCATCTTCTGACCATATGCCTTGAGCCGTATGACACTGCATCCGGAAGCAATGAGGCAGTGAACAAAAACACTGGTCGGGAGATGAGCCCTGCCCAGACTGGCTTGCTCACGGAATCGACCTTTTTGGATGGCTTGGTACTTGTCGGCTTCTTCAATGAAAACGTCTCTATGTCGAGGATGGACCCATAACTGGTGGGTGGCTTGAGCGAGATACATGTACTGGCTGAAGTCTGGACCGTGGGACGTTTCAAGCCTCCTTGTAGGTGCCCGGTTGACGATCTGGACATCGGCCAGCGAGCTTTCAAACCTGTTCAAGTATTCCTCTGGTGAGATTGACAGTTCCCATCGGTCCACATCGGTAGGTTTCCTCTCCAACTCGTCCAGCCAGTCGTTCCCTTCCTCCTGATGTTCCACCAGCTTCTTGAATCCTCCCATGAAAGGTAACTCTGGGACAAACGACTCGAGCCATTCCACCCCACATCTTCTAATACTGGAGGGCTCCACCCTCTATCCCGTACATCCACACCCTCTTGTTCTCCCGTGACATCTTGTTCCGTACTAGCACGTATGCTCCCTCGTTCTTCTCCATCCTCATCCCCTCCCAGTAAGTCCCAAAGGTCATCGTCTATGTCCTCACCACCGTCATCTCTGCCCGCACCATCTTCCATTATCCCTTGACCATCCCGTCCATCAGACTCCTGGGGATCTATATCCATCCCCCCTTGGTCCGATTCATCTTCTTCTGGCTGCCATTGATATGATCCATCGTCACTCATCACTGATCGTTCCTCTTCATTCTCTTCATCGGACCATGGTCTGTCATCCCCATCCTGGGCTGCATCCTCGATCTCCTTGGCCCGCTTTCTCTCCCAATAAGCCTCATCCTCGATCTCTTCCTCCTCCTCCTCCTCCTCCTCCTCGTCGTCGTCATCTTCTTCTACTTCTTTACCAGCCCCGTCCTCTTCATACACTTCCGTCTCCTGACCATGACTGAATACGTCATCATCCGCCTCATCGTATACATAGAGGACGGGATTGGTAACTCTGGAGGAGGACCTACGGGTGGGAGTGAGTGGTGAGCTGTTGATCTGCAAGTGGTTGATGGACAGACCGTTGGGTGACAGAGACTGAGATGACCGACGGGTACTTGCAGGACTCAGACTGGGCGTTCCCACGACTGAACTCAGAGGGGATGACGTGGAGTTAGCTGGTGGGACATGGCCAGATGCAGAGTGCGCCGAGCTGAGCGGACTGCTGAAACGACTGGGGGTCTTTAGAGTGGATCTCCAAGGGGATGCTTCAAGGAGAGATGCTATCGAAGGGGCAGGTGTCAATGAGTTGCTGAGATATGGAGCTGCCCTTTGAGCTGGAGAGTAAAGAGATGCTGTCGAAGGGGCAGGTGTCAATGAGTTGCTGAGATATCGAGCGGCCCTTTGAGCTGGAGAGTAACTGGGACAGTTGAACCGTAGCTGATGTTTGTTGAGCCCACTCGCATTCAACACCAATCTCCCACATGCACATACCACCACCTCCGTGTCTGAAATATCATCCTTGGTGAATCGATCTCCCTTGTGTCTCTTCTTGAAGTGTTCCACCAGATCGACATAAAGAATCCCAGCACACCTATTGCATCTGCCTGAGGGGTTGGTCGTCTTTCCTCTGGGCATGGTATTTCTTATGTGATATGAATGTCTAAATGGAATCGCATCAAAGAAATCCCTACTGAGTAGAAGAAGTATGGTAAGTAGAGACGCGTCTGACTACTAAAGAAACCCCTATTGGGGGTTACATATCAAATTGTACAAGCAGACGCGTCTGACCCCTATAAAAACCACTACTGGCTGACCCCTAAAGAAACCACTACTGAGTCTGACCCCTAAAGAAACCACTACTGGGGATACGAAGGATCGTACATACTGTCTGGCTGACCCCTACAAAAACCACTACTGGGTATACAAAGGATCGTACACCCTTACTGGCTGACCCCTAAAGAAACCACTACTGAGTCTGACCCCTAAAGAAACCACTACTGGGGATACGAAGGATCGTACATACTGTCCGGCTGACCCCTACAGAAACCACTACTGAGTATACATAGTATGGTTGGTACATAATTACATAGCGCTTATGGCTTACACATGATGACTGGGGTATCGTTTACGGTGGTAGGATAACCCTCTCTCACTAGCTGTCACCTTTCCGCAGGAGCACACCCATAAGCCCGTCTCTGCCATCTCCTCTGCAGTGAACCTGTCCTCACCGTGTTTCTTCTTGATGTGATCGAGGAGATCCTTGTAGGTCTTATCACATTTGGGACAAGTATCCTGCCCTGACCTCGGCTTCCAGGACCTCTTAGCACGGGGTAACATGATTCCTTGCATGTCCAAGTAATCCGTTGTAGGCTCGCAGGTGAACATGGTGATCACCACTCGTTTCTTGGCATCTTCTGGCTTGAGAGCCACCACTCGATGAGGTAGGAGCCCTGGCTGGAAGAACACAACATCACCGGGAAAGACGGGTAAAGCGAGTCCTAACGTGGGAAGCAAGAGATCACCCCTACCATCTGTGTGATCCCAGTCTAAGTTCTCCCGACCCAAGACGAGGAGTGTGGTGTATAGACGACGGTCATCATGGTTATCCATGTGCAGCTTCTCTGATTGACCTTGGGTGATCGCAGAGCAGGTAGCCAGCTGACCGAAGCGGAAGAAATCGGCTACATGGTCAACCTGGACATCTTGAAAGTCGGAAGGGGACAATCCACGGAGATCGAGCTTTCCTTGGTCAACGGCAGACCTGAAACGGTCGTTGCTGGCTTTATGTGCCAGGCAGGTCTTACGATCCACCTGGTCGAGCCTGGCTTGAACCTTCTCCTTGACGACAGCATCTATGGCCAAGCATAGTCCCAGCATACATTGCCTTCTCGCTGCTGCGACCCGTTTGTTCGAATGTGGTTGTAGTGTGTCATTGGTGACCCAGGGTGTATGGATCTCGGAGGCACGGAAGAAGACACCAAGATGATGCGGGCTCAGTCCAGTGGTACGCTCGGTACCTTTGATGAAAGCTTGACACCCAGCGCTCTCACTTTTCCTGGCGGCTTCAAGTATGGTATCCTGATCTCCTGTGATAGCTGACCGGAGATCCTGACCACCCAGAACTTGGGACCACCCGATCTATGGGGGCGCGGAATGGCCAAATCGCCATGCTCAGGCAGTCGACGGAGCGGCTGGTCAGCCGAGTCACCAAGTAGCCGTCTCACAGTTGCCTCGATGTTTGATCGGTTTGACCTGGTGTGGGTGCAGTAGTATGTCTGGACATGGGCCGGTGTGGGCGCTTGGATGACGGATGGGACTCGAGACATGGCTGCCTAAGGGATGATGGTGAGTGACGGTGGATCACATGACGGGAAACTCACGGTTTGTATCACCCGATGTCTGTACTGTACCTATTCAATCGGGGCGTTACGGTTTGTGATGTGATACGGTACCTAAGACAACCTACCGGTCAGCTTTCGACATGACCCTCCACCATACACAGCTCTGCCAGACCCGATGGGCACGGCATGTGCCGCCCACCGCAACCCTCATATGCATCATTAGACTATATACTACTTGGCCCTATATCCCCGTCCCAGCTTGGTCAGGACCATCGGGTCCATCTTCTTCTTCAATTCCTCCATGCGGAGCACCTTTCTGTGCGATGGTGCCGGTGCCGGTGCCGGTCTCGTCTTCCGCTTTGGCTTGAACAGGACGTTGCGACTCACTGTCAAATCGATGGGGTTGGATCGCGTACCGGTTTTAGCGTTCCTATCGGTTCAGAATCAGCGTACGGTACGATATGATGTCAACTTAGATTTAATCGTGTATGGGCGTTCGGTGGGTGGTGGGGAATGTCCTCTGACCCCTAAATCGACCCCTGCTTATATAGACATCGACCTGCTCTGACGATGCGATATGGACGACACCATTGATCGCACCATACGACCAATATCGCATCGTTTATCGCATCATACGACCAATATCGCATCGTTATGACATCGTGTATCGCATCATACGACCAATATCGCGTCGTTTACGACCAATATCGCATCGTTATGACATCGTTATCGCACCATACGACCAATATCGCATCGTGATTCATCGTATGACATCGTTGTCGCATCGTTATCGCATCATCTATCGCACCATACGACCAATCTCGCATGGCATCACATCGTCGGCCACCCAGATGGTAAAAGTGGTATGGGGACTCATTCCTAACGAAATTTCAATGCGATTCTAATGGTAGGATCGGTTTAACTCTATCTGCAACGGTCAAGGAGTTAGAAAAAAGGGCATTCCTAGACGCAAGTTTTTTTTTTTGAGTGAGGGGTACCGTGAGGGGTACCGTTAGATGCGAAATTTCGAGAGGAATCTGATGGTACGGGCCACACTACTCTAACCGCGCTGGGTGTGGAGCAATTTGCCAAATCAGTATTATGCAATCCAAATGAAGTGGATCTACGTTGTCTGGGGTCATATGGTTTGTGGATAGGTAGCTGGTTTGAAAATTCGCTCGATATGGGTTAAATCTGATAAATTAGCAGTGAATGACAGATTCTGTGTGATGAGATTATGCGAAATCCCCAAGGGGAAATAGTGCTTGGAAGATGGTGGACAGCTGAGCTGCGACAGGTGATGACTAAGTATATTTCATGCAGACTGGAGCTGTTACATCTGAACGAGCTGGATTGAACAAAACATCGGTTAACCCCCATTAACCCCCAGTCAAACGGGCGATCAGCCAGGTAGTTATGAAGGTATAGGTGGCGGGGACCACGGGTTACATACCGATTCTCTGAGGGGTGCCGATTTTGGGCCGAATTTCGTGCATGCATATTATCGTCCCAGATGGTGAGGGGGACGTCTAGGATGCTGGGAAAATTGATCTGAGGTCTCTACGTGATGTGTAGCGTGATTGAGAAAATATTCTGGGTCAAACTTGGGGTTACATGCATGCTTCATGACATATATCACCTGGTAGAGGGGAGGAGTGTGTGAGCCGGGATATACCAGTTGCAGGACGATAGCATCGGTGTGTGACAAATGAGAAATTATTTTCACTCACAGCTCGGTCTGACCCCCAAGCCGGGATCAAATCGAGGAAGAGTGAAAAACATTTTCCGTTTCGCGCATGCATGTATTCTTCCAAGTCTCTAAGACATTACCAGTACAGAATCGGCTGCTGAACCAGGATCTGAAGTCAGATTGTGCATAGCTGCGATGTGTGACGAATGAGAATTTATTTTCACTCACAAGACAGTCCGACCCCTAAGCCGGGATCAAATCCGACTTGGTGAAAAACTTTTTCAAAATCGCCCATGCATGCATTCTTCAAGTTGTTCAAGATATTCCCAATACAGAACGAGCTGCCGATTCAGAATCTCAAGTCAGATCATGCATAGGTGCCGCGAGTGACAAATGAGAATTTATTTTCACTCACTCGACCTTCCGACCTCCTAAGCCGGGATCAAATTTCTGACCCAGGTTGACCCCTACAGAAACCCTCACTGAGCGTACGGCTCACCTGTTTGACGCGTCTCGTCTGACCCAAACCACAAGTCAGCTTATCGCTTACCGTGCATAGATCAAGCGACTCACCACCAAGTCCTGTCCTATCCTCATCTTCCATACCCTCGTCACCTCCCACGGCCCCTGCTGGATTCCCAAGTCTGATATCCCCAAGACCTCGGCCGAGACCAATTCTGTCAACCACCTCAGCATCTTCACCCCATTCAGCTTATGGCGGCATCCCTTCTTACCGCAGGCGATCCTGAAAGGATGAGCGCTGTTCCTATGATATCCATGACCAGGTCCATCGGGATCTCTCTGACAGGGGAATCGACCATTGGGCATGATGCGTTTCACCAATCCAAACAGACCATCCAACTGTTCATCAGTCCGATACTTGTCAGACAGCAAGCTGAAGCAGGTCGGAACTACCTCCTCACCACCCATCCACCAGGCATCGGTTGACAGCGACTTGGTGGGTGAGCCATGATCTGAATTCCAGCCGAGAGAATTCAAGATGTCGACCAGGATCTGTCTTTGCTGTGGAGTAGGTACGTTGGATGCGGCTCCTTGAAACACGCTTCTGATCTGAGCTTGCTCGTATACCCAGTTGGCATTACTGAGGAAAGCCTCTCGGGTGACCAGCTTGGCATCCAGGTGATGTTTGCAGTGAGGACCTTCTCCTTGACCGAGCCAGTAGGAAGGATCAAGGAATGGAGTCGCTTCCACCAGACGGCGGGCTTCTTTCAAGCCGGGTGCCGTCACACTGACCTCTATCCGGAACCCTCCGAGACCTCTGTCGTCCTTGCTGGAAAGGTTGTGTATCATCCTTGACGCCTTCTCGACTTGATTCCTGACCCCGTACATGGTCTTGGGAATGCTCCCTTGCAGGTGAGAGTCGAACGACTTGATGACATGGACGATCCTTGGGTAGATTTTGAGCTTGAACTTGCGCCGTTTGTGGGTGGCTTTGATGCTGACCGTACCATAGTCCATCGACCCCGGCAACATGGTCCGATAGTGACGGAAGCCATTGTGTCTGCCTGTGGCCGAAGCAAACAGCCAGATGTAAGGAGATCCAAAGTTGACCCCAATGTCCCATTTGTTGTATTTCGCATACTTGTGATCGACCTGAGCTGGTTCCGAGCTGAGGAAGCGATCTGTGATGGGCATCTTCTGACCATATGCCTTGAGCCGTATGACACTGCATCCGGAAGCAATGAGGCAGTGAACAAAAACACTAGTCGGAGATGAGCCCTGCCCAGACTGGCTTGCTCACGGAATCGACCTTTTTGGATGGCTTGGTACTTGTCGGCTTCTTCAATGAAAACGTCTCTATGTCGAGGATGGACCCATAACTGGTGGGTGGCTTGAGCGAGATACATGTACTGGCTGAAGTCTGGACCGTGGGACGTTTCAAGCCTCCTTGTAGGTGCCCGGTTGACGATCTGGACATCGGCCAGCGAGCTTTCAAACCTGTTCAAGTATTCCTCTGGTGAGATTGACAGTTCCCATCGGTCCACATCGGTAGGTTTCCTCTCCAACTCGTCCAGCCAGTCGTTCCCTTCCTCCTGATGTTCCACCAGCTTCTTGAATCCTCCCATGAAAGGTAACTCTGGGACAAACGACTCGAGCCATTCCACCCCACATCTTCTAATACTGGAGGGCTCCACCCTCTATCCCGTACATCCACACCCTCTTGTTCTCCCGTGACATCTTGTTCCGTACTAGCACGTATGCTCCCTCGTTCTTCTCCATCCTCATCCCTCCCAGTAAGTCCCAAAGGTCATCGTCTATGTCCTCACCACCGTCATCTCTGCCCGCACCATCTTCCATTATCCCTTGACCATCCCGTCCATCAGACTCCTGGGGATCTATATCCATCCCCCTTGGTCCGATTCATCTTCTTCTGGCTGCCATTGATATGATCCATCGTCACTCATCACTGATCGTTCCTCTTCATTCTCTTCATCGGACCATGGTCTGTCATCCCCATCCTGGGCTGCATCCTCGATCTCCTTGGCCCGCTTTCTCTCCCAATAAGCCTCATCCTCGATCTCTTCCTCCTCCTCCTCCTCCTCCTCCTCGTCGTCGTCATCTTCTTCTACTTCTTTACCAGCCCCGTCCTCTTCATACACTTCCGTCTCCTGACCATGACTGAATACGTCATCATCCGCCTCATCGTATACATAGAGGACGGGATTGGTAACTCTGGAGGAGGACCTACGGGTGGGAGTGAGTGGTGAGCTGTTGATCTGCAAGTGGTTGATGGACAGACCGTTGGGTGACAGAGACTGAGATAACCGACGGGTACTTGCAGGACTCAGACTGGGCGTTCCCACGACTGAACTCAGAGGGGATGACGTGGAGTTAGCTGGTGGGACATGGCCAGATGCAGAGTGCGCCGAGCTGAGCGGACTGCTGAAACGACTGGGGGTCTTTAGAGTGGATCTCCAAGGGGATGCTTCAAGGAGAGATGCTATCGAAGGGGCAGGTGTCAATGAGTTGCTGAGATATGGAGCTGCCCTTTGAGCTGGAGAGTAAAGAGATGCTGTCGAAGGGGCAGGTGTCAATGAGTTGCTGAGATATCGAGCGGCCCTTTGAGCTGGAGAGTAACTGGGACAGTTGAACCGTAGCTGATGTTTGTTGAGCCCACTCGCATTCAACACCAATCTCCCACATGCACATACCACCACCTCCGTGTCTGAAATATCATCCTTGGTGAATCGATCTCCCTTGTGTCTCTTCTTGAAGTGTTCCACCAGATCGACATAAAGAATCCCAGCACACCTATTGCATCTGCCTGAGGGGTTGGTCGTCTTTCCTCTGGGCATGGTATTTCTTATGTGATATGAATGTCTAAATGGAATCGCATCAAAGAAATCCCTACTGAGTAGAAGAAGTATGGTAAGTAGAGACGCGTCTGACTACTAAAGAAACCCCTATTGGGGTTACATATCAAATTGTACAAGCAGACGCGTCTGACCCCTATAAAAACCACTACTGGCTGACCCCTAAAGAAACCACTACTGAGTCTGACCCTAAAGAAACCACTACTGGGGATACGAAGGATCGTACATACTGTCTGGCTGACCCTACAAAACCACTACTGGGTATACAAAGGATCGTACACCCTTACTGGCTGACCCCTAAAGAAACCACTACTGAGTCTGACCCTAAAGAAACCACTACTGGGGATACGAAGGATCGTACATACTGTCCGGCTGACCCCTACAGAAACCACTACTGAGTATACATAGTATGGTTGGTACATAATTACATAGCGCTTATGGCTTACACATGATGACTGGGGTATCGTTTGCGGTGGTGGGATAACCCTCTCTCACTAACTGTCACCTTTCCGCAGGAGCACACCCATAAGCCCGTCTCTGCCATCTCCTCTGCAGTGAACCTGTCCTCACCGTGTTTTCTTCTTGAGTGTGATCCGAGGGAGATCCCTTGTAGGTCTTATCACATTTGGGACAAGTATCCTGCCCTGACCTCGGCTTCCAGGACCTCTTAGCACGGGGTAACATGATTCCTTGCATGTCCAAGTAATCCGTTGTAGGCTCGCAGGTGAACATGGTGATCACCACTCGTTTCTTGGCATCTTCTGGCTTGAGAGCCACCACTCGATGAGGTAGGAGCCCTGGCTGGAAGAACACAACATCACCGGGAAAGACGGGTAAAGCGAGTCCTAACGTGGGAAGCAAGAGATCACCCTACCATCTGTGTGATCCCAGTCTAAGTTCTCCCGACCCAAGACGAGGAGTGTGGTGTATAGACGACGGTCATCATGGTTATCCATGTGCAGCTTCTCTGATTGACCTTGGGTGATCGCAGAGCAGGTAGCCAGCTGACCGAAGCGGAAGAAATCGGCTACATGGTCAACCTGGACATCTTGAAAGTCGGAAGGGGACAATCCACGGAGATCGAGCTTTCCTTGGTCAACGGCAGACCTGAAACGGTCGTTGCTGGCTTTATGTGCCAGGCAGGTCTTACGATCCACCTGGTCGAGCCTGGCTTGAACCTTCTCCTTGACGACAGCATCTATGGCCAAGCATAGTCCCAGCATACATTGCCTTCGCTGCTGCGACCCGTTTGTTCGAATGTGGTTGTAGTGTGTCATTGGTGACCCAGGGTGTATGGATCTCGGAGGCACGGAAGAAGACACCAAGATGATGCGGGCTCAGTCCAGTGGTACGCTCGGTACCTTTGATGAAAGCTTGACACCCAGCGCTCTCACTTTTCCTGGCGGCTTCAAGTATGGTATCCTGATCTCCCTGTGATAGCTGACCGGAGATCCTGACCACCCAGAACTTGGGACCACCCGATCTATGGGGGCGCGGAATGGCCAAATCGCCATGCTCAGGCAGTCGACGGAGCGGCTGGTCAGCCGAGTCACCAAGTAGCCGTCTCACAGTTGCCTCGATGTTTGATCGGTTTGACCTGGTGTGGGTGCAGTAGTATGTCTGGACATGGGCCGGTGTGGGCGCTTGGATGACGGATGGGACTCGAGACATGGCTGCCTAAGGGATGATGGTGAGTGACGGTGGATCACATGACGGAAACTCACGGTTTGTATCACCCGATGTCTGTACTGTACCTATTCAATCGGGGCGTTACGGTTTGTGATGTGATACGGTACCTAAGACAACCTACCGGTCAGCTTTCGACATGACCCTCCACCATACACAGCTCTGCCAGACCCGATGGGCACGGCATGTGCCGCCCACCGCAACCCTCATATGCATCATTAGACTATATACTACTTGGCCCTATATCCCCGTCCCAGCTTGGTCAGGACCATCGGGTCCATCTTCTTCTTCAATTCCTCCATGCGGAGCACCTTTCTGTGCGATGGTGCCGGTGCCGGTGCCGGTCTCGTCTTCCGCTTTGGCTTGAACAGGACGTTGCGACTCACTGTCAAATCGATGGGGTTGGATCGCGTACCGGTTTTAGCGTTCTATCGGTTCCAGAATCGGCGTACGGTGCGATATGATGTCAACTTAGATTTAATCGTGTATGGGCGTTCGGTGGGTGGTGGGGAATGTCCTCTGACCCCTAAATCGACCCCTGCTTATATAGACATCGACCTGCTCTGACGATGCGATATGGACGACACCATTGATCGCACCATACGACCAATATCGCATCGTTTATCGCATCATACGACCAATATCGCATCGTTATGACATCGTGTATCGCATCATACGACCAATATCGCGTCGTTTACGACCAATATCGCATCGTTATGACATCGTTATCGCACCATACGACCAATATCGCATCGTGATTCATCGTATGACATCGTTGTCGCATCGTTATCGCATCATCTATCGCACCATACGACCAATCTCGCATGGCATCACATCGTCGGCCACCCAGATGGTAAAAGTGGTATGGGGACTCATTCCTAACGAAATTTCAATGCGATTCTAATGGTAGGATCGGTTTAACTCTATCTGCAACGGTCAAGGAGTTAGAAAAAGGGCATTCCTAGACGCAAGTTTTTTGAGTGAGGGGTACCGTGAGGGGTACCGTTAGATGCGAAATTTCGAGAGGAATCTGATGGTACGGGCCACACTACTCTAACCGCGCTGGGTGTGGAGCAATTTGCCAAATCAGTATTATGCAATCCAAATGAAGTGGATCTACGTTGTCTGGGGTCATATGGTTTGTGGATAGGTAGCTGGTTTGAAAATTCGCTCGATATGGGTTAAATCTGATAAATTAGCAGTGAATGACAGATTCTGTGTGATGAGATTATGCGAAATCCCCAAGGGAAATAGTGCTTGAAGATGGTGGACAGCTGAGCTGCGACAGGTGATGACTAAGTATATTTCATGCAGACTGGAGCTGTTACATCTGAACGAGCTGGATTGAAAAACATCGGTTAACCCCCATTAACCCCCAGTCAAACGGGCGATCAGCCAGGTAGTTATGAAGGTATAGGTGGCGGGGACCACGTGGGTGTGTGTTAGGGTTGGGTTACATACCGATTCTCTGAGGGGTGCCGATTTTGCCGAATTTCGTGCATGCATATTATCGTCCCAGATGGTAGAGGGGACGTCTAGGATGCTGGGAAAATTGATCTGAGGTCTCTACGATGTGTAGCGTGATTGAGAAAATATTTGGGTCGGCACGGGAGCGACCCCTGCCGGGATCAAATTTGGGTCTAAAAGATTACATCGGCCACGCACATGCATGCTTCATGACATATATCACCTGGTAGAGGAGGAGTGTGTGAGCCAGGATATACCAGTTGCAGGACGATAGCATCGGTGTGTGACAAATGTTATTTTCACTCACAGCTCGGTCTGACCCCCTGCCGGGATCAAATCGAGGAAGAGTGAAAAACATTTTCCGTTTCGCGCATGCATGTATTCTTCAAAGAGACATTACCAGTACAGAATCGGCTGCTGAACCAGGATCTGAAGTCAGATTGTGCATAGCTGCGATGTGTGACGAATGAGAATTTATTTTCACTCACAAGACAGTCCGACCCCTAAGCCGGGATCAAATCCGACTTGGTGAAAAACTTTTTCAAATCGCCCATGCATGCATTCTTCAAGTTGTTCAAGATATTCCCAATACAGAACGAGCTGCCGATTCAGAATCTCAAGTCAGATCATGCATAGGTGCCGCGAGTGACAAATGAGAATTTATTTTCACTCACTCGACCTTCCGACCTCCTAAGCCGGGATCAAATTTCTGACCCAGGTTGACCCCTACAGAAACCCTCACTGAGCGTACGGCTCACCTGTTTGACGCGTCTCGTCTGACCCAAACCACAAGTCAGCTTATCGCTTACCGTGCATAGATCAAGCGACTCACCACCAAGTCCTGTCCTATCCTCATCTTCCATACCCTCGTCTCCCACGGCCCCTGCTGGATTCCCAAGTCTGATATCCCCAAGACCTCGGCCGAGACCAATTCTGTCAACCACCTCAGCATCTTCACCCCTTATTTCAGCATATGGCGGCATCCCTTCTACCGCAGGCGATCCTGAAAGGATGACCATTCGATATCCGACCACCAATCCAAACAGACCATCCAACTGTTCATCAGTCCGATACTTGTCAGACAGCAAGCTGAAGCAGGTCGGAACTACCTCCCTCACCACCCATCCACCAGGCATCGGTTGACAGCGACTGGTGGTGAGCCATGATCTGAATTCCAGCCGAGAGAATTCAAGATGTCGACCAGGATCTGTCTTTGCTGTGGAGTAGGTACGTTGGATGCTCCTTGAAACACGCTTCTGATCTGAGCTTGCTCGTATACCCAGTTGGCATTACTGAGGAAAGCCTCTCGGGTGACCAGCTTGGCATCCAGTTTGCAGTGAGGACCTTCTCCTTGACCGAGCCAGTAGGAAGGATCAAGGAATGGAGTCGCTTCCACCAGACGGCGGGCTTCTTTCGCCGGGTGCCGTCACACTGACCTCTATCCGGAACCCTCCGAGACCCTGTCGTCCTTGCTGGAAAGGTTGTGTATCATCCTTGACGCCCTCGACTTGATTCCTGACCCCGTACATGGTCTTGGGAATGCTCCCTTGCAGGTGAGAGTCGAACGACTTGATGACATGGACGATCCTTGGGTAGATTTTGAGCTTGAACTTGCGCCGTTTGTGGGTGGCTTTGATGCTGACCGTACCATAGTCCATCGACCCCGGCAACATGGTCCGATAGTGACGGAAGTGTCTGCCTGTGGCCGAAGCAAACAGCCAGATGTAAGGAGATCCAAAGTTGACCCCAATGTCCCATTTGTTGTATTTCGCATACTTGTGATCGACCTGAGCTGGTTCCGAGCTGAGGAAGCGATCTGTGATGGGCATCTTCTGACCATATGCCTTGAGCCGTATGACACTGCATCCGGAAGCAATGAGGCAGTGAACAAAAACACTGGTCGGGAGATGAGCCCTGCCCAGACTGGCTTGCTCATCGAATCTTTTGGATGGCTTGGTACTTGTCGGCTTCTTCAATGAAAACGTCTCTATGTCGAGGATGGACCCATAACTGGTGGGTGGCTTGAGCGAGATACATGTACTGGCTGAAGTCTGGACCGGGACGTTTCAAGCCTCCTTGTAGGTGCCCGGTTGACGATCTGGACATCGGCCAGCGAGCTTTCAAACCTGTTCAAGTATTCCTCTGGTGAGATTGACAGTTCCCATCGGTCCACATCGGTAGGTTTCTCTCCAACTCGTCCAGCCAGTTTCCTCCTGATGTTCCACCAGCTTCTTGAATCCTCCCATGAAAGGTAACTCTGGGACAAACGACTCGAGCCATTCCACCCCCACATCTTCTAATACTGGAGGGCTCCACCCTCTATCCCGTACATCCACACCCTCTTGTTCTCCCGTGACATCTTGTTCCGTACTAGCACGTATGCTCCCTCGTTCTTTCATCCATCATCCCTCCCAGTAAGTCCCAAAGGTCATCGTCTATGTCCTCACCACCGTCATCTCTGCCCGCACCATCTTCCATTATCCCTTGACCATCCCGTCCAGACTCCTGGGGATCTATATCCATCCCCTTGGTCCGATTCATCTTCTTCTGGCTGCCATTGATATGATCCATCGTCACCATCACTGATCGTTCCTCTTCATTCTCTTCATCGGACCATGGTCTGTCATCCCCATCCTGGGCTGCATCCTCGATCTCCTTGGCCTTCTCTCCCAATAAGCCTCGATCTCTTCCTCCTCCTCCTCCTCCTCCTCGTCGTCGTCATCTTCTTCTTTCTACCAGCCCCGTCCTCTTCATACACTTCCGTCTCCTGACCATGACTGAATACGTCATCATCCGCCTCATCGTATACATAGAGGACGGGATTGGTAACTCTGGAGGAGGACCTACGGGTGGGAGTGAGTGGTGAGCTGTTGATCTGCAAGTGGTTGATGGACAGACCGTTGGGTGACAGAGACTGAGATGACCGACGGGTACTTGCAGGACTCAGACTGGGCGTTCCCACGACTGAACTCAGAGGGATGACGTGGAGTTAGCTGGTGGGACATGGCCAGATGCAGAGTGCGCCGAGCTGAGCGGACTGCTGAAACGACTGGGGTCTTTAGAGTGGATCTCCGGATGCTTCAAGGAGAGATGCTATCGAAGGGCAGGTGTCAATGAGTTGCTGAGATATGGAGCTGCCCTTGAGCTGGAGAGTAAAGAGATGCTGTCGAAGGGGCAGGTGATGAGTTGCTGAGATATCGAGCGGCCCTTTGAGCTGGAGAGTAACTGGGACAGTTGAACCGTAGCTGATGTTTGTTGAGCCCACTCGCATTCAACACCAATCTCCCACATGCACATACCACCACCTCCGTGTCTGAAATATCATCCTTGGTGAATCGATCTCCCTTGTGTCTCTTCTTGAAGTGTTCCACCAGATCGACATAAAGAATCCCAGCACACCTATTGCATCTGCCTGAGGGGTTGGTCGTCTTCTGGGCATGGTATTTTTATGTGATATGAATGTCTAAATGGAATCGCATCAAAGAAATCCCTACTGAGTAGAAGAAGTATGGTAAGTAGAGACGCGTCTGACTACTAAAGAAACCCCTATTGGGGTTACATATCAAATTGTACAAGCAGACGCGTCTGACCCCTATAAAACCACTACTGGCTGACCCCTAAAGAAACCACTACTGAGTCTGACCCTAAAGAAACCACTACTGGGGATACGAAGGATCGTACATACTGTCTGGCTGACCCTACAAAACCACTACTGGGTATACAAAGGATCGTACACCCTTACTGGCTGACCCCAAAAAGAAACCACTACCTGACCCCTAAAGAAACCACTACTGGGGATACGAAGGATCGTACATACGTCCGGCTGACCCTACAGAAACCACTACTGAGTATACATAGTATGGTTGGTACATAATTACATAGCGCTTATGGCTTACACATGATGACTGGGGTATCGTTTACGGTGGTAGGATAACCCTCTCTCACTAGCTGTCACCCTTCCGCAGGAGCACACCCATAAGCCCGTCTCTGCCATCTCCTCTGCAGTGAACCTGTCCTCACCGTGTTTCTTCTTGATGTGATCGAGGAGATCCTTGTAGGTCTTATCACATTTGGGACAAGTATCCTGCCCTGACCTCGGCTTCCAGGACCTCTTAGCACGGGGTAACATGATTCCTTGCATGTCCAAGTAATCCGTTGTAGGCTCGCAGGTGAACATGGTGATCACCACTCGTTTCTTGGCATCTTCTGGCTTGAGAGCCACCACTCGATGAGGTAGGAGCCCTGGCTGGAAGAACACAACATCACCGGGAAAGACGGGTAAAGCGAGTCCTAACGTGGGAAGCAAGAGACCCTACCATCTGTGTGATCCCAGTCTAAGTTCTCCGACCCAAGACGAGGAGTGTGGTGTATAGACGACGGTCATCATGGTTATCCATGTGCAGCTTCTCTGATTGACCTTGGGTGATCGCAGAGCAGGTAGCCAGCTGACCGAAGCGGAAGAAATCGGCTACATGGTCAACCTGGACATCTTGAAAGTCGGAAGGGACAATCCACGGAGATCGAGCTTCCTTGGTCAACGGCAGACCTGAAACGGTCGTTGCTGGCTTTATGTGCCAGGCAGGTCTTACGATCCACCTGGTCGAGCCTGGCTTGAACCTTCTCCTTGACGACAGCATCTATGGCCAAGCATAGTCCCAGCATACATTGCCTTCGCTGCTGCGACCCGTTTGTTCGAATGTGGTTGTAGTGTGTCATTGGTGACCCAGGGTGTATGGATCTCGGAGGCACGGAAGAAGACACCAAGATGATGCGGGCTCAGTCCAGTGGTACGCTCGGTACCTTTGATGAAAGCTTGACACCCAGCGCTTCACTTTTCCTGGCGGCTTCAAGTATGGTATCCTGATCTCCTGTGATAGCTGACCGGAGATCCTGACCACCCAGAACTTGGGACCACCCGATCGGGGCGCGGAATGGCCAAATCGCCATGCTCAGGCAGTCGACGGAGCGGCTGGTCAGCCGAGTCACCAAGTAGCCGTCTCACAGTTGCCTCGATGTTTGATCGGTTTGACCTGGTGTGGGTGCAGTAGTATGTCTGGACATGGGCCGGTGTGGGCGCTTGATGACGGATGGGACTCGAGACATGGCTGCCTAAGGGATGATGGTGAGTGACGGTGGATCACATGACGGAAACTCACGGTTTGTATCACCCGATGTCTGTACTGTACCTATTCAATCGGGGCGTTATTGTGATGTGATACGGTACCTAAGACAACCTACCGGTCAGCTTTCGACATGACCCTCCACCATACACAGCTCTGCCAGACCCGATGGGCACGGCATGCCGCCCACCGCAACCCTCATATGCATCATTAGACTATATACTACTTGGCCCTATATCCCCGTCCCAGCTTGGTCAGGACCATCGGGTCTTCTTCAATTCCTCCATGCGGAGCATGTGCGATGGTGCCGGTGTGCCGGTCTCGTCTTCCGCTTTGGCTTGAACAGGACGTTGCGACTCACTGTCAAATCGATGGGGTTGGATCGCGTACCGGTTTTAGCGTTCCTATCGGTTCAGAATCAGCGTACGGTACGATATGATGTCAACTTAGATTTAATCGTGTATGGGCGTTCGGTGGGTGGTGGGGAATGTCCTCTGACCCTAAATCGACCCCTGCTTATATAGACATCGACCTGCTCTGACGATGCGATATGACACCATTGATCGCACCATACGACCAATATCGCATCGTTTATCGCATCATACGACCAATATCGCATCGTTATGACATCGTGTATCGCATCATACGACCAATATCGCGTCGTTTACGACCAATATCGCATCGTTATGACATCGTTATCGCACCATACGACCAATATCGCATCGTGATTCATCGTATGACATCGTTGTCGCATCGTTATCGCATCATCTATCGCACCATACGACCAATCTCGCATGGCATCACATCGTCGGCCACCCAGATGGTATGGGGACTCATTCCTAACGAAATTTCAATGCGATTCTAATGGTAGGATCGGTTTAACTCTATCTGCAACGGTCAAGGAGTTAGAAAAAAGGGCATTCCTAGACGCAAGTTTTTGAGTGAGGGGTACCGTGAGGGGTACCGTTAGATGCGAAATTTCGAGAGGAATCTGATGGTACGGGCCACACTACTCTAACCGCGCTGGGTGTGGAGCAATTTGCCAAATCAGTATTATGCAATCCAAATGAAGTGGATCTACGTTGTCTGGGGTCATATGGTTTGTGGATAGGTAGCTGGTTTGAAAATTCGCTCGATATGGGTTAAATCTGATAAATTAGCAGTGAATGACAGATTCTGTGTGATGAGATTATGCGAAATCCCAAAGGGAAATAGTGCTTGAAGATGGTGGACAGCTGAGCTGCGACAGGTGATGACATATTTCATGCAGACTGGAGCTGTTACATCTGAACGAGCTGGATTGAACAAAACATCGGTTAACCCCATTAACCCCAGTCAAACGGGCGATCAGCCAGGTAGTTATGAAGGTATAGGTGGCGGGGACCACGTGTGTGTTAGGGGTTAGGGGTTAGGTTAGGGGTTAGGTTAGGGTTAGGTTAGTTAGTTAGTTTCGCACCACGAACAATGAAGCCATTGTAG